>NC_062243.1:3147500-4400388 GCF_905475465.1 Pieris napi
AATATTTGGTCGCCGAAGGCGACCAGGACGCCGAGAAGCCGAGGCTTGATTAAACAATTATTATTTAGATCGGAGCTGTCCAAAAAAACAAATATTATTTAGATGGGTTAGGTTAGGTTAGGTTAGGTTTGGTTAGGTTAGTATATGAATATTTGGTCGTCGAGTTTCCGAGGCTTGAATAAACAATTATTATTTAGATCGGAGCTGTCCAAAAAAACAAATATTATTTAGATGGGTTAGGTTAGGTTAGGTTAGGTTAGGTTAGGTTAGTATATGAATATTTGGTCGCCGAAGGCGACCAGGACGCCGAGAAGCCGAGGCTTGATTAAACAATTATTATTTAGATCGGAGCTGTCCAAAAAAACAAATATTATTTAGATGGGTTAGGTTAGGTTAGGTTAGGTTTGGTTAGGTTAGTATATGAATATTTGGTCGCCGAAGGCGACCAGGACGCCGAGAAGCCGAGGCTTGATTAAACAATTATTATTTAGATCGGAGCTGTCCAAAAAAACAAATATTATTTAGATGGGTTAGGTTAGGTTAGGTTAGGTAAGGTTAGTATATGAATATTTGGTCGACGAGTTTCCGAGGCTTGAATAAACAATTATTATTTAGATCGGAGCTGTCCAAAAAACAAATATTATTTAGATGGGTTAGGTTAGGTTAGGTTAGGTTAGGTTAGGTTAGGTTAGGTTAGGTTAGTATATGAATATTTGGTCGCCTTCGGCGACCAGGACGCCGAGAAGCCGAGGCTTGATTAAACAATTATTATTTAGATCGGAGCTGTCCAAAAAAACAAATATTATTTAGATGGGTTAGGTTAGGTTAGGTTAGGTTTGGTTAGGTTAGTATATGAATATTTGGTCGACGAGTTTCCGAGGCTTGAATAAACAATTATTATTTAGATCGGAGCTGTCCAAAAAAACAAATATTATTTAGATGGGTTAGGTTAGGTTAGGTTAGGTTAGTATATGAATAATTGGTCGCCTTCGGCGACCAGGACGCCTAGAAGCCGGGGCTTGAATAAACAATTATTATTTAGATCGGAGCTGTCCAAAAAAACAAATATTATTTAGATGGGTTAGGTTAGGTTAGGTTAGGTTAGGTTAGGTAAGGTTAGTATATGAATATTTGGTCGACGAGTTTCCGAGGCTTGAATAAACAATTATTATTTAGATCGGAGCTGTCCAAAAAACAAATATTATTTAGATGGGTTAGGTTAGGTTAGGTTAGATTAGGTTAGGTTAGGTAAGGTTAGTATATGAATATTTGGTCGACGAGTTTCCGAGGCTTGAATAAACAATTATTATTTAGATCGGAGCTGTCCAAAAAACAAATATTATTTAGATGGGTTAGGTTAGGTTAGGTTAGGTTAGGTTAGGTTAGTATATGAATATTTGGTCGCCGAAGGCGACCAGGACGCCGAGAAGCCGAGGCTTGATTAAACAATTATTATTTAGATCGGAGCTGTCCAAAAAAACAAATATTATTTAGATGGGTTAGGTTAGGTTAGGTTAGGTTTGGTTAGGTTAGTATATGAATATTTGGTCGACGAGTTTCCGAGGCTTGAATAAACAATTATTATTTAGATCGGAGCTGTCCAAAAAAACAAATATTATTTAGATGGGTTAGGTTAGGTTAGGTTAGGTTAGTATATGAATAATTGGTCGCCGAAGGCGACCAGGACGCCTAGAAGCCGAGGCTTGAATAAACAATTATTATTTAGATCGGAGCTGTCCAAAAAAACAAATATTATTTAGATGGGTTAGGTTAGGTTAGGTTAGGTTAGGTTAGGTTAGGTTAGGTTAGGTAAGGTTAGTATATGAATATTTGGTCGACGAGTTTCCGAGGCTTGAATAAACAATTATTATTTAGATCGGAGCTGTCCAAAAAACAAATATTATTTAGATGGGTTAGGTTAGGTTAGGTTAGATTAGGTTAGGTTAGGTAAGGTTAGTATATGAATATTTGGTCGACGAGTTTCCGAGGCTTGAATAAACAATTATTATTTAGATCGGAGCTGTCCAAAAAACAAATATTATTTAGATGGGTTAGGTTAGGTTAGGTTAGGTTAGGTTAGGTTAGTATATGAATATTTGGTCGCCGAAGGCGACCAGGACGCCGAGAAGCCGAGGCTTGATTAAACAATTATTATTTAGATCGGAGCTGTCCAAAAAAACAAATATTATTTAGATGGGTTAGGTTAGGTTAGGTTAGGTTTGGTTAGGTTAGTATATGAATATTTGGTCGACGAGTTTCCGAGGCTTGAATAAACAATTATTATTTAGATCGGAGCTGTCCAAAAAAACAAATATTATTTAGATGGGTTAGGTTAGGTTAGGTTAGGTTAGTATATGAATAATTGGTCGCCGAAGGCGACCAGGACGCCTAGAAGCCGAGGCTTGAATAAACAATTATTATTTAGATCGGAGCTGTCCAAAAAAACAAATATTATTTAGATGGGTTAGGTTAGGTTAGGTTAGGTTAGGTTAGGTTAGGTTAGGTTAGGTAAGGTTAGTATATGAATATTTGGTCGACGAGTTTCCGAGGCTTGAATAAACAATTATTATTTAGATCGGAGCTGTCCAAAAAAACAAATATTATTTAGATGGGTTAGGTTAGGTTAGGTTAGGTTAGGTTAGGTTAGTATATGAATAATTGGTCGCCGAAGGCGACCAGGACGCCTAGAAGCCGGGGCTTGAATAAACAATTATTATTTAGATCGGAGCTGTCCAAAAAAACAAATATTATTTAGATGGGTTAGGTTAGGTTAGGTTAGTATATGAATATTTGGTCGCCGAGCAGCCGAGGCTTGACTAAACAATTATTATTTAGATCGGAGCTGTCCAAAAAAACAAATATTATTTAGATGGGTTAGGTTAGGTTAGGTTAGGTTTGTTTAGGTTAGTATATGAATATTTGGTCGACGAGTTTCCGAGGCTTGAATAAACAATTATTATTTAGATCGGAGCTCTCCAAAAAAACAAATATTATTTAGATGGGTTAGGTTAGGTTAGGTTAGGTTAGGTTAGGTTAGTATATGAATAATTGGTTGCCGAAGGCGACCAGGACGCCGAGAAGCCGAGGCTTGAATAAACAATTATTATTTAGATCGGAGCTGTCCAAAAAAACAAATATTATTTAGATGGGTTAGGTTAGGTTAGGTTAGATTAGGTTAGGTTAGGTAAGGTTAGTATATGAATATTTGGTCGACGAGTTTCCGAGGCTTGAATAAACAATTATTATTTAGATCGGAGCTGTCCAAAAAACAAATATTATTTAGATGGATTAGGTTAGGTTAGGTTAGGTTAGGTTAGGTTAGTATATGAATATTTGGTCGCCGAAGGCGACCAGGACGCCGAGAAGCCGAGGCTTGATTAAACAATTATTATTTAGATCGGAGCTGTCCAAAAAAACAAATATTATTTAGATGGGTTAGGTTAGGTTAGGTTAGGTTTGGTTAGGTTAGTATATGAATATTTGGTCGACGAGTTTCCGAGGCTTGAATAAACAATTATTATTTAGATCGGAGCTGTCCAAAAAAACAAATATTATTTAGATGGGTTAGGTTAGGTTAGGTTAGGTTAGTATATGAATAATTGGTCGCCGAAGGCGACCAGGACGCCTAGAAGCCGAGGCTTGAATAAACAATTATTATTTAGATCGGAGCTGTCCAAAAAAACAAATATTATTTAGATGGGTTAGGTTAGGTTAGGTTAGGTTAGGTTAGGTTAGGTAAGGTTAGTATATGAATATTTGGTCGACGAGTTTCCGAGGCTTGAATAAACAATTATTATTTAGATCGGAGCTGTCCAAAAAAACAAATATTATTTAGATGGGTTAGGTTAGGTTAGGTTAGGTTAGGTTAGTATATGAATAATTGGTCGCCGAAGGCGACCAGGACGCTTAGAAGCCGGGGCTTGAATAAACAATTATTATTTAGATCGGAGCTGTCCAAAAAAACAAATATTATTTAGATGGGTTAGGTTAGGTTAGGTTAGTATATGAATATTTGGTCGCCGAGAAGCCGAGGCTTGACTAAACAATTATTATTTAGATCGGAGCTGTCCAAAAAAACAAATATTATTTAGATGGGTTAGGTTAGGTTAGGTTAGGTTCGGTTAGGTTAGTATATGAATATTTGGTCGACGAGTTTCCGAGGCTTGAATAAACAATTATTATTTAGATCGGAGCTCTCCAAAAAAACAAATATTATTTAGATGGGTTAGGTTAGGTTAGGTTAGGTTAGGTTAGGTTAGGTTAGTATATGAATAATTGGTTGCCGAAGGCGACCAGGACGCCGAGAAGCCGAGGCTTGAATAAACAATTATTATTTAGATCGGAGCTGTCCAAAAAAACAAATATTATTTAGATGGGTTAGGTTAGGTTAGGTTAGGTTAGGTAAGGTTAGTATATGAATATTTGGTCGACGAGTTTCCGAGGCTTGAATAAACAATTATTATTTAGATCGGAGCTGTCCAAAAAAACAAATATTATTTAGATGGGTTAGGTTAGGTTAGGTTAGTATATGAATATTTGGTCGCCGAGAAGCCGAGGCTTGATTAAACAATTATTATTTAGATCGGAGCTGTCTAAAAAAACAAATATTATTTAGATGGGTTAGGTTAGGTTAGGTTAGGTTAGGTTAGGTTAGTATATGAATATTTGGTCGCCGAAGGCGACCAGGACGCCGAGAAGCCGAGGCTTGAATAAACAATTATTATTTAGATCGGAGCTGTCCAAAAAAACAAATATTATTTAGATGGGTTAGGTTAGGTTAGGTTTGGTTAGGTTAGTATATGAATATTTTTACGACGATACTATGTCAAATAGTTGTAAATTTATAATAATACATAACTTTAATCCGGTAAAAAGCGTTTTTCTTTAAATGTGTAAAGGTTATGTTAATCAAATACAATACAATATTGAATGTTACAAGTTCTTTACAGTCATACGAGTAGTTTCTCTCTCGCACTCTCTATATCTGAAAGTTGCTCCGATGTTTTCCTTCACCGTTCGAGCCAATATTCAAGGCGCACATAGAAAGAAAGTCCATTAGTGCACAGCCGGGTTCGAACCTACGACCTCAGGTATGAGACGACCTCGCACGCTGAAGCCACTAGGCCAACACTGCTCATTACAAACAACAAGCACACTATAGACTGCATTTTTATAATACATTCTAAAGCTTTTCGTTTTCTAGAACTGTATCCGAACAAGTTGAAACGTTTAAAAATCGTCCAATTCTAAAGCGATTTTCATAAAAATGCAAATCAACGTATAGCCGTCGGCAGAGACGTCTAACTTCCTCGTACTTGCTCTTTCATCGAATTAAAATACTTTTTAAGAAGACGTCATTTGCTACGACTTATTACAAGAGTTTTACTTGCGGATTTCGGATTAGCATAGATACAATGTTATTTCTTTGTTATTAATTTTCTGACCTATTTCAAAGTTCTCAAGTATTTTTTTACATTATTTAAGACCAGCCCATCTGGTATCTGTTGGAGCGTTCTTGATACTTTTAACTTATGTCAACCCGTCACTGTTTTGTTACTACACCTGTAAGATGTTAATGCGTTTTGTGTGTCAGTCAATATAATAAAAAAAATCAACATGCAATTCCCTTTGTAAATACGTCAATCTTAAAATATAAGAGAATACCAGCACAAGTGTATATTTAAGGTCATGACGTCTCTTCAAATTGATTGGCCATTAACATAATCACCCTATTGGTACTACAACCGTAGCCTAAGTTTTGTTGAATCGTAGACGTAGTGTAATGAGCAATGTTGTCCTAGTAGTTTCAAGGAGCGATTATTATCACCGGGGTCGTTCGATACCCGGCTATGTACGAATGGATTCTATGTGCGCATTTAACCCTTGTTCGTCGAATGTTAGCCTAAGACCCAAAAAGTCAACGAATGACTTACGTCAAGTTGCCAGTTAACTATTTTATACTACCACAATAATATCTATTCTAGCTAGCAGCACATCTATTTATTCTAGCTGGCTTCAAACAAAAATGACTTATTGTGTCATGTTTAAGTTTAAAAAGTTTAAAGTTACGTTAAGCTACTTTGAATAATAATAACAGTGGCTACTGACACTTACGCCGTTGCTCCGATATAATACCTTTAGTAATAACTATTTTGTTTAATAATGACTATGAATTACTATTACTATAAATTAAATTGTCCTGAATTTGTGGATCTAGAAATATTGAGAAAATGAATAAAGAATTGAGACTTATCGTTAACAATGTCAAAGTCAAAGTCAGAAATCATTTATTCATGTAGGTAACACAATGTACAATTATGAACGTCAAAAAAGAAATATACATTAAATGCTTCTAATTTTACATTTACTGCCAGTTCTCAAATCAAGGGCGTAGAACGGAAGAGAGGAACTGGCAATAAACTCTTGCTAATAAAATAGACTTTGTGTGTCAAACATGCATTGAATTTTACATTCGAGGACTGTACGTATAACTCAAAATCTTACCCATTATAAATGGAAATGTAAGTTGTTTACTGTATAAATATAAATCGTATGGCTTATTTAACCTAATCAACCCAATCTGGGGTTTATCACTCTATGAAACCGCCATAACTCAGCGATACATTTGTTCAATCCGATGTGTTTTATTTGCACTTCATTATTTTTACGACGTCGTATTCTTAAACTGACGTCATAAAATCTATCACGCTAAAACTATAAACGCTTTACAGGTAGATTTACTCTATCAATGAATTTCAAAACCTAGGAATATTATAATCCTCTCCGTGGAGGAATTTATTTCATAGAAACTTCGAGATTTAAAATCTATATTTTGATATTCACTATTTAAGGGACAGGCAGCACACATAATACTTATTATTCTATTATTATTCTAGCAAAATCTTCAATTTTCGAATATAAAACACCTTTTAACACTAGTATAAAGCATTCCGGATTCTATTCTTCACGGCTTCTCCAACTATAGACGAACTTGTAAAACTAAACTTAAAGACTGTATATTCATCATACAAAAATTGAGAATATTTAAACAGAAAACATAGTCCAAACAATCGCACGTTATTTACGCAGTACAAAATCATACCCTTAATAAAAAAGTCTATTAACTTAGTCTAAAAAATCTAAATGTAATTTATTTTTTTGTAGTTTAAAAAGTTATTTTTCTTATAATATTTATTTATCATATTTTAATTAACTTTATTTTATAATGGTTAACTTAATAGCACAAGTGTAAGATGCAATAAACATTATATATAGCGGCAATCTCAAAGAAATTAAATAAAGTCGGCAAATTGCTGAAGTGGATTCTTTAAGGAAATTGCGGTAAATAATATCGTTAATTATTCAAGTGCTAGGGATTTTATGAGTCCCTTTTATAATTACTTTGGAGCTTCATCGTAAGCACTCATTAAGATTTTCTATCTCGAACCCCGTATTATGATTTTTTGTTTAATTACAGCCAAGATAATTTTAATTTTTTGGAAATAAATTATATTTTCATTGTCCCATTTGAAACATTCAATAAATATGGTGTTTGTACTAAACTGTATGTTAGGTATTGGACACAAAGTATATCAATAAATGTGCACGGCAGACGTCCTGCAAGTTTGAAACATGCCGCGTGAATAAATATTATTAAACATAAATACTAACATAAGAAATAGCGACACTACGTTAAGATTCAGAAACGAGCGCGACTCCTGTATGTAAATTCTTGCATTATCTATATTTTTTTATTACTGGTAGCATCATAGATATGCCATACGTTGTTCAAGTCAAAATATTCTTGACTTCTTGTATATAACTCAAACATCAAAACTACCAAAGTATTTTGTAAATTTTTTGCCAATAAATTCCTTACGAAAGTTTAAGTGGTAGTGGAAGGAAGGTGCGGCTCTTCCGCCGATCACCACTGACGGGCCAGCCCAAATGCCCTAGTGTCTGCAGTCGTGAAGTTGTATATATCTTTAGAGATCGGGCTATCGAAGCTTCGCTTCAGGCGACTTTATGCCGTTATCGCAGTGATTGTAGCGATAGTTTTTTTTGTAAATTGACTAAAATGTAACGATTATATTTGAAGGAGTCGCAATTATCCTGCCAAAATAGACGACATTCATGTCAGCGAAGCTGCAGGCTGAGAGTCATCTTTAAATGAAAATATTTAATAAAAACATTAAAGGATTATAAATTTGCATAAATGCTACTGGTAAACCAGTACTGACGGGAGTTAAAAGGACGAGAAGAAATGGCAAGAAAGTTCGCCACTTTTAATCGCCAGCTTTACAAGTATAAGTTACAATAATCCTACATTATATTACTTATAAACAACCAGCGTAAGCCAGCTATAACCTCTATCAGCAGTAGAGTATAGAGACATGATAGCGATTAAAGTAAAGAGCCTAATAACAAACAGTTGTAATCCCAACCACAACAATACATATTTGCCAAAACGCTGAAATATATTGTTGAGACGATAAACAGTGTAATTTTAGTGGCACAGCTTCAATATAATATTAACTGGGCAGCCTCAATTACGCCACAACCCACAGTGGTATAACGAGCGTGAGCAGGCGCTTAAAATTTCACACCGTACAAATAACGTGTATTCATTAGTAAAATGGAGTGTTTTTATACCGGGTGTCTGAGCCGAAACTTCATATTTAGTTGAACGATTTAAAAAAAGTAAAGTGGTAAAAAAAACACATTTTGGGAATTAATTTCTTAAAAATAATACCGTCCAATCATTTAATTTAATCGAACAATAAAATTACTTATGACGGCTCGGCAGGTGGACTCAGTGATGGCTGCCATTTCGTGACGGATATATTCTTTCAATTGCGCCAGAGAAGGCGTAGACTTTAGATTTGAGATAACCCCATGAGAAAAATCCATAGGTGTTAAATCAGGACTGCTAAACAAATGTAAACTTTCTTTTGATACACCCTTTACTTAAAAAACCCGAGGAAGACTTATAATTCGACACGTTATTATCCTCACGTCTTTGTAAAATAAAGCAATTATTATTAATACTTAATATAACCATTACGCGAATGTGTTCCTCAAATATTTGTTTAATAAATATCTCCCTTGTCTTATAAAAGCAAGCTTCATAATACCAGTAAAGATACACGAATTTAATAAGACGATCGTATTTCACTAAACCTCATGATTTAAATACTTTGCAAGAAGCGTTCCTTATTTTCAAGGCAAAGTTTTATGGATTGTAAAATATTGAGGACATAAATAAACCGGCTGTCGCGTATTACACGTCGCCGCTTTACCTACTCGTATTTTATCTCGGATTCTTATGAAAAATAAAAAATATACGCGAAATTGCAAACGTGTACGGTTTTGAACAAAAGCCCTATTCGCCGCGTATAGTGTTGGTAACTGTAATTGGAGCGCGCTTGAGTGACGTCGTCGTTACCGCTTAGTTAGAGAGTTGGCTTAGGAAAATCGCTATCCGAATACTTTACCTATGAAGAGAGGTATTTAATTTTTATTTTTGCTAAGCACATTATTACATTCAACATGCATAATTTCAAATCAAATCATAATCATTTATTCATACAGGTAAAACAACGTACACTTATGAACGTCAAAAAAAATATATTAAATGCTTCTAATTTTACAGCTAGTTCTCAAATCAAGGGAGCAGGAGGCATGGTGAATTAGGAGCGTTAACTAACATTCTCGTGGGAACAACACACAAATTGTTGAAATAACTAACATCACCGCATACACGAATACAAGTCTGACCAGTCACCACAAGTAGCACCCGTTCACGAGTATCACGTATTCACGATCATTTGTCAATGTCTATTAGATTGCAAAGCAAGAAGGTGATCATCATCCTGTGCCTGACACACGCTGTCGCCTTTTTCTTCTAAGGAAACCGGTTTCTTCAGGATATTTTCCTTCACCTTTTCAGCGAATATTAAATGTGCTCATAGAAATAAAGTCAATTGGTGCACAGCCGGGGTTCGAACCTACGACCTCGGGAATGAGGGTCAGCGCTGAAGCCACTAGGCCAACACTGCTCATATGAGTCAGTGAGCCATTGGAATGACCAATGAGGATGCTTGCGTACGACGCTTTATTATCGGCCTAAAATCATTGGCAGTGTCCGTTATTAAGAAAGTTTCTAATATCTAATGTAGTTTACTAATATAGAGTGTTATGCCAGTAGAACACGTATTATTTAATAAATTATAAGGCGCTCAAATCCAGTGAAGGATATTTTCTTTTAAATAATCTATATATGTCTATTATTCAGCGAAGTCACATCTGTCTGTCATAAACGCGTTTTTGTTTCACAAATAGTGTGATTCCTGACGAAAATTTAAGTTTACAATTCATATGGTTTTAGGTAAATAAACTATAATTTTACGATTATAAAATTATGTTTGGTAATAAATAATGATCAAAACATTACAAAACGATACAATTAGACATAGGTTTTCTGTCCACTAGATCAAATTTAAAACTTATATACTAAGACCAATGTATATACATATACCATACAATTATAATAATAATTATTACTTGTATCGCGTAATGGTACAAATTTTTAAGTTCAGCTCTTAGAGTAATTTTTCGTAAGCGTAATTACGGAATATAAGTCTGAGAGACATCCTACGTGTTTTTTTGGCGATGTTAAAACTAAAATGAATACAACTTTCTAGAGACGTCTTTTGTCTCCATTAAAATGAGTCAGTTTTATGGGGGAATGCGGTTTTAAGATTATTTTAGCATGGTTATGTACTAAACATGTGAATTTAAACAGTTAATATTATAGAAATAATTATGGTATATTTATTTTTCTTCTGTATTTTGAGAATATTTGCTAGGTTATCTAATCTATTTTAAATAAAAGGATTTTTTTTTATTAATTTTTAATTATTTTTATTATAAAGTAGGTTAGGAAAATTGGAAATATTGTATATTTGATCGTTATGTTTAGGTTTTAATAAACGATAATTTTAAATATTTTACTTAAAATTTTGTTTAACTTTTTTAAGTAATTTGTTAAAAGTACGGACGCTTCTGGAACTATACTTTCAATTTTTGTAAAAAAGGCTTTGGTAAAAATGTTTTTACTAAATTAATTTACTAAAAATAATACCAAGTGATGTTAAAAAGGAATAATTTTCATTGGTTAAATTATGATATTAAAATAATAGATAATTAGAATTTTTATTATTATATATTATATTTTTTTGATATTACATTCAAAAAGCCCTTCCTTTGTTTAAGACTGAAAACACATATATGTAGACATAACGTACAGTTAATATTAGAGAAGATATGTTGTACTAAATATTAGGATAGGTGGATAATTGGGTCCGTCCCAATAGACCAATTGATGTCTCTCCACTGAGAGAAGTGGGAATTGACCTTACCTCGTATATACTGTATAAATTAAATTATTAATTGTTATTATTGGTATTTGTGCATTGGGAATTATCGTTACGTCTAAATTATCGATATGTTTATTGTTTTATTCGGGCGGTCTTGATATCGATATCTGGCATAATGAAGTATACACTATATTGATTGTATGTGGATCAGAGGGTTTTCTAAGACGCTTGAATACATTTATAAGTTTGCGAACTAGTGAACAAAGGTAGTTTATTTGAGGGCCCCAACAAAGCCTTGAATCAATAATTAATCCCAGGTATTTGGTGGTTATAGTGAGTTCCAGGAAAGCAAAGTTGCAAACTCAAACTCAAAATAACAACACAAGTACACTTATGAACGTCAACAGAAAAGATGTTAAATTGATTATAAATTTACATTTACTACCAGTTCGCAAGTCAAGGGCGTAGAGCGGGCAAGAAACTCTCCTCCACTCTTTTTAATCGCCAAGTCTATTAAGTCATACAAATTGTTTGAACTGGAGCAAATCAATCCCATTGATTAGGATCATTTAAGTAGTCCTCAAATTTATAAAAAGCTTTATTGATTAATTTACGTTTAACGAGAGTTTTGAATGTATTCAGTGACAATTCTCTAATTTGGCTTGAGAGTTTGTTGTAAAAACGAATACAATTTCCATATACGGAGTGTTTTATCTTCTGTAGCCTGTTTGGTCGTACGGTTAGATTAGTTCTTTCGAGTATTATACAGGTGAAAGTCACCATTTGTTTTAAAATCGCTTATATTTTTTATACAAACATCAAGGCTTCAAGGATATATTGACCAGATAGTGACATAATATTTAATTCCGTAAACTTAAGTTGGTGTGAAGGTTCAAACCCTACATATAGATATCTGATTTTGTTTGCAACATCAAACAGTCATTGCCTAACTTTAGCTTATTGATTGACTGTTTGATAGTGTTGTCTTTTATTGACATAACTTTTACACATTTAAAGAAAACAATTTTTTACCGGATTGAAGTTATGTATTATTATAAATTTACAATTATTTTACATAATTTTAAATTTAACCGACGTTTCGCGTGCTTTACAGCGTGCGTGGTCACGGTGACTCAATCGGTAACTTCAATCCGGTAAAAAATCGTTTCCTTTAAATGTGTAAAAGTTATGTCAATAAAAGACAATACTATCAAACAGTCAATCAATAAGCTAAAGTTAAGCAAGGTAAAATTTATTATTAGATATATATACCCTTATTAGATATATTACATAACAACAATCTTAACTTCTATTTATGGCACAGATTACTGAGTTATCAAATTTATGAAAAGCACTTCCCACAGATTAGAAAGCATAAATGATAAAACTGTCAAACGCACAATGCCGGCTCAAAATTATATTGCGAGTAAAACATAATGTGTGAATAGACCTTCGAGGCGTATTGAGGAAAATAGATCGTCTCTTAAGTTGGATTAAATCATAGACTTTTATTTTCCGACCTTTTTGCCAGGTAGGATGGTTTTATGAGTGATTTTGTAGCTTATGCTTTATATTGCGGTTATATTATAGGTTTCCTTATGATTTTTTATAAAACAGGGTAGAATAGTACGACGTATTTTTTTTATCGTGATTGGACTGGAGATTCCGTGGACCAATCACATCAAATGAAGCTCGTTCTCACTCTGTGATGTTATGACATACCACCGCACATGGACACTGAAAAAAAGTATATTTTATAAAAAGCTTGGCTGGGCTGGACTGGAGAATCCGTGGACCAAACACATCAAATGAAGCTCGCCATGGTTTCATCTATTGTTTTCCATTTTCACTCTGTGATTCTAAGACATGCACATGGACACTCAAAAAATTCTATTTTATAAAAAGCTTGGCTGGGTTGGACTGGAGAATCCGTGGACCAAACACATTAAATGAAGCTCGCCATGGTTTCATCTATTATTTTCCATTTTCACTCTGTGATTCTAAGACGTGCACATGGACACTCAAAAAGTATATTTTATAAAAGCTTGGCTGGGCTGGACTGGAGAATCCGTGGTCGTATCACATCAAAAGATGCTCGCCATGGTTTCGTCTTTTGTTTTCCACTCTCACTCCGTGATGTTAAGACATACCACCGCACATGGACACTCAAAAAAGTATTTTATATAAAAAGCTTGGCTGGGCTGGACTGGAGATTTCGTGGACCAAACACATCAAATGGAGTTCGCCATGGTTTCGTCTTTTGTTTTCCACTCTCACTCCGTGATGTTATGACATACCGCCGCACATGGACACTCAAAAAAGTATATAATGTAAAAATCTTGGATGCGTTGGACTGGAGAATCTGTGGACCAAACACATCAAATGAAGCTCGCCATGGTTTCATCTATTATTTTCCATTTTCACTCTGTGATTCTAAGACGTGCACATGGACACTCAAAAAGTATATTTTATAAAAGCTTGGCTGGGTTGGACTGGAGATTTCGTGGACCAAACACATCAAATGGAGTTCGCCATGGTTTCGTCTTTTGTTTTCCACTCTCACTCCGTGATGTTATGACATACCGCCGCACATGGACACTCAAAAAAGTATATAATGTAAAAATCTTGGATGCGTTGGACTGGAGAATCTGTGGACCAAACACATCAAATGAAGCTCGCCATGGTTTCATCTATTATTTTCCATTTTCACTCTGTGATTCTAAGACGTGCACATGGACACTCAAAAAGTATATTTTATAAAAGCTTGGCTGGGTTGGACTGGAGAATCCGTGGACCAATCACGTCAAATGAAGCTCGCCATGGTTTCGTCTTTTGTTTTCCACTCTCACTCCGTGATTGTAAGACATACCGCCGCACATGGACACTCAAAAAAGTATATTTTATAAAAAGCTTGGCTGGGCTGGACTGGAGATTTCGTGGACCAAACACATCAAATGAAGCTCACCATGGTTTCGTTTTTTGTCCTCTCACTCCGTGATGAGGAACAGGTAAGCGTTTTGTTTTTTAATACAACGTATTGGTTCTATTAAATCTAAAAGTAGCAAAAAGTCTAGAAACAAAAAATATTTCAGATTTAAAAATAACTAAGTTAAATTTGCATCATTAAAGCTATACTGTTCAAAGTATCACCGGATAAACCACTTCCCGTCAGGAATTTATAAATTAATTAAACTAAAAGTATTTTTGTTCAGAAAAACTATAGAACGTTAAGAAAATAAGCTGCATTTAAGTTTAAATTAAGCGTTGTAGAGCCGATAAGAAGTTACGAGCCCGGAAGTTTTCGATTACACCGGAAGAGATAAAAACTGAACTTAAACATTGTTCCTAGTTCGTATCTTTGAGAATGTGATTTTCATTCCCTTTAAATGGTTTTTCATATGTAGTTATTTTAATGGAGTATGTGCTATATAAGATCTATCTGCTACGTTACTTTACTTTTCGCTTAAAGCCTGCCAACACATTATTATGTCCGTTTAATTTTTACTTATATTAAAATATGACTTTTGAAAAAGGTGACTTTGATTATATTCTTAAACAATAAATATTACGCCACGTATCGAACCCAGTACTTACAGATCGCGTTACCTAAACTAGGCTAACACAAATACAATCAAATACAAGAATAATAATCACTTTCTAACCTTCCCGCTTTCACCGCGAAATTTCGTAAGTTTAATAAATGAATAGAGCAATGTTGGCCTAGTGGCCTCATCCCTGAGGTCGTAGGTTCGATCCCCGGCTGGGCACCAATGGACTTTCTTTCTATGTGCGCATTTAACATTCGCTCAAACGCTCGGCAATTTGGATCCGTAAATTAGGAATAAGGATTGGCTCTGGGGACCGGGGCGTGTAGCGTTTGGACGGGAAGTAGATGCGGCCGGTGCCTGGCCTGGTCAATGCTCGTTGCATTCGCGCGCTTCGTACCGATTAAACGGTCAAAGAATAAATCGTGAGGAAATCGGCTTGCCTTAGACTCAAAAAGTCGACGACGTGTGTCAGGCACAGGAGACTGATCACCTACTTGCCTATTAGATTAACAGATGATCAAGAAACAGATACAGAAAACTTAGGCCCCGTCTAAAAATATTGTAGTGGCACTGATTTATTAATGTTAATAATTAAAATCTATTACAATTACTCACTAATCGCGCTGTTTATATCGCGTATTCGGTGGTTAATCCACTACTTAATGAGAATTTATCAAGTACAAATACAGTATGTGAAAGCCGTAAAGATAACAAAAGGGCTTTATCTGTAATTACTGCGAGTCGCACGTAGACGTTCAGCGAGATTAACATAATTAAATCAGGTGCTAATTTGACAAACTCCCTGTTTAGAATGGATGAGTATTTTTGGAATGCGTTTTAGGTTTTGTTTAAGTAGTTTACTACAGTGTAATTACAATTAACCTTCAAGAGCAAGGGATACGGTGGAGAGGGCCGGCCTTCAAGCGAAATAGTCCAGGCAATTTATAAATAAATACTTAAATAAAAAGAAACTAAAACACATCTAGACAAGGTGTAGGGACATCATTGATACTAAAAATGATTAGGATTTTAAAAAAGCAAGCCGTATTTTTAGGACTGTGCTCTAATGTCTCTATCTAGCTTTTCTTTATATTTTTTTTATAGGTAGGTAATTAATTTATATGGTGCATACCTGAAACTTGTTCCTATGACCTCCCAACTAATCTGAATAGCTCCATAAGTAGTTCTTTACAGATGTAACAAGCCGGAATTGCACTTGTGAGCTTTCTTGCAATGAGAGTGTCCATGGGCGGTATAAGTTAACATCAGGTTTGCCGGTAATATAAAAAAACGTTTTCTCAATATTTATTTTCTTAGTGATACAAATGTAAATTAGACTTTAATTATAACATAATATATAATTTTAACTAATAATTGGATAAGAAATGAATTATTTATTGAATTAACTTAATATATTACCGTTCAATTGAGGCCAAATTTTGAACACAAATATTTTCATCATTAAAAGGAACCAATTCTATGCCAAAGTCCATTTTATCCACGTAATACGATCTATCTCAGCTGAGGCCCGTTTTAGTTGTTCAAATCTAATTTTTCTCCCCGGAGATTCCTTTTTGAGACCTATCCCCTTCAGTATTGCCAATCCCGTTGAATGCTTCTATCAGTTACGAAAGTTTTCCTTTTAGCCCGTGTATTGGACACGTTTCGTCTTTTATGATTTGTTATATTCCGCTATAAAACTAAATCAGTCTTCTTACTCCTGTATCTAAAACATTTTTGACATAAACGAGTCTAGCGCTAAAATTCTACTCTGAATTTTACCACCTTAAAGAATAAAAAGCGCGTGGTGAAGAAAAATATAATTTCAAAGAAATTTTATAATAATGATATGGATCATAATTATTTTGTGTTAATAATTTTATGTATCTCTTTAATGGAAAAATGATTATCTTTATTATTTGTAAAGAATTTGTGATCTTTTGAAACACATAAGTTTCTTTAAGCTGAAAGTTTATTTGCCTTATCATTCTAAGTCGGCGTAGTATATGTTTAGTAGATAGGCAAAATATATTGCTTCTTGGGACTTTTGATAGCGTTGTTATATTTATAATTCTTAAACAAATTATATTGCTTTCTGCGTCTTGGAATTTGATAGCGTTTTTTTTATAATTCTTATATTTTTGCTTTACAGAAATAATGGGTTTGTCACGGTGGAATGCAATGTATGTTTAAGTGTATTTTTACCAATTCTTGAAAGGCCGGCAACGCACTTGCGAGCCTTCTGGCATTGTGAGTGTCCATGGGCGGCGGTATCACTTAACATCAGATGAGCCTCCTGCCCGTTTGCCTCCTATTACATAAAAAAAAGTGTTAATATCATAAATTCCATTGGTGCCAATCCAGGTTCAAACCCACTACATCTCACGAAAGTCGTTTATTAACTAAACCACTACTGCTAAGAGAGATACCTATCCCAGTTTAAAAACACCTAATAATCTAATGTATGTTGAACTTTTAGAACAGGAGAATTTTGGGGAAACCAACCGAAAAGCCTTTTGATCTTGTGAATTTTACTTAAACGTTAAGTAGAAGCATCTCCAGAAAGTTGAATAAGTTTGAAATTCTTCGAGCCATAGTTTTTGCTTTAATTTAGTGAGCATTACTTCTCGTTGCAGACAGAAACTATTTATATTAACTTTTTGAGCCAAGTTTGTTAAAGTATTGCATTTTACAAACTATTTTAATAAATATAAACAATTACTATGATATTTTGAATGACAAACCTGCGTTTAATCATACAATCATACTAACATATCTATATGTATGTCATGTTTGCCTATAAGTGCTTGTCACATTAAAAATTATATTTTGTGTTTGTTTTTACCAATGTCTCAGTGTGCCAAGCGTTGGCAAGCTTTTTCTCAATTAAAAAAAAAAAAAACATATTTTTGCGTTCGGTGTCTACCAAAGCATATCAGTTACAGTTAAGCTACAAGCAATATTATTATATGTAAAAACTGTTTACCTAAATGTTAACCGTTATATTCATAAACTTTTATTTGCATGTTAAAGGAAACTTATAAAACAATAACATATGAAAAACATAATTTGTTATTCTTTAGTAAACACGCGCATTTGTTTATTTTCTCATAACTCCTTCGTTCGCTCTAAGTAAAAAGTTTTCATGTAACACTTGCAAGAGTTCCCTGAGATGTTACACACTTAGTATTAATAAGTTCAAATAATTCAAAACATATAAAATTGCCAAGATGAATGCTTAAGCACTATGGACCTTATCGTCAAAAAAGGTTGAATTTTCTAAAAGAGTTGCATTCGCCAAGTGCTCAGAATACGTTGAGGTTTGAATTCTAGTGAATGGGTATTCACTAAATGCAGAGCTTTTAAAACTCGCAAAGACGTACTCATTTCTTCTAAGATTCCCTTTTTTCATTTCGCAATCATTAATTTTTTTTCGGGTGCGCCTCGGCTGTCTGAGGGCTTTTCGTTTTCGACGTTAGTGTGAGCCTCGTGCAACCTCATTTGTTTTTGTCTGTGCATTGTAGAGTTTTTGTCTATGTTCATTAATGAGATGCGCTCCGTAAGATGCGTTACGTTCAGACATAGTCGTAATTAACGAGGTCCTTATCATTTGAAAATATTTGTATTTAAAGTCGAAAAGGTGAGAAATATTAACTCAAACTCAAAGTATCTTTATTCATATAGGTAAACAAGTATACTTATGAACGTCAAAAATAAGTTAAATTAATTGTAAATTTACATTTACTACCAGTTCGCAAGTCAAGAGCGTAGAGCGGATAAGAAGAACTGGCAAGAAACTTTCCGCCACTCTTTTTAATCGCCAAGTTTTGAGTCATACAAATTGTTTGAACTAGAGCAAATCAATCCCAAGGATTAGGATCATTTAAGTATTCGTCAAATTTTTATTTTTTTTAATTTAGTTAAATTATTCCTACAATGTAAGATATTGCAGCATACCAATATTTGTTTAACTAGAATGTCTGATTAATATTCAGTACCATCTTGATACGAGTCCTATCTAGAAATATCCGGGCTCCAAAACGATCAAATATCCTATGATATGATAAAAACACCCCGTGAGCCGTGGTTGGCCCCCGTACCGTAATAGGCCATGGTGAAGACTTTATATCTATGGTTTTCTTGATCATACTTATAACATTTAAGGCAAGTAAATACCTTCAGAAACTGCAAACAATACGTCATGAGTAACTATACAATCCAATTAATTTTAATATAAATCAACTTTATACATATATTTGGATTTCAAATGCCAAAATCTGGTTAAAATATTCAGTGTTAAATAGTTCAAACTGTGATTAAAGCGGTTATATCAAGTTCCTTACATTCAGTAACGTCTTACTTTCAAGTTGAATTCGCAATAATTTATATCGTGAGGGGGTGACGAGTGCGACAAATGGAAACCAAGCTGCAACTGAGAGATAAAGAAATTATTTTGGGAGGGTAGTTTAGGAGATATACAATAATAAAAATGGGTTAAATTAAAGTGATTACGCGTTAATGAAATAGAGTAATATCTCTAAATAGAGTGGCGCTAGCAACACTGAGCTGTCAGTGCAATGACATTTGACATCTTCAACCAGTTATCGTTTACATTTCAACCCGTGATCATGCTTACTGTAAAGCATGTAGACCATCAATTAAATTTTACCATAATTATTTAACCTTTTCGTTCTGGGCCTCAGATTTCTATACCTATCTGTTTTCGTGATCATTTATTGTTCTTTATAGATAAGGAGTAGTAGGTGATCAGCCTTCTGTATCTGACACATGCTGTCATTACTACACTTGTCATGAGCCATTTGGGTAAGGCATGTCGGTTTCCTTACGATGTTCTCCGTTACCTTACGAGCGACTTTTAAGGGCGTACAGAAAACAATCCATTGCACTCAAAGCTGTGATTTGAACGCACGACCTCAGGAAACTCCACTAGGCCAACACTGCTCTTAATTAATTAATAGGTTTTCGCTTAAATTAGTATAAACATATAATTTATTTTCAAGAGCTTAATTAATAAAAGTCACTTGAATCCAGTTTGTTGGTTTTAATAGCATAGTTGTAGGGGTAATTAAATTAATTTATTTGTATGATATTATGTTATTAATTTCAGCTGGTTCTTTATATTGAAATTTAATAGGCCGTTATTAACAGCAATCTAACTTTAATATTGTGTATTGTAGAATCTTGCATTTCCCATGGAATTTCTTCTTAAAATAAATAAATGAATCGGTCAACATGTTTAGGCGTAGAGTATCAAACTAGCGGCCAAGTGACACTTTTCTCATAGAAGTCTCAAGAAGTCTCAAGAAGTCGAATTCGTATTAAATATTTTATTATCATATCTTGGACTACATTAGAGAAAGTTTTATTGCTACTACGAAATATGATGACATATATCTGTATAAATATTTTCATTGTTATATACAGGATACTATGTTGTATATATATGATCCAGAAGGTCACTAATGAGATAGTTCGAGTATCGGAAAAACTTATGCAGAATAGAATTACAATATGCCATTGAGAACTGGTAAATACAATATATTCTTATATAATAAAATCACTTCCATTGTATGTTTTCTAAAACAGATCAAAGGAGGTTTTTTTTATAGAACGGGGGGCAAACGAGCAGGAGGCTCACCTGATGTAAAGTGATACCGCCGCCCATGGACACTCTCAATGCCAGAGGGCTCGCGAGTGCGTTGCCGGCCTTTATTGTGTTTGTATGTTTGTGTCTTAAGTTAAAATATTTTTCATAATATTATTTGAGTAATTTTTACAACTGTTATTAAAATATTAGGGATGATATGTTAGTCAATTGAGGACTAGTTATTTAATATTTAAAAATATTCGTTTTTGTTAAACTGAACTGACTTGACTGATGTTGTGACTAACTGTTGAACTTTTAAACAAATAAGTGTTTTTAACAAATACAAATTTAAACAATTTATTTTGATTAAAAATCGGCTATACATTTATGATTTGGAAAAAATGATTGTGGAAAGAATAACCATTCTTTTATAAATAATCAGTTGCCCCGTTTTGACTAAAGTACTCATTTGTCTCTTTTCATCACAGCGTAAATACACTTTGACGGAAAAAGACGGTAGAATCAGATTTTTTTTCTTACAGGCTTTCTATATGTATGAACAAAATTTTCTTAAGATATAGATTGGCAATTATTATGAATGTTGTTGAAATTATGTGAATGTTTTAGAAAGGTTTGGATATATACAGTTAATAAAATAGTGTACAATAAGCAATAAAAGTGAATGCAATTCCCCTTGGTACTTGAGTAACTAACTCTGTTGTCTGGCATTTAACTTAATTAGAATTAGTCTATGCGGCCAAAGTAGAATGTTCTGAACAAGTTTCACTAATAATTAATAATATACGTGGAATCGTTAATATTTGTAAACTTGCATGCTGAACTAAATACAGTTGTCTACACTATTGGTGTATTGTATTAAAGAAAGAACTGCAGCAAGGCATATCTAGTAAGTTGGAGTATATCAAACTGCCACCGCGAACTGCGTTTAGCCATAATATGATTTTTTACTTAGCCTACCTTTGTAGTACCTAAACCTCAACATATGGAACGTTTTGCCCATAGAAATTGTTCGCTTTATCGAAATAAAAACCAAAGTACTAAATATAACTAAATTATTATACTTTTAAAAAAATTTCTTGTGTTTACGTAGAGAGAGAGAAAGAGTGCAAAGAATAAATAAAAAAAATATCACCATGCCAAGTGCAACATGTATGCGTTTTTTAATATAATACAAACTTTTAATTTATTTAATTGTGCAATTGCATTTAACGTTTTATTTAATTTTGCAAACAGGCAAAAGTCTCGGCCATGGACACTCACATTGTCAGACAGCTCGTAAGTGCGTTGCCGGCCTTTTAAGAATTGGTACGATATTTTTTGAAGAGCGAGTTACGAAGTGATGTGCGTAATACGAATTAGTTTTAACAATGTATCCTTTTCTTACTAAAGTATCAGGCATTCATTAATATACAATTTTGATATGAAATATGTTTTTTTTAAATCGCGTATTTATTTTATTTATGTTTAACTAGAAATACTGTTGACCATCACAATCAAACGGAACGAGCCATAATTTTACATTCTCACCCCCCACCCCTGGTCTGAGGCGTGATTCAAGTACACACTGCAGCCAGTTCATAAACTTTGAAGCATCGCAAGAAACCCTTTTACACACGAACTGAGGATGCTCCACTTTTTTATCTGTGAAATGTGTTTAGTCAAGACGCTTATTACTTATTCACAGCTAAATATTTATATTTAACTAGCTGGCCTGGCGAACATCGTACCGCCTAACAGTCGATTCTTTATTTGTTTAAAATACTTATTCTGCTATTCGGGACACCGGTCTAGCTAGTAAGATAAAAAAAAGAAAATTGATAAGACAACAAATACAGTATGTCAAAAAAATAAAAATTTACCTTCCCAGAACCCCTCCACTAACACTTGAACTTTATGCTATGGTATTAACGTTCAAATTGACTTTTAAGTATTATTACGAATATTTTGTATGGGAATATAGAAAAGTGTTGTTTACAGACTTTTTCACTCAATTTTTGTTAATTTTTCTCCGTAAGAACCATCCTCGTACTTCAAGGTATATTATAAAAAAAAATCAGACAAATCGGTCTAGCCGTTTTCATGTTATGTCGTGACAACGGAAAACGGGTTTCATTTTTATATATATAGATATAGTTATATTATTTTCATGTCGCCTTAACATTGTACTAAGTTTCAATTATAATTTTGAAAAATGTCTAAATATAAAAAAAAACCGATACGACCTTCAATTTTTCATAGTAAAAGTATACTCCTCCCTCAAAGGCCTGCAACGCACCTACTAAAAATGGCTGTCTACAGGCTGCGATGACTGCCCTTTTTCGGTGTACTGGCTCGTTTGCCCCTCTATTGTATAAAAAAAAAACACTATGGATCTGCAAAAAGACATTTATTATGTACGTTACCTTACATAAGTAATCAAAATTCCAATATTATCAATACAACATTACGTATAGTAAACACTAGATATTATAGTCAACCCATAGATAGACATAGTTAGCCTATAATATCAAAAGATACAGATTTTTCTTTATGTAAATTATATATTGCTTTGAAAGAAAGATAGAACGGAATGAAAGTTTACTACGAAAATAATTTCCTATTGAATGCTTTACTTTTATTCTTTCGTCAAAAGCACAGCAGAAAGTTGAATATGCACTATGTTCCGCTCCAGTAGCCGCTTTCAGCCGTTTCAGACCCTCTTCAATCCACACCTTGCAAATTGAATTTGATCCGTTACACCATCGAGTCGCCCGTTTGTCACTACATTGATGAAATCGTTTTTATTTTCCCCGTCACAAATTCGAACGAACGGAGAGATGGAAATACGGAACTATATTACCATCATGGTTCCTGCAATTTTAGATGTACTTTGAATAAAATTGTTAAAGATATAAACTTTTTGCTTTAACTGGTCGCCAAACTCTTTCTTCATCGTTCTTGAAGTAGGGCGAATGGAAAAAATATATAGTAGAGTTGAGTAGTTTACGTATCCATTTTGAAAGATCGATACACGATTTAAATAACGTTGCTCGATAGAAAAAAATCCAAACATTCAAACAATCCATTCGTGCTGGGATAGGGCCTTAAGTCTAATCGGCGTTCTCTTTCAGACATCGCTAAGTAATTTAGTGCGTGTTTTGTTAATCATATTTAAGTACGTACGGAAGAATACGTCGAAGATGTGAAAGAAATAATAAACAAAATAAATTCTAAAAAAAATAACAGGAGAAAGTCTTCGATTTGGATACTGTAATTTGAACGCGTGTATGTGCAATTTTATAACAAAATTAGCGAACAATATATTATTTTTTACACGTTTATTCCTAATTGGTAGAATGATTTTAAAATACGTGTAATTGCGTGGGGTGCGTGTCGAAATTAAAACAACTTTTATGATCGTATCTTACAAGCGTGTTTTAGCAAATTATTTATAGTGTATCGTGCCATCTATTGGTAAGTAGACGAACGAAATAAATTGTGATTTGAATAATTCTTATCAAGAAAATATTAGTGATAAATAAAGAAAAATAACTTGATTATACATAATAAAAAAGGATTTATAGTTGAAAGAGAAAGTGCCCTAGCACACACTAAGATTCCCTGTGAAAATGCGCTTACGCAGGCCCGCGCCAAGGATTTCGAGTTTGACGCGGGGCTATGGGGCTGGGTCTACACTCAAATACCTCACCTATTAAGAGTGGGGTCTCGCTACCCTACTAAAAACACCTCAGCCCTTCACACGCCCTTAAGATGGGCCCTCGGGGTTTGCTAGGCATTCTACCTAAGGTGCCACTAAGTATAGTCTAACCTAACCTAACCCATAGAAGTTTTGTTTCGTACAATTTTAAAGTTGGGTAGCGAAAAGGTTTCATATGGGATATCTAAAGAATGGCGCGTCGGGCACGCTCAATTACCATCCGTATCATCGACGTCCGTTGTTCCACAACTGAGCGTCTCTTAAGGCAGTTTTTGCAGCACACCACCTCTATGTGGAACTATCTGCCCACTGAAGTATTTCCAAACGAATTCGACTTAGGGTAAGAAAAGAGCGTACGATTTCGTAAATGGCCGGCAACGCATTTGCAAGCCTTCTGGCTATGTGAGTGTCCATAGGCACTTAACATCAGATGAGCCTCCTCTTACATTAAAAAGAAATCCAGCATTTTATTCAATGCCGCTCCACTCCAGAACAAAATTCATTTTGCATATCCCTTGACGTTTGCCATTTTTACCGATATTATTTTGTCTGCTACTTTTATCTCTCAACAAACATTTTATAAAATTCTAGGGCTTTCGAAAATGATTATCTCTTATATGATTACTCAAAAAAATCACTCGGTAAGCCAATTTACATACTACTACCCATAGATACAAAGTCGAAAATTGTATTTTATATTTTTTAAGTGTACGCGCGACGTATAGGACTCTTGTTGAAATGTAGATTGCCGCTTAAAATTAATTAAACAAGCTTATGGTTGCTTTTATAATTATCTCTTTATTAAGTTTCATTGAAGCTATTACTAGTGCTTGAATGTCTGAACAATTATAATATTTTTTTTTTGCTTCGAATCTACGCCATTCAGTTTTCAATTCGAAATGTGAAATTCAATACGTTTTTCACTGGAGTCGTACTTATTTATTTATTTATTAACACTTTGTTACCATAAACGTTACATAAGTTATTGTTTATTACATTCAACGATGCATAATAATGTATTAAATATATATTGGAGGTTTAATGTTTTGTGTTTATTAGCTTTGGTATTTGTTTATCGTGTAATATTCGTAATTAATAATTTACATAACCAATAACATACATTGAAATTATTCATTAGTAGATAATAAGTTTAAGTAGTTAAGTATTGTTAAGTAAAGTATATGTATACTATAATGTGTTTTATTGGGAGTTTTTTTATATATTGTATTTGGTATATATATATTTGGTAAGTATATTTTATATATATATAGACCCACTCTTAAAGATGTACTTGGCTTTTCGTGTTTTTGAAATTCTTCTTTTATGTAAGCAACATTAAAACTTAAAAGAAATCTTCTTTTTCCTCTATATTTTTTTTTAGTATTTATGTACATTGTCAACAAAGAACGTAGATACGAAATATATACTTAACGCATTTTAAAAGCATTTGTGTAGTAAACAACCCCTAAATTATATCAATTATAAATCATATTAATGGTAAAACTAGAGATAAAGAACTGAAAGTATAATAAAAGAAATACTTAGCATTTTACTTAATATTAATCTCAAAAGCACACATAAAATCTTTGTTGAATGTGAAAAGCGTTTATAATTTTTCATATGAGGACGTTCACCGGGCAAAGATCGTATTAATATTTCATGCCTTCGGTTAGCACAATGAAGTATGTAAACATTTTACATTATCCTGTGTCTGGTAAAAACCACATACTTTTATAACGAGACGTTCAATCTCGAGAACAATGATTTCAGTGTATTTTCTCACATTTACGAAAAATCAACATAGTTAATGTACTAGAATGATTTACTTTTTACAAAATATGAATTGTGACCGTCATACCACAAATTCCTAAGTGCTTTAGTTAGGGTATATTGTAATTGCTTTCTATAACAATTTTTGCACTTACTTAAGAAACCATTGAAGTATTCTCTTTGGCCATCGGGGGCTAGGAAAAATCAAACTACAGCGGTCTTACAGTGTTTTTGAAGTGAAACTTCTTTAGAATCGTTGTGATTTCAAACCGGATGCAACGGAAAAAGCGACAGTAAAAAGAGACAGACGCATAAATTCGTAGGATTTAGCGTGGGAGAGAATGAGATGGGAAGAATTGTGCAGTGTATAAACTTTAAATTGGCGTGTATTTGATCATTTTCTGAATTAAAAAAACAAAGATGTGCAAAAAATTAAATAAGTAATAATCATCGAATTTCAAACTTCCATTATTTTAGTTTTTGTCAAATTAAAGATTGATATTGATATTAAACTTATAAATGAAAATTTAACATAGTCCTACATTTAGTTAGTGAAAAAAGTATAATTTACATATTATTAATTATAAAAACTTTGTTTTTGATGGTTTCACTTCTACCTCGTGTGAATTGCACACATGAGTTTTTTTTTTGTTAAAAAATAATTATATTTTTATAAAAGTCAACAACACCTATGAACGTCAAAAAAAAAGGTTTTCTATCCCGTGGATAGCCGGTAACCACTGTTAGTTCCAGCATCAGTTTCGACTGGAAGTGCAACGTAGACCAGGGTATCTAGATACATAATGGAGCTAATTGGAAGAAGCCATTGTTTAATGTGGACTTACCGATTAGACGGATCTCTTGTCCGTAAATAAACGCTTATATTACTATGTGTCTCTATTTCACTCTTCACTATAGACTAGTCAGTATTGAGTAGACCGAATATTAGAGTGTAAGCCGCAAACTCGCAATGCAATAAAAAGTACGCATCTTTCTGGATGGAATGTAAGATACAGGCAAAGTGTGTTTTTCGGTATGAAAGGGAAATTAAAAACAATAGTAGTTCCAGTAAGTGTAAATGTTACAGTTTAGTCGTTTTTTTTAAATTTTATTCTTTGATTCTAAATGGCGTTTGTGTTTTGCTTATAATAATAAAAATAATGTTACACATAATTATAAAGTCATAATAATAAGAGTCCATTTGAAGTTAAATAGTTATGTCAATATAACTATTTAACTATCTGTGGAGCGTCAATGTTTCAATTGGTTTTTGACGTTTTTAGATAAGATAGTTATTTAAATATGTTCGACGTCCTGGCAGACAAAAAAACTGTATCCAGTTTATGTTTCCACCACACCAATTTATTCTCTATTTAAGATTATGTATATAATAAATAATAATCAATTGAATTGGGTATGGAGTCCTACACTAAAAATACATTATCAATTCATGTCTTCGCTTCAAAAGGGGCTAAAACAAACAATTCGGACAGTGTCATATTCATGTCAGACAATCGTATTCATATGCTCGCGACAAATACTTCTCTTGTGTTTCCTTTACATCAAAAGCCCGTAAATCGATTCCGTCAAACAGAAACTGATACAATGTCCATACAGAAACGAACTGTTTTTTGTGAAAGGATACAGTCGGACGTGTTTACTTACGAGTCAAAGGATACAAAATCGAGTGACACGTCCCGTTTGATGCAAATTTGGTCCGTGTACAAATGGTTTTTACTCTGTGGACCTTGTATATAGAACAGGGGAATAAATTTTGTACGACGTCGCTGTAAAATGAACATATAGAGAACGGTTATATTTCAATTCAACTGCATATCGTTTAAAGAAACTTATTGGAATAGTTTTATTATAATTATACAATTACAATGTTTTCTTTCAGTTTACAAACAAGTACAGTCAAACCTGGGTAAGTGAGAACTGGATAAGTGAGAGTAATAGCCGGAACCCGTTATTTTAAGCTCCCAAAACCTCTATTAGCGAGAAACAGAAACCTCTGTAAGAGAGAGTCGTGTTTCCCTCATGGACCTCCGTAAGTGAGACTGCTACTTATCTATACCTCTAATAAGCGACAGTCGAGCTTGATCAAGCAATATTCGACAAAACTTATGAGTTAGAGAATTTAAATTACACAAACAGAAACCCAAATTGACGGATTTTTTAAGTGTAAATAAGTTTTAAATAAAATAAAATATATATGTTGTGCACATTATGCACATATTACATATTAACTACATTCGTACTTGCTGTGACTTGTTATTCCTGCGTACCTCTATAAAAGAGAAAAGCTACCCATGTACCTGCATTAGCGAGAAACTCGGGTTAGTGAGAAACCTTTATAAGCGAGAATAAGATTGTTCTCCCTTGAACTCTCGCTTATCCAGGTTTGAGTGTATTTAATTCAAACACACCACATCGGTGCTCAGAATTGTACTGATACGAGGTTGACAGCCCTGCGATTCTGTAACTCACTTTTCGAACTCACACAGCGGTTTTCGCATCGGCGGTCGCTCTGAAATCAGTCGAGAAGCAGTCATTTTATGCTTTGGCATTCTGAAAAGGTGGGAGCTTGTAGTTTATTGTTTATCAGAATGCCAAATCATAAAATGATTCTAGAGCGAAAACCGCTGTGTGAGTTCGAAAAGTGAGTTACCGAATCGCAGGGCAGGGCTCAAAAATCATATATATAAGATTATACGTGTTTATTTTTTGACCGGGTGAAGGCCCGTCCATCAATCACGGCGTATGTGAAGGCGTGTTCTAGAAACGTGACTAAAACAATTCATCATGTCCTAATTATCCTCTATACTATGATTACGTTTTGATGTAATTTGTACCTACATTTGTTTTCATTATACGGGGTTCGTGTCAGGTAATTGATTTTCTTACAGTGTGACTATATTTCGTTCTATACAGCATTTTTAATACAACTTCAGTAATTTTTTATGCCTCCCGTATATACAATAAATAATAGTTTAAAAAACTAAATAAACACGCTTTTAAAGCACATCAAACTAAAAAGTGAAAAAAAATCCTAATTTAGGCTGAAAATGGTAATGAACAAAAAATACTGGTATTATTGTGAAAAAGCGTTGGTTGCTCGATAGACGAAAAATATGGCACAGAGCGTTTTAGTTTTTTTAAACTATTATTTATTTTTTAGTTAAATTTTTTTTTTCGGATTATTGCATTGTCATCGATCTTTGACAGGTGCGCAAAGTTTGAATTAAATTTGTCCGTTAAAAGTGGGTCAAAATCGAGTCCGAAGGAGTCGGTTACATACATACATACATACAGGTGAAGCTAATATAAAGCGTGTAAAAAGCACTAAGTATTTACCACAGATAAAGAAACAATACATGATCAATCAATAGTTGTCGGTAACATTGGTAATATTACGAACAATAATATTTAATTTCGGAGTCTTAAAACACAATCAAATTACTTAAAACTACACGAACACAGAGTCCTTTTTAATCAACACTTGGAAATAAATATTAATTAAAGCGCACCGCAAAATAAACGTGAGTTGTAAATATTCGCATTCACACAACAATCTGTTAATAAAGTGTAAACTTTTAGCGGGCAATATTGTCCGCTTATTTCGTAGTTACTGCAAAAATTGTTCTGCATTGCGGCTTATTTTACAAACTTTTTCGCTTTATGTGACCATTTTCGATTTTTTAGGGCTTAATGGTTAAATTCGATGCTATTTGGCTTAAGTCTATCGAATAAAGCGATTTGGCTGAAACAGAAATCACCGAAGCGCCGGACGGATTAAAGCGCTCGGCTTGAGTTGCGCTTATGAACGGTGCACAAATTTATTACAGTAAAATCATTATTACTGATTAACCTTTAAGCATGTAGATTTGTCCTCTTCCAAAGATGTTATTTTCTTTGGTAATAATTGAATGATAATTGCAAACCTATTAATGACCAAATATTATTAAAAAAAACAACATATTATCGACGAGTCAACTTTTAGAATCTATACATAATGGATTAATCAATTTGAATACTACTTGACTGAATGAGTGGGTTAAAAGAATCGGGATGATAAAGATAATTGACGGAGAAAAGAGGATAAGACAGACAAACTGGACGGAGATAGAGATGATGAGAAGGATTTTTTTAAATCTTCTTTTGCGAGCTGCTTTGGCGAGAGTAGCTCTACCAGAAACTGAGGACCGCACCAACTGCTGTCTGTATTTATAACAATGGGTTTTGTGACATTTTTTGTCCTCCTTCGCGACCAAACCCGAACTAACTACAGAGTCGAATAGCAGTCTTAGGTTCAAAAAGTAAAAGTAAAAAAAATCATTTAATAATGTAGGTAATGTAATGTACACTTATGACTCGTCAGTAAAGAAATACAAATTAATGCTTCTAATTTTACATATATTGCCAGTTCTCAAATCAAGGGCGTAGAACGGAAGAGCAGAACTGGCAATAAACTCCCCGCCACTCTTTTTCATCGCCATTTTTGTTTTACACAACGTTTATAAGGAGCTGCAACCATTACACTATGTTCCACGTGACATCTTAAGAATTAAATAATAATAAAATAAATTACAAACAATGATTTGTTCTCTATCAGCAGGAGGCATGGTGAAATAGGAGCACGCACTTACATTCTCGTGAGATTGTTCTAACGCAAAAGTATGACGCATGGCCAACCATCGTTCTTACTACTCAAATTATTATCTAATAGTCGCTAATTTATAGATCTAGCGATATTGCCATGTCAAATAAGCCACTAGTATTATAGTAGTTTCAAACAGATTTGCTTTGACGTTAATTTATGAGCTCTGTGCTATATAATGACAATGGCAACTGACAGTAGCGCATTTCTTCCAAGATATACATTATTATCAAGGAATATGATTTAATATGATTTATAATCAAGAAAGAAATTGATGTATTACACAAATGTGCTGTAAATTTTAAAATGAATACAATTTGGCATATTTTGATATACACCCAAATGTATCTAATAAAATCTAAACATAAATCACATCATATTTCATTTAACTCACGTAATATTATAAAACTTGATAGATTTTGAACGTCACAAAAACAATAAGTTTCTTAAAGGTACAAAAGTCAAAAATCAAATATCAAATTTATTCATATAGTAGCACAATGTACGAGTACACTAATATGAACGTCAAAAAATTAATAAACATTAAATGTTTCTAATTTTACATTTACTGCCAGTTCTCAAATCAAGGGCGTAGAACGGAAGAGAAGAACTGGCAATAAACTCTCCGCCACTATTTAAAATCGCCAAGTTTTTTGTTTTACACAACGTTTATAAGGAGCTGCAACCATTACACCATGTTCCACATGACATCTTAAGTAATAAATAATAATAAAATAAATTAAAAACAAAGATTAGTTCTCTATCAGCAGGAGGCATGGTGACAAGAACATACATGAACTTATCGCTAGGTTTAAGATTAACTTAAATACATACAACACAGCTTTTCATTATAAATGTAGATAATAAACAAGTAAGGATTAACAAACGGTAGATACAGAGAAGATTCAGAGAGAAATTAACGTAGAATTCTTAATTAGTCGAGCGGAGTGTGCACCTGGGTAAGACGATTATTTCTAATTTAAAGTTACAAACTTAACGCCGAAAGCGTTGTTTGAGCTTTGTCTTAACTCAATGCCAATACTTGTATTATAGTAATATTATAGATGGTTGTAATACAATATTTATTGGTGTATCAAACACCGCAGTTTTGTGGCTACCGCTGGTAACCGCTATCAAGTGGATCTTATGTATATTATATAAAAATTTCATACTCAGTTTTTTCGAAAAACCACAGCTACGACTCCCAACGCTCCCAATTTCATGTCTTTATATATGGAAATTACAATTTATTAATGTTTCTTTATATACAATGCTAAACGAGCATAAGTCGTTGTTTTTGTACAGTACTAGCTATTAGTCTAATTCCATACATTTCGAATTTTTTTTAAAGACAATTCACACCAATTGACCTAGTCCCATGCTAAGCTGGTGAAGCTTGTATTATAGGTACTAGGCAACGGTTATACATACATATTATAGATAGTTACACATAATATAAATACATATTTAAACACCCAAGACCTAAGCACAACACCAAATGCTCATAACAGCGATGTTCGTCTCAGCCGGGGATCGAACCCGGGACCCATGGATTCGCAGTCAGGGGTACTAACCACTAGACCAATGAGTCGTCATAATAAGGAATAATTTATTATGATAATATCTTAAAACTTATTACATAGTGACACCCATACCTACACAGTTTATTCTAGCTATCCAAGAGAGAGGACTAAGTTTATAGCCCTCCCAATATTATATATTTATTATTATTTCTAGCAAGAAATTGCATTTTTTTAACCGAGGGATTTTGCTTACGCTCAAGCAGTTTCATTGTACTTGTTATGAGCGAGCAACACAAGCTAATGAGAATAAATTGCAACGCCAGCACGCTCACCAACATTACTTTGGAATTAGTGAATTTTTCACTCGACTCCTTAACGCGATTCATCTTGCCTGTAAAACAGATTTATTGTAGCGCTAAATTGATTTAAAGTGCAGCGTTGAGCTCATCTTGGGAACTGATTGGATTAAAACAATATTTCCACTTATGTTTTACAGTGAGGAATTGCTCTTTGCGGTACCTCATTTCCGCAGTGCGAGATGTACTTAATAAAACGCTTTTGCTATTTACGTTGTTATTTATATAGTGGAGTTTATTTTAACAAGTAACTAGTTTAAAAAAAGTAGCCAAAATAAATGTGGAAGATGATTTAATAAATAAACTATTTAATTTAGTTGAAGTACCTACATATTTTAAGAATTAATTCTGCATATGAAGTCGAATGTCGATCGTAAAGTATGTGTTGCTGTATAATTTTGAATAATCAAATCTTATTTTTACGTTTGTTTTTTTAATGTACCATAATGCAATCTAAATTATCTAACTCATTTGAAAATCACTGTTGGTTGTAGTCATATAACGAAATCGCGCGTCAGTAGCGCGAAAATCTAATTGAATAATATATTGTTAAAAAATACACTACCATAACCATTGGAATAAATTGAAATAATCGAGAGAACAGAATATGAATGCCATCCAATTTTCTCTCATACAATGGGGTGAAGGTAATAACAGCCTTTATCATTACCATAAGGTTCTGTTCATTTGAAGGCATACGGAAAAACATTAACGTACGTAAAACTACATGTTTTACGAAACTAAAATTGGTCTTTAAACGTATGATCATTTCTATAATGAAGATTAATTTTTAGTGTGAAAAACAAAAAATGTTCGCCTACACAAGCGATGTCTAAAATAAAATATATTATTTATTTTCTATTTTTAAGTCAAGCAACTTTGAAAGAGAAACGCCGAAGAATGTTTACAAAGGAACGTGTAAATTATTTATACAAACTCCTAGCCGCGGATTTTATTTATTAAAACTTCCTTACATTACAAAAAAAAGCCAGTAACATTATTAGGGAGCAACGGGCTGCCTTATCGCTTACAAGTGATCTGTTGCTTGTATAACCAAATTAACAAAAATAAAATTACAAGTAAAACTGAAAAATTTAACTCCTCTAAAATTTTTTATGAAAACTATACAATACAAAAGATACTTGACGAATACGCAGGATAGTTATGGTTAAAAAGTTTATTTATTTATTTATTTCCACGTCATTATACTATCTTTATAATTATTACTAATTCGATAGCACGACACATTAAATATACCCACACCAATTAACCTACATAAAAACACTAAAAAAATATATTTATATACCTTATAACTCATAATATAAATATATAAATAATCTTCTACTTGAGTAGACCACTTCACACACACTCACACTTCTTTCTACTTTAGTAGATTATTTATAACCCTAATAATTGTTTCACCTTGAGAAGCTGATCTACCTGCTCTTGGAGAAGCCAACCTGTTTGACTTACGTGACAGGACATCCATATCAAATTGTACGTTCAGCGTTCCTGCCCTGCGATTCTGTAACTCACTTCACGAACTCACACAGCGGTTTTCGCATCGGCGGTCGCTCTCAAATCAGTCGTGAAGCAGTCATTTTATGATTTGGCATTCTGATAAACAATACACTACAAGCTCCCACCTTTTTAGAATGCCAAATCATAAAGTGACTGCTTCACGACTGATTTGAGAGCGACCGCCGATGCAAAAACCGCTGTGTGAGTTCGTGAAGTGAGTTACAGAATCGCAGGGCTGCTCAAAATATACTTCCGTATATCCACAGCGTAGCCCGTTTCTCGCACATGTTTATCCAATTTGGAGAAGTCTGCAAAGTTGAGCAACACGTGTGATGCTCAAATTAGAGATTCATATTAATTTAGGAGTTGCACTGACAAAGTTGTAAGACTAGAACGCCTTGTGGTTGTGTTCCAATGTTGGGGCTTATCGGTTGGTAACTTTGTTGTATGTCGTATGTTCGGTTTTGTCGTAGGCTTTTGAGGCCGGACTTAAAGTGTTTAATATAGTAATTATTTAAGTGAGCTGTGTGTGTGGAGATTTATATTTAAAGTTGGATAGTTGGAAGTAGGTACATACTGTATGAAAAATTTATTTACTGTATTAGTAACAAAATTATGCTAATTTCTAATGTCATACCAGTAAATAAGTATTATATGTTTTGTATTTGTACGGTTGCTTAAAATAATAGAGGATTTTAGTTTTACTCTATATTAACCACTCGCGTACAACAATAGAATATAAGCGAAAAATTACATGTTAATTGCTATGTAATGAATGAATGCGTACCTACCTAGAGAGTGCCTACGTCTGGCTATACTCTCGGGGCATAACTCCGACGATTTCGGAAATCGCCACGCTTATAAAACTAAGAAAGCCTGAGTGATCAAAATGCACAGTATTATACGTATTCAATTTTTTCTTCTTGTTTGATTTGCTTACAAAGAACAAATCAACAGTCTCTACACTACACTTCTACACAGTCCTAAAAATCTAATCAACCAGCCATAACAAAAAAAAATAATTATAGAATTTTAAACATCTTTTGATGTTTTCTATACACTACCTTGATGCCTGTACACCAGAACAACATTCAATCTTAAATCTACTTGTAAAAACAACCCATTTTTTCTATACAAAGTTCTACATTGACAGGGCTCAAGTGGTGATTGTGATCTATTAATACGAGTGACGAGCTTCCGTCAACATAAGCTCCTTATTTACTTGTTGCCTGATAGAACAGGAAAAATAACAGTGGTGCTAGACCTTTTCAGGTCTGGGCCTCATATTTCTGCATCTGTTAGGTGATCAGCCTCGTGTGCCTGACACATGCCGTCGACATTTTGGGTCTACGGCAAGCTGGCCTCACCATGATTTCCTTCACAGTACGAGCGAATGTTAATGCGCACATAGAAAGAAAGTCCATTGGTGCACAGCCGGGGATGAAATCTCCTACCTCAGGGATGAGAGTCACACGCAGAAGCCACTTCTATTACTGCTATTAATAATAGAACTCTGTATGATTTGTACCCTATGTACAAACAGGTATATATTTTGTTCCTAAAAGAGGCAATAGAGTACAATTTACCTGAAAAATATCCCCCAACTTAATTTCTACCGTTAATTATGAAGATCGTAAACGCGAAATTATACAGCTTTAATAGCCCTGTAAATTTCACACGTCCATTTAGCGAGTGGAAACTAATTTCTTTGCATTTTAAAGGCGGAATGTTTTATAACACCCTGTAACTATGCCCGCGGTTGCAGTTATTTCCGGCTCTTGAAAATATGGATCATTTAACGTAACGATCCACTTGCAATTTTGGTAAAAACTACTTGACAAAATGCGTGTAGCTTAACTAAAATTATATTATATCTATCAAATAATAATACGTTTTTACTAGTAACTAACATTCCCCTTTAAATAAAAATAATAGTAAAAATCAAGCGGATTTATGAAGTAATATCGATCGCGTAGCACGTAATTCAGAAAAAAAATCAATCAAAAAAAACAGGTTTCAATATAATATAACTTTAAATTAATTCTATTAAAATAATCAATAGTCTAGTCGACAAGTTGAAAATGGTACAAAATAGAGATACTGCTCTTAAAATTATGTGCGATAGCTCATTGGATCCGAAATGACGTCTAGAAAAATGTGCCAAAAGCGTGTATTAGCACAAAAAAAAATTGCAAAAGTTATAAACAATTAAAGATGAAAAAAATTGGCATTTCGTTTTTTGCCAATATTTAAGAAATTTTAAAAAAAGATTCTGAAAGAGGAGAAAATTTCCAATAAAAAACTCTCAGCTCCCGGAACTCTATATCCATTATTTATAATTTTAATTTAATGCTTAAATATGAATGTAAAAAAGGCTCTACGAACATTTTTTTACGACCATTATTTAAACATTTTTACATAGACTACAAGTGTTTTGCGTGGGAAATTTGTTTTTAAAAATGGAACATGTCGATTATAACGTCAAATCCAGTGTCATACATCCGCCGATAGGAGGACGGGGGTGTAGGCGGTCTCAAGGGCCGTCTGCTGCAAAGTATCGCTTAATGACGTGTAACGAGCATGGTCCCTACATACTCTTACATACGAGATCTGCATTCGTATATACGCATGAATCTGCCACAATTTTCCAGACGGTTGAAGAATCACAACGTCGAATTTTTGGTCAGGAATTATTTTAATATTATTATCTTTCCTTCATCCGCATGAATTTATTATTGGGATTAGTTAGAGATCCTAACACATGTTTCTAGGATAAAATCTACACGATATGGAAAAGCGGAAAACGTAAAAATATTAAGTAATAAGAAATGCAATTAAAACTTTTCTTATCATTTCCAAAACGTTAAATTTGTTTTTATTAAAGTTACTTTCAATAGACATTTTTCTTCTGAAATAAAACCTTATTCGGGACTATAAATATTAAAATTATAAATATTAGTGTTTGTAGTTGTCTAAGGAAGAGAAGTGTTCTGAGATATAGACAAAAATTAAAACTTTTAATTATATTGACATTGAACTTAAAATTACCGAAAACCGTCAAAATATTCGCAGAAACTCCAGCAATGATTTAATCACGAGTCTACGTGACGCGCAATCTAATTATCTCCCGACTGACTTTTTCCTCGATTTGCATACGTAATTAATTAACTTTTTTGTAAAATACTTTTTGGGGCAACCGGTAAAGTTTGTTACCTCATTGAGACTATTTCTAATTTTAATGAGAAACGTCACGTCGCTTGTGTAACTTTATTGAACTGAAAATAATATTAACATTCTGTTATATCTCATTTGGCAAATCAAAGTACTAAAATAAGTGTTACGCGTTACCGCTAAAGGCGCTAAATTATTTTACGCAGAGTGTAATTGAGTAGTAGTAATTTTCGCAATTGTTGCACTAGTCAATGTTCACGTATTTTTTTACCTTCATTTGAGTTGCATAAAGAAATAACTAGCTACGTCACTTTGTCGTTGATCCCTTGGAAGATGGGACGGGCTTTGGTATGGGATGCTACTTGTGGGGACACGTTTGCCCCGTCTCACCTCCCTCGAACAAGTAAAAGAGCTGGGGCGGCCGCAGGGCAGGCGCAAAATAATAAAAGGCTCAAATATAAGAGTCTTTCCTCCAACTTCGATTTTGTTCCCTTTGTAGTAGAGACTCTTGGGCCGTGGGATTCAAGTGCACAGGCGCTAAAGATTTAAGTTGGCGTCTGGTAGATAGTACCGGTGACCCCGGAGCGGGTACTTTCCTGGCTCAACGAATAAGTATCGCAATACAGCTAGGAAATGCTGCCAGCGTTAAAGGTACACTGCTACAGGTACCAAACTTTTTAAATTTCTTTTAATTTTCTTTTGTTTCATTTTTAGTCTTAAATTAAATAAAGTACATTAAAAAAATCTCTTTATATAAACCTAATATAATCTTTAAATAAAACTCTATAAATACATTACATACATCTTTTGTTAACGCGTACACGCGTACAGTTGGTTGTTCCTCGATATGTGGACTCTATACTAGCCGATATTAGCCGATTATACCTCAAGACCCGTTTGCTAAAGAAGTTTATTTTATTAAAAAAATAACATTAAATTCGATAATTTACACTGCACATTAACCGGCTTTATATATATTAATTTTAGTGAAAAAGCTCAATGAATCTATGGGTATAAACTATAAACTATGGGTAAACAATATATTATTACAAACTGTTTCAAACTACACTCACACTAGTAAAAGCTTCTTTAATTCACTTAGAGTCTCTAGACATGTGAATTATTAAACATCTTAAGTCAAAGTGGTCCATTACAAAGAGTTTAAATTTTAATGAGAGGGGACTTGCGGGTAACATACCATCTTACTTTACATATAAATATTTAACAAATTAGTTCTAGGCTTGTTGGGAGAATCTGACCACATACCCTTGAACGGAAGCTTCTTAGAAAGCCTTCTGAGATTTAGTATTCTCGTTACTGAGGTTCTATAATAAGTTTTTATATTGAATATTGTAATGATACTTGAATTAATATTATCGTGCAATGTGTATAGAGATCGTTCCCTAATAGGACATACATTTCTGCGTCTTTATTATTGAAGGAAGAGCCCTCTATCAACGCGAAACAATCATGGTACCAGAAATCTAACTTTGGACGGCTTTAAATAAAAAATAAAAAAATTATTATGTATATTAAAAACAATTTGAATCGAATCTTTCTGTATACTAACCACGCGTAGTAAATGCGCATACCAATGTTGGTGTTGTGAACTAGACGCAGGCGCAGACTCTATTACAAAATAGGCTGTTGGACTAATGATAACAAAATCGAAACTACTGTTTCGATAAGCCATTTCGATTGAAACCCAACGATCGATTCAACGCACTACTGACAGATTGACATATTGACATTGACAATTTATAACCTGAAAAATGACATTGCGAAGTGTTGCCATTCTATTAAAATAAATTTCATCGTTTCCTTTATTACTTTATCCCTGATCTATTTATTTATACTGTTATGTTTAACCTGTTAAATGAAAATTGTAAATAATTTTTAGTCTTTGAAGTTGATTAAAGAAATATATGAACGAACGAACGTATCGTCCTAATAATGATCTGCAATAGCCAATCATATATGTACAGTTGAATAGTAGCTAAAATCACATGAAAAACATTATTTTATTTTCAGTACGCAAATACACTTATATCAACGAAACTACAGGTAGAAGCGGCTAAGTATACTCGAGTGGTTTCACCGCAAAATTACATCAAATCACTTGAATTATTAAACTTTAACAGACTCCGCTATTGCCACATTTGTTGCTGTTTTGAAACTTTACCCTCAAATTGAATTGGATGTTGGTAACTTTTATGATTTTGGTATGCATAGTTTCATCGTATATTTTACAAACAATAATTTTCGTTTATTGTGGAATAAAAGAGAGCATACTATTGCCTCAAAGGCCGGCAACGCACTTACTTAAATGGGCAGCCTTGAATTGGCATCTCAGGCTCGTTTATAAAAAAATACAAATAAATCCCCCTTAAAGTTCTTTTAGAAACCTATTAAATTAGGAAACCTTAAATAAAGAAACTGGGTATCGTATATACAATTTACCCGGTTGAACTCTTCCTTCTTCTTAGAAGGAGTCTTAATTTCTTATAAGTCCCAATTGTGATAGCGTTACCGATTCCGCTGATTCCGTATCCAATTCCAATGTAGTTCTCTTAATATCGCTATAAGGACTTATAGAGTTAGTACGATTCCAGGATTGCTGGTAGGATTGTGTATTCTGACGTATTCTTCTGCATATTTTCCTTTATTAAGTATTTAACATAACCCGAAACTTGAGATCAGAGTATAACTGAAATAATCATATTTTATAAATTTTACAGGTTTCTCAGTGAAGGTCGAATAATTTACGTAAAACGTATTAAGGCGGAGGTTGTAAAATGTAATTAATTTTCAAGGGATTACAGTACAAACAAGAAAGGGCCACAGTACCCAGTCCATGGTCTAATAATATAAGGTCTTTATTTCTTGATAATTGCATACAAGAAAATATTGTACATAATATCTTGTGTCGGCGAGGTCGCAGATCTGGCGGAAAGTAATAAACGCAAAATCTTGTTTGATTTCGTTCCATTTGAGAATGACTACCGCCATGGAATACATAAAGTGCACAGGCGCTAATCAAAGACCTAAGTGGTCCCTTTTTTTAAGCAACTTTAGTCAATATTGTATTTTAAGTTATAATTGTATCGTAGATTTGTTATGTTATTATTAAATTAAAGGAAATGCCTGTGTCTATTTTGTACTTTCACTTATATTATATTCTATTTTGTTACAGTTTTTTTATTTGTTTTAATTGTGATGAAATATGTGCCATAATATATGTTTAAATTTATTGTTCAAGATGTATTTTTACATTATATGAGTAAAGAGAAAATATATATAATAATAACATTTTTTTCCCTTGTTTGATAGTCATAATAATAATATAAAAATCATATAGTTGATTTGCCTTTTCACAACATTGCATTTTGTGAAAAGGCAAATCAACTACTACTTACTACATGTATTGACCATCTTTGTGAGAGGCTGGTGCCTATAATAACAGGTCATCAGTCCTTCATCGCGGATAGAAAATATAGAAAGAGATGACTACATACTATGACTAAACGAAAGTAACAAAACAAAAACTAAAGTATGAGTGGTTGTGGGTACGTGTAAGAGTGTCACTTAAAAGTATGTAAAAAATTTAATTTATTATATCGTAATGTAGAAACAGCTATTTTTTTAATGTACAAAAATGGCCCAGCAAGCAAAAAAAAAATTATGTTGTTGTGTTATTAAAGAATATGAATATAAAGGTTGTTATGGAATTATACATTTGGATATATTAAGGTAGTAGGAGAAAAATGTTCATGTTAAGTTATTTACTTTTTTTATACGTTCAAAAAACTAAATATACAGGTTTTGTTCCTATATAACCTTTAATATCATATGTATTGTGCTCTGGCTATTCTAACAGCGGATTTCAAGTGTAAATAAAATTACAAGGAGCCCTTATTAGATCTCTCTGCCGCTCTACACCTGGAGTTTAATAACCCTGGCCTTAATTAAAACTATTTTATACAAGCTTGGCTTACATAATTTCACAATTCAGATTTCTCTCAAAATCTATTTAAATTTACTAAAGTTTGTGAAAAACGTATGTTTCTTGTTCGTATTTCTAGTCTAATAATAGTAATATTTATTGGTGCTTCGCCGGCATATAACCCAGACAGTATATTAATGTGTGCATTTCCTACGAAGAAACTCATTATTTGCGCTAAGTTTCTTCTCTAAATCATAGCATGACTTGGCTTACTTTGATTGATTTTCTTTTATACCCAAAGTGGGCAACGGCCGTTCTTTCTTAAGCCACGTACTTTACTTCGACCCTCTCCTTCTTCGACCACAAATAAGCCACAAAGGTCACCTAATTATTCAATAAACAACTGAGCATCGCTAGGATTGTTTAGGTTTCATTATCATTTGTTTTTTTTTTAATAACCAAGTAGGTAGTCTTATGTGCCCACAGATGTCAACGTTTTGGGTCTAAGGCATTCCCACAATGTTTTCCTTCACCGTACAAGCGAGTGTTAAATGCATATGCACAGCAGTTGTCGAAACTACAACATCGTGAGAGTCGCACGTTCAGGCCAACATTGCTATAAGCTAGGTCTATACATAACTGGACTAATTTAGTTGTGATACTGCATCACTGTTAAAATTGACACACAAATGATTTGTATGTAACACATTTCATAATTAATTTTATTTACTTTGCAATAACAATGGTAAAAACAGAATTATTTTAGGATTCTTTCTTTCCAACCTCACCTACTGAATACACAGTCCGCCCACAAAAACGTTTCTATGCAAATATAGACAAATAAACGCTCGAGAGACGCAGTGTAAAAGATATATAGCTGTGGAAGGTACGAAGATTTATGTATGAGTTTAAATTAATTATCTTGAGTACGAGGTTTCTTAAAGTAAAAGCTTGAATAACATTCTTCTATACTAATATTATAAAAAGGATTTTATCTAAATATACCTATATAAAACAAAGTCGTGTTAGTTACACCACTTATAACTCAAGATCGGCTGGTCCAATGTTAGTTGTATTTGGTGGATTCTTCTCCGCTCTGAATAGCAGAATAAGTAATAAAATATCGGATAAGTTATCGAATAAAAATAAATAAAATTAACGAATGCAAACAGCATGTGGTGCCATCTGTTGACAAAATTACGCATATAAAAGAAACCTACCACTTTGTTCTTACGCCGGATAACAAAACAAAAAATGTTGTATATCAGAAAGTGCTTTAACATGCAGTATCGCAATATTGGCGCTACAGAGAAGAAGCCTAATGTGTAAAAAGCAAGCAATAAAACATTTCTGTATTTGCAAAAAGTTGTATTAAACCTTAATGAAATCCTTTAACTAAACTGAAAAATACAGGACCGGCTTAAAAAAGTCTTTCACAATTTGAATGATACATCCATATTATAAGACTACGCATAATCCAAAAATATAAAAAAAATAACTAGATTGATCGAGGAATTTGATACAGAAATAGTCAATTAATCGATAAAAGGCATGTTTTAAATTAAGTAATAATTGTACCGTCTATAATGTTCTTTATTAAGTTATTACGCTACGCTGAAATGATAATGGTTCGAATTTCAATTTGAATTATATTAAATTCTCTCAGAATCGTCTAAGTTTCCGTGTATAAACAAATAATTAGTCCAAAGTATCCACCTTTTTCATCATATCGTTATAACATTTTAACAGAAAGAGACATTAAGACTGAATTATGAATGATCTAGTTCATTACGTATGATTTAATTGCAAAATAGTAATAAATAAATAAGTAATAACTCCTAATAATTACCTGAACTGTTATGTAATTCTAATAACCGTTTAAATAATGAAATTATAATAGTTACAAATGCCCTTTGGGAGCTGTTTTGTGGAGATTAGAACTGAAAACATAATTTGCTGTTTATTTATGTTACAATGCTCTGAAAATGTGTTTTAATATAATATTTAGACAAATTTACTAGTATTTCTGAAAGCGAAATGTTTTTCTTAATTTTGCTAACATATTTAGATAAATAAAACGGTTTTGCAATTCCAATTTCTATTATGAAGATACGAATAATTGTTTATTTAATTAAACTTAAAGAACAAACACAAATTCAAAGTCAATATTAGAATATGCACAGGTAATGTTGTTAATTTTTTTTATTTCCTTGGTACGGTCCTTCAAGAAAAGAGCGTACCAATTCTTGAAAAGGCCGGCAACGCACTCGCAAGCCTTCTGTCAATGTGAGCGTCCATGGGCGGCGGTATCACTTAACATCATGTGAGCTTGACCGTTTGCCTCCTATTATATATAAAATAAAACTATAAGGCTGCCCAAACACATTCCATTTAAATCTTTGACCAGGAATCACCAGATGTACGATGTCTTTCATTACATTTGTGTAGCACGCATTTGGAATATCAGACTTGACTTATTATATATTAATTATGACTTCCAAATGACTATGACTTTTTGCCTTCACTTTTTTGCCCAACCTAGAACCTAAATATACGCCAAATGCGTTAACCATTAAGTCACATAAATAATACAACGCGTATTAAATATCCTCTTTAACTTATATATTATAGTTACGAACATTGAAAAAATTGTAGAGATACCCAAATAAATTCCGTAGGGATGTAGCAAATTGCTGAAAGAATTAACAACATTTTTGGCTCAGCCGTATCCAGTGTAATCTGATTCCCACGTGATCTCAGTGTCTCCCGGGAGCGAATTTTCGACTGAGTTTTATAGGAGACGCATGCTTGATTTCCACTATACATATTTATGACGCCGTTTTCAAGCGTGGAAAAGGAGTTTTATAGTCTATGTTGGTGACCGAATTTATTCGTGATATTGACTTTGTAGCTAGCAGAATAAAATGTTACTTAAACCATTGGGCGAGGTTTTATGTGCGCCAAAGTTTCAACAAGAAGTATTAAATAAATGAAATTCATTATGATAGTTGTTACAATGAAATACCAGTCCTTGCTCTGCCGCAGTTAGATAATATTTTTAGTTAAAATACTGACTGACTTCGTAGAAATATTCCCTTATATTTCTACGAAGCCTGTTCTGCCTTATTATAATTATACACTACGTGCATGTGTCGAGATTCATTAATCATTTACTAAAATTTACTAACGGTATACTACTTTTTTGTAAATTATTTCCATATATATATTATAACTCAGTGTTGATGGTGCAATTAGTAGACTGACCCTACCTCTAGTAGAACGTCCTACTTCTAATAAGTACACATTAATATGGGCGGACGTAATACTAGCTTCTGTTTATAGGGGGCAAACGAGAAAATTTTGCTTTTACGACTTTGTAGCCGGGGAAAGCGAATGATTTTATAAAATTTAATAACGGTATATACCACTATTAGCATGACTTTATATTGTTTAAAATGAGGATGCTGGGAATTGCACACTCCAATATCCATGCCTACGCCCAGTAGCATTTCTGGGACATTCTTATATTCACAATATCTCTAAAATATTTGTTTTTAATTTATTTTAAAATGTCATGTGGAACATGGTGTAATGGTTGCAGCTCCTTAAAAACGTTGTGGAAAACAAAAAACTTTGCGATTAAAAAGAGTGGCGGAGAGTTTATTGCCAGTTCTTCTATTCCGTTCTACGCCCTTGATTTGAGAACTGACAGTAAATGTAAAATAGGAAGCATTTAATGAATATTTCTTTTTTGGCGTTCATAAGTGTACATTGTGTTAGCTACATGAATAAATGATTTTGACTTTTGACTTTGACTATTACTTTACATACAACATTTAAGCGATGAACGTAAATAGTTCTCTTGCAATACAGCTAACAATAGAATATTAATCATCAATAGAACAGATAATTAAGTTAGTAGTTCAATTGGCATTTTAACTCGCTGATACTGAACATGCAACGAACTTAAGCCTAACTTTATGGATACGGAGCACACAATCCATCCTACAAGTTACAATTGATTGTACAAACTTCGCGACGTTGAGGGCTGCCTCTTAACAGTTTTTAGATTCAAACAAAAAATCTAGAAACTCTAATTAATAGCTTCAGCATGAGGATTTTTTAGAAACAGAGAGATGCGGCCAAGGATTAAAACTTTTTTTAACTATAGCAATATACATTATTACTTCACATACATTCTAGAAGCTATACAAAACTTAAGTCTAAACACGATATTTTAAACATTTAATTAGTTTATAGATATTATTGTTACTAATTGTAAAACAAAAGAAAATGGATATCTCTGCATCTTCTACCGCATTTAGCATGGAGAGTGTCCAGAGGAATTTTTCGGATTAAGCTGAGTTTCATCATCCGACGTCGAAGCAGAATGCGAAATTCCATCTGTATCACCTCGACGTTAGTCGTTCCACAGCTGAGGGATAGTAGTGCGATATGTGGAACAAGCTGTCCACTAAAGTTTTTTCGAACCAATTCGACTTAGGGTCCTTCTAGAAAAGAGCATACCGATTCCTAAAAGACCATCAACGCACTTGCGATCCTTCCGGCATTGAGAGTATCTATGGGTGGTATTATCACCTAATACCATATGAGCCTCCTGCCCGTTTGCCCCATGTTCTATAAAAAATAGAATAATTCAAATTGAGTGGCAGCCCTACAGCCGATTGGCTTATCCGCCTTACAACGTCTTACATTGAGAAAATGTTCCTCCGATAATCTGAATATCGTTGATCTATGTTTGTTATAATTGTTTGATTTTTGAGCTCCAATCAACTCGGAACTTTTAATGTATTCACAAACTTTGGTGTTTTAAGCTCTTAAGTCGAAGATCTTTGACTTGATTTTAGATTCGAGCGGGTAAACTTCTTTCCGTTTGGGTTTACTTTATAGTCTCTGGAAACCTTTTGTCTAGAATTTTAACATTTGGTAAATGTACAAAGCTTGTAGATGCAGGGTTACGTCTAATAAAACCGTCCTTTTGAAGCACTTTTGGGACTCTTTATGTATAATGGCGCATACATTACTTAGATTTCTGTGCCTGTTTTATTAATGTCTTTTTAGCCCAGTTATTGCAAACTAAACGAGCCCTACGATTGTTGTTACATCGGGAATCGAACTCCTATTAAAATATATATTTCCTTGCCACGCAACGAATTCAAGTCTTTTTAATGGACCTGAGAAAAGGTCTAATATGTGTCCGAGTTACGAACATTTGTCCCATCTAGATGATATAGGAAAATAAGTCAATTTAATTGACAACGCGATACGACAACGTTCTATTAAAAAACAAAGTTATTAATGAAAATGTAGCAAGATAAAGCTTGTAGCTAAAATAAACAATAAGATCGGTAATTTGCTAGAGGACGAAGCAAAAATAGGAGAATTCCGCTGTGAACTAACCCGTGTTGTTGCAGTACGCAAATTCTCACGAATTTCAACGTAAGCCCGCGTTTAACGCCAGACTAAGGTATTTTGGTAGACGGGCACACGTTATCCGCAGCTTTAATAAAGAATGCCGACAGTGTTTTTTTTACTGCGCTTGTTTATAGAAGTATAAATAGTAGGTTCTGTAGTTGGAACCACGATTAATGCAACTATAGTAGAGTAGAGCATAAGTTTCGTAAAAATTATCTTAGAAAGGCTCAATGCTTTTGTTTTCTGGGCAACACAAATATATAATTTAGTTACAGAACAGTTATAGAAAATTTGGTAATAAATGGGACAATTTAATTGAATTGAAAACTGTTATTGTATTTGTTACATATCCATTGCACTCTCTTTGCCCCGCATAACCAATACCTGCATCCCTCTTACGCAACACTGTTATAAAAGGAAATGGACAATAGAGATCAGAAGCTTTTGATCGGATACCTCATATCGGACCGGTCAATTCTCAACTACTTAAGTTTATAATATAGATTATTTGTCGTGCACCTAATATCGGGCCGATTAAATAGTTATATTTAGTTAAGTCTCATTATTTAAAGTAATTTAAATACATTTTGTTTTTTTTGGGATTCACCGCTGGCCCTCACATAATTTATTTCAGAATATTATTTGTATTTTAAGTAATAAATGTAAGTTTCATAGATATAATATGGTTTTTTAGCAGGTACAAAATATCGCAATAGTCTTTAATCGTAATTTAAATGTTTCATTAGAACGTTTGCAATTTCTGTTCTAAACGCAGGGTTTTTAAAAATGCAGGTCTATATGTCACGCAAGCGAAGCCGTCGACAATACATATAGAACCTAATAAGAGAAAGTTCAAAGTAAACGTATGCAAACGAGTGATATGTAGAATCTTAAAGTCTCTTTGCTTAGACATTTTATTCACAGAGACCTTTTGTTAATCATACATAATGCAATGGGTCTTTTCCTTCTAAATTAAAACCAAACAAATCTAAATTAAATATTTTGAAATGATAACTAAATGTATAATTTGTTCTCCTATATATGTAGTCTTTGACATACCTGTGTTCGTCGGTGGTTAGTAATAATAATAATAACAATTTTAATTATTAGATCTGGCAGTTACCTCGGACAAAGAATTAGTCTAGCTATTCAAAGGGGGAACGCTGCCAGTATCTTCGGAACCTTGCCTAAAGGGACTCCTTTAATAATATAATGTAGTTATTATATTTTAAGGTTAATCATTGTTTTTTGTTATATTAATTACTACGGTTGTTATAATTACAGATAGATGTTACATAGTTGAAACATACAAACATTTTATGGTGATGAAATCTCACAAATAACAATAAATTTACATGTAACAGTATTGCTCTCCCAGCCCTTGAAAAAAGGTAAATAATTTAAAAGTAGTAAAAAAAAACATGCTAGATACAGTGAAACATAGTAAAATTGAAGTATAAACTAAACTGTTGACAAAATTCAAGCTCCACAGTGCTACACCACTAATGTTTTTGTACAGAAAGTTTTATTTCTGTAGTTGTACTACATATTTGTAAATTATACTATGAATACTGTAGTTTGTATTATAGTACAAAGGAACTTTCGTAGGTAGACAATACCATTCTGAGGTTTAACGGAACAAACTAAACACAATGTTTACAAATTTACAATTATTCGGTCAGAATACCCATTGTATCTAGAAAATATATATTTTTTTAAACTTAATAATTTAAGGTCGCCTTATAATATCAAGGTCTTTGACGACAAAATACCAAGTACTTACTTAATATTACACAAAACGACTACAGTTGCAAGACAGAGTTTTGAGTTTATTTATATATAAGTTATTTATTTAATCAAGAAAAACAAAGAACATAAAAATTATAAGGGATGAAACGGGCGGCCTTATCGCTAACAAGCGATCTCTTCCAAGCAACCATAGGAAGGAAATAAATTAAAAATAAATATTAAGGGTAAAGTAGAAGAAGTGCATAACCAACCACTGACTCTAAAATAGTACAAAATAATTAATAAAAAAACTCATTATAATTGATGATTGCTTGAGATGATCTCAGAATCCGTAAAAATCACCACATGTTATTTAGTGTTACAGTTATTAGAATAATATAGATAATTTATTTAGTTTTTTATTAACTGGCTGAGCTGTTTTAGCTAAATTAACTTATACATAGCCTTGAGAAATTGAATAATAATTATTTATCGTGAAACATTTATTTAGGTCGAAATGGAATAATATACAATACACAATGTTTTGTTGCTAAATATTAAAACTTTAAGTATAAAGAAATTAGGAACTTTCAGGAAACTATTTTGGCACGATAGAAAACTTATAACACTTCAAGTTCACTAAGGTTCACTTCTTCATTTGCTATGTACGTAAATATTTTATAAAGGAGCAGAGGGCATCGCAAGGATAGTAAACGGTGTTTTATGGGATAACATTTATTGTTTTAGTCCTCTAACTTGAAATAGAATTTTTATTTATTCACCTTTTATTGTTTATGTATTGGCGTAAGGGAGAATTTATGCGCATACGTTTGACCTCGTGTTGACTGATATTCAAAACAATACAAAGTCACGTAAGTAATTTTAAATATTTACGTTAGCTTTCATTTTATAAAAAGAGCTAAAGTTGGAAAGCTTTAAAATGGTTTTGATAGGTTATTGAGTTGGGTAGAAAACTGAATGCTACATTGACCCGTGGAGTGTGGACCCGCTGTCCACAGTTCAGTCAATGTTAATTTCTAATGTTATGTAAGTTAAAAATTAAAGTAATATACCGCTCTCTTGCATCCGTCAATGTTCCAGCAATTTTGGAGCCAACAGGCATCGCAAGCGGCCGGATGGAATGTCGTTGATCCATTACAAAATGGGTCGGGCTTTAGTATGGGATGCTACTTATGTGGACACGTTTGCGTCCCGTCTCACCTTTTTAGGGCAAGCAAAAAAGCTGGGGCGGCCGCAGAGCAGGCAGAAAATAATAAACGGCACAAATATAAGAGTCTTTCCTCCAACTTCGATTTTGTTCCCTTTGGAATAGCGACTCTTGGGCCGTGGGGTTCAAGTACACAGGTGCTTATTAAAGATTTAAGTTGGCGCCTAGTAGATGGTACCGTTGACCCCAGAGCTGGTACTTTCCTGGCTTAACGAATAAGTATCGCAATACAGCGAGGAAATGCTGCCAGCGTTAAAGGTAAAAAGCCACAGGGACCAAACTTTTTAAATTTGCTTTGATTTTCTTTTTAATAATTTTTAATAATTACTTTGTAGGTTATGAATATTTTAAATACTTTATACTTGATTGTAAATATGAAATATGTTTAATAAAAAATATTTAATATATACTAAGTTGCGTCATATTTTGAAACAGTAATTCATAAATTTAATTACTTTATAGTGTTTCTTAATTAATTGTTTATTAAGTTATAAAATATATTAATTTATTAACGTCCAAACGTCCAGTCTAAGAAGTAACATTTACTTCATGTATAGGACATAACTAATATTTTGTCAAAATAATTAATAAAATATATTGACAGAACTTAAGTGCCTATTTATAATGACGTTACAAGCCACTGATTTACAAGTAACCTGAAATCCTTTACTTTCCAAACGCAATAAAACTCGTCAATTAAGGTAAAACTTTTTGCGAAGCCTTCAAAAAGTTCAACATCCGGTTTATCGACAAGTTGTAGCCCCTGCTCCGAACTGTCAAAACTTTTAATTTTGTCTTAAGAGTTATAGTCGGATATGGATCTTGTTAGCTTTTGGCGAGCTATATAAGTTGATTAATCATCTAGACAGGTTTAAAAAATCGTTATAGAATAAATATCCATTTGGGGTGGATATTTCTACACATTTCCAGGTAATATTTTTTAATAAGCAATGTGAGTTTGTTATTGAATACTTTTAAGATTGGTCCCCCGGTTGTTCATGAATTTATTTTAGATGCGGTATTAACACTTGATTTGTGATGAATTAACACATCGTAAAGCATAACAAAGAATCTACGATGTGTCAGGCACAGAAGGCTTAATTTTGTAGTTTAAGAAAGTGGATGCAAAATCATTAATATATACTTTTCTTAGTATGTAAGTACGTGATCAGCCTTCTTGCTTCGTTGTAAATTGTCGCTTGCTCATTAATATCTATAAAACTAGCACGATTACTGACACACACACAGGTCCACTCAATCTGTGTGGTTCTTTCCTCAAAATACCATTTCAGACTGCAATCTACATGGTCTTCACATGATCTGACCAAGATTATGTCTGGACTTTAAAAGAGACTGTGACCTCTGAGTTTGTTTCGGCGTTTCTTCTCAGAGTAGTCAGATAGGAAACGTCGAACTCATCTAGTTTAAAAAAAAATATGCTTGACGTGTAAAAGTGTTTGTACAAACCTACTTACAGAAAATAAATCATTTATCATTTATCATTAAATAGAAAACAATATTTTGTGAAGTGTAACAACCCTACAGTCCTCTAGTATACCCAGAGACTATAATGACGAAATCAATAAGTCGAACGGCTTGTGAACGCCAACTTAAATTCCGAACAAAATGACATCAAATTCCTCGCATGACGTAAAAATATTTCAACACATTCGACATTGTCCTGTCACCGACACACTGACCTATGGCAATATACGCTGACTAACTGCCACTCCAAACATTCCCATTTAAATTTCTCTATTCAGTACCAATTTGTTTAAACGCGTTTTTGTTTAAATTGCAACAATTTTTCTCTTTGAAGTGTCTCGTTCAAAACTTGATAATTACTGTGTGGGCTTTTGTTGTGAAAATGTTGTTTCTGGCACGGTCTACAGGCTAACTTTTGATTGTAACTATAATTGTGATCGTTAATAGGAGTTACCGTTATGAGAAAATACATCTAATCTTTAACGTTTAAAGTTGATATGTTTAATAGCTTCCAAGGCTCGTTGGTTTTAAACCAAAAAACAAATGTACCATCTCGATGCCCTCGAACAAAATCGACCACATGACAGACTTATGCCTTAGTATTGTGGACCACAACGTATTTGGACCACATGAATGTCTACAACTATAATATTAAAATTTGTCCTTTTCTTATTTAAGCATAGTACTAAAATGCGACTCTTAAACCTTATTCTTCCTCTGTGAGCAACTGACAGTAGCCAGTTCGCAAATATTAAAATAATTTCACTGTATATTTTAATTGAGTTGTATGTAAATATGGAATAATATGTTATTTCAATGGAAAGCATACACTGCATCATAATTCTATTACTAATTTTATATACATTTTGTATTTTTTTATGTCTGTGACAATCAAAATCAAAAACTCGATGGATCGAAGCTATAGATGCTACAATACCAAAGAAGCTGAAGCTGGAACCGGCTACCAGTCAGATATGTTATTCACATTATGAAAAAAATTCTTAATGAAAAAATCTGTTACATAAATTCGCGAAACTTCAACGTTGTTTTCAACTACATTTCGAAAAACTTTATCGAACTATTAAGTGTAAGCAACAGGATCTGAAACACAGGAGCAAAATAAATAAAGCTTAATAAGATGAGCTTTCCTATCGGATTGATGATCCAGAGTGCCCTCAGGTGAATTGCGAATAGATTGGCTCAACGCTTATTTCTTTTAACGATGTACTGGTGTATAGGAGCATGTAAAAAATAAAAATAAAAAAATCAATGGCGCTACAACCTTTTTAGGGTTTTGTTTCTGTTTTTTTATCATTTGTCAATCTAATAGGCAAGTAGGTGATCGCTGTCGACTTTTTGGGTCCAAGGCAAGCCAGTTTCCTCACGATGATTTCCTTCTCCGTTCAAGCGAATGTTAAATGCGCACATAGACAGAAAGTCCATTGGTGCACAGCCGGGGATCGAACCTACTACCTCAGGGATGATAGTCACATGCTGAAACCACTAGGTCATCACTGCTCATAGTAACATGTAAACTTTACTAAAAAGTTAGCACAATAAACAGTAGTAATTTTTATTGTGCTAACTTTTTAGTTGCCAATGATTGCTAATATTAGCATTAATAATGATACCCTTAAATAATCGAATAATAAACTAAAATAGTAAATATTTTATTTAAAAGATAAATTTTAAATTTCTACGTTTTCCAAATAAAATGGGTTAATCACGATATTCAAAGACAACAACTCACTTGGCAATTTATTGCTTGACTGAATAGAGAATCCAAAAGTGAAGTCAGTCACCAAAGGAAGTTACGTTAGTAGAATGAGTTGCGAGTTGAAATTACGGATTATCAGAATACCAGGGCAGGTTGAGTTAAAAATCTTGTTGCATAGACAAAGACCATCCAATCCTAACAATATAAAAAGTAATATAAAATATAACTTTTAACTATGAATGGTAAGTAAAAAAGATGCACAAGAACAGAGTGTCTTCTTCATAGACACTGTAAGTAGTGTTATTGGACACAATCTTATGTGAAATTTAGTTTTTAGTACATTAGGTTATACTTAACTTACTTATTAGTCTAAAGTTAGACTAAATCGATATGTTAAATGATGTCTAAGTGAAAAGACAATATATAAAAAAAATCTACGCCTTATTTAAGACTGTACAGATACCGGCAAATTTCTTGACCATTAAACAAGGGAGTGGGGGAAAGTTTGCGCGTCTGAGACACAAACGTCAACTGATTTACCAATCACGCGATCGACACGTCACTCTCCCGCCCCCTCCCAGTGATACCTAAAAATCGCTTCTGCGCTGGCAAGGACATTTGTTCAAGATGTTTGCCGGTATGTGTAAGTAGTGTTATTGGACACTTTCATATGTTGAAAATCCTATTAATAAATTAGATTTGATTTAAATTACTTAATAGTCTGAATTTAGGCTGGTGTATAGTGCAAAGACAATTTATTAAAAAGAAAACTATGGATGGATGATCTTCCCCACGCCACGATATGTCAGTCTCCTATTAGTAACTTTGAATCTGACATTTCTGACCGTTTAGATTCTGCCTTAAATTAAGACAATTTTATACACATGTTAAAGGTTTCCACATCGACTGAATATTACATCACGCATCCTTAGAACTGTGCATTCAAGTAAATATGCTCGTTAAATTTGTTAAAATACCGTAAAACTCTTGGGGCTTAAAATTTTCCGAGGATAGACGTTATCAGTCTCTTATATTTTTCTAATACTTATCCCAAAGGAATCTGCATCTTCGTTACGGTTCAGTGAGCCTTGTGATGGAATATTAAACGTTTATTACTTGGGAATGTAACCCGGTCCTTTATGCTTAAATGGAGATTCATTTAAAGGCTTAGTAATCATATTTTAATATTAAGTCGGTTTTTTAGCTGTTGGAATTTGTGTTTTTTTTTGTTTATAAGAGTGAGGATTTTCTTATCTAATAATAGTAAAGGAGCAGTGTTGGCCTAGTGGCTTCAGCGTGCGATTCTCATCCCTGAGGTCGTAGGTTCGATCCCCGGATGTGCACCAATGGACTTTATTTCTATGTGCGCATTTAACATTAGCTCGAATGGTGAAGGAACGGTCGACGCGATGGAGTGTGTCAGGTACAGGAGGCTGATCACCTACTTGCCTATAAGATTTAAAAATGATCATGAAACAGATTCAGAAGTCTGAGGCCCAGACCTAAAGGAGGGTGTAGCGCCGCTAGCGCGTTAGTGGTAGTAGAACACAAATGAAACAATATCCGTATCTTGCATCGATTTGATACACGATAATAATCTTTTTACCTTAAAATTCACCTATATGGTTTAATTGGCCTGGGGCCTACATATACTTCACTTATTTTTGTCGTTGGATAAACATAACAAAGCAGACCCATTAAACAAAGACAAAAGTTGCCAAAAGTACCTGTAATAAAGGGATAACATATCACGAAAGTTGGTGGATGAAAGGAGTACCAAACAAAGTACCAACGTGTGCAGAATCCGCGTTAGCACGTTTCACAATTTGTTACATCGCTTAAATTGTAATAAAGCTCTGAAGTAACGCATACATTACGCAAATTAATACGCATATATCCGATACGTCGTAAACGTAGAGTAATCCTTATTCGAAACGAATAAAGATCAGTTTCGTTTGGATTAGTTATGTTGTTAAGACATTTTTTCTGGTATTATTTTCAGAAGGTTTATAGAAAGCGGTGTACTGTGAATCCCGGATGGATTCTGTTCGTTTTCTATTTACTTTAACAGATGACGTCATTATTTGGTAAGTATTCTATACGACAGCCCGGCGAGAATGAAACGAATTCGACGAATGGGGCATCAGTGCGCTAAGAATACTTTCTTTTATTTTCTACTATTGTTTTTCTTAATATGTAATGGAATATTTGTGTTGTGTTGTATTAGAGCAGTTAAGGCTAGGTCTTCAGCTTGCGACTTACATTTCTGAGTGCACCAATGGACTTTCTGTCCTCTTAAGGCATGTCGGTATTATCTGAGTCCCAGATCTAAAAGGTTGTAGAGTCGCTGGTTATTATAATGTATGAGGTTACGACACTCAGATCGCAGGTATTAGAGGTATGGACTTTCCATGTGATTAATTAACACTTGCTTATATAAGTTAATCTTCGTATGTATTTAATCCAAAGATCGATGACGTGTGTCAGGCACAGACGGCAGACAAATGACGAAAGAAACAAAACAGTAATGTATCTGTGTCTTGCGTAATAGTAAACTTTTTGTAGCGAAGTTTTTTCGTAGCTTGCGCCTACGATAGTTATATAGACTTTTAAACGGGCTTTTAATTAAGAAAAGAAACTTACCATGTTAGGCGTTAGCGTGTCTGTTGATTGACTAGGGAGTTTTCAAGTTGTATTGCTTATTTGTCATTAAATCTAATACCGTCTTTTGATGTTTAGTTGGTCGTCAGTTTCGTGAAGCGTGTCTTGTCCTGTGCCAGATGCAACTCTTTCGCAGTCGCAATACCCGTTCACTCCTTACCGTAATTTCCCTTCCGTTAACCCTGGATTTTATCATAATTAATTGAATAAGGTGGATGAGGTCATGGCGCAACACGTGGCCCCATTTACGCTACTTTCTTGTTTCTTGAGCCACTAATCGTTAAGGACGTTGCCCGTAGTGGCTGGTCATTACATTAAACAAATGAAATTATAATATTGAGTTTGTTTTTACTTGAAAGTTTCTTGAGTCTGTTGGGCATTTGCGACATTTGGAGTTGATTATTTTAATTGGTTTTCTATCTTAAATATAAAATTCTAGTGTCATAATGTTCATTCTCATACCCCTCCGAAACGGCTATATTCAGTAAGTCTGAGAATAGGCTACTATATGGGTTGGTTGGTATGGCTACAATATACTAAAGGGTTTGAAAGATAGATAGTAAAAGTAAGTAGTTTAAGGGTGGGTCCACCCCTATATTTTTATTTTGTAAGATACAATTCTTCCTTTTTATTTTTTTATGATACAGCATACAAAACTACATACAACCCTTAATTTTCACCCCTCTACGATCAACCCAATTATTTGTAAATTAAATACTTATAATTTAACTCTGAGGTTTATATAGAGAAAATTCACAGAAAAACCTAAAAAGTTTTCATTCCAGAAAAACATGTTCCATGTTGGTATGTATTAAAAAGGTAGGCTAAGTAAAATCACATTAAGGAGAAACGAAGTTCGCGGTGGCAGCTTGTTTATCAATAAAAATAATCAATTCCAGGTTTTAGAGGAAAAACGTTCTATTGTTAAATGAAAAATATCGTGACGTTTTAAAATGTTCAGTCATTTAAAATGCTAACCTTTTTAGTTTTCAATATATCAAGCTGACGCTTACAAGCTGGTACTGAGCAGCTGTTGTTTCCGCTTTGTTATATTAAAACTGAAAACGGTTTAAAGAAAAATATCATGGTTGTGTGAAAAATGTATGTATGTGTCTACATTTGAACCACATCACAGTTTACGTTAAGAAAATGTGAAACAAATTGATTCAATTATTTTTTGTACATGTTTTATTCGTAACATATATAATACGCTAATGAAAGATGATAACGAAAAAGCGCGGCAAATTAAAAAAAAAATAGTAGGGTTTCCCTGAAAGTTTTATATATTTTGTGGATTAAACTTACTTGATACTTGATTTTATTTTATTATTTTTTACATTGATAGTAACTGTATTTCCATGAAATTAAATACTATACGTATTTAGTCTTTTACTATTGATACTTAAAATGACTAGCATTGCATGGAAAATGAAAACTATATTTAAACACAACTTTATTCGGAATAATCAAATCCTGCGAAAGAAACGAAATAATATATCAAATAAAACAAAGTTTAGGCTATTATACCTGTTAACTATTCGGAAAAAATATTTACTTGAAATAAAAACGAATAATTGCATGAAGTATCAAGACAATAAATCATACTTACCTAGGAAATTCAATGACATTCTGTGTTGCCATCCGAAAGTTTTCAAATAATTCAATTATCTTATTTCATTAGCCAGACTCTAAATAATAATAATTTGATCAGGGTTGATAATCACACTTAATTATTATTTCTACAAGATGCACTGATATTAAATGAGGTGTGTATGACTTTTTGCTTTATAAAGATACATTAAAGATCAAAAGGACATAAAACTTAAACACTGAAATATTTATTCACCAAGTTTGAAAAGAGTAACTTCTGAAAGGATTCAGTGGAAATTATAATAATCTTTCAAAAGCTGAATTGAAAGTATGGATGAGATGGTATTAACATTTATATTCAGATTTTGTGGCGAAGTTACTTATCGCAAGTTAATATTCCCTTAGAAACGTTTTGCTGAGGATTCGCTCATATTTCATAATACTAAGACACATCTTTTAAGTACATTACTTTGAGCATATATAAATTTAATTTCAAGAAATCAACAAATATGAAAGGCTTTCATCTATCTATCTTCTAGATTGGACTCTTCTAATGTGATGCCTACATCACACAGGGGGGCAATTTTATTCTAAGGGGGCGGAGGGATTAATTAAGTTATTTGGAATTTCAGTTTTTTATTATAGTTATAAGAATTACGTTGACAATTTCCAATGATTTATGCTAAAACCCATCTAGTTTTATAAGAGACAAAGGTCGGGAAACACTGTTCTAGACTATTTTAGTTGAAACCTTTTTTACTGAATTTTAAGTAGGTACTCATGTCATTTATGTATTGTCTACTTTCTGTGTGTTTGTTTTCTAATAAATAAATAATAATAATAAATAAAGGCAATTTTTAATCAAAAAGACGCTCACATCATGCTTATAATAACGCTAAAATTCGGCACAGTTTTGTAGTATGTATTAAATATAAATTTGTCAAATTTTGAAAATGGAGGTTCCAGGACCAGCGAAAAAAACATAATCATAATATTTTAATGCTATATGTGAATAAAATACATACAGATTAACAAGAATAATGTGAAACCAACGATTGCTCATCGGCATCTTCAGTCCAATCATAGACACCCGATACGATCCCTTTGATGACCAATTACAATCAAACGAAAGGCATTTTATGTTTCGTATAACATACGTTTTATGTCTACCAATACAATATATTTATTTCCTATTTTATACAGTAACTTAATACTAATACAATAGAAAACTTATAAATATAAAAATTAAACAAATGAAGAAAACATAAAATCTAAACCTTTTTATAACTTATTATAAATAATGCAATTCTTGTGAATTCAGCCAGTGTACACTGTAGGTACAACTAAATATATCTGTCTGACAAGCAATAATATTTAGGGTGCGCAAGACACGCGTACACGGCGCTTCTCTGAGTAAATTACGCGCCCGAGGCACTGCCAGCAATTGGGACCGCTTACCACGCCGAGTGTGATTATTTGGCACACGCAGTCTCTCCAACATTTCCGCATCTAAAGCTACGGTTTCCTAGAAAAGCGGTGGCGTTATCTAACGGCCGTAATGTAACGTTAGGTGACGTCACCCATACGTTGTCTATAAATAACATCGGAGTAGGTTTTCTAAAGAACGTTGAGTGTCACCGTAATGTCAAATATCGGTGCTGTCATTTGCATGACGGCCGTCATAGCGGTGATAAACAGTAGTTCAACGATTTTCGCGTGTAGCAGTGCACATATTTAATTAATACAATGACTTGGACGAGCGAAAATGATGAACAATTAATTGATTTTGTTAAAAATAATGAAGCTTTGTACAATATCAAATCCAAAGAGTACATACAAGCTCAGATGAAGCAAAATTTGTGAAGCAACTCTCCTTCAAACGCTTTGTTTCGTCTTCTGATGACTCTTCATCATCCTCCTAATAATGCTATGTCCAAATCGTCCATTTTTTACCAGTGCACGACCAAACGCGTGAGTGACTACGGTTGAATACGGTCGCATTACAAGGAAACCACAGCGTGGCCACCGTAAAGACGGCCGTTATTAACAACCGTAAAATGACGGCCGTTAAAACAACCGCTTTTCTAGGAAACCGTAGCTTAGCGACCTTAATATACACATATAAGAAATACACCTGCGTAAAATTCTAGGTAAACGAAATGCGCAATTTTTCCGCACATTACATTATTAACATTGTTTCTTTCTTAGCAGCACCACAATCGAAATTATACGAGGGGTCCGCGTTAAAGGGACTGTATATCGCACCGTAAATTGCCTACAATAAAATCTTAACATTACACGTTTGTATAGAAACTGGATGTTCTAACATAACAGGTAAGTAATTTCAGCAAATGCGTAAGATATTAATATTGAAACAAAGGAACTGTTCTAGCTTTTTTGTTGAAATATGTTTGTGAAGTGAAACTTTTTTAGGCGCATGAGGGTAAAATTTACAGGGAACGTCACGAAGATGTGCAGCGTTTTTTTCGAAAGGGAGAGAGCGATTGAGAGTGAGTGAGAAGGGTGAAATACCTTAAGGCTCGGAAATCTAAAGTTTTAGATTTGTAAAAATATTAATTAGTTTACCAAAGAAGTTTCACTTCTGACATGTGTACTTTGTACGCACGTACTTTTTTTACCTCATACTTGGACTGCACAGATTTGGCAATTCTATATTTAAAAATTAGTAGACCAACTACGTCAGTTAAAAAGGCCGGTAACACACTCGCGAGCCCTCAGACATTGAGAGTGTTCATGGGCCTTAACATCAGATGAGCCTCCTGCCCGTTTGTCACCTGTTCTATAAAATTTTGCATCTATAACATTTGTCTTTGATTTTTGGTCTATATTAATAAAAGTGCAAAAAGTTCCTTGCTTATTAAATTAAATACAGTCCACGTTGTTTTTTTTAATGAAAAACGATTTAACGATACAATGTTTGTATGTAAAAACGTCCCTTTTTGTCTCTTCTAGTTCCATGTACCACCGATCTCATACACACCCTGCTGAATAAGCAAAAGGGAAATAAGGCAGAAGGACGCTGGGCACAGGGGGAGGTGTGAGGGGGGGGCAATTTAATTAATGCTTACATTTAATTGTCGTTGAAATTGGTGGAGGCCTAGGGGGTCCTTTTAAAGGAAAAATTATTATTGTGTGTTTTAATTTTCACATTTTCATATTGGTTTCGGTGTAATTTATTTGGCTCAGGTGTAGAACTTCATGGGTTTTGATGTCACGATTGTACTAGGATCTATAAAACTATTATATCTTATTAAACTAATATTTATTGATCATAACAATCAAATATATGTATTTACAATAATCTTAACCTACATAGTAATAATAAAATAATAAAAGAAAATTTAAACAATTTTAAACAGTTTGGTCCCTGTGGTACGGATATTGCTTTTTTAATATAACAACAACAGAACAACCATTATCGAATGCTAAATTATAGCCGCAATTAAATGCATTTGTAATTGTATTATTATTATAGCACGTAGTTATAAATTATACTTCTTTAGGCGCGTTATGAAAAATTTTTGAGAGTGAAATTATACGATGCGCGCGCACCGTGACACAAAATTATCAGTATGAAGTTGCCCACGGAAGATGCTATGGTATTGTACATAGTTTGAAAACAACATTCGAATAATAATAGAATTTATGTTACACTTAATATAAGAGAATAATAATAAATATTTGTAATGACTCCTTTTCCAGTCTTTGATTATTTAATTGTAATTATTATTTGGTTGCAATCAAAAACTATTTTTAATAATAGCAAAGAAGCATAACTTCTTACCCGCCTACATACTTATGTAAAAAAGGGTGCGTGTAAGTACACTCACCCTTTTTTTTAGTCATAAATATTCCAGACTAATACTTCTAAACCAAAATAATGTTTAACGAGAAAAATTGTGTCATAAAATATATACTATAACCGCCAAACTAGAAAAAGTAATTCAAAAGTAAAATTAATGAGTTAATTCAGTATTTAGCCCTTATTAATTAGTTGTCACCGGGGTGGAACTGAGGTGAAACTGTGAAGCGTGATATTGATATTTAATTTAATTAATACAAGGGGAATCTTGAGGTAAATTAAGGTAAGATGTTCCCTACAACATATTATCTATAGGTATATTTTCTAAATATCTGTGGTCTCTTCAAAATTACTTTAATATATGCATTTGACTGTCAAATATGTTTTAAAATAAATATTATTTAAACTGGTTTATTTGAATTTCTATTAATAAACAGAAAAACATCACAACTAAACGATCTCTTCCAGGCGTAAAGAAAGTATAAAAATGCAAAAAGTGCAAGAGCGAAAGTTATAATACAATAAAATAAACAAAGAATTAATATGAGATCAAGAACGCACATTTTTTATAAAACTTTTAAATTCTTCTTTAAGCGCTGGTTAAAATTAATGTTTACGTATCCTAAATATTAACCTAAATTGTACATATTATGACTATCTCCTTTCGTTCCTAAAAAGTACATTTACTCATTTGTATGGCTTAATATTGTATAAGCAGTTTTTGTATAATATACTAATTATCGAAGTTCGCTCCCTACACTTCTAGTACTTGCACTGTAAGTGAACTAAATATGAAAATTTTCCTCTTTATGCTATTTAGCTTATCTGTTGTTTGCATACAACTATGTAAGATAAGCGGAAAAGTTTTGCGCTGTAGGAGGTTTATTAAAGGGAGTTTACATTTTGTGCTTTTGCTTAGGTTAAAATCATAAAGCGTACCTTGTATTTAATTAAAAGAGTTGATTAATATTTTTTTATTAAAATAATTTAACCGTAAGAAGCTATATTGGGAATTATTAAACAAATCTGAGGTTTCAAACAAAATTTCACAATGACTGCTTAGTCTTGTGAAGATAGCTGTAATAATTTAATTCGATTTTTTTCTGCATATTGCATATTATACTATAAAATTACTGTACATTTTTGTTATTAGTACATATTTGCGGTTTTTATGTTCTCTCTGCTAGCTAATTAGATTTTCTTTAAATCCTATTAACACCTCCGAGTAACACTGCGAAGCCAAGTATGAAAAACGGACCGGTGGGGTTTGGCGAGTACCAGGATTACTACCTTTTTAATTTATCTATTTGTATATATTTAACTTGATTTACGTATAAATGGGAAATTATTACGTGACTGACATTATTAGACGATAAGTGAGCAGTCGTGGCTGCATCGAGTATGTAAATAATAATTTATATTCATTTTTGTGAAAAAAATTAAGTGCCACATAACATGTGAATGCTGAGGCAATCAAACTTACACAACAGGAATAACGCCTAAAGAGAATTAAACCTTTTGAGTTAATTAACCTATTATAGGGAATATACAAGTGAGCTGTATCGTACACACGGACATAGTGTCAAAACATTATAATACACTAACACTGTTAATGAACATTACCTTAGTTTAAGCTATTCATTAGAATTGTAGAAAATTAAGTCTATATATTACTTATTAGCCATAATTATTGTATAGGCTAGATTGTAATTCATCTAAAGTAGCACTCTTCTTTGTGAAATTTAAAAAATGAATAAATCAGTGGCGCTACAACCTCTTAAGGTCTGGGCCTCCGATTTCTGAATCTGTTTCATGATCATTTCAATATAATAGGCAAGTAGGTGATCAGCCTCCAATGCCTGACACACGCCTTTTTGGGTCTAAGGCAAGCCGGTTTCCTACACCGTTCGAGCAAATGTTAAATGTGCACATAGAAAGAAAGTCCATTGGTGCACAGCCGGGGATCAAACCTACGACCTCAGGGATGAGAGTCGCACGCCGAAGCTACTAGGCCAACACTGCTCTTTGTGAACTTTATTGTAGGAAAAACAATGTAAGCCAAAGCAAAAAATAATTTATTAAAATACACAAAGTGACGTATTTCTCTATCGTGTATACATATAAAAGCTTCAATGACATTTGATTGCTACTTCTTAAAGTGGTTTACATAAATCATACATCTGCAGTAAAATCCTGACGCAGCACGTGACTTCATCAAAGGCGAGTATATAACTTGAAAATTTTACCTGCAGGGAAGTTTTACGTTCAAACTTTATTCAGGTGACACTCGAGATAAAAATTTAAAGGGGATTTTTCTCAGTAATATCCAAATAGATATGATACTTTCTGGCTTCAAAGCGTTTGAGTTATAATAATTTTTCACTTCTTGGCTTAGCATGCATGTTCAAGATACGTATAGAATTTACTGAAGTAAGCTGGATTTAAGATGAGGTTTTGAGAGAAAATTGTAGCATCTAGCAGGTTGAGCTTTTCAACTATGGAATTTGAAAATTACAAGCCTTGTTCAAGCAATGCCTTTTTTTATTTATTGATTGATTTATATCAAAGACTAACAAACGCCTGACGTGAAAAACAGAAGAATCTTTCTAATTAATAAAAAAGAGTTACAAATTCAATCTCATCTCACGATTATAAATGTAACCCTTTAGGTATTTTTTATAGAACAGGGGTAAACGTGTAGGACGCTCACCTGATGTTAAGTGATACCGTCGCCCATGGAAACCAGATGCCAGAGGGCTCGCGAGTGCGTTGCCGGTCTTTAAATTAATTAAAATTTAAGTATAAAACTTTGTAATTTGTTGTGATAGACGTAGAGTCTCCGTTGTAGGAGAACTGTAGTGGGATTTGAAGTCGCTGCAATGCTTAAATATCTGTTTTGTTAAAAAAGCAACACGGTTACTCATTATAGTTGGAACATCTTGAAAAAAAAAAATTGTGTATTAATGAAAAATATTGTGAATAAACGACAATATGTCGCGTACTCAAAATTATATTATTCAATTTCCACGCCAAGACTCTAGCTTATATATTAATCTTAGGTACGATACCTAAGTTCCAGGTTTCAGTTCTCTCTTACTGTAGGTATAGGATATACAGGAATCTAGGATTTTGAACTAGATTTGAATTCAATTTGCATTATAGTATTAGGCAAAAACATTAAACCAAAATGACATCATGATAATTGATCAACGTATCAAAATCAGCTAATAAAATCGCATTAGAGCTGTAAATCTGAATTAGCGAGTCGCGGTGTCATTATACGTTCAGGATTTCAGCTATTCGTATAATTACGAAGTGGATAACTATCGGATAGTGAGCGGAATTATACGATAGTGTGAGTGCGAATTATGATAATTAGATAAGTTCAAATCGATTCAATAGTTGGTGACGGAGTACTACGATGAAGTTTTCATTGAGGAATAGCCAAACTTTTATGGAAATTAATTATTTATCCAATAACGTAGAATCTTCTTCTTTTTTCTCCTGTGATATTTTTTTGTCATAGATTCCTAAGGTTAAAAATTGTTCTTATTAAACTTTTATACAAACCAATTTTTTTCATAAAATGGAAGAGTTACAACAATACATAAATTTGAAAATAGAACATATTGGTTTGGATAAAAGTTTTATTACTAAATTACGTATACTATAACGTGGGCAAAAATTACACCACGTGCATCAGTAAGCCACGGAGGCTTTAATAAATAGAACCTTCTAGTTAAAAAGCACGTGAAGCAATACAATTGCTGCTTACTCGAGCAATTCAATAAGCTTTATGCTGTAATCTCATTTGTTAACTACATAATTGCATTGGCTTGAACATGAAGCTTTGACTATTTAAAGATCCGTTAATAATAACAACTATTATTGTAATGGACTTTAGAAGAGGCTACAGTGTGGCGTAATTTTATATCTGTGACTAACAAATATGTTGAAAATTTTTAAGTGACTGACTGAACATGACTGCTGACTTTTTAATGTGCTACGCAATTTCAAAATTGTACGATGAAACAAAACTTCCATCGGTTAGACAACTATACTATACTAACTATACGAAAACAAACACCGAACACACCACATCATACACAACGCAAACCTATAACCTACCAAAAAAACGCACTTTCTTCACCCAACGCTTTTTCAGAGGCCCTTTCATCTTTACCCTCTTTCTTCACGAACAAACTTAAGCAATATCTTCTAAACCTGTCCTATGCTGAAACTGAAAGTGTTGTTCTTGTGCAACAGTAGTTTATTTATATAATTGTAAGGGTTATGTACTATTTATTAAATCAAGTACCTAAAACCTAAAATGGGAGAGACTCACTGCCCACTACACGGAATCCTCGGGGACTAATACAGTTTCTCTTTTAACTATACATCCTTTTTTATGATGTGTAAAGTTTTTTCTTTATTACACGCTACACTGCGAATGGAAGCTCCGTACTAAGTGTTATAGTTATTGTAAGTATAAAATACATACGATATCCTACATTGAGGAGTAATTAGAGCTAAAAGAATGATAACTACTTGCTGCCCATTTCTTAAAACATGATCCAATTCAAAATTATTAATTATTAATGTAGGTAACACAATGTACACTTATGAACGTCAATAAAGAAATAAATATTAAATGTTTCTTATTTTACATTTACTGCCAGTTCTCAAATCAAGGACGTAGAACGGACGAGATGAACTGGCAATAAACTCTCTATATATCTCTCCAAATAGGAGCACGCACTTACATTCTCGTGGAAACAACACGTATGTATTTGACATAGTAGAAAACTAACATCACCGCATACACGAATTCAAGTCCAACCATTCACCACAAGTCACCCGTTCACGAGTATGACGCATGGCCAGCCATCGGCCCCCTCGCCATATTTTAGGGAGAGAGACAACCCGAAGCATGGACAAATGATTCTATTAACCTTCAAGTATCAAACATCGACTCTAAAGGCATTAAATATAACATACACATACATACGAAGATCGATTAGTACCCTCAATTACTCTGCTAAGCCGGGATTAAGCCAGCAACGCGTCTAATCGCACATAGCTGACATGAAATCAATGCGACGAGCATGACGAGTCTGATAAATGGATTACATGTAAATGTCAATGCGCTGGAGCCTTATTAGCTTACTGTGATTTATGCTAATATTCAAAATGTCAAAGTAATAATTCACTTGTAGTGTTGTTAGCTCTGCCATTAATACTTTGTCTATATAAAAGCTTACTATATCATTCTAGCTCCTCTATATTTATTTATTTATTGAAGCGTTGGCCTAGTGGCTTCAACCTGCGACGCTCATCCCTGAGGTCGTTGGTTCGATCCCCAGCTGTGCACCAATGGGATTTCTTTCTATGTGCGCTCTTAACATTCGCTCGAACGGTGAAACGGAAGATTAACATCGTGATGAAACCGCTTGCCTTAAACCCTAAAAGTCGAGAGCGTGTCCGGCACAGGAGGCTGATCGCCTATTTGCCTATTAGATTGACAAATGATCATGAAACAGATACAAAAATCTGAGGCCCTGACCTAAAAAGGTTATAGCGCCACTGATTTATTTATTTACTTAACTTTTCTGCGTCTAGCACCAGCTAGATATCTCTCTCTAATAAGTATAAGCGACAAAGCCACCTAAAGTAGCATTTCGCCTTCAGATTCACTACGGTGTTATGTGTGAATGTTTGTTGTGTAAAGAAGCTGTATTTGTTTAGTAAATTAAACAAAGCTGTACAATTAAGACATTATAGTATAATATCATGATTTAGTTAATTATTTAAGCATTAAATGACCAAGCATCGGTGGTTCAGTGGTAGAATGCTCGCCTGCCACGCGGGCGGCCCGGGTTCGATTCCCGGCCGATGCAAAATATATTTTTTGAAAATTATTTTAACATTTTAAATGAATTTTGGTAATTTTCTTCTTCTATACGTATTTAAAATTTTCTTAACGTACATATTAATAATAATTAAAATTATTAAATTAGAAAATTTTAACTAATTTAAAAAGTTAGGTCCCTGTGGCAGTGTACCTTAACGCTGCCAGCATTTCCTCGCTGTATTGCAATAATACGTCGAGCAAGTAAAGCACCAGCAATGGGGTCACCGGAATTATCTACCTGGCGCCAACTTAAATTTTTAATTTCACTTGAACCCCACGGCCCAAGAGTTTCTACTCCAAAGGGAACAAAATCGAAGTTAGAGAAAAGACTATTATATTTTAGCCGTTTATTATTTCCCGCCTGCTCACCGGCCGCGCAAGCTTTTTCTGCTTATCCGTCGAAGGTGGCGACGGGGCTGACGTGTCCACACAAGTAGCATCCCATACCAAAACCCGTCCCATCCACCGCTTGCCATCGTCACTAGCAATGCCACTTGGCTCCAAAAATAGCTGGCCAGAGAGCGGCATATGATGTTGTTAAGCGCGCCTTGCGATAAAAACGTCCTGCACTCTTTTGGTAATGGACGCCATGGCTACTTACTTCAAAGCCACAGGAACACTTATGGGGAGTATATGGGCAATCGTAAGCGAAGGCCGATGGCAATGCGAAGGATAAGCATTAAGCAAATGACCGGCTTCCCTAGACCTCACTGTTACTAGCCTTGCGCGGTCTGTAATTGAGATGTGACCTAATAAGTTTTGGAATTCAGATTTACCAATATAGTATAGCGCCTGGGGGTTTTCACCTCGGATTAGAGTTACAGTGAATGAATTAATATGATCGATGTGGGATATTGTTTTTTAAGCTATAAATTGCACTACTCATGTAAGATTTAACATATAAATAAAATAAAATACTGTTTAAAGTGAAAATATATGGTCAAACATTAATTTGTCATAATATATTTTTTTTTTATTTTAACAATGGATTGCACAAAAAAATTATGGGTAAACATTGCAATTTATAGCTTAAAAAACAATATCCCACATCGATCATATTAATTCATTCACTGTAACTCTAATCCGAGGTTTTACGGTTTTGAATGCTTCGGGCACTCTACTAATAGGATCATACCAACTTTTTGAAAATTGACGTTAGAAGGTAAATTCAAGCCTGGGCAGGTTGCTTACAACGCATTAATGTGATAAAACATTTGGTAAAATTCTCTCAAGCATCGGTGGTTCAGTGGTAGAATGCTCGCCTGCCACGCGGGCGGCCCGGGTTCGATTCCCGGCCGATGCAAATAATGTTTTTTTTTACAATTTAGACATTTTATACTAAATACTGAAAAATTTTAATGTACACTTGTGCCCAGTAAGGCTTCGTTCATCATACTCCAGTATCATTCATACATAAGTTTTAATAAAAAGGAAAATATATTTTTACCATTTGAATCCAAATCTTTCAATCCGTACAAAAATGTATTGTTACTATTAACACATAAACCAGCAATCTTTTATCGATTTCCGGCCAATTAAAAATTTCTATTCATCACTTTTTAATATATAATTATATAAACAAGTCCAAAACCTGGCGCGGTCGCAGAGTAGGCGTAAAATAATAAACGGCTCAAATAGAAGTCTTTCCTACAACTTTGATTTTGTTCCCTTTGGAGTAGAGTCTTTGGGCAGTGGGTTCAAGTGTACAGGCGCTAATTAAAAATTTAAGTTGGCGCCTGGTAGATAGTACCGGTGACCCCAGAGCTGGTGCTTTCCTCGCTCGACGTGTCATCGCAATAGAGGAAATGCTGCCAGAATTAAATATATACTGCCACAGGGACCAAACTTTTAAAATTTGTTTTAATTTTTGATTTATCAAAGTTTAATTAATATTATAACTATGTAGGTTAAGAATATTGTAGATACTGTATATTTGTGTAACTTATAAAGTAATTTAATTTGTTCCACATTTTAGAAAGTTTTCTCAAGCATCGGTGGTTCAGTGGTAGAATGCTCGCCTGCCACGCGGGCGGCCCGGGTTCGATTCCCGGCCGATGCAAATATTTTTATTTTTTTACAAACACGACATTTTATTTAAAATTGTTTTGTACACTATTTTATATCAGCAATATTAAGTATAAACTTCATCTATCAAGGTCATATGGTCACAAGTGTACCTAGGAAGGCTTCGATCATCATACTCCAATATTCTTCATACATAAAGGTCTAATTGATGAATTATTTGAAGTGGTTATAATATGTTTCATTTTATTTGTTTTTTTTTGTTTTCGACATTATCGTATTGGTGTAGTACTGTTAGAATAATGTATGTATGTTTTATGAATGAATATGTGATTGCCACAAAAGCCAAAATAGTTACACATACATATAACATATAACACCTAAATGGTGATAGCAAGAAGCGATGTCGTCATTTCGCCATTAATATCAGCGAGCCACGTTCCACAAATTTGTACCAATTCACAATTCAAAACAAAGTTTGCTAAACTTTGTGATTCCCACGAATTGATCGATTTTAGATTGCCGGTGAATATAATGGTTTCTCAGAACTAATCTGTTGTTACATTGAAACTTTATTATAAAATTGATATTGAATTCTGTTGGAAACTCTATTTTATTTTTACAATTGGTTTGTGATACTTTATTTTATAGTATTTATATTGAAATTTTATCGAATGTAGCTGGTGGAACGTATTATCTGGTTTTATATTCTTTCGTTAATTAATTTCCTAAGACTACATAAATACATAGAACTATATGATTCCAAAGTTCGAAAAATCAGATATCTTGTCGCTATTTCTTTTATTATTTGAAAACATTTACGTTCTTTATGCTAATTATGATGAATGTACGTTTGTTTTTAAAGGTATATGCTTATTAGTATATATACTATATAGCGTGTAAGGAGGTGGTAAGGAAAACAGGACAAAAATAATAGCATAGGAATCACGAAGAAGTTACATCACTATATTTTTTATTCCGTTAGCCCATTAGCACTATGAATGATTCGTGTATTTTACAAATTTATTTGGCAATGTTCCGGATTAATCAGTATCGTTCCGTAATCGTTATTATTTACTTTTACATTTTTAATTTTCAAAACCGGTTTATGCTTTGACTATATATGTTCTTTGTAACAATTGTAGTTGACGGGTACAAGGAAATTTCATACTATTAGCGTGTGGCAAGTCGCTTTAGTTTGGTTCAACTTGCGAATATAATCATCTCAAAGTTGTCAGCTAAACCACAGAATATATAATAGTACCCAAGTTTAATAACGCGTCTGTATACTGTATTGTAGTTTTCTATACATTAATGGTAATATTCACAGTTGTATGACTAAGTATGATTCTCGAATTTCGAGAACGTAATGGATTTTTAATTTCGTTTCATTGTGCTTCAACAAATATACATACACATATAAAATTGATAACCACCCCTCGTAGTAACACTCGGTAGAATTGGGATCAAATAATATGTAGAAATAACCAGTATTTCCTGGTATTCCCACAGCGCCTCTTCTGACCAAAAATGTCCTAATCTTTTTTGAAAATACTTAAGTTCCTGTAATAGTTGGTAGTTATGATTGAGTACCCAGATGTTGACAGGTCACGGTGGATTCTTGTTGTAGCTTTACAGGTTCAGGGTTAGACAAAGTGCTGCCTTGTAGCAAGACAGACGGTGTTACATTTTCTGACCGACTGTCCAATGTATGTATACGACAGGTATAACACTGACCAAGCTATGTGCATAAAAGTACGAGGCATCTTTTTGGAATTTGCTGTAAAGGTCATACAAAAAGTTGTTAAAAGAAATAGGTAGCAGTGTTAATCATCCGGGTTACCAATACCATTTACGTAAGTTATTTAATACCTCCGAAGACTACATAGTCGGGGAATTATCTAGAAAACATTTAAAAAAAAAAGTGCGTGCTTACAAAGTACACAATTAGAAGTGAAATTTCTTTGGCAAACTAATTTTTAAGTACTGTTCATATTTATATAAATCTAAAACTTTAGATTTCCGAGACTTAGAGGGAGGGAAAAAGGAAGATTTATTATGTTAGGAATTTAATTGTCATTAAAATATTTAAAAAAACGAAAATTAATACAAATTATATTTTTTTAATTTATTTCTTCTTTAATAAACACGTGGCATTTTAATTCACAATTCGTCATTTGAGATATTAATAATGTTCATAAATTCTCTTTACGAAATTTTAATTAAAAAAAAAAAGAATTTCTATAAGGTAATTCGCCCTTCTCATTCCCTCTCAATCGCTCTCTCCCTTTTCTTCGACAAAAACGCTGCACATCTTCGTGACACTAATATTATTATTATTGCATTTCATCCGTAATTTACCCTAATGCGCCTAAAGAAGTTTCACTTCAAAAATAGTTGGTAGTTTATTTAAAACAATAGATAGAAGTCTCTCTGTTTGTATTTTTATAGACCAGGTTTTTTTGCCACTTTTTGAATAAACATCACAGCAATACTGCAATTAGCGAAATGAGCGTACAAATTCCGAGAAATTGATTGTCAAATAATTTTTTTGAAGTATAAAACAAAGCTGTAAGCTATGTAAGCTATATATTAATGGAGCACGTGTGTGCCGTACAATTCACTTATCGCGTGGCTCCCCTAGGAAGTCGTAGAACGTGCGGCTCAACTGCGACCAGCTAGTGCTAGTAAAAAGAGTTTTTTACTCTATTTTAAGCTGACTTCAACGGAATAAGGTTAAATTGAAACCGTAAAGAACATCATAATGGTACGTAATATAATACTTTTAAATAATATAATTTTAAAATGCAGATTTCTTATTCTACAAATATGATTGTTTAGTAGGCGCTCACTACAACGGGTGCGAATTAATTTTCTTTTTTTACGCGCTTAAAAAGCCGCATCGCATAGTAAGTTTTCATAATCCATTTGATCCTTCCACTTTTTTTATGGAACAGGGGGCAAACGGACAGGAGGCTCACCTCATGTTAAGTAATACCGTCACGCCGCCCATGGAAACTCTCAATGCCAGCGGGCTCGTGAGTGCGTTGCCGGCCTTTTGGTACGCTATTTTCTTGAAGGACCCTTAGTTGAATTGGTTCGGAAATACTTCAGTGGGCAGCTGGTTATACAAAGTGGTGGGGGAAAAACTCTCAGGAACGACGAATGGATTGATATTAAATTTGTTTATTTATAACTAGCCGTTTCGCGCCCGCTTTGCTGGACGAATTAAAATAAATTTTATGTTTCATTATTTTATTTTTTTTCATATTTTTATTATTCTTCTTTTTAACTTCCCGCTAAGAAAATTGAAATATTTCGAAAATCGAGTTTTTAACAGATGTTGACGTTTTGCGGTTCTAGGAAGCCTCTTTTGTTTTTATTAGCGGGAAAAATTTTCATAAAAGTAAAACAGAAATAAAAAAATGAAGGAACGTTGGAATTAAAAAAATAAATAGCCATAAACCATCTAGGAAAAATTTCGCATCGAATGGTGGTAGTTTCATGTCGATACAATCAGTGGTTTAAGCGTGAAAGAGCCTCAAACGAACACCATTTTCTTTTTATATATAGATTACTACAAATTATACTGAAAAAATTAACACAAATCAAACTTGAAACTGGCTTACAGGCTCGAAACAAATGACGACATACCTCATAGGAAGGCTTTTTGCCTTATATAACATTGCTTATTGACAAACCATAAAGCGCTAAGAAGTAAAGGGGGTTGCAATCTCTGTTGTTGTTTACGTTTAACATTTCATTTGTGTATATCCTACTGGTACAATCATAGCAGGTTTGTAACACTTATCAACGACGCGTATTATTTAATTACTGTGATTTAATCTCTTTAAAATAATCACTGTTATCATATAGGATATGATACATACAAGTTGAAAATGGCTGATAGTAATAGTATAATTTTTTTGGTATCTTTTATTATTCAGATTAAAATATCAAATATTTCTATATTTAAAAAGCAACTTCTACAATTAACAAAAACTCGTAAATAGTGAAGTGAAAAGTGGCCTTGGCATAGTGAAAGAAAGAAAAAAATACCGCTTATTTTTTATTAAATTTAGATTTCTGAGAAGTGTAGTCCCTTTTTGTTTCGCTAATATTAATCTTGTCCCACGAGATTGTGGATTTTGTACGCGAAGTATATTCAGTAAGACGTTATACCTAAAATATGGTGGACTTATTCTAATATTTTCTTATCAGTTGAATATTATAAACTAAACTAAACCAGTGAACGCTATTAATGAGATTTTAAATTTTATTCTTCCAGATACAGATAGTTAGTTAAATGACTCGAATAGACTAGAATTATTTATGATTACAAATGAAATGTCACAAAGAATTTTTACTATAACTCGTTACCCATACAATAGAAAGCCTCATAAAAATGCAAATAAATGTCAGTTTCACTAACATATAAGGCATAGCGTCGCGTGAATTACTTTTGTACATGTTGCCTACGTTTATTTACACAAATGCGAGTTTAGTCATTTATACTTTGTGGCCATGTTTTCTATAGGAAATAGAACGACCACAACAATATTATAGGATTCAAGTATCTATCTACAAGGAGCAAATAAAAAACGCACATCGTATTGTATTATGAATGTTGTAAATTTAGTTTTGTTTTGAAAAAAGTATTGAAACTAGCCAAATTTTATAATTGAGAACTTTAATTGATTATTTAAATAAAATTATTATAATGCTGTTAAATAAATGGATTATAATTTATACCATTTGATTTTATTGTAATACTACTAAAAGTCAAGTAATCTTGTCACCCAAATGTTTTGATGTGAAAACGTTACACGAATTAAGTGAGGGCCAGCGGTGAATCCCAAAAAAAACTAAATTACTTTAATTAATTACTAGTACAATAATTGAGACCTAACTAAATATGAACATTTAATCGGCGTTATATGAGGTGCAAGATCTATAATCTATATATACTTATTATTAGTTGAGAATTGACCGGTCCGATGTGAGTGTGATGTGATTCCGCTTCCTTTTGTAATGGTGTTGCGTCAGAGGGGTACAGGTATTGCTTATGCGGGGCAAAGGGAGTGCAATGGATGTGTAACACACGTTATATTAATAATAATAAGCCTTTATTCTTCCATATCTTATTGACAAACATTAAACAAAAATTAGATATAAATAAAATGTTTACTAAGATGTGGCCCTGTCCGGGAGAAGATCTCCTCCAACTTTTTCCACCCTTTATTATATTTAACTGTCTTTTAGTATTTAATTTAAACTATATTAATGTGATAATATTGCAAAGTTTACTTTAAGTATCCTATCTATAATGTGACCCCTATATCATATATTGCACGATATCTCACACAATACGCAGACTTATCTCCTAAACCCAGAGGTTCTTTTGGCCCTGAATGATGGTCGCCGATTTGTTAAGACTCCTTGGGTCTTTTCAGTTTTTATTCCCCTCCTTCATTTTGTGATTGTTCGCAATATTAGCTTGGTACGTGAGTCACTGATGTTTGATATCTCCGGACAATCCCCTGACCCATTCGTTGCCTTTAATAATGTTGTTTCCATGATTAACATTAGTACTTTGTACATGGACATCACATACGAAGAAATAAAAAGCCCTTTGTAGAATTTTTAGGATTATATATTTAATAATTACTTTTTTTATTGACTTGTTGATTTGGAGGAGGCCTTTGCCAAAAAGGGGCACACAGATACACTAGAAGAGGATTAAAATGGAAATGTGTTTAAATGTGCAATTATTTAATCGATTACCGTCTAAAATTCGTAATATTAGCGTGTTCAACCAATTCAAAAGGGCATTAAAGATACACATCAGAATGACCCTAGTAGAATAAAATTGGGACGGCTGATGGCGACGTCTATCTCGTTCGTATATACATATTAAGTTTCTCATGTAAATAAAATACATAATTTTTTTGTAATGAGAAATAAAGTTCTTTAAACATTAAAGGTATCTGAATTAGAAGAGCTATTATTATTATTTCCTTCGAGCAACTCACAGTTCTAACTGATATTAGAGATTTAATTACATACTTTACGATTTGATGAATGAGCTCCTAATCCATTAGGAAGTTAAGTTAAATATTTATTTTAAGCACGAATCAGCTTGATTTCTGATCAAGTTGAAGTTGACATGGTGCGATAAGTCGGAAAGATGGCGTGACGTCACGAAACCTTTGCCAACAACTTTATTTTTCTAACAGCACTTAATAATATGTTGGACGACAGCTTTTGAGTTACGGTTTTGTTCACTTTACACTAAGTTTTTACTTGTTATTTGAGTGTGGAGTTAACGAAGCAATTTTCAAAGAATTGCAAAGCATTTAATAAATTAAAATTAGTTGTGTTTAAGAGGTCATGGGGTTTTTTTGAATCTCGCTTTTGGCCTAAAGGGTCCTTGATAGATCAGCTCAGGGTTTTTTGGCGAACATACCTCTGCCAGAAAAGGGGCTTTGTCCCACGACTAGCACGGGGCGTCTCCTGCCCTTTAGGCGATTGAGAGGCGCAGAACGATGTCATGAATCTCGGCTCCCCGGTGAAGGTGGTTTTTAACTGTAATCTAAAATGGCTTAGACGCGCGGGACGCTTTTAATTTGTCATTAGCAAACGGGATGGTATCACCCGGATACGTTAATACGTGCCAGAGCCTATTACGGACCATTATTGGCGGGTGATTAGTTTTCAGTACACGCAAAAAGGTTAGCAAAATTGGTACCTTTAAAACTGTCACTTGTCAACGTTGACACTTGACGTTTCACGCAGCGTGCATAAAACATTATTATTATACATTAAGCTTTAGATTCAGTACTTTTAATAGTTGTTCTTGAACTTGCAAAAGTTCTCTTGTAATTTAAAATAAATTAGTACGTTAGAGGAAAGAGATCGCTTCTTTTAAAATTAATTTTTATGGTTTATATTGAAGTTCACGTGAAATCGAATTATTTTTTCATACAAAATTAGTTAAATATATTTTAGTAGCAAATAACTGTACCTAACCTTTTAATTTTAATAAAATGATATTTGTATTCGTGAAATTGTAATATAAAACTCTACTCCAATGTTTTTAAAGTACTGAAATACTTTATGGGTTATTTCTGAGAATTGAGTCGTTTTTCCTTGAAAGGGGTGATATAAAATGTTTGCTATACGAAAAAGATGTTTCAGTATCAATAAAATGTCAAATTTGGAATAAGTGAATAAAACTGTACTTTAGTTTCTTATATCCATAATCAAATCTGCTTTATTGATGTGTTTTATATTATTTGTCTTACATTCGCTTCCTCGTAAACTTATTGGTTGATATTTTGAAAAGATTTTCATAGAAATTTTGTAGCAAAATTTTAGATTGATATAAAAATGTCGTAACCGAATTTTTATGAATCTTCTTTTACGTATATATATGTATATATATCGTTCTAGGTTCGATTCCCGATAATAATTGTGCAATTTCCCTCAACGAGATCAATTAGACAGAAATATGCCACACACAACACTTCTATGAAATACCTATTTTCATTTCGAATAAAATATTGTTTTCGCAAAAATAAGGTTTACTAATGTGTTCATTGCAATATTAAGTCAATTACGCAAATTAAACCGCAACACCACAAATAAATTAATCTCTAGCAAAATCTATTATCAATATTAAGGTGTGTTAAACAACATTCATGAATTGATGTCATGTTCACTGGAAACAACGAACTCAACAAGACCGAAATTGTTATTAAATCAACAAATAATTATTGAAATACAGTTACGAAATGGTGCTAGCATTAAAGGTTCAACGACACATAAAGTAGATTAAGTTGAAGTATTTCCGAACCAATTCGACTTAGGGTATTTCAAGAAAAGAGCGTACCAATTCTTATAAGGCCGGCAACGCACTCGCGAGCCCTCTGGCATTGAGAATGTCTATGGGTGGCAGTATCACCTATCAGAAGAGCCTCCTGTCCATTTTCGAACCCATACTTTTCTTGGTTTTGCAAGTTCAGCTTCCAAAACTTCTTATACTCTTATCTCTTTTAATTCTTCATTCAGTACTTCTTCCAATTGCAAGCGCGCTTCTCGATATTCGTCCAAACTTCCTGATCGACCGACAGCTATCGACAAATGATTTAACATAACAGCCACTAAACAAGAATTGGACACTACTTGCACTACATACCTGCACTAATCATCCTCAAACACTAATCACTTGCACTAGCACTAATCAAAGTGAATACAGGCCTTTAAGTATGAAATACCGTTCTAGAGGTCGTGTGTAATAAAGTGTTCTTCAATTAAATCTTTTCACATGGTGTTCTTTCATTTTCGTCCCCACGCGTATTAGTTATATTTTTGTAAATTTTTCAGCGATTACATGAAATGTTTAACATGTCTATAAACTAGCCTAGGTATCATGGAAAATATTCAATGATATAGAAATGTGTGCTAGCCCAATTGAAGAACACGTTTTTAGTGAAGTGGTTTTAGGTTCCAGCTAATTAATACAATTATTCAGTATGTACCAACATTATGTAGTTATAAACACTCGGGCCGTGTGCCAGCATAATTAGCTTATGAAAATCCTGACCTCGATGCGTGATCCTACTTAAAGCTTAACTCAGTATACATAATATGCTAATAGTGTCAAAAAATTACACAGTCGGTTACTGATTTTTATAGGCGCCTAATTAACTTATAGCGGTAGGTGAGGATAATCACTACATAGTATAAAACAAAGTCGCTTTCTCTGTCCCTATATCCCTATGTATGCTTATGTTTAAAGACTTTATTTTCTCAAAAAGACAAAAATGTCTTACATGAGAATAATACTCTAGATTAACATAACATTGTAGTCGTTCTTAAAATAATCATAATAAAATAAAATATAGCCGTACATGCAATAAACTTAAAAATAAAAGTAACCAAAGAAATATGAATTAAAAGTATATATATATATATATATAAGAAATGAATTTAAAAGTAATTTTATCTAACATATTCACTTAGCTTCGATTTGAATGAATTGATAGAAGTAATGTTTTTTATATCTGTGGGTAGTTTAATATACAGATGTGCGCCTTCGTAGGTAAACATTTTTTTGCCGTAGTTCGTACGTACTTTAGGTAATACAAGATAACTCGTTCGATGCATACTTCTATGAGTCATACGTGGCGGTTTGGAGAAAGCTAGACTAGTGTGGAGAGAACTTGTTATATTTTTTTGACAAGAATGCTTAAATCTTTAAAACTACGTAACGGATTTTGATGCGGTTTTTTTAGTAGATAGAGTGATTGAAGAGGAAGGTTTATATGTAGAATAACATCCATTAAATAGTGGACAAATACTGTTATTTCTGAGGTATCTAATGTGAATTTATTATATTACGACATCACTGTCGTAAATAATTACATTTATTCCGCTTACATTGCAAACGCAGGCTGAACCTTACGAGATTTATCAAAATAGGTATCCAAATTTAACGCGTGCGGGCCACGGACAGTAACGAATTAATCAAAACTACTGGATCGATTTTAATCATTTTTTCAGAGAGTGACATAGGCTATATATTTAATACACGTGCGAAACCGAAGCGGGCCGCTATGTTTTTATATAAAACTTTCACAGTTTTTCTGTAGTGTATTTAGTATCAGCATTGCACCCGTACGAAGCCGGGGCGGGTCGCTAGTTTTTAATATATAAAATCTATGGTGCAATCTACTTCGTACTTTCGTTTAGACTTATAAGTTAACTTGAATAGTGAGAAATGGGAATCACCCAGCTTATTTGAATTTTCGTATCGTGTTAAATTTCCTTATGTGGTTCGTTACACAGATTTCTTCTGTTAGTTTAAATCGGGTTTAATCTCGAGTTAAGCATTTAAGATATTTAAGTTTAAACTTTGTATTCGATATTTAATGATTCCGTTACCGATTCTGATCACTGAAAGCATACGCTGTCTTAAAGTCAAAATAAGACCTTCGTTAAGATTTATCTGTAGAGCTTGGTTAAATACCAAGAAAAAAAATCAGGCCGGAAATACATGACCAGGGGAATACATGGCCAGGGGAATACATGACCAGGGGAATACATGACCTGAGAATGAATGTAATTGAATTGGTATGTAATAATTGTTAACAGCATCTGCCATTATTAATATAATCTGTCTAGTCAAAATTAAACTCAAGGAAACGCCCAACGTCATTCATTTTATAGTAACCAGTCTAGTCTAGTCGACAAGTTGAAAATGGAACAAAATAGAGATACTACTCTTAAAATTATGTGCGATAGCTCATTGGATCCGGAATGACGTCTAGAAAAATGTGCTAAAAGCGTGTATTAGCACATAAAAAATTGCAAAAGTTATAGACCATTAAAGATGAAAAAATAATAGCATTTAGTTTTTTGCCAATATTTAATAAACTATTAATATTTAAGAAATTTCAAATAAAGATTCTGAAAGAGGAGGAAATTTCTAATAAAAAACTCCTGACTTCCAGAACTCTATCTCCATTATTTATAATGTTAATTTAACGCTGAAAATAGGTCTGCGGGTGACATTTTTAGGATTCGCGCGTGGCGTCAAAAGCGACTACGGCACATTAATTAATTTATTTAAGGTATTGGAAATTTTTTTTTAAATTTGAAAAAATTATGGTGTGTTTTAAACACTATAATTAATTTATTCCCGTTGAAAATTTTACTTAAAGTTAATTTTTCAACAAGTTAAATAATTGTTAACTAACGAAATTTTCTCGAACGACCGTCTTAATTGTAAGTGAAAAAAAATGTTTAAATAATGGTCGTAAAAATATTTCGCTTCGTAGAGCCTTTCTTACAAACATACTTAACAAGATCGTGCCATAAAAGTTAAAAAAAATATTTATACTTTGTTTATAACAATTTTTTTACTTAAACAAAAACTTAAAAATCCATGTAATGATGTTAAAAAAATTATTTTTTTTCTAAATCATCATATAATCGTTTTTTTATTAATACAAGATATTTATTGATTTGCAAAAAAAAAATTCCCGCCATTTGTTGATAATTTTTTTTTAAACAAATTGATTAAATCAATATTTAAAAAAAAAAATTTAACACAACTTTATTACATTAAAAATTTTATGATTTTAAAAAAAAAATTTTTCCTTAATAACAATTTTTAATTGTTTATAATCGTTTTTTTTAATTTTCTATTGTTTAAATAATTAGTTAAGAAATTTTTTTTTTCCTAAAAATCATAATTGACAGTCTTCTATAAAGTAACAGAAAAAAATTTTTTTTTAATCAACAATTCTATTGTTTATTAACTTACCAATTTGTTATAAACAAATATTCAACTTTTGTTTATTTTTTTTCTAAAACTTCTAAAATTAACAAAAACAACCATATATAACAAAGTATAGAAAAATTTTTTTTGTAAATTTTTTGATTATCATGAATATTACTTTTATTTAAAATTAAAATTTTTTTTTTGTTACTTTATAGAAGACTGTCAATTATGATTTTTAGGAAAAAAAATTTCTTAACTAATTATTTAAACAATAGAAAATTAAAAAAAACGATTATAAACAATTAAAAATTGTTATTAAGGAAAAATTTTTTTTTTAAATCATAAAATTTTTAATGTAATAAAGTTGTGTTAAAATTTTTTTTAAAAATATTGATTTAATCAATTTGTTTAAAGAAAATTTATCAACAAATGGCGGGAATTTTTTTTTTTTGCAAATCAATAAATATCTTGTATTATTAAAAAAACGATTATATGATGATTTAGAAAAAAAATAATTTTTTTAACATCATTACATGGATTTTTAAGTTTTTGTTTAAGTAAAAAAATTGTTATAAACAAAGTATAAATATTTTTTTAACTTTTATGGCACGATCTTGTTAAGTATGTTTGTAAGAAAGGCTCTACGAAGCGAAATATTTTTACGACCATTATTTAAACATTTTTTTTCACTTACAATTAAGACGGTCGTTCGAGAAAATTTCGTTAGTTAACAATTATTTAACTTGTTGAAAAATTAACTTTAAGTAAAATTTTCAACGGGAATAAATTAATTATAGTGTTCAGAACACACCATAATTTTTTCAAATTTAAAAAAAAATATTCAATACCTTAAATAAATTAATTAATGTGCCGTAGTCGCTTTTGACGCCACGCGCGAATCCTAAAAATGTCACCCGCAGACCTATTTTCAGCGTTAAATTAACATTATAAATAATGGAGATAGAGTTCTGGAAGTCAGGAGTTTTTTATTAGAAATTTCCTCCTCTTTCAGAATCTTTATTTGAAATTTCTTAAATATTAATAGTTTATTAAATATTGGCAAAAAACTAAATGCTATTATTTTTTCATCTTTAATGGTCTATAACTTTTGCAATTTTTTATGTGCTAATACACGCTTTTAGCACATTTTTCTAGGCGTCATTCCGGTTCCAATGAGCTATCGCACATAATTTTAAGAGTAGTATCTCTATTTTGTTCCATTTTCAACTTGTCGACTAGACTAGTCCAGTAAAAGGAGGTCCTAATATTTGACGTAGACATTGCGTGACTTGCTACTGTTATAGCGTACTCACAATATTTTACATAAATTAATATATAAAGCAAAGTCGGTTTTATTCGAACACTTATAATTAAGATTTTGATAGTTTTTGATTTGTTATATTTGTCTCTGTCCCGAATAGCAAAATAACCATTAAAATCGATGAAACATTTCCTATGCAAAATGTTCATGTTTCATAACAGCTATCAAACATTTAATGTTCATCCCGTCGATACGGTAGAATCTCCCCTCAAATTAAAGAACGTATTTAAATATAGGTTTCGAATCGACAAAATATATTCACAATATTCGGATAATGGCGTATTTGATTTTACAATGTAGAGTAATGACATTAATAAAAAAAGGATTGCCATATATATATCGGTTGTCAATTATTAATGCGTTTAGAGTATTTATTTTTTTGTGTTCATTGCTTAGAAAAGTAGAGATCTTATTAATTTTGTATTACATGATAAATTAATCTCAGCTAATTTGTATCACGACATTTTCATTGTCTGTTAGGCGGTACGAAGTTCGCCGGGTCAGCTAATACAACTTACTTATATTGAAAAACCCACGAGACTGTAATGAAACACAAGAATCAGATCATTCAGCTACCAGGACATCATAAATCACGGGGAGCTCAAACTAAGTGGCTATAAAAGTGATAAAATATCTATTTAGCTTTTTCTCTCGACGTTTTTGTGCGGTAATGTTGGTACGTCCAAATGGTTATAGCGGTTTGTGTTGACATAAATAATAATTACATTATTCTATTCTTTGAAAGCAGCTGGATTTTTAAAAGTGTGTTTTGTAATATATATGTTTCGGATAAACATAGCAATTTCATATAACATATACAAATAACTAAAGGCTACAATTTTAATATTCTAAACTATTTCTTAAATCATTATAAATTAAAATAGTTTTTGAAGTGAAACTTCTTTATCGGGGTTGGAAAAAAATTTAGTGTAAAATTTTTTCGTTACGCGTCACATTTTTCCGTTACGCGCCATCTTTTGAAGTGAAACTTCTTTATCGACGTATGGGAGAAATTTTGTAGCAGGTTAGGCGCCATGTTGCTTTTTGGAGTCAAACTTCTTTATCGGCGTTGGAAAAAAAATTACACACATTTGTCACATATTTCGGTTACGCGCCATCTTTTTCTTGTCCCTACCACGGTTGATCCGAAGAGATTCGAAGCCATTAGTAACAAAAATATATAATAACGATAACAATGATAGTAATACTAATAATTCTATTACAATTAATGAAATTCTGTAATAATCTTAGTACTACATAGTAGTACAGTAATAAGTTAAAATTAAATAATTGTATTTGTATTCATGTCTATGATAATAAAAGCCTTTTGTTAAACTTTATCTAATTTAACTTTATTTAACCAATTTCTGTAAAGTTGCATATAGTAGATAATTTTTCGAAAAATAAGGTCATAAAGAAGTTTCACTTCTTACGTGTACACCTAGTACACGCACACATTTTTATTATTTTATTACATCATATTTTTAGTAACCATTTTTCTATAATAATACACTCTATTTAAAATACACGTTTCAGAGAAGTTTTAAAATAATTTTAGTTTAATTTTCTATGAAATGCAAGCGACAAAGTTTCTGACGCCGGATTGAACACATAGTTTGTTGGTGGAATTCATTTTGCATACAATACTGCGAGTACTGAGAAACTATTTAGTTATTGAGTAACTATTTATATATAATGTACTGCTATAGATATCTGTAATACTAACCTAGTCTCAGAATTTGAAATAGTTTCAAGGTTTTAATCATAGGAAAATGACATTAATTTGAACGTGAAAAGAACGTGATATTAGTCCTAATTTCTTTTGAATTACATAAGAACCAATAACTCTTTATCGGCAATTAATCAAAAGTTCTATGATTTGATTTGACTTTAAAAAAAATATATGTATACAATGTTATCTAGCCCAAGTGTCTGACTATTTTTTATTAAATAAAGTGTGATACATGTGTACAAATAAAATGCAGTACAAAAAGTTTTATTTAAGTATATTTTATACTTGGTAAGAAGGAAAATATTTTAGCTAGCGTTTATCGAGTTTTATGTATAAAACCCGTCGATATAGGTAATATTTTAGGAAGAGATACAAGTAAGGTACGCCAAGCTATCCGTGTTGTCTATCCGACTCTGTAACGGATTTATGTCTGAATCTAAAGCAAGACATACAGATAGTAAGAACCTTTACGATAACTTTTCTAATTTAAGTAAAATTAGGTGTTAACTCAGTCGCTATTCGGCTCGTAAAATAATTAAGATTTGCTTATGAAGGAAAATGTTGCGTGTTGTTCCCATGAGAATGTAAGTTGTGTAAAAAAAAGTTGGCGATTAAAAAGAGTGGCGGAGAGTTTATTGCCAGTTCCTCTCTTCCGTTCTACGCCCTTGATTTGAGAACTGGCAGTAAAAGTAAAATTAGAATCATTTAATGTATATTTCTTTTTTGACGTTCATAAGTGTTCATTGAACCTATATGAATAAATGATTTTTGACTTTTGAATAGTGATGAAACCAGGGCCCTCATCAAACATAGAAAGCCTATCAACTACTTGCCTTTTTAGAAAAATCTAAGTTCAAGACGTGTTGGAGCTCAATTGTAGCGACATATACAATTTGCCTTTATAATTACAATCAGTATGATGACGCCATACTTTCGTGCTCGATTCGCTGTCGCGGTTGAGTCGCTGGAATCGACTGTTGGTAAGGATCTCCTTCGGGAGATACTCTAACTGTTTAAAGAAAGACTATACTCCTATTTCAAAGACCTACAACACACCCACTTAAATGGGTGTTCACTGGCTGCGATGACTGCACTTATTGGGCATCCTCTAGGTTGGTTTCCCCTCTTTACTAATAAAAAAATCGAAGCGTTTGTGTGAGTGTTGTGTGCTGAGTACATACATTATATTAAGGCCACTTATTGTTAAGACTGTTCCCGCATACTCCGTTGTTAGAGGAGTAATGAACTATCCCAAAATTTCGATGTGTTTGAAAGTCGAAATTAAAAGGATAATTCGTTGGAAACAGTGTGTATTTAGTGTAAGTCGCCTGGCCTCATGCCACGGCGCGCATTTATATATCATAGTGTTTTGACGTTCACGATGCTGTCGAAAGAACCGCATCGAACATCTATTTGTTTTAAAAATGATGGAAAGGATTTTCTGCAAAATTTATAAACAGGAAACAAATACGAAATTTCCTTTAAGCGCCAACCAAATATATATAAGACGTAGAGCGTGTGTTACGAATTTAAGTCTACGCTGACTACACGTTTTAAGGTTAGATATGATAATTTCTAAGTTTACCGGTTAAATCCAGCTTTTGAACTAGAACTAAAAGAATTGACGATTCACGAGTGTATTTCAAGAAAGTTTTCTTTGTCTAAAATCGTGATAATCTTAATATATAAAACAAAGACGGGTTTGTTCGAACACTTATAACTCGAGAACGTCTTTACCGATTTTCATGTCAATTAATCACGTTCAGCTAATCTGTCACATGATATCGTACTTCGTACCGCCGGGTCAGCTAGTAATATCTAATATCAGCTAATAATATAGCAAATTCCTCCTAATTTTTTTAGGAATTAGGGAGCGTTCAAGTTTTACGTCACGCAATTTTTGGAGATTATTGACCCCCCCCCTCCCCCCATGAAACACGCCGCAAAGTTTTTCTGTACCCAATAGTAAAACGTTTCGTGACCATCCAGTGACTGTTTATACCTAAAAGTTACCATTATGTGGTGTAAAGTACTGGAAAGTCGAAAATAATATTTACAATAACGCGTATTTCAATCCCCGCTCCCCAAAATTCGTTACGTAATACTTGAACGCACCCTTACCTATTATAAAAAAATTAGGAGGCTTAAAACTCTATACATACATTTTTTCAATAATTTTGTGTAAATTAGGATCAACCAAAACTATGAAAATTATACTAAGTATATATTAAGTATCCTGTAATAATAATATGTTGAAAATTTACATTTTGTCGGTGAGGTGTTGATTAGATTTTCTTTTTTTTAGACCAAATAAAACAATTTGCGTTGAAACTAACAACTATTACAGTTTAGAACTTATACATAAGGTATACAAATTTTAATTCCATATTGTTATAATAAAATATGTCGAGAATTCTATCCCTTCCATGTAACACAAAAGAACAATATCCATAATACAATTGAGAAAACCCTTGCAAACATCTTCTATTAGATTTAAATCTCAATCGTACAGAATCCTCGACGGAAAGGCCAATACATTGCATCGAAACTTATTCAATTTTACCGAAGAGACTGTTCTTAGAAGCATTCTGTTTTATTTCCCTTAGATGAGTCGCACTGACTTTTTCCCGCACCTCAAAACCGCTTTAGATTTACACTACGACATGATATTTGAATTAAAAATCAAATCTTTGTTTTGTTACGAAAAATAGGTTGGATTTTACGCATATTAAAATCTACCGCTAATATTGACTCTTTGTACCTACGTAAATTTTCGTCGATCCGCAACTGATTTTTTTTAAACAATTTTTTGCTTACACCTATGTAATCAGATACTATTTAGCATCCTTTGAGTGAAGATCGTACTAATTTGTTAAACCATGGTGAGTTTTGTGTGAGCATCTTTCCGTGGTGGTATCTCTAATAGCAGAGACTTTAAAAAAGGTTCAGTACTTAGGCCCTTATACACACAGTAAAGTAAGGTGAAAAATATAGAGCCAATCTTTTTCTCATTTAATAAATAAAATGTACATAAATCTCTTAATATTTTAATTTGGCTTATGTTTATTTTCTGTTAATAGTTAAGTTTTTTTAAAATTTGCTGGAAATCACTTTAATATGTTCTTTGAAACGCATGTTTTTACTGTGTTTTTTACCCCCAGTGAGGCCTCAGCATATTTTTTATCTTGAACAATAGATTCAATACTTAAGCATGCGAGACGCGTGTTAAGATGGTTTCTTGGAATAATGTTATTTTTAAATCTCACAAAACATTATTGTAATGCTTTACATTGATTCTTTATTGGATTAAGTAAATTCCATTGTCTTGGATAAATTGATGCGACAACATAAAATGTCAAATAAGTCAGGAATAGCCTTATCTTGTAATAACTATATTCATTAATACTTTTCTCTTACAAATGCAATACCAACAATTTCCCTGATTTATAATTGATTTATAATACTTCATGGTAATCTTTGACCCTATTTGACACAATTTCGCAATAAGTGTATAAATTAATCAAATATTCTTTATTATTAATATCCTAATTTAAAAAAAATAAACGGCTCGAATATAAGAGTCTTCCTCCAACTTCGATTTTGTTCCCTTTGGAGTAGAGACTCTTGGGCCGTGGGGTTCAAGTGTACAGGCGCTTAAAAATTTAAGTTGTCGCCTAGTAGATAGTACTGGTGACCCCAGAGCTGGAGCTTTCCTCGCTCAACGAATAAATATCTCAATACAGCGATGAAATGCTGCCAGCGTTAAAGGTACACTACTACAGGACTAAACTTTTTAAATTTGTTTTTAATTTCTCTTTATTTAGTAGTATCTAGTAAAGTAATATATGCATTTAAAATGTAGTAATATGCATACAATATAATATAAATGACTAAAGAGTTTTTTAGTTAAAAATTAAAATAGTGAAAATTATATATTATATTTTATTAGGAAAGGCCGTTCATGGCTGTTTTACCGAAATAAAAACAAAGTTTTGAATTTCAGAAAGATTTTCTTCAAACCTATCTCGCAATTTTCATTTTTATCTAGTTACGTTATGTTGTATTAGATAAATTGCAAGCAATAAACTTTTATTCATTTCATTTAAAAGCCTGTGATATCCAATGATGATCCGACTATCGACTTTTCTATTAACGTTGAACTGAAATAACTCACTTCCAGGCTAAAGTTTCGTGTCTTAGATAGTTCATAATCTCATTGATCCTAACTTTGATTGCAACTGCATTTAATCTTCGACATATACGGCAAGATCAATAAATACTTTATAAATAGGTATTCCTAGAGTAACCCTATGATTTAAAACAACGTGTAAATAAAATATTTTACAATATATAATGGCCTGCCCCTTATTATGAATAACAAATCAATAATTGCACAGTTTTAATGTTGATGTACCTATCTCTTTTCTTTACAACTTAAACACAATTTGACAGAAAAGGACGACAGAGTACTTTATTTAAAAGTGCGTGTGACCGATTAAATTTTTATGAATAAGGGGGCTAATGTATGAACCACACCAACCTACAAAATCACAAATGAACAGTAGACTTTAGAATAATATATAAATCTTATATATAAAATTCTCGTGTCACAATGGTAGTTACCATACTCCTCCGCAACGGCTTGACCGATTTTTATCAAATTTTATATACATATTCAGTAGGTCTGAGAATCGGCTACTATCTATCTATCTTTCAACCCCCTAAGTGATAAGGGGTGTCCCAAAACATTTTTTTTTATTCTTTAGATTTTTTTATGATACAGTATACAAAAATACATATAACCCCAAAATTTTCACCCCTCTACGATCAACCCCTATTTTTTATTATTGTAGATAGCTATTTTCATTTAACTAAAAAAAAATCCTAGAAATAATATACAAGGCAAAAAAACGTTTACCGGCTCAGCTAGTTTTTGTATTAGCATGAACAAAAAGTGTATGGTAATACAATTAATCTGGTTGTGGTTTATTACGAACAATAACGTATAAAGCCAAATGTCATGGTCAGCAAGGGTGGTTACACAGTAAACTCTACGGTGTAGCGTATCGTTATTTTTTATATTGTGACAATATTCCAATAAGCTTTGCGTCCATTGAAGGTTCCCATCAGAAACCGCTTTAGTACAAAGCCTAACAGGGAAGGATTGACAGAAAAATCCCTTTCAGTAAATAACTGTATTCGATTTCCATGGCAACAGTATTTTTACCGTGTAGGCATATGAAGTCCATTGCAATGACCCATGTAAGCCTTTCCATTATTACCGCCAGCATGCTCTTAGGCCCTTTCTCCACTGCTCCGGTCCGGCGTCGGAAACCGAAATCAGTCATGGGAAAATATCGGAAGGCCGGATTATGCTTCACCACTTTATCCGACAGTAATCGATCAGTAAAAATAAGTCACCCCGTCGTAACGGACGTAACGCAGTGCTTTATTGACAATGAGTCCTGCCTTTAATCGCCAACAAGTTTTAGCTATATTGTTATACGTTCAAAGACAAAGAGATACTGTCGATTACTTCGGACCGAAAATCCATCGCGTTCCGATCTAGCAAATTATCGAATCGTTAAAACCGGATGCCGGAGTAGTGGAGAAGTACGTAAGTACTGTTGTAAGTTTCTAAATCGGATTGGTAATTAACGTTTGCCGGACCGGAGCAGTGGAGAAAGGGCCTTAGGGCTCCCCCGCATGCACGTCACCAGTGATACAGTTCGCTTGCGAATTTTGGCATACCAACCAAATACTGTAATCGCACTGCAATAGAGGCAGCCCTATCAAATTCTGAAAGCGTTATTAAATTGAACACAAAGGGTACGTACGATCTTTGTCTATAGTACAACCACAGACATGTGAATTAAAGAAATGATATCATCGTATATTACAAAACAAAAAGCTTTGTTATGTAAATTATGTTGGTTACAGAAATAATTATCATGTATGACTGTGAAACAAACGAATGTTAACGAATGTTTGCCAAATCGTCAAAATATTTTAATATCAAACTGAGATACATTGCCAGCTTTGCTATGGCGGTTATGTTTATGCGTCCCACTCGTCAGTCGACTTCCGTAAGGTTGCGTATCGCTCCGTGTTACTTCCGGTTCGACAAATGCGCATGGGTTCCATATTTAAAACGTTTATCAAAAAGGCTTTAAGGTGTATAGACAATTTCAGAAGCCGTGTGTTATTCTTTTGTTTTGAAGATATATATTTATGGACTGCCTTTATCTGTGTTAATATGAACGTATTACAGTCTATCTTTTATATTGGAATGATAGCAATCGTTTTTGTATTGTTTGTTTTCAACGTGTATACGAGTACTTCTATAAATATATAAGAAAAATGGTCTTCGTTTTAGGTTCCTTCACGCCTAAACCACTGATCGTATCGACATAAAACTACTCCCATTCGATGCGAAATTTGATTTTTATAGCTATTTATTTTTTAAATTCCAACGTTCCTTCGTTTTTTTATTGCTGTTTTACTTTTATGAAAATTTATACATACGGACTTCACCGCGGAAACATTCGGGAGGCTTCCTAGAACCTCAAAACGACATCTGTTAAAAACTCGATTTTCGAAAATTTTCAATTTTCTTAGCTGGAAGTTTAAAAGAATAATTAAAAAATATGAAAAAAAATAAAAAAATGAAACAAAATTTTATTTATTTCGTATTTTAATTCGCCCAGCAAAGCGGGCGGGAAACGGCTAGTCTTATATAATACACAACATATAGTTGATATTGCGTGTAATCAATCGACTTAAAAAAAACTAGGTTTTACAACGTTTATACAACTATATCTAAAACTGTATTTTTATATTGTTCAAGTTGCAAGTCATTCATCTCTATCTAGCAAATTCTGTTGACCCTGTTATGAAAACTTATGATACAGTAGAACAAAAATTTAAAGAACAGCACAATCAGCCTAGAATTTACTATGCTATTAATATAACGCATCACAATAAAATTTATTTAGCTACAAATCATATAACAATACAATAATACACACCAGTGGTGCTACAACCGTTTTAGCTCTGGGCCTCAGATTTATGTAGCTGTTTTATGATCATTTGTCAATCTAATAGAGGTGTAGGTGATCAGTATCCTGTGCCGGACACGTCTTCGACTTAGACATAGACATAACATTTATTACATACGAAAAAGACACAAAATAACAATACTCAAAGAAAAAATAAAATAAGACATATCAAAAACAAAAAAAAAACCCTTTTCCCATTCGGTTCGAGTGTGCAATGTGTGTGTGCTGTGGTTATAATTGGCCCTGGCTCAGCATTATGCTGAGGAGCAGAAAGTTCCACAGCGCTGGTCATTCTGCCAGAGACCACAGCAGCTAGTTTGCGCCTCAGTAGCAAAAAAAAAAAAATAATAATATTAATGTAAGCAGTGTAAGTAACTTCGACTTCGTCCATTACTGCACAGCTGGGAATCGAACCTACGACGTGAGGGATGAGAGTCGCACGCTAAAGCCACTAGGCTAACACTGCTAACACCATAATAAGTTTAGTACATGATTGGTTTAATTAACTAAAAAGACTATATATCTAAAGTTATAAATTCTTCATTAGCCGTAAAAGTCAAACAGAAATACCTTAGCAATTTAAAGTTTAGTTCGCCAGTCACCTGGGGAGAGAACTTAAATCGATTCGTTTATCGATGCTTTACAAACGATTAAACTCGTACTCGTGTTTTATTAGGTCATTTATACTTTATTCAATGGATTTGTATTGCAGTTTGGTTGAAACAAATCGCGCGAGTGGAAGCCGCACTCATGGAAAGCTCAATGCTTGAAAGCTTTATTAAACAAAAATAACCACGATTATCTCAACTAATGAAGAAAAAGTCGTAGCTAATATGATATTTTATATCAAAGTCGCAAATTTAAAATTGGGATTGCCATTGAGTTATTACGTGATAATAGCGGAGAATATATTTAAATATCTTAAGGTTCCTTCCAATGGTTCATGAAAATGCCCCAAAAAGATTAAAATATTCAACTTAAATGTAGCCGATCACAGAACTCGATATACTGAGCTGTTTCATATCCCTTAAAAATTATATACTTACAAGTATTTAAAATCTATATAATAAATACTACGCAAGTTTTGACTTGTTCCATATTATCTACAAACGTCTACATTCTCAGGAAATAAGCAAGTCAGCATAGGCTTTTTAAGACTTTGAAAGAATTTGATTTTCAAGATCCCCAAAAAATTTGACGTTAGAAATATCGTATAAAGAATAGTGTTAAGGAGAATAGTGAAAGGATACATTTCGAATTACAAATGTGTATAAATAATTTAATTAAAACCGTCTGTATTTGATGAGTTATGTAATTAATAATATTGGCTCAAAACGTATAGGTAATAAATGGGTTTTAATTAGGGTTGAGCGATTATATCTACTTCAACCAAGAATTCAGTTCAATATTTATTTTTGGAAAACAATAATTATAGTTTTACAATTTATATGTTAAATAAATTCTAAAATTACGTATAATTATAAAACTGAATTGTTTGAAAAACACCAAGATATTGATGAATTTGTGTGATTTTTGAATTTGATGACGTGACATCTATCATAGCACCAGAAAACTTTAATATATCATTATAATATTTTTTTAACAAATAATTATGTGTACGTATACTAAAAACATAATAGCTAATTTTGAGTTATATTTTTTGTTTTTATTATTATTCCTTTAATCATCTTTTATCATTCATTACTTAATACACACAATTAAAATTATGCAACCAGAGTGCAGTAACAATATATGACCACTTCAAATTAGGTTTTTTGTATTCTTCCTTACTCGAGATTTTACCTTGGGAGATGTTACCACCTTTGGTGGAGCTTGCAGAAGTCGCATCGACATCCTTTATTGTGTTGATAAGGCAACTATTTAATACATACAAAGAAACGTGCTTATATATACCGAGGGATCCAACACGACTGCGGGTGCCTGCATGTTGCACCGCGCTATATTCTAAAAATTGTAACGCCATGGCTATAAGAATATTTAATCACCTTCCCAGAAGTTATAGATCGCTGTCATGTAATGTTTTCAAGAGGAAGGTGATTGGGTTTCTAAAGTCAAGGTGCTTTTATAGCGTAGGCGAATATTTGGCCTATAAGTTTGACAACAATTGATTATAAATAGCTTGACGTATTATCATGACATTATGTTAATGTTTTTATTATATGACATAGCAAAACTTTATGACATTTGCATGCCTTTTTATATATGGCTGATTGTCCGGATATAAAAAATAAATAATGTGATTATAAAGCCACATAAGGTTTGATTGTAATATAGTAAAATCCTAATTGTTAATTATGTAAGATAAATTTGCACGCCATTGTGTGTGGCAGAATATGCGGAGTTAAGATTGTACAACCATAAGATTTTTTTATACCATATTCTTGCAAATAAATGATTATTATTATTATTATTATTAACGCTGGACCAACGGCCTAGCAAATTTTGTCCTTATCACGATGCTCCCGACGCTTCACTAGGATAAGGCGAGGCCTACCATATTGCCTAAAGCCTATTCTGTGACACGGAAGGATAGGTACCATATTTCCTAAGGTCCCAGGACTCTCGACCTTTTTTTCGTTGACGCTGTGTAACAACAAACATTTACCTGCTGCGCATTTTTTGCTCATCCTATACTATAAATAGGATTTCCATTTGAGCCTGTTTATTCTCAAGGTAGAATAGTACTGAACTCATTCATTTTGGGGGACACCATCCTTAAGTGATATTTTTTTTTACACAAATACAGAGTAACACTATTTCGTGTTACAAAACCCACGCCTTTTACACACAATTTTTGTTTCACTTAGTTTTTTCTAGATTTTTTATATATCTCTCATCGTTGAGGCAGCATTCCTAAGAAACCTTTTCGTTGGACGCTTATTTCTTTCAAGCTTTTCATTTTAGATAATATTGATATGAAATCACGTACATATTAGTCGTTTTTAATTTTATTGGAGGTACTAGAAATAAATAACAGTCTACTATTGATATTAAGAATAATTCACTTTATATGCTTTATCACCACGATGTAATATTTTATAATCTTTGATTTACGCGATATTTTAATAGTTTTAACGAACATAATCACAAATGAATTGTATATCCAATTAGTGTGAGTTTGTTTTACGCTGACCATAACTTAAATCACTCAAAATTTATATGTAAATTGTAAATTCGCATTTAAATCCACGCATACATGAAGGAAGTTTTATTTCAATAATATTAAAATCAACCGTAAAAGTAAAAACCTCGTGTTTATTAAATAAATCCTTTTCTATACCCACTATCCACACCATTACTTCACAATTCTATAAAAAATGCATTTTATTTAATTCTCACAAAATACGCTCCAATGACAGTGGAACAGAAAAATGGAGAGATCCGATTTAGTAAAACATTTTATGCGCCTGAATAAAAAATAAAAGCACCACGGCGTGTTATTGCTCAGTTTGTTTAATGCAAACAAAAGCTAGATCTTGTGTTGTTTTAAACGTATTCCTCGATTCTACAGCAATGCGAATATAACTGAACGACTACAATAACTGTAGAAATTCACTCCGTATTGCTTTATAAGCATTAGAAAATGCATAATTTTCTGTGAATCCATTTGAAATGCATGTGTTTCAAGTATTTTAGCATTCATTTTCTTGTATATGAAAATGTTTTTTTCAATTTGTATTTCTTATGGATATCGTATTAAACTCAACATAAGTGTAGACATACTCGTAATATATTTGTATTTCAGCGTTCAATAGGACCATTAGTGGGTAATACCATAAGATTTTTGTATATAAATAATACAACGAATGTTTAGGGGGCGTCCATAAATTACGTGAGGTGTTTAAGGGGGGGATGGGGTCGAGTCAAATCTCATTTTATCTTACGTTGGAGAGAGGGGGTGTCTCGGCAAATATCACGCAATTTTGTTTCCGATTGAAAAAAAAAAATTAGGAAAACGGTGGACTATCTCTGCAACTTCCCACTAACTCCGTACCTAAACGCTCAACATTTCCCTTATTTTGTTTTTGAGCTCTTTGAGCTCAAAAGTACGAATTTTGTGTTATTTTGAGTTGATTAATTAATCTAACATTCATATTTAATACGAAATTCCAACCGTATCACCTCGACGTCCGTCGTTCCACAACTGAGCGTTTTTTAAGGCAGTTTTTGCCGCGCATCAGTACTATAGAGCCAGCTGCCCACTGAAGTATTTCCGAACCAAAGCGATTATTCTTTAAGAAGAGAGCGTAGAAAGTCTCAAAAGGGCGGTAACGCATTCGCAAGCCCTTTGGCATTTAGAGTGTCCATGGGCGGCGGTATCCTTTAACATCAGGTTAGACTCTTGCCCGTGACCCCGAATAAAAAAATTACAAAACTGTATACTCGCATTTATTTACAAAAAAGCTCTATCAATAATCAAATATCTAAATCAATCAAAATAATCTCCTGCATAATGAAAAAAAAATGGATCGATTCGTCAACAAAGGTGCGTGTTGACATTGAGAATATTGAATTTGGTTGCGATGCTTTAGTTTAGTAGAAAGAGCTCCTAGCAAGTGCGTTGTCAGGTTATCGATTGCCAATCCACTTTGTTCAAGGACGTGCCATGCAAACACACTGTCCTACATAACGCTTTTTTATTCTGCAAAATAATTTCAATCCATAAAATCATCTACGATTATTCAATGTTCTAAAGCAATCGAAGTTTTTTTTTTTTCATATCATTGTTCTATCTTTACAATTAACGTAGATAAAAACATGAAAAAAAATATATTTATATACCTAAATCTTATAACTAATAATATAGGAAGCAAGTCTTGTGAACACAGCCAGTGTACAAACAAATAGGTTTACCTTAATAGAAATTATATTTATTATATGTATTGCTCGCGTAAGTGGTGCTTTGCTAACCAAGTTGGTACATCCAAAAGTTGAGACTTCGCCTCAGGTTTCTACTTGGTACCCGTAGACTCAGTATCTCCATTATATCCAGATTATGAACCCGACCCGTAAGTATCTTAAATATATACACTGACAAAGCTAGCTCTCTTCTTCTTCTTCTTCTCTAATAAATATACCAATGTAAATGACGCCTAAAGCCTTAAACTTTCAATCGAGTTCAAACTGCTACGCTCCATATATTTTCAAGACAATGAAATATATATATGTAAATATTGTGCGTGTAACAAGCAATATATTTAGCCAAGGAACGATAAAACGACTCAGCATTTTAAGCATTACGCTATTGAACTGCCAAAAACAAATCACGTGAACTTGTATTGCGGTAAACAAGCCGGAGCCTAAGATTTTTTGAACGTGATCCGAAACTCAGAGCAGCGGTTTCGGCTGAAGTAGGCTCTTTCAGATTTTTCACGGCAAAACTCTCGAATGCCATCGATATTTTCGTCATGCATGAGCGGCGTTCCTTTGACGTGCATTGGTGGAAATCACAGCATTACTATGCATACAAAATTCGCGTTGAATGAGTGAATAGCTTGATCAAGGAGGACCAGCACAAAGCCGGCTTATTAGGTTTTGTAAAGAGAATATTTATTCGAAAATCGAATCTTGAATTTCAATTTCAACCTTTATAAAAGTCAAATATCAGTCCGTGTGCACATATTATCCGCAATCAAAGTTTTCTATTTGCAGAATCAATATACAAAACAAATCGTTGCGAATCCGTTCGCCCAATTTCATATCTATTCCGGGCGCCTATCAAATATTTCATACCAATCGTACCCAAACGCGAGAGTGCAAGAAGACATCTGGCGGTACAAGACAAAATTCAATTATTTTGAACGTCCAGTTTCCATAGTAGTTTAAAACGTTTTATGAAAAATTTAGAACGCTTACATGCACTAGAAAGCTGTAAGAAGGCGCAGGCGTTGTACTACAATTTGCATAATAAAGTGCTTCAAGAAAGTAAGATGGTTGAAGACTTAAGCCCCCTTCGTTGAGGTGTAGGGCGTAAGATAGGTCGCGAGATTGGTTTTTATATAAGTTACTGCATCTGATTTTCTTGGAACTAGAAATCGGTATGTATATCAACGGTCTCGTTATGACAGAGATAACATTATGAATAGTATTAATCGCTTAGATACCTTAGTCCAAATACAAATAACGATGAAGAATTACGCGTTAAATTTAATAAATGTTTGTTAATTAGATTTTGCGGAAAAGGTTGTATCGATGGAACACTTATTAAAAATTAATAAATCAGTGGCGTTACAACCTCTTTATGTCTTGGCCTCAGATTTCTGAATGTTTCATGATCATTTTTTAAATCTAATAGGCAAGAAGGTGATCAGCCTCCAGTGCCTGACACATGCCGTCGTTTTTGGGTCTAAGACATGTCGGTTTCCTCACGATGTTTTCCTTCACCGTTCGAGCAAATGATGCGCACATAGAAAGAGAGTCCAGTGGTGCACGACCTCAGGTATGAGAGTCGCACGCTGAAGCCACTATGCCAACACAGCTCTAACACTTATTATGTACAATTATTATTAGTACTGCTAAACGACATCTTCTTATCATCATCGACTTCTTTCGTAACTTAAATAATGTTCAGCAAGCATCGGGCAGCTTTACCAAGCGAACACTCTGGTAGGAAGAAATAGTAACAAAAGTTTGTTAACAAAAATTAAATTCCACAAATACAAAGCTTATATAAATGTGAATGAATCACTATTATTGCTAGGTTTGGAAAACGTTCTTTAGTTCGTATGAGTTCGATATTTATTCCCCTTAAACCATGATACAAATAAAATTCGGCGGACACGGGAGTTTTCATTATACAATTCCATAAAATGCAATTAAACCATAGTAGAGCAATAAAAACGTCATCTCCCAATTCACGAAACCAATTTGCCCATTCACTAATACCATCTGTACCATAAGGTCGTCGGTGTCCAATTGATTTATTGTTAACGATTTTAGACGCACGCGCAGCTAAATACCCGCTTAGGGACATATGTTTGCTGATGTATGGAATATTACGTGGGTTAAATTTATTTATCACACTTTCTTACTTTATAAGTGTCAAAGTATGTTTTTTTCTGAATTTATTTATATTTTAATTTCGTGTTCATTTACAAGTACTACACTATTAAATTTATTTCTTAAAACTTAGCAGTATTTGTTCATAATTGGCGGGCAATTTTATTTGTTGACTAGGTATATAATAATCGTTAAAAGTTTTTGTTAAACCAATAATTTTAATGTATTTACATAAAAAAGTAATTGACTCATAATTATTTATTAGAGAAAATACAATTTAAAACAAAAACCTGGACACAAATTCCACTGCTTTATCATATAATTCTAGAAGGCTATGGATATTACATTTCGGTCACATTTGAAACTGAAATATTCGTAACAGGAACACCTGACAAATATCCAGCTATTGTATCGCAAAGTGCAATTTCATAACAGCCTCTGTGTTCAAAGTGGCCCATATATGATAGGCGAGGTGACGTTTAATTTCACGTTATGATTGATGTACGCACACTGTATCGTTCAATATACGGCAAAAAAGTCTTTTAGGACATTGTGAAAATTACTCAACTCTTTTCTAGCGTAGATAAACGCTAACCATTTAATATATAGGAATATGTGTGTGTGTGTGTGTGTGTGTACGAACAATATTACTTTCAGGTGACTTCTGGTCTAATTCTTGACACTAATTGGTAAGCTAAGATGTAATTAACACATGATTACTATACTAATTTAATTAATTTATCATTTAAGAAATATTTGTTAATTATTTTACACTTAATCAATTATGAATAGATTAAGGGTTAATCAATGATATAATGAGGATTTTTTTGTATGATTACATGATTGTATTTTCTAATGATATACGAACAAAAAAAAAACCCCTGAAAGTGACCTTCCCCCTCTCTTACTCAAATCTTTGCTATAAGTTATCAATTTTAGTTCTCGCTTTTTTAATCATATATTGTTGTTTTTGTAAGAATGCTCTTCGTAATAGTTATTAAGTTAAAAGAATTCATTGATTGTTAATGCCTGCAATTAGTTGTAATATTTTTGAAAAGTTTTTAGTGATTGTAAAACCCATTGGCTGTTTTTTTTAAATGAATAAATAAACTGAAACACTACTGGTTTGGTTTGGATAAAAATGCCAAGTTTCATTATGAGATTTTCAACATTTATCGCTTAAGTTTTAATAAACAATTCCAGCTATGCGAAACTAAAGCAGGGAACTAGTTTTTAATAAATTAAACTATTTCATTGTTTGTTTTGGGTTGATAAGGCTCAGTATATATAGGTATTGTAAGTGTGGATTATTTTAAGAGATAAACTATGTATATCCAAATACTTGGATAGTTGAACATAGTTGAATATTGAGATACAGTAGCTACAAAAATTGCAGCAAACACAAATTAACCGTTTAATATATTTCGATGAAAATCGACGCAGTAAATATTATGCGGGTCTGTCAGACGCAAGTACATATTATGAAAATGATTCAAATATTGACGAATTATAGGGGTTTGTCAATTTTGTGTCATATTATGTGTCAGACAGCAATATAACGATAATGTTGTGTTAATTGGTGCTGGCTTTGGGTTGTTTTGAATTGTAATATGAAATATTGGTTTTGTTGAATGATCGAAATTAAAAATGCCGTATATATTAATTGTGATTCATTAACGCTAAGATTACCCTTAACTTTTTTAAATTTTAGTTTAGTAGGTATTTCTTTTTTGTTTTTCCTTATACCTGGAAAACATAAATATATATATTAACTGTTTTTATATGTACGTTTTATATGAATAAAAAGGCGGTCACATACGGAACAACCATAAAAGATAGTTGTCGCAGTACATGGACGCCCGTATTAGTGGGTGCGATGTCGACCTTTATGAGAGATATATGCTCTTTTAATGGTTGGAGGTCGTATCTCCCAAGAATGATCTCTACGGAAGTCGATTCCACAGCTCCCCAGTACGTAAACTGAAAGAGAAGTTTAACTGTACAAAAATTTTGAAATGTATATCGACCTAATGTTACTTTATAGTCTAGTCGACAAGTTGAAAATGGAACAAAATAGAGATACTACTCTTAAAATTATGTGCGATAGCTCATTGGATCCGGAATGACGTCTAGAAAAATGTGCTAAAAGCGTGTATTAGCACATAAAAAATTGCAAAAGTTATAGACCATTAAAGATGAAAAAATAATGGCATTTAGTTTTTTGCCAATATTTAAAAAACTATTAATATTTAAGAAATTTCAAATAAAGATTCTGAAAGAGGAGGAAATTTCTAATAAAAAACTCCTGACTCCCAGAACTCTATCTCCATTATTTATAATGTTAATTTAACGCTGAAAATAGGTCTGCGGTTGACATTTTTAGGATTCGCGCGTGGCGTCAAAAGCGACTACGGCACATTAATTAATTTATTTAAGGTATTGAATATTTTTGTTTAAATTTGAAAAAATTATGGTGTGTTCTGAACACTATAATTAATTTATTCCCGTTGAAAATTTTACTTAAAGTTAATTTTTCAACAAGTTAAATAATTGTTAACTAACGAAATTTTCTCGAACGACCGTCTTAATTGTAAGTGAAAAAAAATGTAAAAATACTTCTAAAATTAACAAAAACAACCATATATAACAAAGTATAGAAAAAATTTTTTTGTAAATTTTTTGATTATCATGAATATTACTTTTATTTAAAATTAAAAAATTTTTTTTTCTATACTTTGTTATATATGGTTGTTTTTGTTAATTTTAGAAATTTTAGAAAAAAAATAAACAAAAGTTGAATATTTGTTTATAACAAATTGGTAAGTTAATAAACAATAGAATTGTTGATTAAAAAAATTTTTTTTTCTGTTACTTTATAGAAGACTGTCAATTATGATTTTTAGGAAAAAAAAAATTTCTTAACTAATTATTTAAACAATAGAAAATTAAAAAAAAAACGATTATAAACAATTAAAATTGTTATTAAGGAAAATTTTTTTTTTTAAATCATAAAATTTTTAATGTAATAAAGTTGTGTTAAATTTTTTTTAAAAAATATTGATTTAATCAATTTGTTTAAAAAAAATTTATCAACAAATGGCGGGAATTTTTTTTTTTGCAAATCAATAAATATCTTGTATTAATAAAAAAACGATTATATGATGATTTAGAAAAAAAAAATTTTTTTAACATCATTACATGGATTTTTAAGTTTTTGTTTAAGTAAAAAAATTGTTATAAACAAAGTATAAATATTTTTTTAACTTTTATGGCACGATCTTGTTAAGTATGTATGTAAGAAAGGCTCTACGAAGCGAAATATTTTTACGACCATTATTTAAACATTTTTTTTCACTTACAATTAAGACGGTCGTTCGAGAAAATTTCGTTAGTTAACAATTATTTAACTTGTTGAAAAATTAACTTTAAGTAAAATTTTCAACGGGAATAAATTAATTATAGTGTTCAGAACACACCATAATTTTTTCAAATTTAAACAAAAATATTCAATACCTTAAATAAATTAATTAATGTGCCGTAGTCGCTTTTGACGCCACGCGCGAATCCTAAAAATGTCAACCGCAGACCTATTTTCAGCGTTAAATTAACATTATAAATAATGGAGATAGAGTTCTGGGAGTCAGGAGTTTTTTATTAGAAATTTCCTCCTCTTTCAGAATCTTTATTTGAAATTTCTTAAATATTAATAGTTTTTTAAATATTGGCAAAAAACTAAATGCCATTATTTTTTCATCTTTAATGGTCTATAACTTTTGCAATTTTTTATGTGCTAATACACGCTTTTAGCACATTTTTCTAGACGTCATTCCGGATCCAATGAGCTATCGCACATAATTTTAAGAGTAGTATCTCTATTTTGTTCCATTTTCAACTTGTCGACTAGACTATTACATTGTTATTACACTGACGGACTCACAAACTGTATCAAAGTAAAAACTACTTTGAAATAAATAATTTAACCAGTATCTATGCAAAGTTTCTACACAGATTTAAATTGAAACGTCTAGATTGGTTCGTTAACTTTAAAACAGCGTAGGGTCATATCCTTAAGTTTAAGTTTGTGTACTGGAAAGGACCTTAAAACTTTTTTGAAGAAAAACAGAAATTTATAACACTAATAAACTGTATAAAAGTAAAAAACGACTTTGAAATAAATATTTTAACCAAGTATAAGCAAACTTTCTACACAGATTTAAATTGAAACGTCTAGATTTGTTCGTTAACTTTAAAACAGCGTAGGGTCATATCCTTAAGTTTAAGTTTGTGTACTGGAAAGGACCTTAAAACTTTTTTGAAGGTAAAGAGAAATTTATAACACTGATAATAAACAAAACTACAAGCCCACAAGGGTCTTGGCTTGGCACATGTTCCTTAATTTTTGAAACATCTCTGGTGAGGATTAACATCGTCAGTTCCCTACTTTGTATAACTTTTACCAGACGATTTATCGGGGAGAATATTGCTACCTCTTCTTGTACCCATCTGCGTTTTTGCTGGGCTTTTGGGGTATGCATCACTTGATACGGAGAGAGCAATCGACAATCTACTTCGCACTAAATGTTTTGAGGTTATTGCACCGGAATTGCTTAGACTGTATGTGCCCGAGAAGTATTTGATCCCGGATGTATGTCCTGATGTCTGAGTGAAGCTTACGAACTTTCCTCTCCCCAGCAGTCACCAATTCTTCTAATTTCACTGCTTAACCGTTTCCTCAGTTCTGCACCAGCATTGGATATATTTGGGACATATTTAGGAAGACTCAGAGATGAATATAAGTTTATTTTATTTTTTAAGTAGATATAATATTTGTTAGTAGTTTAAGGTAGAATGTACGTAAGTTAGTCTATATTATATAAAATTTATTGCTTGACATATATGCTGTAAATTAATAATAATAAATTGGAGTTGATCGTAGAGGGGTTAAAATTAAGAGTTGTATGAATTTTTGAATGCTCTATCATAAAAAATAAAAAAATAAAATTGTAGGGGTGGACCACCATTTACCATAAAGGGGTACGAAAAATAGATGTTGTCCGATTCGCAGACCTAACCGATACGCACACCAAATTTCACATAAATCGGTCGAGCCATTTCGGAGGAGTTTTTATATATTAGAAAATTCTATAAGTTAAAGCATCTGACATAGATTCCTTATGTATAGAATATTTATAATAAAACCATGATATTTGCGAGGTTTGTATGACTTTGCTTTACATTATTAATCACTGAGACATAAAATAATTAAAACAAAAAAAGGTTACTAAATGAAACAAGTGAATGAAGGTGATAATGATCACATCATTACCGTATCCCTGTTAATTACTAACGTAAATAGTTTCATTATTTGCAGCCAGCTTCAGAACAAAACACAGCTCGATTTGTAACGTTCATGTCTATAGAAGTTAGCTAAAATAGCTCAAAAAAAATTAACGGTAAAAGAAAAATACATGCATATACAGTCAGTCTTAATCGATCAAAGAATGAAACTTATTTAGTAATTTATATAATATTACTGACTTATTTTATTCGAATTTACTGTTCCCTAAGTTGGAAACCACCTGATTAAACAACTAAAAGTCCTGATGATGTGACATTAAGTTTCCTGAACAACCTGTGGACATTAATGCATAAAACTAAACAATATCAAAAACATATAGGTCCAATGGATAACCTAAGTTTTTTGAAGTCGGTCGCATAGTGGATGTGGAACCAGCTGCCCACTGCAGTATTTCCGAACCAATTCTTAGGGACTTAGGGTCCTTCAAGAAAAGAACGTTGAAATTCTTAAAAGGCCGGTAGCGCACTTGCGAGCCTTCTGGCAGTGCGAGTGTCCATGGGTGGAGGTATCAGGTGAGCCTCCTGCCCGTCTGCCTCCTGTAACATAAAAAAGGTACAGTTTTTACATGTGAAGTTTTTAGTAATGATTAAATAGTTTTTAATGTGTTTATGTCAATAGAAATATGTATTTGTAATGAAACCATTTGAGAAAAGACGGGTGTAAACATGTAGTCAGTAAGATGCTGACCTTTAAATTGAGGTAGGAGGGCCATTTAGCGCGCATGGATTAAACCCGAAGACTCCTGGAATGGAGTCCTCGGCAGAACAGAAGTCCGCCTGGCCGCACACCGACGAGATGAACAGACTACATCACTAAGCATGCAGGCTGCAAATGGATGCAAAAGGTTCAATGCCGGGATCGAAACGAAGGAGAGGAGAATGCACGAAGCATTTGTTTAGGTCCGAAGATGGACATAAACAAATGGCTTGTAGTGATGTGAAACGAAAACAATATTTAATTATAAAATAAATTATTTTGCAAAATAAAAACAAATGTTAAAGTTATCTTGTTAACCTGTCCTATTCTGATACAGAAAATATTATTTTTGTGGAAAAATAGTGTAAATATAAATGTGTTTTGTAGAAATTCATTAAGTAAAATACTGTTATGTCAAAAGGAAGAGACTGGCTGCCCACAACACAGGGAATCCTAGTGTGGGCGGCCAGTGCACTTTACAAATTGTAAGTAAATTATGAAACAGAAGCTCTCTAGGAAATCTTATTATAAAATGTCGGATTACGTAGAAGATAAGGAAGCTTGGAATTAAAAATAATTTGCTCCAGCTATTTAATTTAACAGTAAGAATTGTAAATAAAGACGATCAAAAAAAACTAGCCACCTTGTGTGCTGGTCGCGATTCCGAACAGGCGGTAGAATTGATCATTCAAAGTGATCATGTGATTCAACTGAATAAATGAATTTTGACATTTGACTTTTTGCATTTATCTAAATATCCTGTATATTGTGTATAAATGTTTTTTCTTTCTTTTATAAATGCTTATTTGTTGTCGTCAACACATGACTTATGTGAACGTTTCACATAAGTCATGTGTCAGATATCTTTATATATATAATTCTTCTGTGAGTGTGTATGTCACTGAACTTTTTTCAAACGACTGGACCGATTTTGATGAAATTTTGTGTGTGTGTTCAAGGGGATCCTTGAATGGTTTAGATTCACAATTCAGCCCGCCAGATGGCGCTGCAGTCGGTACTTTCATACTTTGCTTTACTAATTGCTTGAAATATCATGCAGGACAACGTCTGTCAGGTCCACTAGTTTCAGTAGGAAAAAACAAAAATGTATTTATTGCCTTGCGTGTTTATTTTTTCTAAAATGGATTAAATACTAAAGAAAAACTGTTATAAGTCTGGTAAAACCACGATTTAACCAAGCTTCAATGAAACGAGTGGAGTGAAGTGTTAATTATGGTTTCATTACCGGCTAACCGTGAAATACAACCGCCAAACGAACTTTCACTGTGAGAAAGCAAACACATTGCGAAAACAATTCGATTGTTTGTTTTTGTCGGTTAATTGTCACATTTGATTCATTGGTTTCATAGTACGTGTACATTTTTACCTTAGTCATTAACGCCTGTGGTGTATTAGACGGAGGTAAGGGAGGATTCAGAGGGTCGACGGCAGGGGATTCTTTATAACAAATTTTAAATTGATATGATATTACAGATTTAGTATAAAAACGATCCGATTATAATACTAGTACTTACACAATACACCGTTCTGTTCGTGACAGAACTAGAAAAACTATCTCTTCAGCCTAATCTTTCAAAATAAATATAATCGGTTATGCGTTATACCTATGATTAGAATAGTAGAATTTATTGATTAGATTTTTCTGTGCCTTTTGGTTAAGCATCGAAGGCTTTATTATTGTGTGTGCGCAACACTTACCTGTACATACAGGATGGTCAAAAAGTCGTGGATCAAACGAAACTAGGGGATAGATGAGGTCATCAGCTGCAAAAAATTGTTCTATGGGAGGTCCCTAAGCTCAACCCCTGCAGAGTTATAATTTATTTTGCGTTTTTACTTTGCACATAGAAAGAAAGTCCATTGGTGCACAGCCGGGGATCGACCCTACGACCTCAGGGATGAGAGTCACGCTGAAGCCACTAGGTCAACACTGCTCAGTAGATATATGTATATTGTATATATGAAATTAAATTTTTCAATACGGTCATAGTTAGCTAAGTATCGACTCTGATTCTTACCGTTACACCCGACAATGTGTCTCAGGCACAGGGTGATCTACGTGTCTATAAACAAACACAAACTATTATTCAGAAATCAGAGACCAAGATTCATAAAAATCTTTAGGATTATCGAGGTAAAGGTAAATGTAAATATGAAAAACTATTGTCATTACTCTCTTTTATCTATCAGATCTTAACGCGTTGGGAATATATCGAAGAAGTACTCAGAAGTAATTATTTACACAACAGCATGAAATCAAAAGCCATACATAAAGTCGTAATAAATTCCACACTTCATCATGCACTACGTAGAGCTTTATCATTTCTGACATCAAACGCTAGTATTAGATGTAAATACAGAATGTTTAAACTAAAATGTTTATAGTTTTTCTTACTAAAGGTATTCAAATATTTATTTAATTAATATATATAAATATTCGATTTTTTTACTCCAGTTTTGTATCTTTCTATGTGTGTACTTGTTTATATGATACAGGAGGACATAGTGAATAAATCAATACGTCTATGATCTGAAATCGACGATGTCTGTCAAGCACAGAAAACTATGTGCCTACTTATCCATACAAAAAAGTAATCTAGTAAACAGATATAAAAATCAAAAGTCGAGACAAAAATTGTTTCTCATGTATTTTTTGCATTATCATGTTAAACAGTGATGATAATAAAACCATTGATTTACTGGTCATGTTTTACAAGTTACAACGTACCTTTTGATGTTAGAACGTTCGTATTAAAGTACTGTATGAACTATAAAAAGTCCTTTTTTTTAATTTATGTTATTATTATTAATTACTTGATATGTCATGTGGAACATAACAACGTTTATGACATAACAATTTTTTACACAACGTTTTTAATGGTTGCAGCTCCTTACAAACGTTGTGTAAAAAAAAGGCGATTAAAAAGAGTGGCGGAGAGTTTATGCCAGTTCTTCTCTTCCGTTCTACGCCCTTGATTTGAGAACTGGCATTAAATGTATCTAAAATTAGAAGCATCAATATGTATTTCTTTACTGACGTGTCATAAGTGTACATTATGTTACCTACATCATTAAATGATTTTTTACTTTACTTTACTAACAAATATTTAGTGTTCAACTACATTACACATACAAAATGTATGTGTAATGTATATTAATGATAACATAGTAAAATTTTGTTACAGTATTCAAAATCAACATCCTATACATGTGACACACATGTTTCTTTTATATTAATAAGACGAAATTTCTGATCATAAGCTTTGATGATGGAATTATCGTTGGTGTTTCTAAAAAAGATAATATAGAGTCAGGCGTTAATTTCTGTATTGTGAGAAATATGTCAACGTTAAAGATCTTTGATCGTGAATATTTCAAGTATTTATGTCAAATTAAAACCATTTGACTTATTTAAAAAGACTGCATTGTTTGTAAGAATCGTTACAGAGTATACCCAATGAATATTCTAAATGTTTTATTCGCCAAAGATTATCATTAATAGACAAAAATTAAATGGTGGTTCTAGGACCTTTTCCGTCTGGGCCTCAGATATATGTTTTTGTTTTGTGATCATATGTTTTTCTAATAGACAAGTAGATAGAATCAGCCTTCTCTGGCTGACACACGCCGTTGACTTTTTGAAGTAAAATTTAGAAGAGGCGCATGACGATAAATTTTTACGGAATAAACGTAAAATGTGCGAAGATGTGCAGCGTTTTTGTCGAAGAAAAGGGAGAGAACGATTGAGACCGATTGAGAGAGAGTGAGAAAGGTGAATTACCTTATAGAAACTCTATTTTGTGCAAAATAATTTATTGTGATTGCCGATGAGTAGGGATGCCTACAAATTCAAATTTAATGACGTGGAATAACACATTATGATATATTTTTTTTGATTATGTATTATTGAAGAAATAAATTAAATTTATAATTTGTATTAATTTTCGACACTTTTAATATTTTAATGACAATTAAATTCAATAAATTCCTAACATATCTTCCCTTTTCCCTCCCTCTAAGTCTGGGAAATACGAACATATAAGACTTCAAAATTAGTTTGCCAAAGAAGTTTCACTTCTGACATGTGTACTTTGTACGCACGCACTTTTCCTGCACCGGTTTCTTGACGATGTTTTCCTTCACAATTTTAATGCGCATAAAGACGCAAGCATAAAGTGCAGAACCGGTGATCGAAGTTACGACCTCAGACATGAGAGTCAGGCGATGATACCACTAAACAAACACTGCTCATATGAAATAAATTATTAGACTATTATTCTTCTCAGTGTGTCTAGAATAAAATCTGTATGATGGTACATTACTAATATGGTTATATAATTATTAGGTATGCTTGGCTTTATAACCGTGGGATATTGTCAGTGGCTCCCGTCTAAAGTTCGATTTCTATAAACCAATAATTCCCACACAGGAGGCTCATCTTCATATATTGATAAGAAATACAAACCCCGTTTACCCCATGCCCCATTTATGTATCAATCACACAATGTCATTCATCAGCCAATGAATGGTTATACCAGTATTTACAAGAATTCGATATATCGTAATTGTATCGAGTGCCAAGTACGAGCAGATGGCAAGCACGTGACGCCAACAATGGTTTTGCATCTATTGTTGCTCTAATGCCTTAGAAATAACTGACGACACGTTCTGCCAATATCAAAGTACTATAATGTGGAACTTGCCACAATTAAGGCGGGATCCTGGGCAATTTATTGCTGTTACCGTAAAGAGAAACGTAAACAGAATTCTACAGAATATAGGGCTATTGGGCTTAAGAATGAACAAGTATTTTTCGATATGGTACTGGACAATTTGAGGCTTTTGTTTGAAGGGATCTCAGCAATCTTCCACTTATCATGATTCCTTATCCAGTTTGTAATCATCATTTTTAGAACTTCGCAAGTTTTAACAATTTGGTAGATAGCCTTAACAATTGCAAAATTAAAATTTTAAAAGTGCCTTTTTTTTGATCATCAATATCTGCTAATGTTTTATTATTTACTTTGAGGTAATAATGAAGAACATTTTTTTACCTACCAACATTGAACATTTTGCTATGCTACCCCAGAGATTGTTCGGTTTACTGGAATGAAAACTTTTAAGGTTTTTCTCTGAATTTTTCTTATGTTAACCCCAGAGTTCAAGTCATAACATTTTAATTAACAAATAAAAAATAGGAGTTGATAGTAGAGGGGTGAAAATTAAGGTTTGTATGTATTATTGTATGCTGTATCATAAAATAATAAATACAAAAAAAATTATCTAAAAAAATAAAATTAAAATTTAGGAGTGGACCACGCTGAACATTTAGAGGTTTGAATGATAATATACATAAAAAATTCATAAGAATCGGTCGAACCGTTTCGGAGGAGTATGGGAACGAACATTGTGACACGAGAATTATATATTAGATTTTGAAATGAAATAATTACTTAAATTTTGTTTTTTTTAAGTCTGGCTTTAGTATACCCAGACCCATTATTATTAATAATGGACACTAGTTCAGTTTCAACCCGAAAAATTCAATGTTTCGCCCAGAACCAAGCCCGTGCCATACTCTCTCACTCGGCCGCAACGGTAATGCAATTTCAACTAAATTTAGTCGCACAAGATACTCTTAATCAAAGACAAAGGTATTTTAATCTTACCCAAAGCCGGACTAAATCAAGAATTTAATTGACGTCAGTTCATACTAAATTAACATAAATATATTGATTTAGGAAAGTTATGGTAAAACAGTGGCTTTGGTAAATTTTACGATCGAGTTATGTTTGTAGTCGTAAATATTTTATGGATCCATAAATGTGCTGATGAAACAAAACCTTACCGTATTGTAACCTTAAATATTGATCTAGTTAATTGGGTTTTATTTACTGATAATGGAGTTCCTAAGGTTGCGACAACAGCGATTCAAATATTGAGAATACATCGAATTGCATACTAAAATGTAATCATCGGTGTTCGCTTTTGTAAGAAGAGGGTCGGCGCGGAACTTCGATTATAAATATACTTAATTACTTACTTAATATTATGAGTATTTTTAATTCATAATCTGTATAACCTTGATCCATTGATAGCCTTTATGAACAAAAACTTTTCTATCTCCTTCCATTACTTCCTGTTCGTATCGTATTTCTCTGCTAATTCAGTGTGGTTAAAATATAATGATTTAAAAAAAATCCTTACTAGTGTTGCCTGGAAGGGATCGCTAGTTAGCGATAAGGCCGCCTATTGCATCCCTTATAATTTGTAGGTATCATGTTATTTGTTTTTCTATAAACGTAGCGAAGTATTTACACTTCGTTACATTTATAAAATTATATAAATAAATAAATAAAATATTAATAATATAGCCACTTTAATTCCATACTTTAAATTGTACTTATCAAAAGGGTGATAGTTTTTTATACACTTAGTCTACGTTAGTTATTGTCATTACCATTAATTAGTATTCGATAGTATGGACCCCTTGGTTACAGGCCTCATCCTCAACTTTCCATTACTATCTGTTCTTTGGCTATCTCCCCAGAAACCTTGATGTTGTCGTCAATTTTTTTTCTCTATGCTATCTATATTTAAGTTGTGATAAATACTATTATCATGCTAGTAATAGTTTCGCACTATGACGCTTTTTCACAATTCTCTTTATAGTTATGCTTTCTATTATTAGGGTCGCCTCGAAGAGATCGCTAGCGATAAGTTATACTATGTATATTTTAAAGTTTGTTTTAAATTTTGTATATCGTTGTGTACTGTGCAATAGTGTCAATAAATGAAGAAAATTAATTCCATGTGAAAATACGACCACATATTCTAAGATAATCCCATAATTATTGCACCGTACCACAACACCATCCTAGTTTCTTGATTTGCTGGGCAATCGTATATCACCTGATAAGAGAACAGGATTAAAACTTATTCGCTAAAATAATGAATCAATTACTTGAATGTACTTGTTCCTATATTTCATTACTAATCGAAATTGAGCTTTAAAACAATACAACAGAGTCGGATATAGCGTGTCAATGGTAATGGATTGTAAAGAATGGGCTGACCATACTACATTATCTCTCGGTTAGTTTCGATCGCAAACTTTATATCTGGCTCGAAGATTTATTGTAATGAAATCGTATGGTATATTTTCTTGTGCGTGACTCAAAAGGATACGTAAATAGTATGGTTGCACTTGATAAATTCTTAGAATTAAGCTGCGCATGAAGTAAACGTAATGATTATTTAAATAAACTTAGTGAAACTTATGATTACTATAATAATTATAATTATTACCATGAAAGTTGTTTAATAAGGTCGCCGGTAATTCGGTACCCTTTTTGAGTACATTCCAGGTTGAAACGAGGACGTCTCCACTATTGCAGGAGCAAATCCTAGGTTTTTAGGGGACAAACGGGCAGGAGGCTCACCTGATGTAAAGTGATACCGCCGCCCTTTCACACTCTCAATGCCAAAGGGTACGCGAGTGCTTCGCCGGCCTTTTAAGAATTGGTACGCTCTTTTCTTGAAAGGACCCTAAGTCGAATTGGTTCGAGAATACTTCAGTGGGCAGCTGGTTCCACATAGTGTTGGTGCGCGGCAAAAACTACCTTGTAAAAGTTTAGTTGTTGTCGAGGTGATACGGGTGAAATTCGTATCGTAATAATACAGCGCCTTTTCTAGAATATATGTTTTAATGGGAAAGAGGGCAAACGATCAGGCGGACCACATAAAAAAAAAACTGCTTACCGCCGCCCATAGACACCTTCAACGACAAGAGGTTTACGGGTGTATTACCATAAACTTCTATGGAATCACTAGATATTACTTAACTCTTTCTTATTCATTGATATATATATATCAATTGTCGGCCATAGACAAATTATATGTTTCAAATTAGTATTCTTCGTGAAAATTGCACTCGGAAATCTTTATTATTTAAAAATTAAATTTAAAAAAATATTGTTTGATGTTTACGTGATAACGTCTTATTGGTGATATAAGTTTTTGGGAAGTAAGGAATTAATGAAGATAACAATTTTTTCCAATTTTAAATGACATCTATCGTTTTATTCACACTTTTGATGATAAATTTCGGGTGTAAAATGACAAGTTTACTTATTCGACTATGATATACATTTTTCTTTATACATTCACGGAATGACTGGCAGCGCTCGAGATGAGACGGGAGATCGGCCCGTCTCTCTCTCGTTATACCTGCGATCGCGCTCGTGAGGTTTTGGTGTGACACAAGTTTCTGAACATGTCACCCGACTAAAACGATTTTAAAGACGTTATCACGTCAAAAAAATTTAATGCCGTTTAATCGGATACAGCACAGATGATATTGTTTTGTTCTGCGATAGTCGCATTCCTACATCGTCTGTTGTAAATCTTTATTGTCCATGAAAGCGATATTCAGAATATAATCCTATTCTCTGAATATATAGACTTCCTTACTTACACTGTTAATTTTTACAATTATTATTATAACATTATTTTTCCTTTTTTTGTGTCTGAGGCGCAAAACTAACTATATCTCTCGGAGAAAGACCACCGCTGTGGAACACGTCTGCTCCTCAGCATAATGCTGAGCCAAGTCCAGTTATAACCACAACGCACACACATTACACACTTAAAATATACCTTATTCCTTTTTTTTCTTTCCATAAGTCATTTTTCTTTTTTGATGATTATTATTATTTTGTGTGTTTATGTGTGTGTGTTTCGTTAGTAATAAACGTTATTTCTATGTCTATGAATAAATTAATACACTATATTGATATTTTTAGAAGTTCTAATTAAAGAACTTTAAATATTATTTTAAAACGTCAACAGAAGGGATAACCCTTAGACAAAAAAACAGCAAATTATCAATTCACCTAAACTACAAAGGCGTGAACTGTGTACACTAATTAATCACTCGAGCACCGAACACGGGACCTACACCAGCGGACACGGGCTAAGTTCATAATTGTATTCTGCGTTTGGACAGCGCTTGATTGATTAGCTACTGCATCGTGACACGGATAATTTCATGCAATACACGCCTTTAAAATGAACTAGAAAAGAGCTATTATCGCCTGCGATGCGACTATTGTTTTGGTTATAATTCGCTAGATTTGTGGAATTATAGTTTACTAGGTTTTAGAGTGACGCTGTAGGTAATACTATAATAGGAGTGTAATTAAATTATTTTGTTTATCATTAGTATTTTCTCGTCTTTGCTATTTAAGAAATACTATGTTGCCTTTTTATGTCCGCCAGATACAAAAGCAATATTTATAAATTTTAATGTATTTAATTAGACACCTTTATTACATTAAAATACATTCTTAGGCTAAAGTTTATAGTGTAAATTCAGTCTCTTTTCACAGCGTAAATGATTTGACGTAAAGAGAAAAAGAGATTTTTACTTTTAGTTTTTATGAATAAGGAAGTTTATATTTGTGTTACTATAATATAGTAACACAAATATAAACATATTATTAGCGTTTCTTGACACGTGCTGAACGCTGAAATAGTTCTTCTACTAACTTACTGTCAAGGAGTAAGACTACTTTATCATTCACGTGACAATGTATTTTAGTGAGCTTAGTTTTTATTATATTTTTACTTTACGTTTTCTTACGGCAATACGCCACTCAACCCAGAGGTCGTTTAAACAGCACCAACGAACCTTTCTAGCTATATTAAGTAAAAACTCGTTAGGCAACTGATACGTATAAAAGCCGAGGGCGTGTGATAGTGGGATCACCTATTTACCAATTAATACCATCAAGCAACAGACGTCCAAATCCGAGGCCTATTTGGAGCACTTATTTCTCTGCAGTACCACTGCTGTACGGTAACTTGAATTGCGATTCCGATACTTAAGCCAAGGAGACGTTATACACAAGATACCGCGTTATTTTAACGCATGCCAGCTACAAGCTACGAACTAAGAAGGCTTTCGAAGATACAACTTTGAATTTGATGACGTCTTTAGGGACTTCTTTGTTGACCAGCGTGTACTGATAACCAAATTTTAGCTACAAAGATTAAATTGCTATATTATTTGATTCAAAGTGCATTCAACTCAAATAGGATTATATTAAAAACGAGGTTATGTTGAAGGGTTATTTTTAACGCGCAGACTGTGAAACCGTGGTTTTAATGTATGAACTTGTTCAGAATGTTTTATAATTTTTCTCTGTCAGTGACTTTGAAAACAATAACACGGAAACTATTGAAAAAATATTTTGATAAAACCGATATCTTGAAGCACAAAGGTGAAGGAAAATTACGCATTACCAGATTCGATTTAATGATAGCAGATTTAAAGTTACTTTGTAATTTCTTCGTTGGAACCTGATGTAGTATTTTAAAACACATAACGATTTTTCTAAGACTCGGGCTAAGCTGGCCTTTCCAACCTACGAACTAATTTTTTAGATATACGAGGTGGAAATGCATTTGCATCCCCTGCCCTTAAAAGTTGCAGGGGTATGTGGGACTCGACCCACACCAGAGTCTCTGCTATTCGAAGACTGGGTGAGCAATATCCACTAAAACCACGTCGAGTAGTTCCTACAAAGCCGCGTTACAGTAGCTCCGGGGTCGCTGCCGCATTCTACCGGGACCTTAACGGCATGATACATTAAAAAACATCCGGTGCAGTACACAACACAGGAGGTAAGAGATGGGCATATCTTCTCCTATTTATCTTCTATCCCTATGATTCGTCTTAAAACACTACCTCTCTCGTTCTGTTGTCTTCTTCTGTAGCATTAACTTCCGATCTCTGGAAAACTTTTAAACTTCACTTAATCTTTGCGTACACCAAACAAGTAAGTTCTTGCAGCATCGAATTTACGTCCATTTTAGGCTAAGAATTTACTGAGCACATGCTAAGCAAGAACTCAGGCAAATACGTTTCTATTCACATGTCACTTAACTCGCAAAGCAAAGCAAGTTTTATAAATTTCAGCATAAATCTTTTGCTTGGGAATTAAGGAGACAAAATACTGCAGAGATTTTTGTGAACAACAAATCAAGGCGAGTGCGCTAATAAAACATTCCTAGCACGTCGAACTGGGCCTAACAGCAACCGCTTAATTCAATAAATCTAAGCTGAATCGGCGGATTTACTAACAAACATTACGTAGTGTGAGCTCTTGATGAATCAAGGGTGCTACACATGCTTAAGAATTAACTAGAATATTACAATAATTAGTATGAGGTTTCTGCTCCAGATAATATTATCGACGGTAATCTACAGAATCTATCAACATATTTTCATCTTAACCACGGAGGCTAAAAAAAAAAAAAAACAACAACATTAAATTAAGTATTGTTACGTTATTGTATATATATATATATATTGTATATATATATATATATATATATATGTCAACTTCATCAATCAATTTACTTATATATTTCTAAATGAAACTATAAAAATGAAATGGGATTTGAGTATATTAATATTACATTCTAATTATTTGCTCACTTGCTTTATTATTTAATCTATTTTTTTTAATCTATTTTACACGCACACTGTAAATGAAATTGTAATACTTATGGAATGCAAGAAATATAAGGCATTTTATTTTATTTATTATTTATTAACCACGGAGGCCGCCAGGTTTGTAAATAATATTTAAAGTTTGCAATCGGATTAAATGTATAGACATTCTGTCATGCAGTCAAAATCTTAATCTAATATTAAAATACAAAACTTAATATAATTTATTGCATTTTAGTCTAAAATCTTATGTAAGCTAAACATGTGTAGCGTCAGCAATGCAAATAGCTGTAGCAAATACATATTGATTCGTGACCTAATTTATATTATAAGTATGAGGGTACCTCTTATTTAACAGCAGCCGTGTCAACCCAGTGGCTTCAGCGTGCGACTCTCACCTCCGAGGTCGTTGGTTCGATCCCCGGCTGTGCACCAATTGACTTTCTTTCTATGTGCGCATAGAAAGCAAGTCAATTGGCGCAGAAGCTCGAACGGTGAAGTAAAACATCGTGTGGAAACCGGATCGCCTTAGACGAAAAGTCAACGGCGTGTCGGGCACAGGAGGCTGATCACTTACTTGCCTATTACATATTATAATCATGAAACAGATACAGAAATCTGAGCCCTAGAAAAAGTTGTAGCGCCACTGATTTATTATTTTATGGGACATGGACACTCGTCCTTGAGGCTCTGTTTTATAAAAAAAAACGATAATCTATAATCGATCTTGATATATCGATTTATATCTTGTACACGTACAAGATCCAAATCTTTTCACCTTACTCAATATAAACTTAGTGTATAATAAACATTAATTCAAACCACGCACGTAAAAAGGAAAATAAACTATCGAGGACACACGTATTGTTTTTTAAGTAACTCCCAAATAGATTATAGATAATTCAATAAAAATCCCATAAATGTTAGAAACAATAAATTCAATTGTCCGTCGATAAAATATCAACGCATAAATTTCGCTAAGCCATGTTTCTTAGCGTCGTAAAACATTTTATTTTCACTCGGGGAAATAAAAGTTTCAACTTTAATTTATTCATTTTTTATTTAACTAATTAAAATTCCTTTCACGTGAAATTGCAGTTGTAATTTGAATCAATCATTTGTACCGTTGTGTTAATTGTACATTTATTTTTATTACTCGTACCGTACGCTGTAGTACAAAGACGAGGGTTATTTGTTTATTGACTTCGTTAACTTAAACATATTAAAGGGATATAGGCAACCCTAATATTGATAAATTAAAAAGAAATACCTAAATTATAAAAAAAATTAAAAAAACATGAAGTTCCATGTAACATGAAGCATGAAATATACTAACTAAAACTAAACTAAACTAATAACAAAAAAAAAATTTAGATGTTTAGTTGTTATTCAAAGGATATTTAGTTTCTTTAACAATTAATTATAAACAGGAATTCTAGTTTTTCGTTCATACTTGTTTAATATTAAAAAAAATTTCATAGTGCAGTATGTTTGATAATAAAACAATTTTTTACCGGATTTAAGTTATGTATTTACAATTATTTTTCATAATTTTAAATTTAACCGACATTTCTCGTGCTTTACAGCGTGCGTGGTCACGGTGACTGAAGACAAAAGGTGTTAAATGTCAAAAAGTGTCACAGCTGTAGAAAAAGTTGAATTAGTTGTATCAGTTAAAAATTTTTTTTATTATCAAATGTGTGAAAGCTATGTCAATAAAAGACATTAGTATTGTGCAGTATGTTCCTTTTACGGTATGCAGAAGACGTTCGATTTTTGTCTAAGACAGATCAGATTCTTTACATTCAACTTCACCGTACTATTCATTGCGCTCCTAAAAAGAGAACCTCAAAGGACTGGACCACAAAGTTAAGGGTCACGTTACCACTAAGCCAACTGCTCTCTGTTACACCGTTAAGACAAACCATCACTGATAACAAATTCAAAAGATGTACTCAGTAAAAACGCCCTCGTGCTAAAATATTAAACTGTATTTTCCATAACCACTCAAGGTTATAAATTAAAGAAATGTGCACAATACTCGTGAATTCAATTAAATATTCATTGAAACGAAAAAAATCTGTTTTGAACGTGTTTCGTGTTTTTTCTGTTCGAAATGTTGAAATTCGACGTTGCGATTCGGAAACCGCGGTCTGCACTTTTATGTAACTTTTATATATGTAAGTAGATATAGGAAACGTATGCGTGAAGTATGAATATATATTTCTATTTGATTTTAGTTATTTTATTTAAATTTTTATTAATTTTACTATACACAAGACTTCATTACGTACACTGGTAACTTTTTTTTTCTACAAGTATTTGTTACATACCTTTTCTTTCTTTTTTTGCGACTGAGGCGCAAACTAGCTGCTGTGGTCTATGGCAGAATGACCAGCGCTGTGGAATATTCTACTCCTCAGCATAATGCTGAGCCAGGGCCAATTACAGCCACAGCACACACGCATTACACACTTGAAACGAACCGAATGGGAAAAGGGATTTTTTAATTTTTTAAATTGTTTTTGATATTCTCTCATTTTTTTTCTCTTTGAATATTGTTATTTTAGATAGATGGTTTCGTCGAAATATTGCTTTGTCTGTTCTGTCATGTAAGTAAATTGTTTTATTATCTATTGATGTATTTCTAACTTTGTGCACTATTGGTCTAGTGCCTTGACAGTGCGACTTGCTTTACTGAGGTCGTAGGTTCGTATCCCGACTGCTCCAATAGGGTTTCATCACCAACTGCTGCAAATGCTCACATACATTTAACACTCGCTCGTACTGTGATGGTATCTCTCATTTAATGCTTCTAACTTTGTACGGGTTAAAAAAGTAAAGAAGCTTCCGCTAGTGGAAAAATCTAGAAGGCAGCAGATTTTTATCTACTGAGACCCACTATATTGTGATCTAAGCGGGCCTATAGAATTATGTTGGAACATCCATATTTGTTTTGGTGTAAGTAATTTCGTGTTTCTTTCAAACCCAAACTCAAACCCAAAATAACTTCGCAAGTCAAGGGCGTAGATCGGGCAAGAAGAACTGGCAAGAAACTCTCCGCCACTGTTTTTAATCGCCAAGTTTCGAGTCATACAAATTGTTTGAATTGGAGCAAATCAATCCCAAGGATTAGGATCATTGAAATACTCGTCAAATTTATAAAAAGCTTTATTGATTAATTTACGTTTAACGAGAGTTTTGGACTTATTCAGTGATAATTCTCTAATTTCGCTTGGAAGTTTGTTGTAAAAACGAATTCAATTTTCATATAAGGAGTGGATAATCTTCTGGAGCCTGGTTGGTCATACGCTTAGATTTGTTTTGTTTCGATCTTATTTTATCTTTTTAAAACTCCAACTATTATTACTAAACTTAAACCACCTTCAAGTACCAAAATTTACATTGGGATTTGGTTTCCATAAAACGCTATGTTTATTTCACAACAATCTTACAAAACTCGACTAATTTGTTAAATTTCTACCATCGTGAAATAAAATGTGATAACTCGTTAAATGTATTAGAACCTCAAACAGTACCGCGATATGAAGCTGCTGGCTAAGCAACACTAACCTGATATTGGCAGACCAATATACAAGGTCTCGGAGTACCTATTCTCTATGGGAATTCCGCTCGTACTGGATATGTCTGATTTAGTTAAACTTTTGCTGCCAGCTGTTAAGTTTATGATGTATGTTTTTGTGTATGATATTATGTTTAGTATGTGAATTTGTTTTATATTTATCAATAGAGTCGTATGATAGTTCTTATAAGCCAGTAACATTTATAGTAAACTTTATAACTTCCACTTTATTGAATCTGTAGTACTGACATTTATATCTGTACATTACTGACATTAGTATCTGTCGTACATTACTGACATTTGAATTACATTACTGACAATTATACACACATCTGTGTTTTTTTGATTGTGTGCAGTAAAATGAGAATTATAAATATTGTAGCGATTATATGAAAACGTGATTATTAGTTTTTTTAAATAAATAAAACGCTGTGCTGTATCTAAATACAATCTTGTACTAAGAAATTGTATAATAAAAGTTTAATCTTCATCTACACTAATATTATAACGATGATTATTTGTTTGCATTAAATAAGCTTTATTTTTATTTTTTATTTTTTTTACAGTTTTATGGAAGACATCTACAAAAACGTCTAACAGAACATATTCTTTGAATTTACAAGTCTATTTACCAAGACAAGCTTTAGGCTATAGAACATCGTGCTACAAGCGAATCGATGCGGGTGAAACAGCATAGCATAGTTACAAATAAATATATTACTATATTATTTGACAATCTTCTAGTCATCTAACTCCAGGTTTTATCCGTGACGGTGTATGCTGACTGTACAGTATCCCGCCCGCCAGAAACAATATTTTAGTGGTTAAAAACGTAAAGAGAGACGTGAGCTTTGTAACGTAAGCTCTATGGACGTTACGAAGCTTTTATACGATTAACTTTTGCTCGCTTATGAGACAATAACATTGGTTTATTACTTTAGAAATTGCAGATTCCGTTCTTATGATTGACGCTTACTATGTAACGCAAATTTAGAACAGAACAATATTATGTGTTGCAGGTACAGAGGACTTGATAATTACCTATAAATAATATTGATAAATGATTAAGCGAAGAAATACAAGAGTTTATACAAAAACTTTGTACATGATATTTAAGTCTCCCCTTCACTGAACAGATATTACCGATAGTTTTTTAAAGAAGGATTATGATATAATTTATTAGTTTTAAATTTAAATTAAAATTGTCTAAAATATTATTATAGCCAAAATACAACTCACGCGGCAGCTTATTATACGAGCCAAGGCTGTACATTTTGCGCACTCGGGCTTTCTTAGTTATATAAGCGTAACGATTTCCTAAATCATCGGAGTTATGCCCCGAGAGTATAGCCAGACGTAGGTACTCTATAGGTAAGGTAGGTATTCATTCGTTACATAGAAATTAACATTTCATTATTTCACTCATATTCTATTGTTATACGAGAGTGGTAAAACAAAAACCTCTATTATTTAAAGCACCCCGATGACCCAGGAACCGTACAGTTCTAAGCACCTAAAATAAAAGAAACAGAAAACAAAAAACACTCACTTAAAATCACCAAAAATCTTGATAACAAACGTAGGTAGGTAGAACGGTTAAATTAAGCATCAATTATACAAATAAACCTTAACTAGTTAATAATTAATCTAAACCAAAGTTATAGCTCATTGGCGGTATTTTATGATATTTCTATTAAATTCGACCTTATTTTCTTAATTGATCGTTAAAATTTCTACACAATATCATCATCACGGCTATAAAATTAAATTGAATATTACAGTGCGTGGGCGAATACATAAATTGGGTTTAAAAACGTAAATGAACGAATAATTTGTATTCATCGCTTGTTATAGTATTCTATAATGTGTAACATGATATTTTGAATTATTATTGTAGAATTAACTTTTAAGTAGGAATGGAATGGACATTTGATTGTCCTATGCATCTAAAAAGTTGTTAGTGTGTGTGTGAATGTGTTGTTGTTGAACCTATGGTTTTAAGAAAGAGATACTATTTTATCTAATCAGTAAGTAAACAAAAATGTTTTCCTTGTTTCCTCAAACATTGAAAAGTAAATACACACTTTCAGTGTAAGAATTCTACATAAAGAAATACTGATCACTGAACAGATCTGCATAAATTGATAAACCACTTGACACGTCATCTTGCTAACAAAACCATCACAAGCGGTCCATTTCCTCAGATGTTTCAGACTAATTTTCGTCAAGCTGTAAAAATCATGAATCTTTGAAATTAGTCCAGTTTTTTAAACGATTCCTAGAGACTAGATAAACCGGAAAACGTTTTTTCGTGTAAGTACAGTACTGATATCGTTATTAGGGGATGGTGGTTGTAGGGTATAACATTGGGGTAGATTAGGTATCTCGTACAAATAGTTTGTGACCTATTCTCAAATTTCATAAAATTATTTTAGTTTGGCTTGTTGGTGATACAGATTATATTATTTGTATTAAACATGTCAAAATGTGTAAATTATGAATCAGTTTAACATCTTTTCTGTTGACGTTCATAAATGTACTTGTTTACCTATATGAATAAAGTTATTTTGAGTTTGAGAATTACAAATTTTACATAGGGCAAACTTTTATCGAAAATTTTCATATCTGTCGCTTTCCATTGCAGCTAGGGTGATATAAATAATATTGTCAGGTCATAAATACTATTTGTATAGATGAGGGCGGAAGATCTACGTTCCTCCCCTCGTCCCATGAGAGCTGAGGTGTGACCGGGGTGACTCTAAATTACCTTACATTTTTCGTGATCATTATACCTGCCCTGTGTTTGCAATTTTAAAAGAAAACTAAAAACTAACTCCTAAATTTACAAAATCACGATTTATTTCTCATCTCACTAATTATAAATTGCCAACGTACGAAACCAGGCTGGCGCACTTTAAGATGTTGTCATTGGAAAATTGCATAAAATTAATTGATATATGATTTGCAGTTAAGATATTTAATAATCAGATTTATTTCCCGAACCTTCTATCTAAATTTAAGTTTCGTGTACCCTCTCGATACCCCAGGCAGGATAATATTAAAGGACAGCCACGCCCTTGAGAGCTTCTGGCAATGTGAGTGTCCATTGCGGTATCACTTAACATCAGATGAGCCTCCTACCCGTTTGCCTTTGTTCTATAAAAAATGTTAGATATATTGCTAAACCAAAACAACTTAAAGGTAGATCTAGCATTTTCTAGCCGTCTCCGAGGATAATGTACTCGTATTCACGAGCTAACTAGCAACATGGGACACTTAGCCACATTTGCCACAAGCTGTCTATAAAAAGCTTATAAAATTAAATAACAGTGAAATAGACCTCGTGGATAAAATCGGAAAGGTTCTAGTTTTTTTGCGCAGGTAATCAACTCGAGTTAGGGGACGGATAAAATATGTCTCCATTTTTATAGTGGACACAACACAGCTTTTACGTTGAACATTAATATTGTGACTTTTATTAAGTAAATATTTTTTCTCCGCGTGTGGTGTTTTATGGGTATAAGATAATAAATTTGAGCCTATTTTATTTTACTAGGAATGCTTTTTATGGCTTTTTAAACTTTATTAGGCTTCTACACGGGTGACGTTCCGCTAGTATCTTTTCATCGGTTTCCAATTCGTTTAGTCTCACTCATATATATCTTAAAAATGTAGTAGGCAATTCAATTATCTTCTTTCTTACAGTGAGTTGAAAGTGGTCTGTATAAAAACTACTTCATAAGTTTCATGTATATAATTAATAATATATTTTAGTTATTATATTTTAAGGTTAGTTATTGTTTTTCTGTTATTAATTAATTGATAAATATAATATAAATTCAATGCCATTAAACTAATTTACATCATCATATATAATGTACGTTAATATACTAATTAATAAACTATAAACTCTTTTTTGCTTATGCTTCGGAATATGCGTGACAAATCATTCTTTAACTAATTAAGGATTTTAATTGCTTTCCTGAATTATATTAGCACTTTTTTAATATATAAATGCAAATATATATAAAAGTCTTGAAATAATAATATTTACATTACATTTTTGGGTTACAATAGAATGTAAATAGTATTGGAATCGATTTTTCAATTACCCGATGTATCACGGGAGGTGACCGATGACTATCGAATGGGTAACAAAGTATAATAAATGAGCACCATGTATCAAGCCTGTTGTGGTAAATAGAAAAATAGCCCGTAGCGTTAGACATTTATATTTGTCGCCCTCACGCCGAAACCCGGTTTGATTAGGCTCGTGCCTAGTTTTATTTTTATTTATTATCACTGTTGTATTAATGCATCTTATTTGTTTTGTTTTTTTTTACTATGAATACAATTTTTTGTAACTTAACTGTATGCAGTGTCTTAGATCATAATCTATAGTCCGTGTTTTATAATGAGACCGATAGTATAATGAACTGATAATAAGGATATAATTGTTTATACAATTGTTTTGTTGTTTATATATTCATACTAGCTGACCCGGCAAACGTTGTTTTGCCATTTATATTATTTCTAGAAAACATTGTTTTAGTTCTGTTTAAAATATATCTACTATAATAAAAAAAGGGTTGATCGCAGAGGGGTGAAAATAAGGGTTGTATGTATTTTTGTGTGTTGTATCATAAAAAACTAAAACAAAAAAAATTGTCTAAATATTTTTTTTTTGGGGTGGACACCCCTTATCACTTAGGGGCTTAAAAGATATATAGTAGCGGATTCTCAGACTTACTGAATATGCATAAAAATTTCATAAGAATCGGTCGAGCCGTTTCGGAGGAGTATGGGAACGAAAATTGTGACACGAGAATTTTATATATTAGATAATATATAGGTACCTTAAAAGTTAAGACAGATTTGTACTTTTTTTCGACTGTACATTTTATATAGTCTTTCATACGATTAACAACATTTGTTTCGCTGAAAATTAAACTAACTAAAAGATAAATGGTTTACATAAAAAGTAAAACAAAAAATGTTGCTAAACTTACATGCTAAATATAAAGTAGATGAAGGTAGGTATTACATAACACAGATATAAATTAACAGAGCCTGCTGTGCCTTCATTCTTTCCACAGGAATAGAACCCGCTATTATGCCCGTTCACCAATCTTGAATCAGATTTTCTGATTTGTACAAACTTGATAATGGTCCTCTTATCACCAAACTTTTATTGATTTCTTCAAAAATACAAGTGAAAGTCAATGTTTTGATATGGAGAAATAATACCAGACACGTAGGGCTGTAGGGTCATTAGTTTTCACCCTTCGCCCTCATTCCCCCTTGGGAATATCTCTGACGATTGCCTTTAGCATACAGACTGATCTGTATATTTTGGGAAAACTATAGAAATATTTTCTTCTATATTACTAAAGCATCTTAATTTAAAATATGCTTCAATGTTTTGAGATATAAGTTTTACTAGGACAATAAGATGCTGTAAAAAAGTAAGGATCTTGCGTAGACGGACTATATATATGTAATATATATATATGTATAGACCAGGCATCAGCGTACAGCGAGATAGCGAATGATCGACATATGTCGTATTTACAGTTTTAATTCATTGAAGATTGCTTATTATTGACTTAAATACACATTCAAATGAATAATTCTTGAGCTACTTACCGATGAAAGGTTATGTTTGGTTCTTTACGTTCACTATAGCTTTTACAGCCAATTATGCAACAATTCACCATGACTGACACTTTAAATACACCTCTTATAAGGATAAAGTCTTAAAATATGGGTTTGACTTGGGTTTCACAGATTTATCAGTAAGCGGTAAAAACTAATAAAATAAAACCCGATACGCAAATAGAGACAGTAAAACTGATACTCGGTTTCGATCGCACTTAAGTATTTCACGTTAATGCCTTCTCTCTTTAGTTATTATTGTTATACGCTTTATATTAGCTTCACCTGTATGTATGTATGTATGTAACCGACCGTTTAAAAAAACTAAAAAACACGCTTTTAAAGCACATCAAACTAAAAAGTGAAAAATAATTCCTAATTTAGGCTGAAAATGGTAATGAACAAAAAATACTGGTATTATTGTGAAAAAGCGTTGGGCGCTCTGTGCCATATTTTTCGTGTATCGAGCAACCCACGCTTTTTCACAAATACTTTAAAAGCGTGTTTTTTAGTTTTTTTAAACTACATTAATTTAGTTTAGTTTTCTATATAAAGCGTGTGTTCTAGTTTTTTTAAACTATTATTTATTATTTTAGAAGCTCATCTAGTTCTATACTCTATCTACGGGACCTTGTTTCATTTTCAACAGTCATATTACAGAGTCGAATCAACGCGAATTGCGAAAGTCAGTCAACAAACTCCTCATTCCTAAAAAAACAGTTTAGTTTTACCGTTTAAACAAGTTTAAATCTGTTCCTTTTCATCGCAACGTAAACAAAATTTAACAGAAAAACTACTTTAGTTGTGAGAGTGTAATTAGTTTGACTCAGTATTTATGAAAAGGAGATAATACTAATGTTAATTTTCCACACTTGTTTGCTATTTACCAGTTTCAATTCCAGGTTTATCACGATTGCACGTATCGTCACTACACCTTCAAAAGAAGAGGGTAACTTATAGGCTGGCAACGCATTTGCAACCGTCCTAGTCTTGTAGACATTGGCGATGGTTAGCTTAACTTTATATTACTGTAAAAAAAGTTAGACAAGAAGGAGGTAGATTTCCACTGTTACGAAATTTAATATTTACCACAAAAAATAATAATTCCACGAGTCATAGGACATATCTCTTATAGCTGTCCTTGCTGCCTCCTCGCTGGTTGCTTTGGCTGGTTAAAACGGTAAACAACTTATTTTTCATTACTTCTAACTCTTAATAAATAATAAAATAATAATAAAAACTTTATTTATGACAAAAGGGTTTGTGACAGAATTCATATATCGGTAGTCCCCACACTAGGGAGGCCCTGTGTTGTGGGTAACTAGAAAACAATTATTACTAGTACATGTTTAAATTAGTTAAAAAAAAGATGATAATAAAAAAATAATAATAATAGTAGTTATAAATTTAGTGTTACAAATGAAGCGAATGAGTGAGTGTGTGAATAGGTGTGTATGCGCATGTATTTGAGAGTGTATCAGAAAGTTGTTATGATCGTGCACTGTGTCTGTTAGTTTATAAAACCTCAAAGTCATACCAAGATGGAATGACTCTATAGATTCGAAATTTTAAACTTGAAAAGCCCTTAGCGATACATCGACTTGCTGCCTCCACACCACTCTATTCTTAACTTGTATCAGTGCATTAGGGATGTTGAGACTCATAATTGTCTTTACCTGGTAAGACCAACGGGTAGGCGATCAACCCCGACTTCTCCTGCCATCACTCCTCCCTGTTACAATACAACCTGTGTTGAAAAAAAAATTTTTTTGGGAACTGGAACAATTTAATTTTGCATATTTTATTAATAATGCCCAGATGAAGCTACATTTTATGTTTAGTATTAAACACAGGAGTTTAAACTCTAAAAATTATTGCAGTATAAAAATATACTTGATAATTAAGACTGAATTCAAAATAAGGGTCGCTTTTAAGTGTTCTATTAAAAACAAAACAGACTTGATAAGATTCAGGCTGTTAAAATGAAGTTAATTTAAATTAAATTTGCATTTTATCTCAGATTTTTAATGACAATAATGGGATTACTTCAAACAAAGATTACAATCACATAAAATAAATCATAAATAATGTTATCTCGATGATTACAAGCGTGGTTGCAAATTATTGTATTATTAATATTAAGAAAGAACTAAATTTGTTTTTGTAGATTTAGTTTCTGGATTCATTTTAATGTATTGAAACTAACTACATATTTTAAGTTTATATATAGTATTATTTTAACTTTCAATCGAATGAAATAATGAAATACAGCCCGTTTAATAATATCACGGTGTTTTTACGAATTTGCTCAAGCGGAGTCAAATTATTCTAAATAACTAGTAAAAAGTGCCTTAATTTTCACAAATAACAATAAAATAAATAAATACAGGTGAGCATAATTTTCATAAAGGACTAAAACCATCTCGAACTAAACTCCGACTCTTCTTGGTCTCTTGTTTAGACTCCTTAAAAAAACCTATATATCAGCCATCAACAATGTTGTGTCCATATTAGTCCGGTCAATATAGACATTTGAAATTATAAAAATTGGTGGAGAACTGGGGTTTAGCATTACAAATACAATTTTAAGAATCCCCCATCGATGTGTGTTAAGTTGTTCGGGATCAAAGGTCAAAATTTGGGTTTTTTTAATTTTTCTGGAAAAGGGTAAGTTTTATCAAAAAAAGTTTGAGACCAAAGACAAAGTTGTAGAACTTAAAATTCTTTACAGAAATGGTTTTCACGATTTTTTACTTATTCCTGAGATATCGCGATGCTAAGAGTCTCCACCAATTTTTGGCTCTCCGGGAATTTTTGTTATTTGACCACTACTTTTATGTCTAATATGACCGGACTTTTGAAGTATCCTTTTTACTATAATTATCATTAAATCTCCCGGCTACGGCTATCATGTAACTGCGATAAACTTAAAGCTTCCGAAGGGATTCTTGAACGGTCACCAATACTGTATGATCCCTGAGAATTTTTTAATACTCTTGTAAATTGACTGAAATATAAAAAAGATCGCAAAATTTAAGGCGAAGCTGTGAATAGAAGCGGGTAAGGTATAAAAATTTAACATCTTTTGTAACAAATAAGAGCGGTGATAAAATTCGTGTTTTGATTTAGGCCAGTGTTTGAGATAATAAATTGCAAATTTTACAGTACACTGTTAATTCTACTGCCTTACAGCCGTTATCTGCAAGAATAATAAGTTTACTTGTTAAGGTTTATTACGTAACTGCTAGTTAAATAGCCTTGTAAAATGCTTTATCATTAAGAAATTTAATCATAAAAGGCTTTCGTACTGTTTATATTATTTGAATGTTATATACTTAGGATTTAAGCGTGTAATTCTCAAAACTTAGGTGAATCTCTATTAGGTACCATTCTGTGCACATAAAGAATATCTTAAGGAAAGCGTAATGTTCCTACCAGGCGAGGCACGCCAGTGTTCCTTTGAACAAATTAATGAACTTTACCACTGTAATATAAAGTCGATTGATTGATATTCGTTGCAATTAAATTATTATATATAGGGCTGGAAAAAGTACACGTTTACTTGTAGTTCGTTTCTCCTTAATGTGATTTAACTTAGCCTACCTTTTTAGTAACCAACTGTTAGACTGTTAGATTTCCCGGAACGAAAACTTTTTAGGTTTTTCTGTGAATTTTTCTCTATATAAACCTTTCAAGTCATAAGATTTTAATTAACAAATAAAAAATTGTATGTATTTTTGTATGCTGTATTATAAAGAAATATCACAAAACAATTTTGTCTAAAAAATTAAAATAAAAATTTTGCATATGCATAAAAAAATTCATAAGAATCGGTCGAGCCGTTTCGTAGGAGTATGGGAACGAATATTGTGAAACGAGAATTTTATATATTAGATTAGCTATTTGTACGGGCTACTCATGGCTGGAACTCTGGGATACTCTGGGATAATCAAGTTTCTAATGTTTATTATTCTTACCTTATACTTAATAAATTCTTATGGTGTTAGAATCTTTAATTTTTTAGTTTATTCGTTAAAACTAGACAAATCTTTTTCTTTCATAATATTAGTATGGCGATATTATTATATGCTTGGGTTATTATTAAAATTATATAAGATTAATCATATCATGTAAAGTTCAGGTTGTTAACTTTGTCCAGGCAACTGAGACATCATTAGGTTAATTGAATTTCTGATTGTATCGAACTGGAATAAGGCTATAGTCTAAGAGCCAGTTATTTTAAAGAATTTTGAAACACACATCAAGCAACCACTTGAATATTTGATGTATTGCCAGTGATAATAAAGGTTTACTAAAGTACTTTTTTGTCTCTCTTCAAATTGTGTTTTCGCTGTGATGAAAAGTGATAGAGACAAATATTAGTTAAAACAGAGCAAGAAAACTGATTTTGATAGTTTGTACTTAACTTTACTTTTTCGTTATCGTGATAGAAATTTATAAATCAATTGTATATCATTGAGTATACACGAAATGTTTCAAATCGTTACAGCAATTATGCTCAGATAGAAACTATAATTCAATCGCGTTTATATCAATTACGAAAGTTTTTTTAAGAGCGTACACCAATATTAAATTTTAATAAGATAAAAGACTCTTAAACTATCAAATTTATCCAGCATCACTGTCACTTGAAGATCAATCGTCCAGCTCGTTACTGCTTTTCAGTGCTGTATCGGATAAAAGATTGCGATCGGTTGTTCGTGACATAGCCTAACGTTACTCAATGAGATTTTTATTTAAATCTACGAAAATGGAAAATGGATTTATTTCAAGATTTTCTATCTGGGTTTTTTCAAGGGTAATTTTTATGTCTTGTGAGAAGTGTATTTCACTACATAGTATAAAACAAAGTCGCTTTCTCTGTCCCTATGTATGTAATTTAACCCTACGAGATTTATCAAAATAATGTACTAAGTATTGTACAGTGTACACATTGAAAAGGTCTACAGAAAACTCCGCGATGGTATATGTCCATTATGGATATCCCATAATAACATTTTTGTGTCAATTAACTTTTTACGACAAATAATGGCTAATTTTCGAAGCGATTTTAACCAATACAGCATTAATCCTTATCTAATTAAATACCTTAAATACAACTTTGTTTTGATATACCTAGATCTATATGGTCCTTTACAGCAAATGATTTAAATTAACATTTTCGAAGAAAGACAGATTTTAAAATTGCGGGACGTATCGTTTGCCGCGGTACCGGCCGGCCGGGGCGGCGGGACGGTGCCTGTCAATAGCGCGTCGGAGGCAGCGGTTCTCCCTAATCCCTATAGTCTATACTCTATAGCACTTTGAATTTAGTATCAGCATTGCACCCGTACGAAATTTATAAAATATAATGACCTATCACACGTCCGTCTCATCCAAGCACCCGAGTGCAAAAGGAATGAGTCTTCTTAGTGAGCACGCAGTGACCCTTCCCAATTCCCATCAACCGTCAAATGCTCCAAGTTAGCATAGGTAGCCAGCACGCAATGGCCGTTCCTGACAGCTCATCTTCGTCAGCTTCTTGGCCTTACTGCTAGCTTATTCTTTTTTCTTTTGTCTTTTACGGGAGGATCATCGGTGGAAATGTCAACTAGAAAATAAATGTCCGTTCGTCTTAAGAATTATATCATAAAAGCGTTTTTTTAAACGTTCGCATCAAAACAAATAGTACTTTGCAAATTGTATCACCAATGAGTTCTAAGCCTCAATTACTGAGACTATGCCTGGCAATAAAAACGACTTGAGAGGATGTACGTGAGTACCTCCCAAGTGCTTCGACTCAATTAAGAATGGATATGTTAAATTTAAAACCACAAATCGCAACATTTCTCAATCTAGTTGCTATCAATATTAATATACAACTAATTTACCTCTTACCCCCGTCAGAGGGCCCTCAAACCTTCGTCAAGGGTAACCCTACTTGACGCTGAGAATGCTCTTTTAAATTCCATCTAGATGACCTCTGACTTAGCTATTTGCATAAATCTTATTAGAAATGTCCTCAGATTAATGAAATTCGAATTTTGTGATTTCATTGCGATTCGAATTATTTTTTCGTTAAAAAGTTCATTAATTAGTTCGGTTGCTAAAGAAGTTCAAATCTTTAGGAAAATCTTTATTGATTAACAAGATTTAATTAGTGAACAATTTTATAAAAATACTAGCGAATTTCTTAGCGTAGTTTTGATGTTTATATTATTTAGATGCTTAGTAAACATAATTCCATAAAGCGATTCAACCATTGTCCTATTGGGACTGGGCAGTTGGGCAGATTTGTACACAAGCCTGATCGATTATGGTCAGCTATTTTGATCCATCTCCCGGACTTTCCAGCTTCTTTAGCCAATGCTCCTTCGTTGCCAGGTCAGTTTTGGGAAGCCAAGTTTTCTTTTGACTGGCTATAACTCTAAACTAATTCGCTATTTTTGCCAAAGGCTTTTTTTCTTTTCTACTTTACCAAAAATTTCTGGTAACTTTATTGTATGCTTATTTTATCTTGTATATATTTTAATTGTATTTTGAAGGGAAACTTCTTTAGAATCGTCGTGATTTCAAACCGGATGCAACGGAAAAAGCGACAGTAAAAAGAGACAGACACATAAATTAATAGGATTTGGCGTGAGAGAGAGTGAGATAGGAGGCATTATACAGTGTATAAACTTTAAATTAGTGTGTATTTGAACATTTTCTGAAATAAAAAAACAGATTTGATGAAAATTAAATAAGTAGGTCAAGTAAGTAGTTTAATTATAAAATTAGATTATTTATCAATTTTATTTACAAATCATTAGTTATAGAAACTTTTTTAGGAAAATCTTTATTGATTAACAAGATTTAATTAGTGAACAATTTTATAAAAATACTAGCGAATTTCTTAGCGTACTTTTGATACTTATATTATTTAGATGCTTAGTAAAAATAATTCCATAAAGCGATTCTACCACTGTCCTATTGGGACTGGGCAGTTGGGCAGAAGACATCCAGATTATTACACAAGCCTGATCGATTATGGACAGCTTTTTTGATCCATCTCCCGGACTTTCCAGCTTCTTTAGCCAATGCTCCTTCGTTGCCAGGTCAGTTTTGGGAAGCCAAGTTTTCTTTTGACTGGTTTTTTCTTTTCTGCTTTACCAAAAATTTCTGGTAACTTTATTGTATGCTTATTTTATCTTGTATATATTTTAATTGTATTTTTTAATATTTTCTTTTGTAACACTTTTCTTTACTTCAATTGTCATACATTTTAGATGAAAGATTTTGTAAAATATGCAGTAGTTTAGTACTATGTATGCTGTGGTATACTTTATTAAAAAAAAAAAATCTATGTCTAATCTAAAGTCGCCTAATATGTAAGTTTTTTAAATCTAAAACTGTCCAACTTGGCTGTTTAATCCGTTGTGTAATTCGTCACGAACACCCAATGAGGTATCCCTATTCTCATTAGGGCAAAGTTACTTTACCCGTTAATAGCGACCGCGCATTACCGTTTAAAAGGCTCTTCAAACACGTACGATTAGGCGCATTGCATGCATTAGTAATTTTAGTTGAATAGTGCCGAGAGTGTAGGAGTAGTGGAGGAAGTGACCGGATGCTCTAATTACGAATGCATAAAGCCTCGCTGCTCACTACTTTTCACCATAACGCTCTATTATCCGACTAGAATTTTGAAGTTAACTTCAAAAGTCGATGGTTTTTATGGGTGATTTCAATAAATATATACAAAACTAGCTGCCCCCGCGAACTTTGTTTCTCCTTAATGTGATTTTACTTAGCCTACCTTTTTAGTACATACGAACGTGGAACATTTTGCTATGCTACCCCAGAGGTTGTTCGGTTTTCCGGAATTAAAACTTTTTAGGTTTTTCTGTGATTTTTCTCCATATAAACCTCAAAATGCAAGTTATAAGTTCTAACATTTAAAGAAAATGAAGGGTTGTATGTATTTTTGTAGGTTATATTAAAAAAAAAATTGTCTAAAAAATAAAAAAATATTGTTTTGGTCTGGACACCCCTTATCATTTAAGGGTTTGTAATATAGATAATAACCGATTCTCAGACTTATTGAATAAGCATAAAAAATCATAAAATCGGTCGGGCCGTTTCGGAGGAGTATGGGAACGAACATTGTGACACGAGAATTTTATGTATTAGATATACATTATACACATAATTGTAGCCTCAAATAACCACTTTCTACGTCTTTATATTAATCGTTACTTATTCCATAGAAGAAACGCAGTCTAACATTAAATTTAATATCAATTAATAAATTCTAGTACTAAACGATTATGCAAGTTTAAAGTTGTTTTGTTCCGTCAATAGGCGTTCATGTGTATCTCACCTAAGAGTTTAAATGTCGCAAACCATAAAGCACTCTCATCATAGCACCTAAACCGTAAATTTAAAAGCCTCCGCTGCTCCTGGGCCTACCCTCCATTATCATAAAATTACGCGTTTCAGTTTCTTTTGATGTGTCGTAAAAAATGAAAATACATGAGCATACTCAGCGTGTATTTGGTTTTAAATTAATTTTTCAAACGAAAGCGAATTTTTTTCGGATCGTTGAGGGTATGTTGAAATCATTTTTAATCAAACAACGGGTCTTTGTTTTCTTTTAATAAAATATTTTACAGTTTAATAATAGAACTAGTAATTAATTGAACAAACGCGGGCAATTTATCCAATTTACGAGTCGTGATTGGTTTAAACTAAAGTTTTATTATCTTGGATTTCAGTCAATTTAGCTTAATAATGATTTATACGCCTAAACTTTTCTCAGAAATCACACAGTTTATTGATGTACAATTATACAAATACAAATCCCTTTGATAGGTTTTCTTCTTCTTTCGTTCTTCTTTTACAAATAACTCGGGTTCAATTATATAATTTGTGTCTGTTACTACAACTAGACATTTATTCTATTAATAAAGCTTTCCAACGCTCGGCACACCTGACACATTAGTGAAAAAAAAACACAAAATACAGTTTTTAATGTGACAAGCACTTAAAGGCAAACATGACATACATGTAGAGATCATAAAAATATCAATAAAAACAATTATTAAACAAAATAAACATTACTAAAAAAACAATGGAAATAAAAATGGAAATTACAAAAAACTAAACAAAAATCAATTTTTTAGACGTTGTAAAAATATGCCCAATTTTATTTTGGGGAATCGAAGCTAGATCTCCAATACCTATATCTATCTATATATATATAATGAAAATGGTCTTCGTTTGAGGCTCAATCACGCCTAAACCACTGATCGTATCGACATGAAACTACCACCATTCGATGCGAAATTTATGGCTATATATAATTTATTTATTAAATTCCAACGTTCCTTCATTTTTTTATTGCTGTTTTACTTTTATGAAAATTTATCCATATGGACTTCACCGCGGAAACATTCGGGGAGGCTTCCTAGAAACTCTAAACGTCAACATCTGTTAAAAACTCGATTTTCGAAATATTTCAATTTTCTTAGCGGGAAGTTAAAAAGAAGAATAATAAAAATATGAAAAAAAAATAAAATAATGAAACATAAAATTTATTTTAATTCGTCCAGCAAAGCGGGCGCGAAACGGCTAGTATGTTTATAAAGCTTAATCAATGTTTTCCCCACGCCACTTGCCACCCTTATCAGATAAACAAATAAATCAGAAGGTACAAATATTAAACGAAATACTTAACCAGGTCGCAGCAGTCGGCTTATCGGTCTGTTTGTAAAACTCCAGCCACAATGTGACTGTTTGCGTCGTAAATAATAATTCCCTTTTATGGTACAGAATGATATAAACAGTTGCTTCAGTCTCAGTAAAACGAGTTTGCTACTGTTGACTTAGTTTGTGGATAGTGAAACGCTGTGGACACCTTCTGCTTAGGGGATAAATGACATTAGTAATCAAATTGTAGTCTAGTGCTTACGCGTGTGATTCTCAACTGGAGATTACTATTTCAGTGTGCGTTATTTCTTCTCGTATTGTGAAGAATGAGACATGTTTTAGACACAGAAATAAAAAGTATAGTCAAAAGATTGATCACGTATAAAAATATAAATAAAACATAAAAAAGAGCGTACTTATAATTCTTGAAAGGATGGCAACGCACTTGCGATCCTTCTGGCAATGTGAGTGTCCATGGAGGTATCACTTAACATCAGCAGAGCCTCCTGTCCGTTTACATCCTATTACATAAAACAAATATATAAATAAAGTGCCCAACGTTACTGGTTACTAATTAAAAATCACTGATAAATTATGAATAATAGAAAATCTTATACCCGAAATTGCTTACTGTTCTCAGTATTCTATGTCATTGTATGTTTTTAATATTCACACTGCAGGGACGCGGATGACCTCTTTTTAAGGTTTCTAGGGAGAAAATGTTCTGTAATATTTTCATACACTCACTGCACTAGCCTACTTTTAATCCTTATATTTCGCTTCCTATTATTGGCATAGGGGCATCATTTTTAATTAATATTTTCAAACCAATCAATTTGCACACATTTCAAAAATTCATTAAGAACTAAAAAATCTGTCAAAACTTTATCCAGATAATTTTTTTAAATAATATATCAAAGCTCATCATCTTCATAGGTATATAATTTTCTACAGTTTAAGGGTCCAAAATTTATCACAATTACGGTGCATTTACAAATAATATATTTATACAAATATATTAGATGATAGGTGCAGTGCTTTTTTTTTAAATTGATCAGTTTTATGAGCTTTCTGAGCTTAATTCTAAAACTGTGAATCTAAATCTAATCTATTATTTTCTTTAGTTTACTCATTCTTTCTCAAATTCTCTAGAAAGATAAAAAAATCGGTTGTCTGTAAAGTCGGTTTACTGACGATAGTTGAACGTGACAACGTCACGAATCGCTCACTCAAGTAGGAGAGAGAACGCTGAAGAGCGCGGAGTCCGATTGTGCCTCTCTGTCGCTTCGCGCTCTCGCTTGCACTTCAAGCCTTAAATGGAACGCCTCAGAGCGAGGTAACGCCGCATGAGTCATGTTTTTTCGTGCGTGCAGCCGGCTCCATCGAATTATAAGACGTTGTCACGTTAAAAATTTAAGCATTGTACAAGAGGTAGTTTGTCTTTTTACCTTTAGAAGGCCAATTTACAAATTCAAAACAATTTTAAACGCTTCAAGTGTCCCAGTTGAGTGACAACCAGTGACAGTATTTATTTCTTAGCTTTCTTTATGCCAGTTTATGGCTATACTAGTACTAAGATTAATCCCGTAAAGGATCTTCGCAATTTCTGATTAAAATTTACAATGGTTCAATGTACAATGGTTTTAAATGAAAATGAATTTCACTTAGCCAAGCTCAAGAGACTTTCTTAGCTTGAACTTAATGTAGCATTTATTTAAGTTATTGTGGCAAAGACCTTTGTTGTTCGGTATTGTTTTCATATAATTATAAGATTTTTTAGTTATTAATAGTGAGATTTTAAATACGTTTAGAAAAGGAATCGTAGAAGATTATATACTTTTCTGCTCATTTTTATAACATAAATCAGTGGCGCCACAACCTCTTTAGGTCTGGGCCTCAGATTTCTGAATCTGTTTCATGATAATTTGTCATTCTAATAGGCAAGAAGTAATCAGCCTTCTGTGCCTGACACACGCCGTCGACTGTTGGGTCTAAGGCAAGCCGGTTTCCTCACGATGTTTTCCTTCATCGAATATTAAATGCACATAGATAGAAAGTCCATTGGTGCACAGGCGGGGATCGGATCTATGATCTCAGGGATGAGAGTCACTTTACTATATATCTAATCGAAAACTAAAAATAGGTGCACTGCATTATTGTTCTTTATAATTCATTAATTAAACGGACATTTATAGTGTGCATTACAGCACATTTATTAATTTCCCATTATATTGAATATAAACGATTAAATCGTGGCTGATAGAAAATTAACGAACAACAAATCAAAAAGTTACTTTATTTTTTAGACCCTGTTACATTCTAATAACCGCAGAGAAGGCTGGCTGAGCTGAGAGGTTGCGGAACAGCACATCATTATATTATACCAAGACTCTAAGGTTGTCAGTGTATTATTGTAATCATTTCAAGCATTCCTTGATAGTATGTACTACAAAGCCTTATTTCAGTAGCTACCACATAATATACATTCTATTAACTATTCCATTAAGACATGCTATACTCTCCTGTCAACTCCACCCCGTATTTGCAATCATTTAACTCCGCTATCATAATTATAAGATACTAATTATGTAACACGTTCAAAGGGGAGCTCCCCAATATTTATTGGGTACGCCCCGCTGGGTTTATGACGATATTGGAACAAATAAAGTTAATAATAGTGAAAATTTATCCGGGATCTTGGTAATATCGGGAGCTCCCATCTCAGTTGTTAAATTGTAACGACTTTGTTACCCTTTTATGGGTTTATGATTTAGTTTACTCAGTAACACATTTGAGGCTAGTGTATACAGGGTGTCTCAAAAGGAAGTTCATATTTAGTTGATCGATAAAAAAAAGTAAGTCGTGTATCAAAAAGGTGTTTATTTATTAGTAAAGTACACATTTTGGGAATTTATTTCTTAAAATACCGTCCAAATGTAGACCCTCGCGTTCGTGGCACTCATTTAATCGAACAATAAAATTACTTATGACGGCTCGGCAGGTGGACTGTGGCAATGGCAGTGATGGCTGCCATTTCGTGACGGATATTTTTTTTCAATTGCACCAGAGAAGTCGGCTTATTGGCGTAGACTTTAGATTTAAGATAACCCCGTTAGAAATCCATAGGGGTTAAATCAGGACTGCGTGGAGGCCAATTTATGTCACCTCTCCTGGAGATCAATTTGCCTGAGAAAATTTCACGAACTCGTGGCAGAGACGTATTGGAAGTGACGTTGCTCCGTCCTGCTGGAACCTTGTTCTTTGGTTATAGCCATTAAAGTTTTGAAGTTCAGAAACCAATTCGTCTAACATTTTCACATAACGCTAAATAAATAAATGTAAACTTCCTTTTGAGACACTTGTTACTATGATAAAGATATCAATACTATTTGAAAAGGTATTTAATCAAACTGTTTTTGTGACGGCACCGTCACAAGTTATTTGACTTATTTTGTTTCCCCTAGGTGGTGCAGAATGGAATCGCATTGTTTCTTGCACTTAATTTCGGACCACGTCAACTCAATGGCTCCTGCCTTGGCCACTGAGCGTCGCCAGGATTGTTTAAGACGACCATGTTTCCTTTTTCTTTGGAGAGTCAATATAGCGCCTATTTAGGGATGTGGTTGGGCTCTCTTCAAACAGTATGTGCGATACATTACCACTTGCGACGTAAGATCTGGTAGCCGATTGGCGTTTCCAAGTTAGCTTTTATTTTTTAATAAGTTTTAGTTCTGGGCCTCAGACTTCTGTATCTGATTTGTGATCATTTGTTTATTCTAATAGGCATGTAGGTGAATTCGCACGCTGAAGCCACTAGGCGAACAACTGCTACTAATTAAGCTCTGCTTGTGATTAGGATCTTCATACGTATACTTAGGCTACTCATCATAATTCTGAATAGCAAAACATCGTTAATATTATAGCACCAATTCAAATGTGCTGGTCAGTTATAAACTTTGCATTTCCCTCTTACTTAATGTCCCAAGTTTCTTATCTCTGTACCATGTTATCTGAAAGGGTTAACTGGGTTTGTTAATGATATTGGCTTGTATTATCTATAGAGTAATTTTGTTTGAGGGTGATAAGCGATATTAAAAAGATAAGAATATCAAACTTATTCTGTTTCCATCACATACTGCTTAATGATTATGATTTATTGAGGGCAGATGTGCAGTGATAGTCTAGTGGCATACGCACCACCTAATCCTGAGGTCTTGCATTCGAATCACGGTTGTTCACCAATGGTTTTTCTTTATTTGTGCGCCATTTACACTTGCACACATTAAGTATTGCGATCAAGATACTGTATTCTTTTTCTGAATCTAAAACAACAACGGAAAAGCTTTTAAGCTACATCCCAGCATTAGTATAACCTACTTAGCATAATTAAAAATAACTTCCAGCACTAATTATAAACCCGTGATAAAAACTTTAGCGTTTTCTTAATTTATTTTTAAACGAGCTATCGTTAAACTCATCAAAGGCACACTTCCACTAGATTAATCAGGAAGTACCTAGTCGTTTAACAAAGTAAATTGCTACAAACGGCTAACTGTGAGTGTAATTAAGCTGATCGTTATTGAGAACGTATCTACGGCTAACCGCACGAGCCCAAACGAGTTCTACTCTGAGAGGCTGCTAATGATTTGGCAATTTGATACCTCATGCACATATTTCCATTTGTCATCATTGTCATTTGTTCTTTGCCATCCCTTAGTCAGGTATTATTGTTTTATTGATATCTGTCACAATTGTTATTAAATTATTTAAGTAATAAAATATGGTAGATACGCAGTTCATATTATTAAAATTATTTTGTCACAATTGTTATAATTGATAAAATTTATATTATTATTATAATTTATTTTTATTATTATAATTAATAAAATATTATTAAATTGTAACGAATGAACACAAAAAATAATGGACTGATGTTAAAAAATCTTCATCATTAAAATGCTACATTATCCTTAAGTAACATGAGACTTATTACCAAAATATGTCAAAAATGTCCAGCCATGTGAAGGTTGGACAGGTCACTTATAAAATGTAGTACAATTTTATCAAAATGTGCTAAAATAAATCAGATATTATTAAGCTTTTGCTAAATGATTTCTTAAGTAAACAGAAAAAATACTTTACTTTTCATCCTTAGTAGATTTATATTATGACAGTAAACAAAACGTATATACAAATACCAATAATACCAAATCAACTTCCAGTTAAAGTGAGGAGCTATATGTGATATGTCCCCGCAATAAACACTACAATTGCATACAGATTCAAAGTTCAAGAGTACTACAAGATCAGGGGAAAACATAAAGGGATAGTGTCTACAAGACAATCGGTGGCAATATAGCGACACCCTCAGTACTAGCAGAAGCGAAATAACGCGTAACGCTGGGGGAAACAGTATTAATACTTATGGTTAATTGTGACGGGATTGGTAGGAGCTAAAATGTTTCCATGTCTCTTTAACTTGAATTAAAACTGTATTTTATTTAGTTAAACTATATAGTTTAATTCTTATCAGTAGTCAAATGGTACAAAAACCTCTTTAAAGTAAGTCTATTAAATTATGTTTTTTTCTATTAGAACGTTTAAAAAATTCAATTGAAAGATTTGTGTGACACATTTGAAAAAGTATCAATGAGTATGACAAAACTAGTTATTAAAAACCAATAGACATTGAATTAACTTGATAATCTATGAATTTTAAATAATTGTAATTATTAGGTACTGCTTGCTATTGAAAACAGTGTTTGCCCAGTGGCTTCAGCGTGCGACTCTCATCCCTGATGTCGTACTTTCGATCCCCGGCTGTGCATCTCTGGACTTTTTTTCTATGTGCGCAGTTTACATTCGCTCGAACGGTGAAGGAAAACATCGTGAGGAAGCCGACATGTCTTAGACCCAAAAAGTCGACGGCGTGTGTCAGGCACAGGAGGCTGATTACCTACTTGCCTATTAAATTGAAAAATGATCATGAAACAGATTCAGAAATCTCAGGCCCAGACCTAAAGTGGTTGTAGCGCCGTTGATTTATTTATTTTAATTATTAGGTACTATGTTAAAAGGATGTATTTAGGGGTTCAATGTGTCATGACAGTCAATGCATGACTTCGACTTAGGTTCCTTCAAGAAAAGAGCGTACCAATTCTTAAAAGGCCGGCAATGCACTCGCGAGCCCTCTGGCATTGAGCGTGTCCATGTGTGGCGGTATCACTTAACATCAGATGAGCCTCCTGCCCATATGCCCCTGTTCTATAAAAAAATAAAAAAAAATAGTATGTAATAAGAAATTACTGGTTTTATTTTTAGATATTTATAAAGCGCTTTCTTACCGCTGCGCGAGGGCGATCTTCCTTGGACGTGTCCAGACTTACGATCACTGAAATGCACGTGGTTCATTAAAGCTGGCATGAGTGAGCACATAGCACCAACTTTTATTGCCTATCACCTACGGGAATTTGACGGAAATTAATTTCATACTAAAGGAATTCTTTATACAATTCCCGACTTAAAAGTAAAACGTAAACTTATTGACACAACCTATAATGTTAGAAGTCTTCTAAATGAAGAAGGCGGTTTTAATTTTAGTAATACCGAAAACTTCTTGAACTTTATTGTCTAAATACTAGGTGCTAAGGGTGAAACACTTTGCACACAAGCACTGCACACACATGAAAATGTTAGATGTGTAATGTCATGTAATTTTTTGTAATATTTTTGATCTATAAACATATTTATTGCGGATTAAAATACATAACAAAGTTTCATAATAAACTATCTCATCGTTACAGAAGCAGTATTATAATTTTAATTAAATTATTTATTTAATAATGAACTAAAAATTATTATCAATTTATAACTAAAAGATAAGAATGTTAAAACAAAGTTATAACGCAAAAGGGTAAAAATAAATTCAAATAAAAACTGATGAGGTCTTTCTCAAAAAAACCAAGGAAAATTATTGACTTTAAAACTCGCCTCAAACACACCCAATTAGTTTTAAGTATTATTTTATCACTAGATAACGCCGCCCCCTCGCCGCCTTGACAAACATTCAAACAATGATTCAAGCTTCAAGCATAATAAATAGTCGAAAATTCCTCTTCATTTCGAAGAAAATTCTTTAGTAAGGCTCCATAGTCTTGTATTAGTTAAGTACGTGAGCGCCATTCATATTGTGTATTAGTTTGAGTGATGACTCGTGAAAAACGGCTGTTACGGGAACAATAACGAAAAACTTAATCATATGATATTCTTTTTAATTTACTTTTATAGATCACTAGCTGACCCGGCAAACGTTGTTTTGCCATGTATCTAGGAAACCCTTTTTAGTTCTATAAAAATAACTATCTACTATAATAAAAACTACGGGTTGATCGTAGAGGGGTGATAATTAAGGGTTGTATGTATTTTTGTTTGCTGTATCATAAAAAAATAAAAACAAAACAAAAAAAAAATTGGGGTTTGATAGATAGATAATAGCCAATTCTCAGACTTACTGAATATGCATAAAAAAATTCATAAGAATCGGTCGAGCAGTTTTGTAGAGTATTGGACGAGACACAAGAATTTTATATATTATGTATTAGATTCATAAGTTTGTAACGATATTTTCATACATATTTTTAATAACAAATCGAGCGCACGAGGAAGTTCCCACTGCCTTCCCCCAAATGTAATTTTTTATTGGGTAACCCCAGATTGTTAAAAATAACATCTCTATCGTCTCTTATTATGAAAAGAAAGAGATCGGGGAAGGAAAGGTCCAGGGACCTTTCCATCTTTTATATTTACTTGTATACTATACAAGAATAAGCTATCGCCGAATATGCTTAAAACGAGTATCAAAGATATCCATACCGCTAAATCACCTGCATCATCAGCACACCCCATAAACACACCCGCACGTACCTACCCTCACTTTCACACCATCATGTAACACAGTCGAATTAGGTATTACCTACATCTTTGCCTTTATCCTTAGTATATATATTTTTTTATAATATATTTTACCCGTAGGATTGCGAAATAAATAAATATGTTTCACTACTTTTCCGTTCCGTTCCTTAAGGTTTATAGAATCCAGACGGAAAAACAAATATCACTTATTTAATTCATCGTTTTTTCAACAAATGTTCTATAAATACATTATAACAAGAAACCAGCAAAATTTTCATAAAAACAATCGTAAGACCCAAAGCGCCTTGTTGAAATATATCTTGAGCTGCCCATAAATTCTCCGCTATGAAAACCGCAATATGTCCGGAAACACTTTATTTATTTCCCTAAAGTTTTCTATCTTTATAAATAGGGATATTTTTAAGTTATGGTTATATTCACGAAATTTTACGAACCGAGCTTTGTTTATGTGTAACGTAAATAAGATGTGTATGTGTTTCTGCCTTTACTCTCACATATATCTAAAATATTGTATTTTTACGTTGAATAGTAATTAAATCAATTTGCACTTTATTGTACACATGTAAATTATTGATTAAACACTATAATCTCTTCCTTCTACTGTTCGACGCTGAGTTTTTTCATGTTTACGACGGTTTCACTTCGATAGATTACAATCTACTGAATACGTTAAATTGTAAACAGTACGTTGAGGTTCACAATCTTTCGACAGTTTACAATCTCGCGAGATAAATTAGAATATAACGGTATTTACAATTTTATGGTGACATATATAAATAAACTAACTGATACATTAAGAACATTTGGAACTGGAAGAAAAGATTTGTTAACTAAATAATAATTATAACATTTATTCCTAATACTAACACGACACGACATTTTGAGATATATTTTTATATATTAATTCTTATGTCAAAAAATTAAAATGTTAATTTCAGTAAATATCGCAAAAATTATAAAACGTATACGTTTATTTTAAAGTTAACAGAAATGTGTGTTAATATAGGTTGATAATGATACAGATCAAAAACACGAATAATTTTATTGATTTAACAGCGATTAAACAAGTTTTTCAACACATCACCTGTCTGTAATTTAATATGTGTTCTTTTACATTTTATTTCCAGTATTGATGTTAGCACGATTTCCCTTCAAAGCTGCGGTTTTAGTATTGACAACCACTCGTTGTCCTTTGCAGCCTGGTTTTTCACATCATATTAAATGAATTACTGCAGTATGCGGGTATGAAAATACGTACATTTATTTCTTTTTTTTTTAAAGAAAGGTATAACATTTAGCCATTAGGCGTATATTTAAGTTATGAGATTTCAAAAACATTGTTTAGAAATACCGGTGCTCTTGATCATTAAAACTGCCAGAATGCTCTCGTATGCGTAGCCAACCTTTTAAGAATCTGAATGCTCTTTTTTGAAAGGACTTGAATGTTTTTTTAAAGAAAAAAACGGGGCAAACGGGTAGGAGGCTCTCAATGCCAGAGAGCTCGCGGGTGCGTTGCCGGCTTTATAAGAATTGGTACGCTCTTTTCTTGAAGGATGCTAGAATTTTTATTTTTCTGTTTCTGTTTCTATTTTCAAACAATATTGCAAGCAATATTTGAAAAACAGACTATAGTTAACCGGTCAACAAATTTAAGTGCCGTAGTACCAATTCTAATATTTATTAACCAATTACAGGTTAAAATTCTTTCTTCATGCAGTAAAATTGTCATTTACAGAAACAGACTTCATACTCATGTAATTTGTCTACGTCAGTTCATATAAAAACAATTATGAAAATCGTTCTCTTATGCGAGAATAAACCCCAGATTATTCGGCGTGGGTAGCATAATACACCTGCATTACACCTACAAAGTAATCGCACCTTTATTGTGAAGGACTACAGGTGATATTACAATAAACGTATGTTGCGGTTTTCCATTCGGTGAACATTCCCCCAATCACCTTGACTAGTTCGTTGCACTATTTGCATTTTTGCGGTGACAAGATATTTAAGTATTACTTTTACAATGAAAACTTTCAATGAAACATTGCCATTATTGTCGAGTGTTTACATTAATAAAATGTGCATGTCGCTGTCATATATAGGTTAATAATGATGATTTATACAATAAATACCGAAAACCATTCATTTTTCACCCCGGCTGTGCACCAATGGACTTTCTTTCTATGGGCGCATTTAACATTCGCTCGGACGGTGAAGGAAAATATCGTGAGAAAACCGGCTTGCTTTAGACCCAAAAAGTCGAAGGCGTGTGTCAGGCACAGAAGGCTGATCACCTACTTGGCTATTAGATTAACAAATGATCATGAAACAGATACAATCTGAGATACCTAAAAAGGTTGTAGCGCCATTGATATATTTTATTTTTTTAATTTATATTAATTCTAAGGCAGGCCTTTGGTACTTACCAACCTAAAAATAATTAATGTTTTGCAGAAATTCAAGACCTCCAGATAATACGCGTTAACACTATGATCGCCATATGCTAGTAGATATAAGAAAAGTACGACACAATTAGTTTTCCAAGTTTCTAGTGCCATAGAAACAGCACATTCCTGATTATAATACATTATTAAAATCACTGAAAAAACTAAGCACATTTCTTGCATTCAAGTTAAATTTCGTTCAAACTTTATAACAAGGTATGTAACTTTGTGATTTCGTGTGCAAATTTCTATTTGTTTTTCGCAATTTAAACTTTTCCACGTGCATATGTGAGCGATTATAATCTCATTTCTTTTAACGAATTAACTTCGGGCTTTATTTCTTAGATATATTTCAATTTTCAAAATTTCATATGTGTTTAACAACTCGCCGTGAATTCGTGATAAATGGTGAATAATCTAACGATAACAGCCTTGCGATTCTGTAACTCACTTTTCGAACTCTCATAGCGGTTTTAATATCGCAGTTGATAAGGAGGAAGCTTGTTTATTGTTTATCAGAATGCCAAATCGTAAAATGACTGCTTTACGACTGATTTGAGCGCGACCGCCGCTGCAAAAACCGCTGTGAGAGTTCGAAAAGTGAGTTACAGAATCGCAAGGCAGGTAATGTACCCCAAACGTATCGTATTAGTTTTGACGTGGTATGAATGTTATAAAATACATTTTAAATCTGTCTATGAGCAGGCACTTGTTTTCTATGCCAGTCTTATTGACTGCGTGAATAGCTAGCTATAGATTTGTCTCAATTTCTTTTGTCTGGATTTTCATAACATCATAATAATTGTTAATATAACTTTTATAGGCTTTATTGGTTCTTAGACAGTTTTTTATTACAGTTATGTAAATCTCCCTTACGAATACGTAGTAACTACATAATGTTTATATACCCCACAGCGTCATTCAAAACTTTTAAAACAGATTGAAAATGAGGATTTTGGGGATCATAGTGATCCCTTTATAAATAACAGTGAAGTCATCAGAAGGGTGGCAGGTTTGAGTGTCATGTGAACCAGCGATCAATCTTGGAAAAAGGGATGAGGATAGAAAAGGAAATGTATGCATTTTCTGTTTCCTTTGGGCATACCTGATTAAAAAAAACAAAAATCAAAAAACCCATTTCTAGGTTAGGTAAGGTAATTTTGTTTAATCATTTTATTGAATATAGTAATTTAAAAAACTATACTATTTAATAAAAGCATTATCATTGCAAATTAAAAAAAAAACAGGATTGCCTTAAACTCGGTTAAGGTTCATAAATAAACATCTATATTTATCAAAATATGATTCCCTCCCAACACTACTTACTGATCTTTTCATTAGATCGTGAACAAAATTTAACATATAAAGTGAATATGTTATGAATATGGTCACCCACTCTTTATACAAAGATTACCATTTTTGTATATGCAGTGCCTAGTGCGAAATAGCACTGACTACTGTCATTTAGTTTTGTAAAACCCAAAGCTTTAACTTTGCAAAGAAACTTTTGAGGATTTTTACAACTTTCATTCTAAATTTCCGTCGCCCCTTAAAACATGACAACGTTAAAACGAATTTCTCAATACACATAAAATATCTATAGTATCAAAACAGGGAACATAAAATCACTACAAGAACAATAAACACTCTGCAATTGAGACTTCACACGAAGGTGATTTCCCTTCTATTTCCATCTCACTCGCTCCACTAAAAAATATTCAAAAAACATCCGGATTTGTGAGATAACACTATTTCCCGACACCTCAATGATAGTGGTATGAATGCTGTCAATTATTAACAAGTTGCTTTGTGTCTCTACAGGTCCCCACCATCATTCATCGCTTCCCCCTTGACGCAACAGCTTTGTCTCGGTCTAGACTTGCAATCCATTACAGTACAACCACAGTCTATAAACTAAGTAACTTAGTAACTCAATGTATAAAAGTATTTTTTGCACATGTGTATGTCAGTAATCCCACACTTGCCGATATTTTTGTCTTGTCCAATAACGTTACAGTATAATTACAATACTATCACGTCCATAACTAAATTTTTTACACGTCAACAAAAATATATTCTATTTTATTACATTTCAGTAAAAAAAGTAAACAAAAATATATTCTATTATATTCTATTTCCATCTCTCCGATGGACTCATGCCCGAGTGTGGTTCTATCTGATGGAGCGGCTGATGCGCCTCCAGCAGATTTTGCCTTATTGTATAAGACGAAGTCACACATCTAGCCCCTCACGACCGCGATCTTATTAAGAGTCACCAATCGTGGTCAGTTTTCAAAGATCGCCTCTGCCCCATATTCCATAGACTGCGAGTAAGTCAGGAAGCAGCCACGCGCCACGAAGACTTAGCATAGTTACGCAGTTCTGATAAATGTGTCCCTTTTTTCTCTGTTATCGAGCTGTCACGTGAACGCTGCTGTTGAATTTTTCTCAAAGGATAACGCCGTAAACAATGAAGGGGTTTTAATAGTGCCATTTGCGTTACAGGATTTTCTTGAGTCTCCTTAGAATTTTCAATGTAATGTAGTTAAATCGTGCAAAATATAACAATACGCATAAAGGGAAAATACATTTTCACGTTACTTTATTTAAAGCTTTAAACTGATGATTCTTCTCTTGATTGATGGTATAACTAATATCAGATATAGATCTAAATATCTTAATATTCCAAGGACATTTTTAGTTGTTATTTTATGTCTTAGTGAAGCGCTTAATTATATAATGGGGTAAGGTTTCGAAACATGGCCGTCCAGTAAATAAATTAAGAAGGGACAGAGCTAAATCTTTATATATATATAATTCTTCTGTGAGTGTGTATGTCACTGAACTTCTCTCAAACGACTGGACCGATTTTGATGAAATTTTTTGTGTGTGTTCAAGGGGATCTGGGAATGGTTTAGATTCACAAATCAGCCCGGCAGATGGCACTGCAGTCGGTACTTTCATACTTTGCTTTACTAATCGCTTGAAATATCATGCAGGACAACGTCTGTCGGGTCCACTAGTGTATTATAAAATAGACATAAATGTCACACTTTTTTAAAATTCAAAAGATAAGCGTAACCAAATTGAAATAAAAATTTACATTACGCAGCAATCTAGAAAAATTCGAATCACAAAGGCCGTATATCAAAGGGCTTATCCGAAATTCGACTTCGATTGATCAAGAGCTAATAAGCCGATGAAAATTACAATGGAAAAACTTAAAATAATCGAAGGGTTCCCAGTATGGGGCCTTTGAATGGAACCTTTATGGCAGTAATATGGGGAGTGGTTTTGCTTAAGCAACCATTAGGGAACCGCCGTAGGCGAAATGTAATTCGGTCTTAGATTGAATTTGTAGAAGCAATATAATACAAATTGTTGGAAAGGTTTTTATGAAAACATATACCAGCTTCTGTTTTTAAAAAAGGATAATTAAAATATCTACTTAATTGTCGTTGGGCTGTATAAAAAAATCTTTATTAAAATAAAATACCATATTTTTAGGTTCAATGCCAAACATTAGCTTTGTTTATTACTATATTTATTTTTAGTTAAAATTCAAAAATCATTTATTAATTTAGGCAACACAATGTACACTAATGAACAACAAAACAACAATAAAGAAATACATATTAAATGCTATACTTCTAATTTCTCAAATCAAGGGCATCGAACGGACGAGAAGAACTGGCAATAAACTCTCCGCCACTCTTTTTAATCGTTGTACTTTACTTAAAACACTTTTCGAGTTGTGATCTTCTTTGTATGTAATTATTAACTTGTCCAAAAAGTGTGTAAATTCTTACAAAGCCGGTGGTAACGCGCTCTAGTCTTCTGGCTCTACGCTATTAAGCTACAACGAGCTTTACAACTCCTAAGTTAATAAGCTATAGCAGACCCTGACCTTAAATCATAAAATAAAAAAGGGTCTGTTTTATTTTTCGGCGGCCTTATATAACTATCGCATTACCAGTACATATAAGTCTAATTGAGCTATAACCTAATTCTAAATTCATAACAGGCCCTTCAAAAACCACCTTATTTCATTATCATATACTACCCTACATTATCAACATGGCCATTACATCGTAATGTTTAAACACAGCTATCCGTTTTTTAGAAGGGTCCCATAATTTATTGCTCTCAATGATATTAATGGGAATTGTTCACGAAAAGAAATCTATTAATGCCTTAGAATGCAGTTTGTAATAGAGAGATTATGGGGATCAGTTATACGTGGATTTAAATGTTTACTAAGGATTTTTAAAAAGATTTATTACTAGTTATTGCTTAAATTAACCAAAATCACACAAAAAGTTCTTTTTCGAACATACTTGTTGCCTAATGTGCCGTTGATAATTCATTTAAAATAGGAAAAAAAAATTCACTACTCCCTTAGTCACTGAAGAATATTGTAACTTATAATCGGCTGTAATACCGATAAATGAGCAGTGTTGGCCTAGAGACTTCAGCGTGCGACTCTCATCCCTAAGGTCGTTGGTTCGATCCCCGGCTGTGCACTAATGGACTTTCTTTCTATGTGCGCATTTCACATTCGCTCGAACGGTGAAGGAAAACATCGTAAGGAAACCGGCTTGCCTTAGACCCAAAAAGTCAACCAATCAAGTCAAATTACCAAATGATCATGAAACAGATACAGAAATCTGAGGCCCAGACCTAAAAAGGTTGTAGCGCCATTGTTTTTTTTAATACCGATAAACACAATCTTCACTTATTCAGAATTTCAGAATGAATCTTATCTACAAAGTCGCATAATGATGTCATAATACTTAGATGATACTGTTGCAATTCGATAGCACAAAATCACGAGCACAAAACGCGCCTCACTGCCGTATATTTTACATTCGTGTGTTCATAATATGAGAGTTAACATTATGTTCTAGCAGAATATTTACCGCCCTTTGTGATGGCAGACGCATACAGCCCATTAGTACGACGCGCGAACTATTCGAATTAATTAAATTTAATTGTGTAGAAGCGCGGGCTCACTTCGTGTCTCGTGAACGCGAAAATAAATTTATTTCAACTCAGCTTCCGAGGCTGGATAATTGATTTTAACTTAAAATGGCTTAAGTTGTAATGAGCTAGAAGGAAGGGACATTGTTTAACTTTGTTTAATTATTTATAGATTATTCGTATACACTATTAACAATGCTGTAGTGCAAGTTGTCTCAGTAATATAGTAGTACTCCAATGGATTTTTTTAAAACTTTTATGTATATTTTTGTATTGTTTCTTCATTCTTTATTAGCCTTGTGTGCCTGATACAAGTCATCGTAGTTTAGGTCATAAATCCTCACCGTGCAGTTAATGGTAAGAAGATTGGTACATACCTGGGATTCTGGCATCGCTATACATTAATCTAGTTATTTCACAAAAAAGTTTGTACCTGTTATTAGGAAGTAAAAACTTTTCTTTATTATAATTACGTATCAAGTCACTGAGGTGTTTATCATGCTTAGTAATGATTTCAACTATTATGTACACAGGTGTCAAAAAAGTATTTAATTCCCACTAAATAAAATAGTGGCTTCAGCGTGCGACTCTCATCCCTGAAGTCATAGGTTCAATCCTCGATTGTGGGACTTTTGTCTATATGTACGCGTTTAAAATTCGCTCGAACGGCGAAGGAAGTAAAAACATCGTGAGGAAACCGGCTTGCCTTAGACCCAAAAATTTGACGGCGTGTGTCAGGCACAGGCGGCTGATCACCTACTTGTCTATTACATTTACAAATTATCATGAAACAGATACAGAAATCTGAGGCCCAGACCTAAAAAGGTTGTAGCGCCACTGATTTATTTTATATTTTTATTTTTAAAATAAATTTTAATAATAATGATTTTATAACATGTAACATATATAAAATAGTTTTTATTTTTGAACATACATATGAGGACTTCTTATAGGTCCCATAAATTTATTTTACTTCAATAATCTAGTTATAATACAGAATTGCACTTACACTGACCAAGTTGTATGCCAGATATTATTATTAAAATTATCCGTAGAACTTTAATCTATTTTTTTATCATGAATACAAAGCATGTGGATTTAATGATATGTTAAGTATAAATTCTTTTTTTTTCTTTTCGTTTATTTTACCAAAATTTTTACTGTTCATTAGATAGACTTATCTATCATAAATGTATTATTTTTTATTAAAATTTAATACAAAAACGTTTGTTTTGTAATTACACGTTAATTAATCAATAAAACCTTTAAAAAATTTTTCTTTAAAGGTTTATTTAACCGATTATTTAAATGATCCTAATCCTTGTGATTGATTTGCTCCTGTTCAAACATATGTATGACTCAAAAAGAGTGGCGGAGAGTTTCTTGCCATTTCTTCTAGTCCGCTTTACGCCCTTGACTTAGGCGTAATGTAAATTTAGAATCAATTTAATTTATTTTCTGTTGACGTTCATAAGCGAACTTGGTTACCTATATATGAATAAAGTTATTTTGAGTTATTTACAATTAATATTAATTAATGCTAGTGAGCTAAAAAAATATATTATATATAAGACTTTCCTCTCAATACATTAAATTCCTTTGACTTCCAATATATTAAATTAACATATCGTATCTCATTTGAGAATTAAAGATAGTTCAAAAGTGCAGTCTCTAAATGCTTAAACTTATTTATTTAAGCTCTCGGTCGTTCTACAGAGAACCACACACGTCGCTAGAGTTTATTTTCGATTGCATCGTATTTTAATACCTTTATTTTCTCTAAAGCCACGAATAAACATTCAAAACATTTTATGGTTGGAAAAATAAACATGATATGGTTTCAACTTTCAGAAGCAAAATGACAGTTTCGAATTTCAAGGTGAGTTAATGAAACAAAATTAAGAAAATAATATTAAGGCAATTATGATTGTATTTTAAAAAGTTTCAGTTTTGATTGTCTTCCTACTTTGGGTGTTTTGAAGTTCATTAAAAATATTACCAAGTTTCCAAAAGTATCGTGTTTTTTGCATTGGTTATAATATTTTCAAATACTCTTATTTATATATTTTTATATATATTATTCTTTTTAATCATTTTTCTTCTGCCTCGTTATAACTTATACTTATATATATTAATGGTGACTCAATTAACACTTGGATTAGCTTTTACATTTTTGTTTATACATATTATTGTTCTTTATTTATTTTTTGTTTTTTTTCTTTAGATTTTACTTTATTTTGAGTTTGAGTTTTTGTAAATGATTTATGCACATCTTGTACTTTACCCCCTGTAGGTGTTTCTTTTTTTATTGTTCCACATTAGGGTTGACTGGAAGAAATCGCTTGTTAGCGATAAGGCCGCCCGTTGCCTAATAACTTAAGTTACCTGCTTTTTTATTGTGTATGTTTTTGTATAAGGTAAAAAATCTCCGATATTTATTTTTTTCTGAATCCATTCAATATAATCAAATATTTATAAGCAAAACCGAACGCCCGAGTTCTAAACGAACACAATTCCCTTTTGATATACTTGGTAGCCACAGCGTACAACTTTAGCACACATGTCCAAGTTAATAAACACTACAAAATTGGTTGTCACGATGTCAGGAGGCATTAGCAAGCGGGTGTAAAACACCGGAAAATTGGACAACGGCTGCCTTTGGCCATAATAATATTAGTATGCTAATTTGTTAACATAACCACTGTACTTGGTGCACTGTATCGATATCGATAAATATATTGTATCCTGTGTATTTTAAGCAAACAAAAGAGTTTTAGACGTTTGATACGTCTTTTTAACTTTTACAGCTTTTATCAATTTAATTTATATATGATGCTCATCGTGGCTAAAATAAAAGCTTTAAAAGTTTTTTTTAATTTTCTTTTGAGAGCAGTGTTGGCCTAGCGGCCTGAGACTCTCACCCCTGAGGTCGTAGGTTCGATTCCCGGCTGTGCACCAATGGACTTTCTTTATATGTGCGTATTTAACATTCGCTGGAACGGTGAAAGAAAACATAATGAGGAAACCGAAAACGTCGACGACGTGTCAGGCACTGGAGGCTGATCACCTACTTGCCTATTAGATTAACAAATGATCATGAAACAGATACAGAAATCTGAGGTCCAGACCTAAAAAGGTTGTAGCGCCACTGATTTTTTTTTATTTTACTAATACCAGACTATTGTAATTCTGATTTGTATTTTTTTTTTATATAATAGGGGGGCAAACGAGCCTGCGGGACGACCAAAAAGGGCAGTCTACGCAGCCCATAGACACCCATTTTTAGTGGGTGCGTTGCCGGCCTTTGAGGGAGGAGTAAATATGAAGTAATAATCCAGTACCGTTACAACTTCTTATAGGCTTATGTTTCAGATATTTTATCTTTACCTTTTTACTAGCGGGTATGCGACAAGACACATATTCTTGTGTTTAATACATTTGCTCACACTTACGCGCACATGGAATAAGCAATTAGTGCACATCCGTGGCTTTAACTCATTACGTCATGGTTAAGAGTCACTCGTTTAAAACACTAGCGTTAGGCTCAAATACTACAAATAACTTACATATGAAAAACAATAAAAACAACTTCAATTCAAAAATTCAAAATTCAAAAATCATTTATTCACGTAGGTAACACAATGTACACTTGTGATTCGTCATTAAAGAAATAGATATTAATGCTTCTAATTTTACATTTACTGCCAGTTCTCAAATCAAGGGCGTAGAACGGAAGAGAAGAACTGGCAATAAACTCTCCGCCACTCTTTTTAATCGCCATGTTTTTTTTTTTACACAACGTTTGTAAAGGAGCTGCAACCATTACACCATGTTCCACATGACATCTTAAGTAATTAATAATAATAACATAAATTAAAAACAAAGACTTGTCCCCTATCAGCAGGAGGCATGGTGAAATAAGATCTAAGATCTTCTATGAAATGTATAAAGTTGAGTTAAGTCAAATTATATATCAGTAAGCTTAAATTCTATGAAACATTCCTCAAAAATGTCCAAATCCCCATATATTACGAAGATTTATTCGCACCGCTTTCTCGATTTTCACCTAACACCTTAATTTAATATTAAATTTTCCTCTTTCCATGCGCCTGTGTTGAGCAGATGTCGTTGCATGTTTCCGAATTCATTTTTCACCTTTACCTTGCGTGAAAGCCTTAATATTAGTTTCAGCGTTTCGACTGTTGAATTGTTTATATCTTGTAATAATAACTATTGTTAGGACCAAAGATCAATATAGAACATATCGTCGACTAAATAATACATACCTACTTTTTATATGATCTATAAATATACTTTTGATATACATAAAACCTAAGACTAAGCTCAATCAATACGATTACGTTTTTGAAGTTATACTTCTTTAGGCGCGTTATGAAAAATTTATGAGAGTGAAATTTTACGATGCGCGCGCACCGTTACACAAAATTAACAGAATGAAGTTAGTTCTAGGTGGCATGAAAATTGATAAAAACTATGTTCAAGTTGTATATTCTAGTATTTTTATATTTAGAACACGTGTTTCGTAACAGTACAATTAAACAGTGTGAATAAATAAATATTATTTTGGTGTTTTTATTAAATCAATTTCATATACGACGGTGATAGTATTTACTAATAATAATAATTTTATTGTTTAATTTTAATATGTATCGTTAATCACTACTGCATTTTAGTTATTTTTTTTCCATACGCCAAAGAAGTATAACTTCTAACGCGTGTACATAAGTACACACACTCTTTTTTTTTTCACAGTTAACAAACGGCATCACAGGTATTTTCGTAGATTAATACAACAAATTAACTGTAATAAATAATATGTAGTAGAAACAATAACATCTAATACAAATGAAAGACTTTTACACACAAAGATATAATTCATTAGGTGTCTTTGATTTAAATTGACGATGTTTCTATATGTTTCTGGTATTACCATTGGTAGATAATAAATATGTAAGATTTTTTCTCTTTTAATGGTAACTATAAAGTAAATACCAATGCTTATACTTCATAAGACATAAAAAGTTACTTAAGATTTCCAATATTTAACATTTAAATAATGGATTTTATATAAGTCTGCGCATAAGCTTCGGATATATGTAGGATATTTGTTTTTTGTAACGTAAAATATTGTTTCGATCTACGGATAATTCTGCTCCATTAAAATGATTAATTTCTGTTTATTCTTCGATCAAACAATACGATTATTATCCAAATCGCTACTATCAAGTCATTATGGAAATAACTCAAGCGGTAAAACAATTAGAAATGTTCAGAAAACAATATGAGTGTAACCAATGGAGTGAATAATTATTTTTATAAGGCTTCGATAGATCTTTATATATATAATTCTTCTGTGAGTGTGTATGTAACTGAACTTCTCTCAAACGACTGGACCGATTTTGATGAAATTTTTTGTGTGTGTTCAAGGGGATCTGGGAATGGTTTAGATTCACAAATCAGCCCGCCAGATGGCGCTGCAGTCGGTACTTTCATACTTTGCTTTACTAATTGCTTGAAATATCATGCAGGACAACGTCTGTCGGGTCCACTAGTTTTTATATAATTACTAGCAATCGTTGTTTTGCCCTGTATATTATTTATAGGAAACATTTTATTAGTTTAATAAAATAACTATCTACTATAATAAAAAAAATGGGGTTGATCGTAGAGGGGTGAAAATTAGAGGTTGTATCTATTTTTGTATGCTGTATCCTAAAATAATTCAAAATTATAAAAAAAAATTTGGGGAGGACACCCCTTATGACTTAGGGGGTTGAAAGATAAATAGTAGCCGATTCTCAGACATACTGAATATGCATATAAAATTTGATAAAAATCGGTCAAGCCGTTTCGGAGGAGTATGGTAAGTAACATTGTGACACGAGAATTTTATATATAAGATTATTGTAACGTTATAATACAATTGTCACAAAGGAACTTTGTGTTCTGAACTCTGGATTTTTTAAGGAATCATTTATACTTGAAACGTTACGTTAATTTCAATAGTTTTCGAATTGTAACTATACATTTTTGTAAGCAAGTATTGAGCTCCATATTTGGCACCTAAAGCCCAAACAAGCCTTTCAGTATGGAACGGTCAAACATTCATATTATCTTCTTGAGAATATTTTTGACAAGACTTGTTGAAACTACACAATACTTCTTATTCCTAAATATAAATGTCTTATTGCTTCGTTTGAATCTAAAGTACTCTATCGTCCATTTCGGTCCTTTCTGTGTCACCGCTTTCATAAAAAGAGATAGTTGAGTACTTTAGTTACACCATTTAAAAAAGACTAATTTAATTTTATGAAGATATAGTAGGGTACAAGTATAATCTTTGTATGTATGCCACCAAAGTTGAAGTGTTTCAAACTTATTTAGTTTTAATTATTAAGAGAGACGTATATATTCTTAAAAAGCCGGCAACGCAATGTGAGTGTCCATGGGCGGCATCACTTAACAGGAGGCTCACCTCCTGCCCATTTGCCTCCTATTACATAAAAAAATGTAAAATTCAGCAGCTAATACCTAACTGTCCAACTTTTAATACATAATTTATGCAACTACATAAATACTTTTCCAAGGAATTATTAAAAAATCAATATGATTAATAGGTCTGTCAATGTTTACCAAAGTCAAAATTCTTAAAGTACCTACTTATTAGAGGTAAACATTGATAACAGGAATGACAGATATTAAAGCTTAAAAGATAACAATTCTGGTTTCCTGACAATCAACCGACAAATGCAAGAAGGATGAGCCGATAAGATTACTACATTTAAATATTTATAACTAGTTGTTATACTATTCTGTGCTATACTATTTTCCTCTGTGTGTCCACAGTGTAATGACCACAGTAATTTCTGTGGTTCTTTAGCAGAGAGAATTTTACAAAAGTTCCAGAGATTATAAACAAACTCACATAGATTTCTTCAATAAAGTAAATCAGTGCAACCTTTTTGGTATAGGCTTCAGATTTCTGTATCTGTTTCATGATCATTAGTCAATCTAAAAGACAAGTAGGTGATCAGCCTCCTGTGCCTGACCCCGTCGACTTTTTAGATCTAAGGCAAGCCGGTTTCCTCGCGATGTTATTATCGCTGTTCGAGCGAATGTTAAATGCGCTCATAGAAAGAACGTCCATTAGTGCACAGCTCAGGGATGGCCAACATTGACTTATATAATACTTAAAGTTAAAATCTTCAATCTAAAAGTATCAGAATCTATTCATAAAGATTTCATTAAAACTTTGTATTAACATCCATTAACAAGTCTTTACTGGACATGATCGCTTTGTTCTTCGGATACTTTCAAAATAGTAAATTGGTTATTTAAATAATTTTCCATAAACGAAGTCAAAATCATTTATTCATATTGGTAACACAATGTAGACTTATGAACGTCAAAAAAGAAATGCATATTAAATGCTTCTAATATTACATTACCTGCCAGTTCTCTAATCAAAGACCTAGAACGTAAGAGAAGAACTGGCAATAAACTCTCCGACACTCTTTTTAATCGCCAAGCTTTTAAATGTATACAATGTTTGTAAGGAGCTGCAACCATTACACCATGTTCCACATTACTTCTTAAGTAATTAAATGGTTGAGGCTATAGTACTTTGTAATATTTATGAAAAAAATATCGTCTTTTCTGGTTTCAATTGTCTTGGGCAAATAGTACATATACAATCAGATAATATATATAATTAAGGAGGCAACGGTTACAAGCAGAGGCGCCTTATCGCTAACAGGCGATCTGTTCCAGGTAATCCTAGTAAGGAAAAAGGAAAACTAAGGGTAAAGGTTTCTGTATCTGTTTTGTGATATTTTTTTCTAATGCCTAAGTAGTTGCCTATACACGCCGTCGATTTTTAGAACTAAGGCTTGTTAGTTTTCTCAAGATATTTTACTTAACGGTACGAGCTAATGTTAAAAGCGCTCATAGAAAGATACTTTTATTGGTGCAAAGCCGTAAGTCTAAAGTACGAAAATCCAACTATACCAACAAAGCTCTTACTCTTTTAGTAATAAACATAGAATAAATATATAAAAGTATTAGATTGACAAAAGATCATGAAACAGATACAGAAACCTGAGGCCCAGACCTTAATAGGTTGTAGCGCCACCGGCTTTTTTTTTAAAAAATAGTTGAAATATATTATTAATAACCACTAAGGCACGCGAACCATTGGGACAGTTACATTTCACAATTATTACATTAATTCAAAAGCTCTGGTTTCCTATAAACGCTTAAGTTTTTTTAAAAGTAATATTATTATTTGTTTTACAACGCAGCCAGCCATTTTTAGCGGGTGCGTTGCCGGCATTTGAGTGAGGAGTACAGTCTCTTAATAACCATTAAGGCACGTGGAGCCTCAGGATAGTAATAACTCAATATTATTAAAATCATTTTAAAATTCTGATTTCTCAAGAATGTTCTTTAAATAATATAGGTTCTTAATAATATACGAGTAATAAGGGTTCTTTAAATAATGATATTTTTATATATAATAATCAAATTTCTAAAACCACTTTTATTTAATTAATTGTATGTTTAACATTGATATTTTCATATATATTTAGGACTGTTGAAAATAATGTAATGACTTTAAAATTCTCAGGAGTGTCAATCAATAAAATTGCAAAACATACGACGTGTGAAATTAAATATTGAAAGGGCAAGAGTGGTGCTTTTTAATCAAAACGGCATTAGTACGATCGCATAAGAATGCGTGTGACGCATTACACACACAGACACACATTAATGTGACACACGGTGCTTTAGTTCAACTACCATTTTTAAAGTGATTTTTGTTCCCAAAAAGGTAGGAATTAGATTTTTTTATAAAGAATGAAAATTTATTGTGTATGAGATTTGTGAAGGAACAACCTCCAACCTGAAGGGGGATCTGGTCATTGACCAGTGGGCTCTAAGGCCTAGTTTGGTACCTTAGCTCGGGCTATATTAGGACGGAATGGAACATAAGGCCTAGTGACTGAGGTCTCGAAATATATAGGTATTTAAAGGTTGGAATAACTTTGTCAGCGCGATTCAGGGAATGACCTCATTTTACTGATTGTAGGCATAGATTGTAGGTGTCACGATACATAATACATATTTGTTTTTGTTAAAATGTAGTTCATTAAATTAAAACTATATTCATAATTGACATTTTAATTTTTAAATACAATATTAAGAATATAAAATCTTATTGCCTTTTTGCTTTGACTAAACTTTATAATCGAAAGTATTCGGCAATTATTTTAAAACAAACAAACATAAAAATACACTTAAAAACAAATTCAAAAAATACTTATTACGATGAGAAATTGAAGCAGCGTTCTAAATATTGTAAAAAGTGCAATACCTAGTCGATGTACAATACAAGTTTGCTAAACTGCCTGACTGTGTGTTAGATCTATCAATAGAGGGTGAAGCGTAGCTGATTGTAGCCTACATTGCCCCAAGCGGGGAATTACAATATATACTGAGCTTCATTCGGAATTTATTCAATTTAATATTCTTGTATGCGTTTTGTGTATTAGAATTTAAATATTGATATTAGTATGGTTACGGCTCAAGGCTCAACTGAGAGCCTTTTTTGTTCGCAACTTCTGTAATATTAAGGTACAATGTTACCTGAATAGTAAATCACGTATGTTTGGTAACAAATGTCGGATAGTGTCGCTTTTATGTGATTAGTGATCATGGCGACTAACAATAAAGACACGTTGTTATGCTTTTAACTATATTAAAAACTTTCTAAACTTTAAAAAATAAAATTTGTATTTGGGTTATTGCTGTGTAAAAAATGTCTATTTCACTCAAGATTAAAACTGTATAAAAATTAATTACTACAAAAATATTGATAAATCATTTATTAAATTGGTGTAGTTTTTTTAAAGCTTCTATACAATTAAGAGACGCGATATGTCACTTCTTTTTTTAAGTCCATTCTTTCCATTTTTCTATAGATTATTTATTACTTCTATACAGTAATGCAAGTTGGCTTAAGCGTTTTAATTAACATGTATTGTTGTTAATAAGATAACGATTTGCATAATGCTATCAAGAAGTTTTTTTTAATTTTACCATACCTTTTAGTAAATCTTTACCATTATGTAAATGAATACAGTAAAAATACTACTAAGCCATCTATTGAAATTTTATTTCGTCTATCATTTGTTTTCACAGAATCGGTATTTCAAAAGGTTTTAATTAGAGTTACAAATTCAATTTGGCGAGACTCGTTTGGGGTTGATACAATTTGCATAGATATTATAAGTACGGGTCAATTTTGTATTTCCGATAGCTCAGACGATAGAAAGAGTTTTCGCTAAATATGTATGTATAATATAAGATCATATAATAACTAATATGGACTAGTACTGCGGCAGTCTCATATTGAAAGATAAATTGACGAGGTAACAGTTACCAATATCTATTAAACGTTTTCGTTATTTAACTTGTATCTACATAATTATTCCTAAACTCTCTCTATAAAGATAAATCAATCAATCAGTGGCGCTACAACCTCTTAAGTCCTCAGATTTCTGAATCTGTTTCATGATCATTTTTCAATCTAATAGGCAAGTAGGTGATCAGCTTCCTGTGCCTGACACACGCCGTCGATTTTTGGGTCTAAGACATGTCGGTTTCCCTACGATGTTTTCCTTCAGCGTTCGAGCGAATGTTGAATGCGCACATAGAAAGAAAGTCCATTGGCGCACAGCCAGGGATCGAACCTACGACCTCAGGTATGAGAGTCGCACGCTGAAGCCACTAGGCCAACACTGCTCTATAATAGAATAATATTCCGCTGCTCGATGTAAGCTCTCCATTTATTTTCCAGTAAGATCTTTGCTCTTTCTCTTAAATATGTATTCTAATAAACGTATAATAGCGTTTATTAATTCAATTTAAATATTTGTGAGTTACCTTTATCGATTAATTCAACAATTATTCATCGTATAAATAATTGTTTTTAATGAGCAGAAAAAGCATATGCTTATTTCAAATAATAAATGTTAAGCTGTGGTTAATATACCTGTCATCTCTTTTGTCCAAATACATTTATCCCAGTCAATAATGAATCGGTACCCAGTCTAATACAAAGTTCAAATTGAATTTTTCGCACGGTACGAAATAAATTAAACAGGACTCAATTCCAAAGCCCATCACAAGTACAAATTCGGGACAAATAAAAGCGATTTAACGTTAACAGTGTGGGGGACGCCACATTGTTTATTCAGCTTAGACACCTCCTCTAAATCCTTATCGATCTGTCTATGGCTAAGGTAAAGGCTTAAAGGGAGTTTTGTACTCGCAAGTTCATTAGAACAAATGTATGTAACGAAGTTGTTTTATCAGAAAAGTAACACAATGAGATGTTTGGGAATCATTATAAATATCTGGTATCGTTAGGATGGATTGTCGGTATAAAAATGAATGCAGAGAAAACCAAAGTAATAAAAAATTCCAGAATGGAAGAGAGTGGCACAGTACAGAGAGGAATGGCGGGATTTAGATGGCACACAGATACCTAATAGAAGGAGATATTTAATATTAAAAGTCAATTGTCAAAATCATTTATTCATATAGGTAACACAATGTACACTTATGAATGTCAATAAAGAAATACATATTAAATACTGAATGCTTCTTAATTTTACATTTAGTGCCAGTTCTCAAATAAAGGCCGTAGAACGGACGAGAAGAACTGGCAATAAACTCTCCGCCAGTCTTTTTAATCGCCAAGTTTTTTTTTACACAATGTTTGTAAGGAGCGGTAACCAATACACCATGTTCCACATGACATCTTAAGTAATTAATAATAAATAAATAAAATTTACTAGAGGCGTACGAAAGTAATTTCTACATTAATTGAATATTAAATTTTGTGGTTGAATATTATAATGATTAAAAGCAAGAATCCTCGACTAGTCGAACCACTGACTAGCCGGTATAAAGATCCCAGTAGTTATTGTCAAGAGGTTGCATATACTCAACGATCGAAAAAAAATTATTATTCAGAGACGTCGTCGTTTTTTTTGTAGCTAGCTATAGCTATATTTGTAAATAATCCTTTCTTATAAGAGAACAAGATTTTGATTTTATTACATTTCACTGATATAGTAATAAAAATCGTAATCTCCAAAAGCGATCTAGGACAGACACATTTTTGTATCATAAATTGTATTTGCTGTGGATGAGTCTTTTCTACAGGAGTTTTGTTTTTTTAATTTTTGGCGTAAAACATGCTAATACATGCGTAAAATTGTAAAATATATTAGGAATATTATTGGAGAAGTGGTTTGTTTTTTTTAGTTTTGTTTAATTATGTGAGTAAATAAGGTCCTGCACCAAAAGCGTCGAGGAGAGTAAGAAATTATAAAAAAAAGTATTAATCTTAATCGCAGTTTGTCAAATCGCTCCAATTTACTGTAACCCTGCTTACATTTGCTTACAGGGCACCTTGCACTATAGCAATATTTGTAGTTTTGGGACTATTAGAATCAGACAAAAAATAGTGCTATACAGCCCTATTTACACGCTTTATATTAGCTTCACCTGTATGTATGTATGTATGTATGTATGTAACCGACTCCTTCGGACTCGATTTTGACCCACTTTTAACGGACAGATTTAATTCAAACTTTGAGCACCTGTCAAAGATCGATGACAATGCAATAATCCGAAAAAAAAAAAATTAACTAAAAAATAAATAATGGGGCGCTCTGTGCCATATTTTTCGTCTATCGAGCATCCCACGCTTTTTCACAATAATACCAGTGTTTTTTGTTCATTACCATTTTCAACCTAAATTAGGAATTATTTTTCACTTTTTAGTTTGATGTGCTTTAAAAGCGTGTTTTTTAGTTTTTTTAAACTATTTTTTTTTAAATAGTATTGGCCAATACAACTACTATTTTATCCAGATTCATCAAGGTAAAGGCTTGTTATCATCAAATCGACTTGGGCGTGTAAATTGGAGATTTAGGCGTCGCATAAATCAGTCGGAGGTCGGGGTAAGCCCGCAATACGTTAGTCGCTGTCGAATCACGACGTTTTGACCTCAGATCACTCAGTTTTTAGTTGGTTTTGGAAGAATTACATTATATCGATTTTCTGCTTCTGCGAAATTCTGTATTTCGTCTCTTGATCGTTTTGTACGTGTAATGATTAATTAAGAACTATAAACTGTGTTTTATTATAGCTAAAATTAGCTTAATTGTCCCTTAATTTACATATGGCCTCCAACTATGGGGCAGCGCAAGTGATACCAACATAAATATACTCCAGCGACAACAGAACAAGATCCTAAGAGCAGTTGCAAAAGTACCCTGGTACATAACCAACAATGAAGTTCACGAGCACCTTAAAATGAGAACAATCAAAGAGGAAATCCGGAGACTGGCAGCTAAATACAAAGAGCGGTTAAGCTGTCACCCGAAGAAACTTGCTCGCCAACTCACCATTAGACAGAAAGTGAGTCGACTAAAACGTCACCATATTCTAGAGCTAGAAGACCGGCAATAGCTCTAGACAGAAAATTAGTAGATGCTTCCAATGGGAAGTCACTCCACATGACAGCACCACAGAAAAAATTTGCTCATAGCCTTGGGGCTGATTGCAAATAACCGCAGAGAAAAAAAAAAATTGTCCCGAAGAACCTTGTTCTGAAACCGTTCTATTATTTCTAAATTGCTCTTCGCTGTACAGTCCATGATATAAATATATAAAGAATAATTAAATATTCTACAATTCCAGGTTTATTTTAAATTAGGGTGTAGGTAAATGTATTACGCTATCAGGACTATAAATAAACGTATACGTGTAAGTAGGTTACGTATGGTTGAAATTAAGCCACCAAGGAACTGTCGCGTGCCCTCAAAATGGAAACAAGAAACTGCACTCAAGCTCATTACACTTTGATAACTCTTGTATTCCCGTACAGTGAGTAATTATTACGGCTTTCATATGTTTATTGTATTAAAACATTTGTAAATTGTATTTAATAGAAATGTTTATTGTCATTTCTTTCGCATTTTATATTAAAAGAACCTCAAAATAATTTGTAATGGTTTTAAATAATTAAAGACTTCAAGATATATAAGCCAATAAATAAATAAAGTTGGTAAGTCACAGAGTAAATTAGACAAGAGTAGAGAGATAGAAGAAATCAAAGCGAATAGATGTTGAATTATGGGTGATAATAAGAATAAAGAACCGTCGAATTTGCAACAGGGCTATTTAACATACGCCGACCAACTAAAGACCTGTAAAAACTCCACAGCCAGTTTGTTGGAGATGTGTCAAATTGTTTCGTAAAAATTGTACTAATGACAAACCTGGGACTAAGCTCGCTATAAATCTTTCATTTCTCACCTTTATCTGTCCGTCTTATTAATTATATTTTTTTATTTATATCTAGGTAATTCTAGGTATGCGTATATTATAGGTATTCTAGGAAAATATAACGTACTTAAAATAATTTAATTACCTGAAAGTAATTAAATTATTTTTATATATGGACGACTAACATACCTTAATAAACAATTGAATAAATCAAAAACACTATCTGTATTCACAAGTAACAACATCGTATTTAACTTAAACCAATTAAGATCCATTTTTGAAATATATAGGCTTTTAAAAAACACATAATAATAATTATAATCTGTGAAAGAGTTTACTAAAAGCTCTTTCGTAATATTTTGTTAATGCAAATGGCTCAAAATATCGACTGAACTCATAAATGAATCTTACGCATTTTATGGTAATGATTTGGTAATGAGTGGTACCTGTGTGTGCTTGTGTAGTGCGTGATATCTTATAATAATGTTTTGTGGCTTTGGGACATGCTGTCGTCGTGTTAAGAAAACATTTGTTCGAACAACAATTTATATATCACTCGGTACTGTATTATAAATAAACAACATGCATTGTAATGTATTATGTAGTATCAAAACTAATCTATAGACCTAACTAAATACATACTCTATACTATACTTGACATCATACACCCGCTCTCTTGCGTTCGTCAATGTTCCAGCCATTTTGGAGCCAACAGGCATCGCTAGAGATGTTGGTAAGTGGCCGGATGGAATGTCGTTAATCCCTTGGAGGATGGGACGGGCTTTGGTATGGGATGCTACTAGTGTGCACGCAAGGCTTAGCTAAGAATGGAAACACCTACTGGCCTTGCCTGTAAATGGCCTAACTGTAGGTAATTATATGTTTCCAAGCTGTATTTGTAATCAAGTATTCTTTACTATGTGATTGCAGTGATCCGTGTGTATCACAAATGACGCAACGTCGCGTGACGATCGTGTGTATGTTGAAACTTGTAAGTATTCTTTATTGATACTCTCAGCGCCGATGCTACCTCTTTTTTGTTTTAATTTATGTTATCTGTCAACCATAAAACTTCTTGATAATTATTTCCAGACGAAATTAACCGACTGCGCAAAAGAGGGCATAAATCTTGAAGTTTGAATATGAGATTGCATATTTCATCTTGCTCCAAGTCTTTGCCGCATCTGCAACTGCACGACGCCAGGTTTTCTTGGGACGGCCACGCTTTCGCTTTCCTTGCGGGTCCCAATCAAGCCCCTACTTGGGTTTATTATTGGAATCTTTCCGGAGTGTAGGGCCACTAAAACTATGCTATTGCAAACATTAAATGTTATACAATTGTAATTCTACCTCAGTTGTGGAACGATGGACGTCAAGGTGATACGGGTGGAATTTTTCCTAATCCGAAAAATTCCTCTGAACTCTCTCCGTGGTAAATGCGGTAGAAGATACAGAGAGATCCAACAACTCTGCGCAACACCTACCAACACAAACAATTACCTATTTGTCTCATTAGGCATTAAAAATTCTCTATGATATGCAGAAATATCTTTTCCTTCCATTAGGGACTTAATCCATACTTTAAGTTAGTTTAGATATTCGATTAATTCATTCCGTATTGTAAAAATAAAAAAAATGTGCAAATTTGAATTGTTATGTATTTATTACTAGACTTAAGTGATTTGGTGAACACTGTCATGTGATCTTCACATGGATTTATCATAAGCTAAGCAATTCATCAAAACATACTCCGTATCTTCATAATAAATAGTTTAATACTTAAGCAGATGGAGTTTCTTAATGAATTTGATATTTGATATCAGAATATATGGACTATATACCGTATATATGGACGGAGTATATCAGTGAACAAAAATGTTAGAAAGAAGGAATTATAGGAAGGAATGAATTCCCTGACTCGGAACCTGTTTACTCGTGAAAGCTTAAGTTAAAAGCTTTGATAGAACTAATCTTTAATCTACCTTTATTAAGTTTTGTTAGAGAAAATCGACTTTTAATGGCGTCCCCAATAAAAGAGGAAATAAGGGCATCATCAAGAAATAATTTCGAACCCTTCACGTAAATGATAATCAGTAACTCAATTATGTTTATAAAACCTTAATTACGCCAATTCCCGTCAATAAGGAATTGAAATAAAGGTCCGTAACAAGTTAAATTCCTTTTAAATTATTAATTTCGCTTTTCAATTACGAATGGATGGAAAATATTTACAGAAAATTAATATCTTCATTTTCATCCTGGCTAGTTTGGAGTTTCTCACTTTCTTAGTAACTTTCAAATTTAAATACCGTTAGTTCAATATATATTTACGATTAAATTTAATGATTTAAAAATAAGGCCTGTGACGCAATCGCGAGCGTTCTGGCAGTGTGTCTATCACTACGTTGAGGGTATCTACGCTTTTTTTAGCCTGAGAAACGTAGGATCTCGATTATCGTGTATACTTAGCATAAACAAATGAATATTACGTAAATGTAGACGAAATGTTTAAGTTCTAATAAATGTAAGTTTCGATAATTAAGAACCGCCTTCCATGGGGGCATTTGTATGAAAGCAGAAATATACAATCCGCCGAATAGCATTCGTGTAAAGCAAACCTGTCAAAAACTGAAATTATCGTCTTAAAAAGTTGCGTGGCGTGAGGTATGAAAATGAATCCTAAACAGTATTTAGCAGTACCTACGTCCATTTCACAACTTTCCTAACACGTCATTGTATAGCCGGAATGTAGGCAATATTAACTATATACTTCAAGAAAAAAAAGAATTTAAATGACGCACATATACCCCTAATGAATACAAGTATAATATTCCGATTACGTTCTGTATTACCTACATCACAGGCTCGGCGCAGAGCATCAATTATTCAAGAACACTTCATTCAGTATTCTAGACTTGCTCAGTTTTGTTAAATAAAGTTTAACTTAGCCCACTTTATTTATGTTTCCAATTCAAGAGAAATGCCATACTTTGAGTTGCTAGTTTCTTAACGAAAGATCTGTTGTATATAATAATGTCTGTATTGCAATAGTGTGTATTAAGTAGTAGTTTTGACTTGCGTTCTCTAGACAACCTAATTCTTGAAACTCCTATTCATAAAACTGAATTCTATCACTCCTCCTTTACTGTGCAAAGTATTCTGCTATGGAATTCTCTTCCAATTGACATTAGACGAGCTCAGTCCTTAAATGTATTCAAAAAGCTTCTTTTTGATCATTTTCTTTCTGCCTCGTAATTAGCTGCCTCTGCTTATATATATTGATTATTGTGACTCTGTTAACCTTTTGTATTATATTTTAAATGTTTGTCTATACATAGTTCTATTTATTGTTATTTTTCCTTTAGACTTTACTTTATTTTAGTTATAGTAACGGGTTATTTTGAGTTTTTATTTTTATTTTTTTGTCAATAATTTTTGCAATTCTTGTACTCTACCCTCTGTAGGTGTTTCTTTTTCATTGTTCCACATTAGGGTTGCCTGGAAGAAATCGCTTGTTAGCGATATGGCCGCCCGTTGCCTTATAACTTTTGTAACATGTTTTTTTTGTATTTTTGTTATGTGTTCGTTTGTGAATAAGGTAATAAAGCATAAATAAATAAATATTATTTGCCGTATTTTTATGCTGTTATTTTATAAAACGAAACAAATATAAATTCGAATGCCATTACATTTTCCAATTCAGTTAGGGCTACGTAATCTAACGCGTCAGCACACGCGGGTATCATTCGAATAACAATCGATATTAATTTCCATCGGTGGCTAAATTTGTTTCAGCAATCGAGTAGTCCGTTGACAGTTGTTCGATAATTGAACTGGGAACAATTAGCCGACGAGTGGTTAATATCCGCGGCGCTGTCAGCACTGACTCGAGATACTTGATATCGAGTGTAAATCGATTCACGTAAACGCTGATCTGACAATCGATTGTATTGATGATTTTTCAAGTAATTGGTCTACGTGGGGATATTACAAAATATTCGTAAAATAAAATATTCAGTTTAAAATTGGAATGTAGGTGAACGAACCAGTCAATCTGAGCCAAATACTTGCTGTTTTGCTTGTTGTGTAATTGCGAACGAAGCGATTAGGACGATGATATATATATTAAATTTGGTTCGCTTATTAACAATTTATTACTTGGAAGAACCGTTGTGTTCGATTTTATGAAATAATAAACATATACTGATAGAGCATGCATCTCTGTTAGATGTTGCAGCAATGATATGTTAGGAAAAACCATTTTACATCACCTTCAGGACAATATTGAACCTATCCTGCAGTGGTGAGACTAGGTACATTACTTTTGTAGAAAGAGACATCACACGTCAAGAGCGTTGATAGGGGGAAAGTAGGTAGGGGCAGCGTTTTATAGACCATTTTGAACTTTTCACGTCTTGCTTTTTACATCTGGTACATTTTACATTCTCGTTACCTACTTTTAATATCCCCTGCCCCTGCCTTGACAATCGGCAGGTGACGCCCTGGTTTCACGCCAAGACAATAAAACAGGTGTTGCTTATTAATTCCATCATATCTATATACAATTTTAATTTTAACTACTTTTACTTTTTCAACACGCCTATTCCCAAAGTATTTTTGTCTAAGGCTAGATACGATGCAACTATAGCACTATTATTGCGATGAGATGTTAGAATGTTGATTATCAATAGCCCACGATCAGCGCACAGGCAAACCTTTTTCAACTAAAAGACACAAAAGCTGTACATAATTCGTTGCAATAGGCTCGTCGGAAAATATTCACAAGGCCGCCATACACCTATATGCTAGTTTTCATAACGAAAAGGTTTAGATCGTGCGAGCCGGTTCCATTTAATTTTACGACCGGGGGCGGAAATGTTGATATCTGCCTTTATTGTTTGTTTTTTCACAACCGCAAAACATGGGTACATTGGGGTAACAATTTTAAGTTTGCCAACGGCTTAGCATGCATCGTACTTGGTAATGTTATGTAGTGATCAGGGTATGTAGGGTAAAGTTTAAGTAAAAAGTTTTCATTGTTTACACGGCTTATACTGGGTCGCAGATGTTTTCAACTTTTTACCGTGTTATCACCGCATTAGCTGTAATTTTTGATAAAGGTTGCCAGCGTAATAATTCAGGTTTAAAAAGTTCTAGCCCATGTATATAGTGTTACGTATTATATATACAATTTTTTAAAGTGAAACTTTTATTACATCGTCTCAAACTTTTTCGTCTGTGTGTCGCATGGCGCGTGACGGTCGGCCGCCAAGGCCAATATAGCGGCGCCTATAGTTCGCAGCAGCTGACCGTGTAGAGACTATTATTTAATATGTGTATACAATCTAAATAATAGTTATTAATATGTGTATATAATCTCAATAACTGTTAAGTATTATGTATGTCGGATTCTCTAAGACACAGAATTCAATAAAAATATTAGTTGGACACTTATTCTACTTTTATTATTTCCCATTATTATTACAATTTTCCAAGTATAAAATTAAGATTGAAAAAGCGATTTTTATACCCTTAATGGAATATTATTCCCAAAAAATTTAGTTACATGTCTATAATTTGAAAAAAAGTTTCACTTTTACCGTGGTTTCATAAAACCACACAATCCTTTTTTTCTTAAATAGTGAAATGTAACCGAAGCTTTTTTTGCTGACATTTTGTGATATAAACGTATATGACAGCATTATATTTTATTATACGTGAACTATCTAAACTTATGTTCAATGTTTGGTTAGGGAACATTATAATATAGCCAATCCTACATTATATAAACAGTATTTTTAATTTTCCTATCTGTTGGTCTATCCACTGTAGGAATTAGACTAGAAGCGCGACATATTTCAATTTCTATCGGATAACATTGATAAATCGACCTCTTTATCTCGCCGTAACTAATTCTTAAGACGCTGTTTAAACATTGATTATAAAGACTGGCTCGATATGGCAGCGACCACCTGCGGTGCGTTCCCGAGAATACTTAGGTCCTTGAGTCATTGGTATATATACGAAGTTTCATTAAATTTTTAATTAAGTTGTTTTAATTTATGTTTCGTATAAATTATAATATTGCTTAGGTTAATGTTATACTGTAATAAACGAAAGTATTAAAAAAGTTTCTTTGGCTAATAATATTCTCATACATATCTTTGTTTTTCATCCTAAATAGTGGTGATCTACAGCTGATACATATCGATTTTCGTACCTAAGACATGTTAACTCTCGATGTTTTCTCCCGCCGTACAAGCAAGAATTACTTGCTTAAATTCAGGGATAAGAATCTCACGCTTAACCAATCCTGTGATCGGATGTTGGTAAGCAAGTTTTTTGATCTTTAGCCTTATTTAACAAAAATATATACACTAGTTTTTATACTATCGAAAAAAGAAATTAAAATATAAAAAAACTGAAAATTGATAAAACATTTTTACAAATAATCAAACATTTTATTCTGGTTATAAATATTGTTTCAACACCTTACAGTAGTGTAGAACTTAAAGTCATTATGTTATAGCTCAATAAATTATAGCCCTGCTAGAAGATACGGTGTATGTAAGTTAATTTTACTATTTATACGATAAATTGAAATCGTTTTGTAGTAGCTATTACATGTTGTTAAACTTGTTTTGCCAACGGGAATATATACTTCCTTGACATTGTATATATTAATTTACATATGTTTAGTCATTTGTAAGTAGGTGCACGTCCTATCCGAAATTGCCATTCGCCAGGAATTGAAACCTTAAGGTCCGGCTCCAACGTATCAAATAAAGGCATCCAAATTAGTCCTGAAACTGTAATTATCATAAAAGTTATTATCTAAACAAAAGGTATATTAGGGAATCTTGCTAGATTCCTCATGTATATGTAGGTCATAGCTACTTTCGGTGAAAAAATATATTTATAACGCATGTAGTATCATGGACATACAGAAAAAAGAAAATTGGGAAGACCACAACATCATAAGGTTTCTGAGGAGAAATGGACGGAAAAAGCACCCAAAGAACAGATCCAAATAGAAAGTTCAGGAGGAGGCCTTTACCCAAAAGGTTTCCATGCTGCAGAAGCCAAAGTAATGGAAATAACAATAAAATAAAAATAAAAGACTAAGTGTATAATAACAGAACTAATACCCATTTTTAATGTTTGTATAGTATGGAAGTAAAGTGGCTTTATTATTATATCATTAGTATTATTATCATTATTAGTATCATTTGTAAATATTTGTGGTTAATATTTAAAAAAAAACCAAAATCATTTATTCATTTAGGTAACGCAATGTACACTTATAAACGTCAATAAAAAATTAAATTAAATTAATTAAATGCTTCTAATTTTAAATTTACCCCCAGTACTCAAATCAAGGGCGTAGAACGGACGAAAAGAACTGGTAATAAACTCTCCGGCATGCCTTTTAATCGCCAAGTTTTTGTTTTTCAAAATATTTGTTAGGAGCTGCAACCATTATACACCATATTTACAAAACTTGTGTATTTTAAGGATAAAAACGTGTTCGAGTAAAATAAAAAACCACAAGTAAAATTGCGGATGTTCATGTGGGGTGTTACAAGGTGACCATCCCTTCCGTAACACAAAGCACGTTAATAAAAAGTTAATTACAGTAGAGCACACTGTAAACAAGCAGGACACCCGCGTTGAATCGTGTCTGCTACTGGAGTAAGGGTTATGCAAGATAACGTAGATAAAAAGAACTGGAAGTAAAAATATAAATAAATAAAAATAAAAAAAAGTATTTGTAAACTTGATTTATGTTACTATAGCAAGTATTAAGCGCGAATGAAAAGTTATGTATGTGATAATAGAAAGAATATGTTTATAAGGCAGAGACCAAATAGGCTATCGATGCAAAGCACGATAGTTGGCTTGTAAGTTTACGGCCTTAAAGGAGATTGGCTGTTTTCTTAGTGGATAAACTCTTATATTGAGAGCACACGGTTTTGTTACTGCAGCATCCAGCATACAGGTTAATTAAAATTGCAACAAAAATATAAGAATCAATCTTGCTTATGTTTCAACATATAAAAACTAAAGAGACGTATTTAGTAAATATTACAGAGTGACGCTACACTGTGAGTGAGTGTATATAGTGTGCAGGTTTATATCAATCAGCCATAAAACTTACTGCAACAAACTGCTTGACACTTTCTTGTTTCTAATTCTATTCTTTTCTTAAAAAAAGATTTGTTTTAGTGCCGATATGATAAAGTTATAATGGTAAAAACTGGGAGTTTTATGCATGGCTCTGTGCCGTGGGTAGCTTAATAATTCTAAACAACCTACAGGTACCAATTCATATGTCATTAACATTATTACTTGACTTAAATTATTGTTTGATAACTTCAGCATTCTTTAAAACTTGAGAGATCATGATTTTTAATATTATTTTCTATATAAACCCAAGTCTTGTTAGAAAAAATTGCAGTCTTGTTTGCTCATCTAGTACTTTATCCAGAGTCAAGCAGGCGCTGTGGGAATTGTTAGTGGAATTTTAGATCATCTGTCCATCACGGCATGGATCTTGTATAATAGTTTTTGAAGCCCTTTTAGCCCTAGACTTTACTTGTACACCAATTACTTTCTTGATTTTGTCCTCGTATAAAAGTTTAGTCTTGCTCATGTTAGGTCGTATTCGACTAAATAACTGTATTTTATTAACAACAAAGATATTTCCAATTACTACGTTCATAGCAGTATTCATTAAGATAATTCGAAAACAAGATCAACTTTACGATAAGTTTGTCAAGTGTTTTTCTCAATATTTTTAAACAATTTGGGTCAATAAGAAAACAATAATTTTATGTAACGCGCGACAACCTTTGACCCCATCAGTAAAGTGGCTCAGTGGTCTTACATGGGTCTTTTTAATGTTAAATTTATGTTTGATAATAAAATGCTCTGTAAGATTTCTGTCGCAGAAACAAAAGGATCTACTTGAACACATCATGAATTGTATCAAAATCCATGGCAGTCACTTTAGCTTTCTGACAAAAATATGGAACAAGCAGGGCCTGATTAACCCTTAGGCTAATTAGGCTGCAGCCTAGGGCGCGACGATCTTGGGGGGCGCGGGCGCGCTGAAATCCTGTCTTCGCTAATAACTCAATAAATATTAACATTTAAGCAATTTTGAAAAAAGCTCGTTAACGAGGAGGAAATTTCCAATAAAAAAGTCCCAGCTCCCGGAATTCTATCTCCATTATTTATAATTTTAATTTAACGCTGAAAATAGGTCTGCGCGTGACATTTTTAGGATGCGCGCGTGGCGTCAAAAGCGAGTACGGCACATTAATTAATTTATTTAAGGTATTGAATATTTTTTTTTAAATTTGAAAAAATTATGGTGTGTTCTGAACACTATAATTAATTTATTCCCGTTGGAAATTTTACTTAAAGTTAATTTTTCAACAAGTTAAACAATTGTTAACTAACGAAATTTTCTCGAACTACCGTCTTAATTGTAAGTGAAAAATAATGTTTAAATAATGGTCGTAAAAAAATTTCGCTTCGTAGAGCCTTTCTTACATACATACTTAACAAGATCGTGCCATAAAAGTTAAAAAAATATTTATAATTTGTTTATAACAATTTTTTTACTTAAACAAAAACTAAAAAATCCAAGTAATGTTGTTAAAGTAAAAAAATTGTTTAAATTTTATATAAAAAAATTGTTAATATCATTTTTTTTCATCTAATTTTGTTAATAACAATTGCAATTTTTAACCTGCACCGAAATCCTTCAAAAACATTTTTCTAGAGGTGATTCCGAATATGAACGAGCCATCGCTCATATTTTTAAGACCTTTATCTCTATTTTTCACGTTTTTGAACTTGTTGACTAGACTATAAACTGCGTTTACAAGCAGATGGCAAATTTTAGTAAGTATTCAAATTAGATGAAGAATCTACGGGACTAAAAAATCTGTCAAAAGCTCGAAAAAAAACAAAGTAAAGAGACCAAAATAGACGCAAAAGCAGTTTTAGAAAAAATCTAAACTCTAGAAATTGCAATAATGTTGTGATTCTGTGCTTGTAAAGTTTCAAATCGTTAGTAGGTACGTACTCGTACAGCTACAAGCCAGTTCTGTTGATTTTTATGAGACTTTGGTTATCTTGATACGTTGCGTGACAAAAAATAGTTTAAAAGTTTTGAATCAGAGGCAATCAGGAGATGCGAAGTGACCATATACAAAAAAGATGTAAGAAGAAGAAAGAAACCAAAATTTCATTTTGATGAATCTAACATTGAGTTAGAAGATCGATCGATCGATTTGTTGCAGATCGATCTGTAAACTTTTATAGATAGTATGAACCATGTTAAAATTTTCACACTAGTAAACAAAGTCAAAACTAATATACTACTTTTTAGACCGACCGTAACACACCTATCAGCTGGCAGGGGCGCATCCTGATAAATAGCCTAGAGCGGTCAGAACTCTTGATCAGTCTCTGGGAACAAGTCTATTTATTTAGGAAGGACAGTGTTACAGACAATGGTGGTTAAAAAAGGAAAAATAACAAAAAAACTTTAATCAAAATTACCTTCGAAATAATAAATTCAGTAAATTACATGGAATTCGAGTTTCAAAGTTAATATAAGAATGCCGCAAGTTATTCCTCGCATGTAGGATTGTAGTTAGGAGGTAGGTATCCGCAGGCCATTAATCATTTTTCATATAAAGTTTGCCAGCGAACGTAAACTTCATTACAGAACTCTGGGACGCTAATAAACTTATATTTTATAAAGATAATTTCAACGTAAATAAATTCAAATAAGACTTATTTAAATAAGTTTAGCTGCTTAAGGACCTATCCGGTCCGCAAACTCCACAAAAGTACATTGTTTATTTCCATTTTTCGTCATCGTTACTTGAAGTAGGGCGAATGGATAAAATATATGGTGGAGTTGAGTAGTTTATGTATCCATTTTGAAAGATCGGTACACGATTTATATAACTTCGCTCGATAGAAAAAAAATCCAAACATAGCCAATTTTTGACACTTAGAATTTATTTTATGACGAAAATGTATTTAGATCATGATTTTGAAATTTACACGATATATTTTATCGCAAGCCAAGTTATCCATTTCAGAAAAAAATTTGATAAAATTACAATAATTTAATGTTTTAGATAACTAATTGTTATTACGGGCCGGCGCGCCTCAGTGCTCCAGCTCTCCACTGCGCACCGCAGTCCACCCCGAGACACTAACACAGCAATTCGTGCTGGGGTAGGGCCTAAATTTGCTACTTAGCTAAGACCTTTCTGCTGCTCGGTGAAGATCAGCGATATCACATCCATGACAAAGCATGTTTAACACAGTGGGCTTCTGTTAAATCTTAGTACCATTCAACGTTTCTAGTTGCCTACTTGAACCTACCAGTAACAGTTTTATTATTTTCATATAAGTGTTAATGTTAATATATAGTTTTCAAGACAGGACGACTTTACTTATCAAACTGGTCTTAACTGACAATAAAAATGTAGTTTTAGTAATACGTCAAAAATTTATTTTATTTTACACAATTCATTAAATAAAAATAAAATTAAATATGTTTATTATGGAACATAAGATACATGTATCACTTATTCCACGTCATTAAATTTGAATTTGTAGGCATCCCTACTCATCGGCAAAGAAGACAGAGGGTGTAGGCCGAGAGAAAAAGCCGGCGTAAAAAACTCTCTGTACTCTTTTAAAATATCAAATCATCAAACAACTGCTGTGCTAACAATTGCTGACTAAGCGCATAAAAATTGTGCCATTACAATGGTGTCCTATAAAATTAACTTCAAAACAATATCAGAAGTCCTGCATCATAAGCACAGGCATTTTAATTACAGTTTAAAACATTGAAAAGTCTTTAATGACATCTTTCTGGTATCACAAACAAAATTGTACAAGCATTTATTCACCTCAATATCCGAAACTAACGAGTTTTCTGTTTTAAATTAAAGACAGTATATAAAAAGAACTTCTCACTTGGCAAAGAGGCTTTTGCGGTGTTCAGTCGAAATTTTGAAAGAAACTCCTGGAAGAGATCTTTTGCTCGCCGTCTCATTAGTAAAGTTCTTTGACCTACCTACAATCGGTGTTAATTATTTCTACATAATTTGGAGTTATTTAGTTCTGGTTTCTGTTTTTACATATATTTATAAGATAGAGGAATCTTCCACACATGGACCCACGCACGTTGTTAGAATAAGCGTGGCACATTTAGTTCATAAATCATTAAAACAAAATCTTTATAAAAAAACAAAAGGATGATTTCATTACGTAATGTAAATGTATTTTTTATCAAATGCTGGTATTCTAACTATTACTTTAGTTCATAAACATGTCTTCACTGTGAAATGTTAACTTTTCGCTTAAAGAAATCGTTTGGACGATCTTATAACTAGATTTAAGTTTGATCGTCATTCTAGAATACAAGTCATATTATGGTCTAATCAAGACAGTAAGCAATATAGTCTAGTCGACAAGTTGAAAATGGAACAAAATAGAGATACTACTCTTAAAATTATGTGCGATAGCTCATTGGATCCGGAATGACGCCTAGAAAAATGTGCTAAAAGCGTGTATTAGCACATAAAAAATTGCAAAAGTTATAGACAATTAAAGATGAAAAAAAATGGCATTTAGTTTTTTGTTAATATTTAATAAAATCAAATAAAGATTCTGAAAGAAGAGGAAATTTCCAATAAAAAACTCCAAACTCCCGGAACTCTATCTCCATAATTTATAATTTTAATTTAACGCTGAAAATAGGTCTGCGGGTGACATTTTTAGGATTCGCGCGTTTTTTATATTTTTTTTTTTATTTAAAATAAAAGTAATATTCATGATAATCAAAAAATTTACAAAAAAAAATTTTCTATACTTTGTTATATATGGTTGTTTTAGTTAATTTTAGAAATTTTAGAAAAAAAAAAAAGTTGAATATTTGTTTATAACAACTTGGTAAGTTAATAAACAATAGAATTGTTGATTAAAAAAAATTTTTTTCTGTTACTTTATAGAGGACTGTCAATTATGACTTTAAGAAAAAAAAATTTTTTAACTAATTATTTAAACAATAGAAAATTAAAAAAAACGATTATAAACAATTAAAAATTGTTATTAAGGAAAAAATTTTTTTTTTAAATCATAAAATTTTTAATGTAATAAAGTTGTGTTAAATTTTTTTTTAAAAATATTGATTTATTCAATTTGTAAAAAAATTTTTATCAAGAAATGGCGGGAATTTTTTTTTGCAAATCAATAAATATCTTGTATTAATAAAAAACCGATTATATGATGATTTATAAAAAAAAAAATATTTTAACAACTACATGGATTTTTAAGTTTTTGTTTAAGTAAAAAAAATGTTATAAACAAAGTATAAATATTTTTTTAAGTTTTATGGCACGATCTTATTAAGTATGTATGTAAGAAAGGCTCTACGATGCGAAATATTTTTACGACCATTATTTAAACATTTTTTTTCACTTACAATTAAGACGGTCGTTCGAGAAAATTTCGTTTGTTAACAATTATTTAACTTGTTGAAAAATTAACTTTAAGTAAAATTTTCAACGGGAATAAATTAATTATAGTGTTCAGAACACACCATAATTTTTTCAAATTTAAAAAAAAATGTTCAATACCTTAAATAAATTTATTAATGTGCCGTAGTCGCTTTTGACGCCACGCGCGAATCCTAAAAATGTCACCCGCAGACCTATTTTCAGCGTTAAATTAAAATTATAAATATTATTTTAAGAGCAGTATCTCTATTTTGTTCCATTTTCAACTTGTCGACTAGACTAATAGCTTGCTGGAACTACATATTTTAGACACTTGTACAGTAAAGATGATGCTGTGATACTTTACACCACCATTTCATTGATAGGCAAGTATTATCATTTAGTACAAGTTTTGAATTTTCATTTTATTTTAATGTCATTTTTGTTTTTTTTAAGAGTTATTGCAATCATTCCCAGAACGCCCTAGGTGCACTGAATTAAATATGTCCGTGACAAAAGGACCAGAAAGCGATGCTTTATAGTGAAATAATCTTATATAATCTTCTAGTCAGGAATAATTAACTAATATTTGAAGGTTGATTTGTCGATTTGTGTACTAAACCCAGCGTTGCCGCGTTGACTCCCTCCGTCGTAACATATATATATATGTATACATCCTTATTAGAATTTCTTAGTTGATCGTTGGACTAAAAACGGCTCATTAAATCTCAATTATTTTAATAAGTAATTAACGAGTTCCCTAACTAGTTTTATAGCCGTTTTATGTTAGGTTGAAAGCACGCAGTTATTTTATATAGAGCAATTACGTATTCATATGATTATTTCGTGAATTCGAGTTAAACAGTACATTCAATAAAAGTATGTGACTTTAGCAAATTCAATGTAGGTTTTAAAAATTGAAGTTAAATATTCGATAATGTTGGAAATATATTTTTTTTATTTAATATGTACCAATTGGACGTATTCTACCTCTAAAGGAATGTAGAAATAAAAAAGAAAATAATTTGGATGTATTTATTTAGAATCCTTTTTTGTTGAATTGAAAACTTACATAATGTTTGTTTTAAAAAAATATAAATATTGCTACAAAAGTACAGTACTGCGAAATATTGCTTAAATGAAATAAAAACGAAAATTAAATCACAATCTTATCATAAACAGAGTAAAATATAAATACGTGATTAAAATTAATTTTTAATAAAGATATTAATATACAATAACTGTCAAAGAAAACATATTCTATCTACAATATACAGGTAACAAACATCTATCTATTTACATTTTATTCAGACTAGTTCGTGTACGAAAAAGAAATATTACGAATAGGAGTTATTGAACACTGAAATTGAATGTTTAAAGCTTCGCTTAGAAACTGTCATACAAAACCAGCTGATTAACAGCCGTACTCAAAGTCTTTTATAAAGCGTTCACGGTTACTTAGGCCATTTAGTACAGATTTATTCACCATAATACGCAATTCAGTGCTTCTCTAAATCGCATAATTTTTAAACAAAATCTATAATTAGAGATAATATAATGAAAGACTCTGAGTATGGCCGAATAAATGTAAAGAAAAACTGTTATCAAGCATTTCACGGAATTGTTCTGTATATTATAAAATTATTTTGTCATAAAACGGCAGTAACGCTCTATTTATTCATAAGTGGAGGTATTCACTATACTATTATACCGGAATTTAACTAGAATCACAACGATTGTCTAAAGGGAAATGACAAAAACCGGGAAAGATTTGGGCGAAATTTTCAATTTCACACCCCATCTACACTATCCACCTATATACATAAAGCTCTTTTAAAAAATTATAAAAGTTTCAACATATAATAATTAACCTATCTATTAATTATATACAATTATTGCTATTTATGATGCGCTTACAACGCACGGTTATAACGAAGACTTATTGCCATCCATAGACGAAGCAATCAAATTACTTTCCAAATTTTCCGTACACTAGTGGAAATAAATTGTTGTTCTTTGTGAACAACAAAATTCCCAAAACATTACTCAACTAAAATATTTAAGATCAACTCAGCAACCGCAGCTCGTTCGAATAATATATTTCAACGAAGTAAGAAACACTTCTTTAACCTTATTATGCATAGTTTCAAAAAGCTTCTACTCAAAAATACATTATGTCAAACGAATCAGAAATACCGATAGTTCCACGTTCTAGTTCTTGACAGAAACCATTCATTGCTACGTCTTTGGTTGTAGCTAATACGCAATTATTCTCCATTTCACAACAAGCAATTATTTAGGCCCTTGCTTGCATAAACCAATAATTATGTCGTAAGGATATTATACCTAAAATGCATGTTGTTCACAGTTTAGGATTACATTACGGTAAATTATGAATAAAAAATAATTGATGTTAAAGTAACAGTAAATTAAAAAAATGTCAAAACAGGTGATATCAGTCTTATCACTAATCTATAAATGCGATTATCTATTAAAACTTTCACTGTATATCATAGAAAAAGTTATAAAATTGAAATAAATCTAAATAAAATGGCAGATTTGAGCGTCCTAGGTTAGATCTGTTTGTAGCGGTTCACACAGAACTTGTTAAATATTTTTCTAGTAGAGAAATTTGAGTTATGAGTAAATAACTTCAACTTTAATTGCTTCAGTTTGGGAATCAGTTCGTTGAACGGGCGGCGCCCGCGCCGTGGCCTAGGACAACGCGGTCGCGCCGGCCCGCGCTCAGGGACGGTGCGGATGCGCGGAACTCAGCGACGAACTACTCACGCCAGAATCGCTGCTCTTCTCAGATATACAGGTCTCGGCGCCGGCCACAAATTTAACGACATTCAACTTATGGTCGGACTCACAAGTGTCGTCTCTCGCTCCGCCCGGCAACCCTCCGCCGCGAGTGACGATCTTTTCTCCAATTGTACCTGGATATCTTTCGATTCTGTCGCATTCGGCGTCATCGGGTTGGCGCCGCCGGATAGAGCGCTTTGCTTGAGGAGCCGGTTCTGGAGGCCGATGCGAGGGTTCGTCAGTTCTGTGCACCAGAGGAGAGGTGCGCACGCGCACGCCACCAACGCCAACTCCCGCTTCGTAGCATCCAGAGTCACGTGGGAATTGCCTCCTGCCAAAAGGTGAGTCACCGCCTTCAGAACTAGAACCTCCACCGTCTCCCTCAACCTCACCTTCGCCACCTATTTATTATAAAAATATATTGTAAAACTAAATATTTTATATATTAACTAAAAGATAAAAGAAGAACAAATGTGATTTACCAACGGTTCAAAATATCACATTGTTCTTAAGCATCACGGGTTTTAGACTATGGCATAGTTGGTTGTTATTTGAAGTAGGCGAGTCTCGAATTATACCATTTTTTATTTACAGACGCGTATTTTTGATAGAACTAAGCAAATATAATACACACTCACACACACCTAAACAAGCAAATTATATGTATATTGTCAAAACATTATAAATATTTTTTATCTAAAACTCAGTCTTTCTACAACTGAATGTTTTTAAGGCAGTTTTTGCCGCACCACTACACATGTAGAACCAACTGCCCGCTGAAGTATTTCCAAACCAATTCGACTTAGGGTCCTTCAAAGAGCGTACCAATTCTTAAAATGCCGACAACGCACTCGCGATCTCTGTTGACATTGCGAGTGTCCATTGGCGGTATCATTTAACGTCAGATGAGCCTCCTGCCCGTTTGCCACCTGTTCTATAAAAAAAAACGTGTGTGTACTTATGTACACGCGTTAGAAGTTATACTTCTTTGGCGTAACAAGATAAAAATCTTCTTATTCTACATTTGTAGAAAAAACGACACTAACAATAGAAAAAACTAAAATGTTGACTATAGCTAACTTCAGGGTGTCGGTTTTTATGACGGTGTGCGCGCGCATCGTAAAAATTTACTCTCATTATTTTTCCCTAACGCGCCAAAAGAAGTAACTTCAAAAATTCTAATCAGCCGTAGTTCATTAATAAACAGTTAAATAAACAATTAAAAGAGTTGTCTATTAACATAATATACATGCACAGTATATTATACTCACATTCAAGCTGGTGCAGCAGTTGTACAGCAGCGAGGATACGCGTCCGATGGTCTGGAGTCATAATACCCAAGTAATCTAAATCTGAAGGCTCAATTTCTTTAAAAAGCTCAATATCCTCATATCCGTTTCTTGCAAATGCTATGGCATATTCTGGCAGATCTATCCTTCGCAATAGCTCTTCTACCGTTCGAGGCCGTGTCTCCCAAAGCCTTTCTCTGCTCTTGCACCATTTCAGAGTTCTTGATCTGGAAGCATCCCTTTCTGACAAAACCTCAACGTTCGCAAACTTGAAGTTACCAACTTTGTTGTTGACCACTCCACGCCATATTCCTGACGCATTCATGTTTATGACTTCGATGATGTCTCCTTTCTGTTAATAAAAATATTTTTTAAATATAACATTAATATTTTTTATACAACTTTAGTTCAGAGATCCAAGACTATCATAGGATCTACGTTATTAAGTTGTGGAAAAGGCTGACCGACTCCATACTATTGCCTATCTTTTAAAACTCTTCTACATAAACATTTCTTAACCATATCATATCCTGCTCCATCGTGACTTTTGTGATTCTTGTATTTCTTAAGTTTTAAGTTTATTTTATTAAAAAAACATGTATTATTTTAGATTAAGGTTGGTAATTCTATATTTTTTTTATAAAATTTGCGTATGCACTTCTTGCACTTTAGCCATCATATTTCTTTTTTAGTAATTTTTCCTTACTAAGATTGCCTGGAAGAGATAGCTTGTTAGCGATCAGGCCGCCCGTTGCATCCCTTATAATTTTTATGTATTATGTGATTTGTTTTTCTATTAATGAAAAAGTGTAATTAAATAAATAGAGTAAATCTTATAATCCTGTAATTACGTTTTAATCTTACCTTGTATCTCAAAGCATCTTTTTCATATATATTGGGTATGTAATCAACCAGAGCACGGGCACGGCACAGCATTTGTGGTACAAGAAGACTCCGCCCGGCCGGACTTAATTCTATGTTTTCTTCTGCCGAGAGAGATGAATGATTACTACCGGCTCGAACCAATGCCTGCGTGCCTGTACATAAACATTGTATTTACGTCTAAACGCGTTGGAATACAAGCAGCAGCCGCTAAAACTTCAGGCCCCCAAGGTACGAATTTCGCGTGGCTTTTTCATGTTTGGCGGACACTGGTTTTAAATTCTCGTTTAACAGGGTATATACTCACTAAATACAATGACCAAAGATAGACGTACCAATTTGTATAAAACTATAAAATACTTTTGTAGCTAAAACACGGTAACAATATAACAAATGAACGTAGCAGCTTCATTTTGCTTTTTTTTCTTCAATTAATTGGCATGTCGATCACTAAGCTAATAATGTTATTAATTAGTTGAAAGGTTGAGAGGTCAGTTGAGTTATACTATCACTTACTGCGGACGTGGAACAGAGAAAAGAAAGACACAACTTATTTACACACATTTATATTAACACAGAGTTAAATCCACTCACTACTGCCTGATCCACTGGGAAGACTTTCAAAAGAACTATTAGAACATGGAAACGCCTGGTCCCCACTAGTTCGCCTTTCCGAACAATCAGGACCTCTTTCTTGTCGTAATCTTGATATTTTTCTTTGTACATCCTGCCTAAGACCTCGAACTTTTCCCACTAAATTCGAAACACCTTCCAACTCATCCGCAGACTGAAAATTATTACCAATATGTTATTCAAATTGCCTTTTAAATTGATTTCACTGATTGTAATTCGATTACCTTGTGCACTGTCGCTATATGCTGCGAGTCAGTCTCGCTCTCTTGATCTTCGTAATCCGATGAAGCCGGCGATAACGGATCTATTCCTATTCGATAGCCTGACATTTGCCTGTAACCTCGTCTCGAATCCCGCTCGGAACGGTTTGATTCCAACGATATGCCGGATAGTCGCGATCCTATAGATTGTATGTCAGACGCGGCGTAATCCCCGCTTTCCCTATCTCTCGCAGTTCGCAACGGTATCACAGTGGTTGGGTAGGGGCCGCTCTGTGGAATTATTAATCCTCTCCGCGGAGCCCTCGCTAAGCTTATATCGCCAGCACTTCTCAATGATATCACGCCTTCGCCTCTCGGTTCGTTTCGGAGATTAAGCGTGAAACAAACTCGGCCGTTTTGAAACGTCGCAGCTGGTGCGTTTCCACCCATGAGAAAGTCCTCTGGATCACTTTCATAGGGTGGCTCATCATACCAGTGGCCACGTCCAGACAACCCTCTAGCTTCATCGTCGTACATATACGTGTCGTCTGCAAACGATTCTTTGATTAGACATGAAGACACAACCTTCAATAGTGCAAATAAAATATGTGCTAGCGTAATTGCAAAAAAATTTACCGTTAAAGGCCCTCCTATTAAATGGCGGTTTCACTGACAACACTGCAGGTAAGCTGTGTACGAACATCGGAAAGCCGTGCGTGGTTGATGCAAAATTATATTTTCAAAAACATGCACTTAGCATTTCGACGCAAACAAAACTTCGTAGCTGTGATGATGGTTTGAAATAACCGGTTTATTTTTGTTATTTATCTCTTCTTGTTTAATGAGTTTCTATCGCATCGATTCTCGAGTCATTTCAATGTATGATTGATGAAGGATGCACATCGAAAGCATACCGGATGATTGCGATACCGAACGATAAATCAATGACAATATCAAAGTAAGCATTCCGTCAAGATGACCAGTAAATTAAGTGTCAAAACATCGTGCAAGTAACATGCTTCAAATTTATTATCCCATTTAATTATTATTTTCTGAAGTTTTTACTCATGACCTTATGATATTTTGACCTTAATTCTTAGAGTTCATTCAAGCAAATTAAATTCCGATTGTGATCTAATTCAAACAAAACCAAAGAAAGCCCAAATCAATTTTGAATTTAGAATGCATAACATAAGTGGTTCATAACAATGCTCACATCAAATACGGCCAAAGTACCTTGAAGCAACTATAGAACATTCAGTAGACACAAGAGTGTGACTGTCTAGACACAGACTTTAGAAAAATTGTCATTTTTTTTACTTTAATTGAAATTTCAGTAAAATTTACTTTAATCATCCATTGGATCATAGTTATTACTGAAATACTGAAAATATTGTTTCAAAATTCCAAACGGATTTTTTTGTATATGATAATTTCACATATATACCTCCAAACGGACCACGAACCCCGTCCCGTCCCATATTGATGAGACCGTGTCTGATGTCCCGTAGGATCTGTAAAAAATATATACTCTAAATAAACATTACAAAAATAGCCTTTAATTAGTCTTCAACAATAACAATATTATAATAAAAGGAATGATCAAATCAGCGTGGGTGTAAAGGCATCCGCTAACGAGGTGGAATACAAGCAATATAAAACAAAGAAAATTGCAAAGGGAACAATAAATATTCAAAGCTTGTGTACAACCAATTCCACGTAAGTAGAAACGTATTGAAGATAATAAAGTTAATTTATGTACTGAGAAAATATAGATTTATTTTGTGTTGTTTCACGATTTCGGTTTTGGTTCTTTACATCTTGACAGTTTCATATGGAACAATTAAAGTTATTCAGAAATCAAACAATAAAGATTTTTGAAGTTATACTTCTATAGGCGCGTTATGAAAAATTGATGAGAGTGAAATTTTACGATTGCGCGCGCACCGTGACACAAAGTTGTCAGTGTGATTATAGCGTGCGCGAGCGAGATGGGAATAAGACAATCTACAAGTTAAAAGAAATAGAATATGCGTGAAGTTAGCAGCGATGCCAAGAATTTTGAATGACCATAATGACATTTACCTTTTAAACAAATAAAGGAGGTTTAATTATTTTTTCAAAGAAATTTAGCAATGTTTTTTCACAAAGACCTATTGTTACTTAGTTAAAAGGTTATGAAACATACCAATTTATTAAATTGAATTAATAATAGAATAAAATACTAAATATTATTAAATTGTTTACGTTAAATATTAATTAATTATATTTAAAAATAATAAAGAAAGCCAAAGAAGTATAACTTCTTACGCGCGTACATAAGTACACGCAACCTTTTTTTTTATGGATTATTCTTTAACGACTCGTGATTCTTATACAGCATGTTCTTAAGTAATAGTATCGAAGTAATAAACTTTCAGAGTAATTTACAAGAGAGCAGAAACGAATGTAACATGCTTAGCGAAAGGCTTCCGAAGTTTCGTATCGAAGCGGTACAAGTTCCAACAGGCTTAGCTGCAGATTAGAGCATGATTAGTCGGAGGCCAGCGCCAAACCGATGTGAGCTCGGGATTACCAACTCTGTTACGCTTGTATTAGTTTTGAATTTCCCTTAATCAATACACAATGTCAGGGACACTGTGAACTTTGAGAATGCTGTATTGTTGGGATTATGAAAGCCTAATATTTTAACTTTGCTTTTATTTTTATACCGTTACCTTTCTATACTAGACTTTGTGTTTCAATATCCATCTTATACAAGTTAATATATGTCGATTATTTTATCGATAAAATGTTTAAACTGCACCGCTCTATGAGAAAAAACTTACCTCTTCTTGTTCTCTCGCCAATTTGTCCTTTTTCTTCATCGCCTCTTGAACTTTTAACTGCAACAAGCACAATATCTCATTTATTTAAAAGTTTATGAAAGTTATATCCTTTATAAAGTTTTTCAAGCGAGATCGTCCAACATTTAAATTTATAGTAAAACCTTTTATGATTTGCGATTTAAATGGTGCATTCCGCATATTGAAATAAATAATGATAACATAATATAAAAGATCATATCATTGAATGATGAAGGAAAAAGGTGCACTGTTTATTAAAACGTACATTCTATACAACCGTCCATGCACATAATTAATTTTTACGAATTGCTTAAGACTGCATGCTGCGAGCATTGCTTCATCCTGATCCTCGTGAGAATAATTTATACCATATTTAATTTGTATGTATTATAATAACAATAACTGTTCCTCTGCGCAATTTTGCAAGCGTATCTCACGAGGATCCACTATTGATATACAATTAACGAACTTAAAGTATAGCCTTAATAATAAACGCGCATGCGAAGTTTTACACACTCCACTAAAGACTCAAAACATTTGCATGCAACCAATCTACGGTGCAACAGTATCGTGTCGTGCATAATACATTTTTATTTAAGAATACACTGTTTATAAATGATGTTTAGAAAAGCTGAAATGATAGCCACCTCCTAATCTCCGAGCATTCCAAATGTGTAAACCAAAACTTGTAGGCGATGAAAATTTTGAATTTTGAACATCCATTACATCTCCGTTGGCAAAAATATCGACCGATTTAGGGCCAAAATGATCGATCGATAGTAAAATTAGAGCATTAACATAATTACGCTTTTGCCAACCCGAGTGTAACAGAAAGTTTTCCTGCTGAAATTTTGAAAGTTACTGTGTTTTGCGTTAAATTTGAAAAGTTTATAAAGCTTATATTGGATGTCTAAATCTCATTATTGTTACTACGACGGTCAAAGCTAAAACACAGTACTTTATATTTATCTTCACGCAGGAAAACGAAGGCTCACCCTATGTATAGTTTCTTCAAAGGTGTTTGGTTGGGCGGCTGTCATTTGAAAGAAGCGTAGCCGATCATAGTCTCTAGGGTCAACCATGGACCTTAGAGCTGTGTCAGGTCCTGGACCGAGGCCTAAGCCACTTTGTAGCACGCTGTCCGGTGTATCCACCTGAAGGAAATTACTTATTAAAATGTCACTGTTGTCTTCTACTGCCAACCTTTTAAGAGACGTAAACAAAACTTTGACCTAATCCAAATTTGTACATATCAAGTATTCCAAATTTAAATAATAACCAAACGCGTATATTGTGACAAATTCCAAAAATTTATGACTGTTTAGATAAAACGTATTAACCGTACAGAAGCGCCATATATTTTAAAGCTGGTATTAAAATGTCAACATAGTCGATATTTTAGAAAACGAGCGAACTTTAAAAGTTAAACAAAATTTTGACCATTTATCAACCCCGACGTTTTCGACATCGACATTTTTCGGGAATATAACCACGCATATCTGGAACTCTTTTGCAATGTTGAAATTTTCAAGCGGTGAAGATTACATTTCAGCCGTTTTACTGATTTCAAAATTATCTTTATATATTATCTATATAGTATGTTATCGACTACTTTAGTACATATGTATTTAAGCATTTAAAAAATCTAAACAAAAAACTAATTGACTTTTCATTTCGAACACTTGGCTCTTTTAACGTTTCTCATTATATATTTTTTTATCGGTAATTTATACTATTACTTCCTAAGAGAAAATCTCATACTTTAATCTTAGGTGTAGGTATTCCCAGAATTTTTGTGTTCTTAACCGATATTGTATGCCGCTACCTACCATAACAGTATTTTTACACTAAAAAATATTTCGTTATGCGATTTGATTTTGTAATGTAGGCCATTATCAGATTCCTTAACAAGGAAGTTAACGGCCAGCATTGTGAGGATATATGATTAATTGATTTGCCCCAAAATCCCATTGTGATGCAGATTCACTTTTTCGTCAAGTGCGTGATTAATGAAACTGATCCGGATGAGGTGCTATTTTTTAAGTAAAGTTACTTCCTACGTTAAGCTCCGTTTAAAAATAATTTAAAATCCTGAAACATAATAACATAAAAATGAGCCATTATTGCGTTTATTAATATTTTAGTCTCTGTAATACTAACTTATGTATAAAATAAACCTCTCGTCTTGGCCTCAGATTTCTGAAACTGTTTCATGATCATTTTTTTTAATCTAATAGGCAAGTTGGTGATCAGCCAGTGCCTGACACACGCCTTCGACTTTTTGGGTCTAAGACATGTCGGTTTCCTCACGATGTTTTCCTTCACCGTTCCAGCAAATATTAAATGCGCACATAGAAAGTTCATTGGTGCACAGCCGGGGAAAGAACCTACGACCTCAGGTATGAGAGTCGCGTGCTGAAGCCACTAGGCCAACACTGCTCACTAACTTATGTATAGGTTTTTATAATTATTATTTTATTTATATTTTACGTTACAATTGATGAACATGTAGCGGTTTGCTTCTGTGTGCAAAGTCCCAAATCTATTTCAATTATTATTTTAGATTTATAACATTAGTGGCAACCTGCTAGAATTATTATTTCCGACTCAAAGCTAGGACATTCCAGTACAGCTATGAGTTTTTAATATGTTGATATATAATAAAATAACCACGCTTAAACATTGATAAAAACTGCAAAGTCTAAGGTTCATATCGAAACCACGCTACCATCTACAAAAACATCAGGTACGTAATGAAAATATTTACGAAGTAGGTCAGTTTGTCATACGAGGAAAAAGTTTTACATAAAGTGAATCACATGCGTAAACTCGAGATGTAGACAAAGTCAAGTCAAAGTAATGACAAATATTTGTTTCCATATGAAACTTCAGTGTGTTTACTTAAACATTGATTAGTTTTCCGAAAATTACATATCAATTTAGACATGTTTGTTGACATGAAATCAAGGTGTATATTATATGTAGACAAAGCTATACAGTGTATAGAATAAATGTCCCTTTCTGAACAAATTATTCCTTAGTATTAAATTAACTTCTAACTTAAAATGAAGCTTTTAGTCAAGTTTAAACTTTGTTGACTTTATATTTCTGAATACGTTTCAAGATAATACGTTAAACTTTGGAACATGCAATATGATTGAAGGATTAATCTTCGTCAGAACTTCAACTCCGATTCCTGTTATTCCAGGTTTGGGAGCGTTCAAGTATTACGTCACGCAATTTTTGGAGATTATTGCCCCCCTCCCCATGTAACGCGCCGTAACGTTTTTCTGTACCCAAGTATAGTAAAACGTTTCGTGACCACCTAGTGACTTTTTAACCTACCTAAAAGTTACCATTATGTGGTGTAAACTAGTGGAAAGTCGAAAATAATATTAAAAATAACGCGTAATTTAATCCCCGCCCCGCATCGTAACGTTTTAAAATAGGACCCCCTACCCCCCAAAATTCGTTACGTAATACTTAAACGCTCCCTTTGCAATATAAGCGCTACCACGCTAATACGTCTACATCGCAATTGGAGTGTGTCGTTAGAAAGAGGATGTACACAGGGTTTACGGTAGAGGGGCTGGCTCAATTACCTTAAATAAAGACAGTTCACATTGCCATAAGATTATAAGATGGCAATGTGAACTGCCACACACACATACACACCCTCACATACACCCATACAACTTTATTTCTACTAACTTCTAACTAGTTGACTGTTTTGTTTTTCTTTCCTTATTTAAAACGTTAAATTTGTTTGCCTACCCATATATGTACCTATGTACTTTTTGTTACCACTCAATATGACTTTGCTGTGGATTGGAAGCCTGGTTATCCATATCACAGGTTCTTACCTAGTTTGGAAACCAGTCTCCCAATACCTTCTCAACTGTAATCTTAATGTTTGTTGTAAATGTTATATGGGAGAAAATATATTACTATTATTATTACCAAGACCTATATAAATATATGCTAAATTACGAAAACCACACTTTGCACAAAGAAAGTAATCTGTGTCAAAACATGGCTTTGAAAATATTACTACTGTAAATGTGATAAATGCGAGGTAACTTTTGTAGTTGCAGTTTAATATCGCCTTCATTTTGCCGTCCCAGATTTCCTTTGTTACCTTTTGTTGAGTGATAACCGCGAGATTTACTTATTAAATGCGTTGGAAAAATTCTAAAGTCGGGTTTAATTTATTCGTTCGTGTTAAATAATCATTTGTGAAAGTTGTTTATTTTGAGGTTGAATTACATCCATCCGACTAGAAATAATGCAGAGAAAAACTCTCTTTGCATCTTATTATTTAAATTTATTAGTGGAAGAATATTTGTACGCGCTTAAAAGGATTGTTAAAACAATATAGTGCTAGGAAATGTATTGCGCCACACAATTAAAAGCGTATCTTCATGCTGCTATTGATACTAGTGATTTTGTGTATTCATGAAAAAAATTTATTGCCTAAAGTAGTTTGCTAAAGCTGTAGGCTTTGAGATAAACTTTATGATAATAGGAAGGTCACATGTTATCTATACATACAAAAATGTTATGTTGGTTTGTGTACGCAGATTGTGTAGTTCTGTAAAAATTATACGAAAGATGATGAATCCTCTGCAAACGATGATTGAGTCAATGAATAAATTTAAGTTCACGTCTCACTAAAGATGTACTTAAGATTCATAGAACTGAAGGAATGCCAACAAAACGGCTGTAAAAGCAGACAATAGGGTTATCTATAGTTAAGTATTTACGATATACATAATACCGGGAGCCACGCAGAGCCAATATAAAGTTTTATTACCGATACCGTCGATCTACATCCCTATAATGCCTTAACAACATCCCGCAAGACGTTAGGAACGGGGCAAGGTGCCAATGCGAAAATTTAACTTGAACATTCTAGTATAATAAAACTTTTTCGTATAATAGTCACATTGTGTGTGTCAATAAACGCGATTGCCAAGTATGGGATGGTGCCTTCTTAACAATTTTTTGGACGATAACGTTTTATTGCGGTTTCGTATGTATGATGTGGAGAATTTATAAGCTATTCAAAAATATATGCGTAACTAATAATATTTTACCCCGCCGACACGTAAGACAAATTTTTATCTCTTTAATTGTTATTATAGACCGTTTTACACCTTAAAAAAAAATCAGTGGTGTTACAACCTCTTTAGGTCTAGGCCTCAGATTTCTGAATCTGTTTCATGATCATTTTTCAATCTAATAGGCAATGTGATCAGCCTCCAGTGCCTGACACACGCCGTCGACTTTAAGGGTCTAAGACATGTCGGTTTCCTCACGATATTTTCCTTTACCGTTCGAGTTATTATAGACCGTTTTACACACGGTCTTTTACCTTAAAAAAATCAGTGGCGCTACAACCTCTTTAGGTCTGGGCCTCAGATTTCTGAATCTGTTTCATGATCATTTTTCAATCTAATAAGCAAGGTGATCAGCCTCCAGTGCCTGATGCACGCCGTCGACTTTAAGGGTCTAAGACATGTCAAACGATATTTTCCTTTACCGTTCGAGCGAATGTTAAATGCGCACATAGAAAATCCATTGGTGCACAGACGGGGATCGAACCTATGACCTCAGGGATGAGAGTCCCACGCTGAAGCCACTAGGCCAACACTGCTCTGTCTTTCACCTTACTATGTGAAGGTGGTGGCGTGTAAACGATACTAAGATTTAGAATCGCGTAACTCGGCTTACGTCCTTTGTCTACATAGGGTGTTTTTTGTGTACCGTAACTAATTTAAGACAGACAATCGGATACACATAAAGCATTCCCCTAATCCTCTAATCACAGCTGGACAAGTCCCGTCAATGGTCGAAAAAAGCTACTTCTGACAGAGCTAATCCTAAGTGCAACTTGGCCGATAAGGATTATGCTCGCGCCCTAATGGCCTCCATCCCTTCTCTCAACAAACGGCTATAACTCAGGCGTCTTGGCTCAACCGACTTAACTTTGGCAGCCGTCATTTCTCACTGCGTTGACGTACCCAGAGATTAATAAATACGGGAGGAAAAATGTTGCTTAATTTGGGAGAGATGAGTCGCGTGAAGTTCGTCATATTTATGACGTTTCATTGTTATGCATGCTACGGATCATCTTAATGCTGCAAGTTTTGTTCGAAGTTCAAAGTTTAGCTTGTCTGAAATTCTATGAATAAAATTTCAACACAAATATATGAAGCAATGCATTCGGTATGCTGAAACCACTTTTTTGTAATTAAGTTTTGTGCATGAAGGTTAAGATTATAATGGTGAATAATGTTTGAAATCGATCTGATGGTTTTTTAATTAATCCTTTATAAACATGTAAAACAAATCTTTCCACTTCATTAGTATAGACATAAAATTTATTACTAACGAAATACACACACAGAAACACACGTAATAATAATCAAAAAAAGAAAGAAAAATTTAAAAAAAAAATTAAGGAATAAGGTACATTTTAAGTGTAATGTGTGTGTGTTCTGGTTGTAACTGGCCCTGGCACAGCATTATGCTGTGGAGCTCGTGTTCCACAGCGCTGGTCATTCTGCCAGAGACCACAACAGTTATTTTGCACCTCAGACGCAAAAAAGAAAAATAATGTAATAAAAATAGTAGAAAAAATAATAATAGTCAAAATTAACAGTGTAAGTAAAGAAGTATAGACAGGCTGATACATTTTTCAAGTTAATTGAAAGCTAAAATTATATTTATGATAACTTAACAAAATGAATGACTTTCCGATCTTAGAATATAAATTGTCTACGTGAATGTACCAAGTACGAGTATCATGTACGCGAAAGTACCTGCCGCCTCAAAATTCGCAAACCATGCTTATCAGATGTCGTGCGGTACCCTTTCATTGTACGACCTTACGGTTCATTCCAGACTCTCATTACCCTTACCCAAATCATAGTCGGCGGCTTAGGATTCCTTCTAATAAAAATATTTATATTGTTGATACATTTAGCAACATACTGCGCTAAAAAACGGTTTTATCAATAACCAACCACGATTGGCGTAAAAGGGATAGAAACATTCAGTACTGTAATCTTAATATATAAAACAAAGTCGGTAAAAGTCTATTATAGTTCCTTTTTTATTTCTTGTATTTGTCTCAAAAAGTTTACGGAAAAAAGAATCCAATCTAAAACATTCATAGGTTTCGTAACTGTCATGTAACGCGGGTCAGCGTAGTAAATATTATTGAAATCAATATTTATTGGTCATTTTTATTAAGACCCCAATTAATATAAAATAATAATAATAATTTAAAGGCGGGCAACGTACTCACGAGCCCTCTGGCATTGAGTGTCAATGGGCGGTATCACCATCAGGTGAGCCCGTTTGCTCTCTGTTCTTTTAAAAAAATATAACTTAAAAAGGAACCCGGTATGGAAATTTCTGGTCGATCTTTGCCAGTTTTTTCAAGCATTCGCTACCCCATGCACTATAATATTCGTCGCCGGCTTCTTTGACAAGCACTCGGCAATTAGTATGACGCGACGTGAGTGACTCTTACGACGTGATATTGGTCATAAAGTATCTACATATCTTTTGATATGGCAAATTATCTCTCTAACCAACAAAGAGAGCAAATGGATGGAAAAATATTGGTCATTGAGGGAGATCATGAAAACACAAAACACAAACACAGATTTCAGCGAAAAAATATACAGAAAAGTCTTAAACACATGTATTCCACCCTGCCTTACCTATGGCTGCGAAACTTGGGCACTCTCTATCCAGCACAGGGATATGCTAGCACACTGCTAAAGAGTCATGAAAAGAAGTATGCTGAGCATAAGAACAAAATAAACGCAGACATAAGAGCTAGAACAGTTGTGTCAGACATTCTCACTAAGATAGACCAAATGAATTGGAGATGGACGGATCATATGCTACGGAGCTCCCATGAGAAATGGAGCAAAATATTGACGAAATGGTGGTGACAGAAAACGAAGAAGAGGCTGACCACGCAAGAGATGGGAGGACGAACTGAAACTAACAGCAGGCTACAACTGAAGTCACAAAAGATAGAGAACAGTGGAAAGCGTTAGATGAGGCCTTTGCCAAGAGGCACACCCAACTCCGAGATATACTGTGAAAATATATTAATATCTACTATATAAAAATAAGTCGGGTTTTCCTTCCTGACGCTATAACTCCAGAACGCACGAACCGATTTCCACGATTTTGCATTCGTTGGAAAGGTCTCAGGCTCTGTGAGGTTTATAGCAAAGAAAATTCAGGAAAAATTTCAACAGAAAAGCGGGATCACCAAACGATATGTTACATAAAACGAAGCCATCTTGGTGGCGAAACGGAGTTCGTCGAGTTTGCTAGTTCATATATATAAAATTACAGAGTTTCGGAATTTAAAGCCTATATTATTATTATTATTATATCTACATATCTTTTACAAATACACCTTGTTATTAGCATTTGCAAGCGTTAGAACCATTTTCTCTTCACTGAAATTTTGTAGGGTCAAATCCATATGCTTGATCATCTTTTGAGCTGTCACTTTGCTCTTTTAGATTATATGCTCTATTGTACAATGCGTTATCTGATTTTAATTATATAAGTCATCAATTAGAAACGAATTGTACAATATTAGAACATGCTTTATGTGCATCTATACTATTTCACACCTTGCAAATATTCTTACCATACACCAAAACCGTGATAAAGTTATCACAAGTTTTTTTGATAATGCCGCAATGTATAGTAGAATTATTATAAACTTTCGGCCAAAGCTCCACGTGAGTATTTTGTCTGATTTAAACAAAAACATACCCGCTGAGGCGGCAACGTTTGCCGTGGACTGTGTGTGTGCTTTGGAGAACAGGAACCATGTTTTTCTTTTCTATGGGATTTTAATCCGCGTAGCAGTCTTGAAAATGTGGTCACCTTTTTCTTAGCTGTACCGAGGCAGTTATCTGAAACATGTACACATCATTTAATGATAGAGAATTCATGAATATGATAAGCGTAAATCGGTGGATGCCAATTATCTAAGCTGTTAACTACATAGCTTTATTTCGTCTAAGTAGCCTTAACAACCCTAGTCATAGTTGTTAGACTATATCAAATTATACAATTATAATTTTATATATAAGAGTAAAACTAAACTATTAACTTAAATTCCGATTAATTAAACAGCGGTAAATGGACAGAACCTTTTAATCTTCGGACTTGGTCTACGGGGAATTGATTAACATATTTCTAAAATATAATATACTACTACTCGTTTACGTATATATAATATAATTGTTATATGTTGGAAGAAAACGCTATATAAGGACGCCCGTTGTCCTTCCATTTATTAAAATTTTCTCATTGTATTATTAATGCGTTAAATGTTAATAAATTGTTTATAAAATTAATTACAAAATACAGCATTACAGCATCATAGCGGTTATACTTTTAAAAGGAAAAACAAATTCATAGTTCAAACCAGCCTTATCTTCTACAAAATATGAAAATTTGCCTAACGAATAATTTTATAAAATATAAAATCTTAAATAACTTACCGCTGGGAGGGAATTCATAAAAGTACGCTGAGCGAGGACTCAGGCAGCTGAAACAAAAAGTCTTGTTTAAAACTATTGTCCTTTCTTTTATAAATTAAATAGATTTAAATACTTAAGAAACTTTGTAGCCGGTAGATATTGAACTTCTAAGAAAATAAGTTTGCTTGCTTTAGTCTGAACTTGGAAACTCCAGGAGACTTCAGTTTTAATAAACACTATAAAATACATCAGCGGCGCTATAACCTTTAGATTTTGGGCTCAGATTTCTGAATCTGTTTAATGATCATTTTTCAATCTAATAGGCAAGTAGGTGATCAGCCTCCAGTGCCTGACACACGCCGTCGTCTTTTTGGGTCTAAGACATGTCGGTTTCCTCACGATGTTTTCCTTCACCGTTCGAGTGCGCATATAGACAGAAAGTCCTGCACTGCCGGGGATCGAACCTACGACCTCAGGTATGAGAGTAGAACGCTGAAGCCACTAGGTAAACACTATAACTCATAGTATTGTCTTTTATTGACATAACCTTTACACATTTAACGAAAAAACTTTTTAACCGGATTAAAGTTATGTATTATAGTAAATTTCGCGTGCTTTACAGCGTGAGTGGTCACGGTGACTGAAGACAAAAGGTGTTTAAAATTATGTTAAATAATTGTAAATTTATAATAATACATAACTTTAATCCGGTTAAAAAGTTTTTTCTTTAAAAACTATAACTCACTTAATTTATTTAAGTTTATAAAACCAGTCCAAATTAAAATGCATTACCACATCATCCTGAATACAACCAGGGTACGAGCGCATTAAAAACTTCATATTCGTAATTAAATAATGATGCCTGCGAGCAACGCAAAATAAAAGTCCAAAAATGAATTTTGGTATCGGGTTATTAACAATATCAGCGCTAATGACAATTGTGGAAAGGCTCAGCCGGTAATGAGAACGTAAATTGTTAAAGAGGGTTTATTTAATTCACTATAATGTGAGGAATTTTACGTCCTCTGCGTGTCGAGCTTACGTCCATACAAAACTTTTACGTAATATAGTTTATACAATCAACACAATTGTAAGATATATACCTAATGAATACTCAAACTATAACAATTATTTACTTATTTTAATTGTGTAGTGACTGACGTACTTGTTAATAAATAGTATGAAATTACGGGGGTAGCGTAATTAGCCGTTTTTATTAACAAATTTAAAAAAAAAAAGTATTTTCTCGGGCCTCAAAGATTGCCTTCGGGACCTAGAAACAAACGACAGTTAGTACGAATATCATTAGTTTCTTATGCTTTTAATGACTACTAGCTATGGTTTTATTACCCTTTGCGAATCTGATAACCTGGACAATCTGGTTGTAGTCGGTAAGGTCACGATTACAGCTACAGACCGGACAAAGTGGGGAGATATCACTTGCAGGGTAGCAGGAACATTAGAGTGACAACAATGCAATGAAGAATACGACCGAGAAGAGGTGAGAAGAGTTAAAATAGTACCTACTTAATAAAGGTTTAGAAGAAGTTATAAAACGCATAAAGCTGAACGCAACTAATATTTGGATTTCGACAAACATCCTTAATCCATAAGTCTATAAATAGTGTATTGTATTAAAGTATTAAACCGTGTATTGGGATCAAACTATCCCACAATGGACCATAAATCAACCCAAGTCGTATCGGAACATGCAACCATGCAATGAATATTGATTTTCAGACCAATTTAGGTTGACGAATATAAATTAATGGGAGAATTCCGGTTTCCACAATACACTTGTTTATATGTATAGAGAGATAAACGTTATTTTCCTCATACGTAGAACAAAATATATATAAGAAAAGTGCAGTGCTATATACCTGAATACAAGTTTCTACAGATCAAATCTATATTTTTTGTATCATTATATAATAGGCAAGATGATCAGTGACTGAAGACATAGATTTTTCGGTCTATAATAGCGGTGTCCTCGTGATGGTCTTTCACTTTATGAGGAGTGTACCAGCGCACATATAAAGAAAATTCAATTAGTGCACAGCCGGGATTTGAACGCACGATACCGGGCTTGGGAATCACACGCTCAAGGCACTGGGCTAGTAATGCTCTCATACACAGTGCCTATCTGAAATTTAAGTAAAAAAAATGTGTGCGTGTACTAGGTGTACACACGTAAGTGAAACTTCTTTATGACCTTATTTTTCGAAAAATGATCTACTATATGCAACTTTTCAGAAATTGGTTAAATAAAGTTAAATTAGATAAAGTTTAACAAAAGGCTTTTATTATCATAGACATGAATACAAATACAATTATTTCATTTTAACTTATTACTGTACTACTAAGATTATTACAGAATTTCATGAATTGTAATAGAATTATTAGTGTTACTATCATTGTTATCGTTATTAATTTTCTTACTAATGGCTTCGAATCTCTTCGGATCAACCGTGGTAGGGACAAGAAAAAGATGGCGCGTAACCGAAAAATGTGACAAATGTGTGTAAATTTTTTTCCAACGCCGATAAAGAAGTTTGACTTCAAAAAGAAACATGGCGCGTAACCTGCTACAAAATTTCTCCCATACGTCGATAAAGAAGTTTCACTTCAAAAGATGGCGCGTAACGGAAAAATGTGACGCGTAACGAAAAAATGTTACACTAAATTTTTTTCCAACCCCGATAAAGAAGTTTCACTTCAAAAAAGCTAAAACGCAGACAGTGAAAAGTTTTGAAGTTACATACCTTGGTAAGATTTTTTTACGTTCGATATCACAATTGACAAGTGGAATGACGATGGTAAAAAATACCTATGTACCAGATTAGCAGTAGAAACCAGATGTTTAATGGTCTTAGTCAAAAGAACATAAACTAAAAAAATAATGGTCTACATGGATTATAAAAGCAACGTAAACAATTTCCAAACACAATACATATTTTAAGTTCATCGTGTGCTCGTTATATTTTAGCACCACTTAAAGAAAGCTTAAAGCTTAGAGCAAATAAATAAATAATTTTTCCTTTGATATGTCGAAATGCTATCAATTATAAATTAGCGTTTTTTTTTTGTTTATCTCGATATTTTGTTGCAAGATATGTGAAAACGAAACAAGATTGTGACTTTATATAAAGCGGGATTAGAAATATCAATCCAGCGGGATCCCGAGATTTTCGGGATCTCGTCCAGTTTAAAAAGATGTGAATTTCACCTGACTGAATACGATGAAAACTGCTTCTTTGTGATAATGACGTTAATTAAAACAAAATATTATTTGAAAGAAAAGTAAGGCTAACTTAATAATTATTAACAGTTTTACTAACATAAACATAATCAAAACAAAATTAGATATAGTTTAAGGAGATTAAAAAGTAGTTAATTTTAACTTTTACTTCTTTAAAAAAAAGTGTATCAAGAATGCTATATGATAACCAGCATCTAATGTTCGTTGCGATGTACCCAGCTGCTGAGAATGCTCTCTCCAACTCATCACTGGTTGGCAACAGCGTGAATAAGCAATTATATTATGTAAACTGCAAAAATCGCCCCCTTGTTCCTCCACACTCACATAAATCCATTACTTTTTTTATTACTGACTCTAATTCCTCTTGAAGTGATGTATTAGTTAATGTAGCAGTAGCACTTATACATATTCCTACTACTACTCTATTAATCTCTATAATAGTGTGATTATATTTTTTGATTTCTTTGATTTAGATATTTGCTTGGCAATTGGAAAGTCTCGTTACCTTTCCATTGCTCCAAATCATCTTGAAAATTATTCGGATTTTTCATCGAAAAGACCAACTTTTCTAAGAGAGTAGTTTTTAGGTCTTCTAGCTTTCGAATCATGAAACGCAACGTATGTTCTGCACTAACTAAATCAGTATCTCCCAATCCCGTCAATCTCGAACGGGATCTCGTCATATTGTGCTTCGGGATTGATCCCGAAAAATTACACGGGATCTCGCGAGATCAGAATCCCGCGGGATCGGGATTGCATTCCCTAAACATATCATATGTGGTACAATAATAACATATATAGTAGGTATAGTTTATAGTATAAGGCGGCCACATTCTTGCGGTTATTTCTCATACATCAACACAATTGTTATTTAACTTTAGATACCCGAAGTAAAAATTATTTTGCCACGTATTTCTAGGAATCGGTGACGGTATGTGTGGGTTAAACTTTGTATCAAGGAATCAGTATAATTTTCAGTTCAATAAACTTGCTGAAACATTCATTTAATAATGGTATACATAATCTTTTCATTGAAACGTTATTCAATCGTTAACCGCGTTTTAACGGCGCGGTCGGTTAATTACTTTTAACAACGGTTACAACCGGTCCCAATTTAAGTCCGTTCGTAAAACAGATAACACGGACAGAAATGTTGGACTTTAAAAGGTGCTCAATAAAGAAGGTTAAAATTTGAAGTAGTAGTACCTTTTTGTGCAGAGTCGACATAATTCGTGAATGCTGTTTTATTATCTTGTAGTGTTAACGATAAGTTAACTCGTAAGTGTGATAATTTATCACATATCTGCCACGCCCACGAATGTTTTCTTAAAATTGTTCTTGCGGCTACAAAGGCTTACGTATTATTTTTCTGTTCGTTTAATTTTCCAAATGCTGAGCAAATAAATATATGAAATTTATGACGCAATGAAAATGTAATAACGCGCCAATTCTCATTTACCCCGTGTCATTAAAATTAAAAAGTCAATTGTCATCCATGTTCATTTGTCATAAACACGGTGCAATGATACCATAGACAACACAAACACGAATGTCAGGACACGATGAATAGAGATCACAGATAACGACAGTTAATTACGTTACATAATACAGCAGATTTAAAATGAAAATTTTAAGTTTAATTAGTTGAACCATTGTATTATACCTTAAAGTGAATGAAAATATTCAATGTTTTCGATTCACATAATCATTTTCTTTTTTAGTAGGTACCTTTGTAAATTTTAAATGCTTTTTAAGCGACTGGGTTTTCTGGAAGAAACGGCTGTAAGATCGACATTTTACATCAGCTGTTGTCGCCTTTTATTATTACCTGCTCTGTGATAATGTTTGTTTTTATTATCTGAAGCTTATAATTAATGATACTCTACATACATATAGCGTACGCAAATCATTTATAAAGATAAGGTAATGTATTAATATGTTATGGCAAATTTTTTATTACAACCTCTTGGTCAAACATATTTAAAAAAAATCCTTTAGACTCTCATATTAATTGTTACGGATGTAAGTCGTGCCGCAAATATAGTAAGTCTGTTCTGAAATTGCAAACTCATAGCTATTAGAATATTCCAAGTGTTAATTGAGTTACCAAGATCCGTCTAACTTAATATTTGTAATACGAGTTGACGTCTAATAGGAATGTTCAATTGACTAATTACAAGTTTCAGCGCATCTTCTTCTTCGAACGCAAACAAACAATCCTTATATTACTTTTTTTTTTTTTTTTTTATAAAACAGGGGGCAAACGGGCAGGATGTTACTTGTTTTTTAAGTACAACATTAATTTTAGTAGATATAGGTGAAGTCAAGCTCCTCCGATAATGGAGAAAGATAAAACTCCAAATTAAATAAATAACACCTAAGGCAGTCAAGACTTTTTAAATGTTTTTTTTTAGTTATTATATTATACATTTTTAAGGTTTTTAGGTTTATATTCAAATAATGTTATTCTTTACTAACATGCGGTTATCGCAATTCAAAAGAATTGCGATAACCGCATGCAATGTATTCTCTCTGTAAACCTAAAATGTCTTAGGGTTGCCTGGAAGAAAACGCTTGTTAGCGATAAGGCCGCTCTTTTCCTAATAACTTATGTAACCTACTTACTTTTTGTTTTTTTTTCTTTCTATATGTATAATTATGTGTATTATGGCAATGAAGGGTAAATAAATAAATGTCTGACTAGACAAATCTGTAAGAGGACTCATGATTCATAAATATTAAGTACTATTACTATGGTTGAGGTAAGGTAATGACTATTCTCTATTCTCGACACCCACATTTGTAGAAAAGATAATAAATAGTGAGTGGTATCATGTGAATATGATATTTATGACACACGCGACTCACACCCACTGATGAAATGTAGCACCTTTTATTCATATGATGCACTGTGAATTTAAATTGTTTCTTCTTGTCTACCGTCATTGAATTAATGATATATTTTAGTGAGAAACTGTATAAAATATTTGAATTTTTTTGTCCAATTTGTCTAGAATTGTAAGGTATGTCATGGTTGATTTTTATTTATTTTTAAGTGTTATATATGTCACCGTAAAATTGTAAAAACCGTTAGATTGTAATCTATCTCGCGAGATTATAAACTGTCGAAAGATTGTGAACCTCAACGAACTGCTTACAATTTAAGGTATTATTATTCGGTAGTTATATGAAATTGTTGGGAAGTAAAATTAATCTGTAATTGACCAAAGAAGTTTGAATGATAACTAAGTTAGTGTAGTACAATCTACCGAATAATAATACGTTAAATTGTAAGCAGTACGCTGAGGTTCACAATTTTTCGACAGTTTATAATCTCGCGAGATAGATTACAATCTAACGGTTTTTACAATTTTACGTTAACATATATATTGTGTTGCAGTTGTTAAGTATTGTTTTAGAACAAAAATAGATGGCATTCCACTCTGTGCTGGTCAAAGACGCACGCGCATTTTTGCAAATACAAAATCATTTTTTCGTTAGATCACAAAACCAAACCTCTGGGACCAATATTAAAATAAATATCAACACTTAGTGAGCTAAAGAATGAAAATGCTAAGTTACGAAGAGAATTATTATATAAGAGAATTATATTATTAATTATAAGAGAATTATAATATATTGTGTTGGAGTTGTTAAGTATTGTTTTAGAACAAAAATAGATGGCATTCCACTCTGTGCTGGTCAAAGACGCACGCGCATTTTTGCAAATACAAAATCATTTTTTCGTTAGATCACAAAACCAAACCTCTGGGACCAATATTAAAATAAATATCAACACTTAGTAAGCTAAAGAATGAAAATGCTAAGTTACGAAGAGAATTGTGTCACTCAGAATAATAAATCGGGCTAAAGGAAAATTCTCCGAATGCAATTCAACGCTAAAACTATTTCCGAATTCTGTCGCTCGATTTCAATTTAGATAATCCATTACACAACGTCGAACCTTATCTAACTAGCACACCTGTTAAAATCTACGTAATTTATGCTATTGTGTTCTCAGGACTATTGCGTTATGAAAGCCGTTTATTAAAATGGAATTTTTCATACAAAAAGTTATCTTTTGATAGTTGTTTTAATTAAAAACTCTTGTAATAAATTCTTTACATTTAAGGAAAACATGTTTAAGCCAACATTATGCTGTTAGATTTAAATCTACGTTAATGAAGAAATTAACACATTCTAGGTTCAAAGTTTCTATTTACATTTTCTAAAGATTATTTCTTTAAGATTTAATAAACATAATACATATATTTATGCGCGTTTGTTTTGGGTTTCTTTTCCCATACATTTGTTTGATATAAATGATAGTGAACCTATCTATATAGTGGACGCTATGGTTTCCAAACTAAGTTATACTCTAACATGGTTTATCATATTAGTGTTGAATTCCCATCATCTGGGGAAGGTTTCAGTGTTAATATTTTTCGTAGATTAATCCGTCATCAGTCTCTCATATCGACCAATCCCAAACAATTAAATTGTTTCGCCGGGAATAAATCCAATAACTTCGAATGAGTGTAAGCCTTCAAGCCAGTATTTTATTGGTTTCTAATTTTACCTTTGATAGTTGTGTTGCTGGTTATGCATCAAAGGTTGCGATGGCTGAGCAAGCAGCAATTGCTTTTGCTGCTGCTGCCTCTGCAACATCTGCTTCCCAAAAACGCCGTAACCGAAACCATAGATCTCATCCTCTTCCTTGTCCGTCAAGCAGCTTGAAGGCTGAAAAGACTTTTTATATTAATTTTAAAGAAGAAGACACTAACGGTTGAATCTTCGATTGATGTTACTCAGGTCATTCAAGATCGACTGTATTATTTTATTACTGTATCAGATAGTGCTTGCGTGTTTCTCCTGATGGTGGATTGTGTAGTGATAGCGGAACATGGTACCTTTACGTTACACATAGACATAGACTAATAAATTGTGTTTGCATTTTTTACAAACAAAAACACAAACACACAAAATAACAATAATTAAAGAAAAAATTAAATGAGAGATATCAAAAACAATTTAAAAAAATCAAACAAAATCCCTTTTCCAATTCGGTTCGTTTCAAGTGTGTAATGCGTGTGTGATGTGGCTGTAATTGGCCCTGGCTTAGCATTATGCTGAGGAGCAGAATGTTCCACAGCGCTGGTCATTCTGCCAGAGACCACAGCAACTAGTTTGCGCCTCATAGTTATATTTCCATGGTTGAACCAAACTAGAATGGAATTCTATTTTCAAAATGTGTTTAAAATGTAACAAAATGTAGTCTTGAAAATGTTGTAAAAGAGTTTGGCACAGTCTAGTTTGTAAAAGCACTTCAGATAGATACTCGGTACACAAGTTTATCAGTGTGACTAATTGCATTTGCCAATTACCCGTATCGCTAAATTCCATTCGAGCAATGAGTTCTATCAACGAAGTAATAAATTTTACGTTAAATAGTCGTAATTTATTGATAAGAAACAGTTACGGATATTTGTCGTCCGTTTGAATAAAAGTTGCTTCCGTGTTAACTGTTCGCATTTTAGGACACATTTAGTAGTGTTTAAATTTATATAGTTACTAGCTGACCCGGCAAACGTTTTGCCATGTATATTATTTCTAGGAAACTTTTTTTTAGTTCAATAAAAATAACTATCTACTATGATCAAAAATAGGGATTCGTCGTAGAGGGTTGACAATTAAGGGTTGTACTTATTGCTGTATCATAAATTTAAAAAAAATTTTTTTGTCTAAAAACTAAAAACTTTGGGGGATGAATATTAGATGTTGTCCGATTCTCAGACTTACTGAACATGCATAAATAATTTATAAGAATCGGTCGAGCCGTTTCGGAGGAGTATGGGAACGAACATTGCCACACGACAATAATTAGTTATTCGACCGTAAGAGAGCAAATGAACTACTATGAGTATGGATTGAATTAATTTTAAGTACAAAAGTCTAACAAAGCATTCCTTTATTATTAATTGGATGTTGGCTTTTGTCTGCGATTAGTCAAGAAAGGTGCTCTGCTTGTGTTGCTTTATTATGACATCCCAACTTCTTTTCAGACGATGCGTAGGCTACTAAATGCGACCTCACTCCATCGATGATAGATTATATCTATTGATTGGGATCTTATCTTTTATTAACCTTTTTTCTTGATAGACAAAACAAATACCGTATATCGTGTACATTTATTTGTCACAGGTGGCTTATAAACAGTGTAAAGAGTTCTGTTTTTAACTATACATTATCAATAAATTAATTGTTTACTCACAGAGTACTTTCCAGGAACGTAGATCGGTTGCGAATGTGATGTGGTCAGGTTGTTGAGGGCCAATGAACCCGGACTAGCCGAGGGCGGGGTTTGGGGGGTGCCAGGCCCTCCGATAACTCGCATCCTTGGTGACATCTCTTCCCATTCGTGCCTCCGTAATTCCTCAAGATGGTCGAGAACATCGCCGTAGTGGGTTGAGAAGAGGTCAGCGTACCGGGATGCAAGGCCTTCAAGATATCCTCGGTCACCATCCTATCAACAAAATAGATGGTGTTAGAGCAGTGAAATTCTATGTTTAAAATAGTACATTTTGTTATTGCGACATAATTGAGAATTTATTTAACGAAATAAAATTATTTTCATTTTATGTTGATTTATTTAACGACATTTTAAATGTAAAACGATGACACGGTTCGTTTAATTGTGATTGGTCACAGTATAAATTTTGTCACAACCATATTTATGTCATGAAGTTTAATTATTATTATCTCTAGTTCAACACGCGTTGCACACGTCATGATACTACGATATTATATTCGTTTGTCCAAGACCAATCAAATGCGGGTTTCTTCCTTCATCTTCACCTGGATTTTTATCAGTGTAGCATTATAGTAACTATTGTCTTACATAATTTTAATAAATATCTATTATATTATTTTGGTTTACACAAGTACCAAAATAATATAATAGAGTTGCTTTTTAATACAACAACAACGGATTGGAACACGAGCTAATTAAGAAAATACCTAAAAACCCGGCAACACACTTGCGAGCCTTCTGACAAGTGAGTGTCCATAGGCGGACTATCACGTAACATCATGTGAGCCCGTTTGGCCCTGTTCTAAAAAAAAAACTAATATTTATTAGATTAAAACATCCAGACATAATCGGTGTGGTTTATATGTTTCAAATTAATTATTGTATTAACATTTCGAATGTTTTACAGAAATCGCAGTCAGCGAAAGATAGAAAGAATTGAGAATTTTTGCTTGCAATCCGCTAAAGAAGCCTCATATATAATTATTATATTTTTAAGGACTGGAGATAACTCTATCCCTTAAAAATTGACTAGTTTTTAAAACAATATTTTTTTTATAAAACTTGAAATCTAATTATATATTCTATTCAAAGAAACATATTCAAAACTGTACAAGAAATTATACACTCTCCTGAATATATAAAATTAGATGAACAAAGTACAAAAGAAACTTCTATTACATCGGCAACAAAAGAACAAGCGTACCACGAAACTTGATTGTCAAAAGAAAATCTTCAAGAAACAGAAATTTCATCACAACTAATTTAATTAGGAACAGAAGCAATTTTCAACGGGAAAATTAGTATATAGCACCTACAGGCCTATTCCGTCACTACCACGCAATTTTCGAAAGAAAAAGGGCAATTAAAATCGGCTGAATTATGTAAGGGATTACAAATTGGGAATGTTTAACCTTTTATAATTAAACAAAAGTAAGGATAATCTGTATAATGGGTTGTTAACATTGATAAATTGTTTGAATTGTTCCTTTATTTAACACCACAGTACTATAATTCAGGATTATCAGGAAACTTAACTTCCGAGAAACGAAGTGTAGGTTCTGTAATTAATTACTTGAAGTACCTAAGTGTAAATGAATCACGATCATTACGGTTTGGTTGAAAATAAAAAAGTGCGTGCGTACACCATGTCAGAAGTCTTCTTTGGAAAACTATTTTTTAACTCTTGTTCATATTTAGACTTAGAGGGAGGAAAAATGGAAGATGTTAGGAATTTAATTGTCATTAAAATATTAAGTGTCGAAAATTAATACAAATAATAAATTTAATTTTTTAAATTTATTTCTTCGATAGTAAAACACGTGGCATTTTAATTTACAATTCGTCATTTGAGATTTCAATTAATTATTATGCATAAAACATAAAATACTAATATTTCATAAATTCTCTTTACGAAATTTTAATTCGCCCTTCTCACTCTCTCTCAATCGGTCTCAATCATTCTCTCCCTTTCATTCGACAAAACGCTGCACGTCTTCGTGACGTTTTTTTTTAAAATTGTACCCTCATGCGCCTAAAGAAGTTTCACTTTAAAAATATTTTAAAATTTTCGTCCTTATTCCATTAATATGGTTTATATTATCCATGGAACAAACCACAAGTTGAGAATCTTTTTTATCATTGGTACATTCAAACTCCGAACTAATAACGTAACTCCATTAAACTTTTTCTCAGCAAAATCGTCCGGGATTTGAATTACACGTTTACAACTAATGATGTAGAGATTTGGATTATAGGGATACAAACAAATGAATTAATTAGCTGCATATACAATACCGTTGAACAACAACAGCTCCACTTCAATCTAGAGTATTCAAACGCCTTGTAAACAATGTATCAACTAAGTAATTGCATGCTGTAAGTAAACACGATTCCTCTAGGCGCTGTTCTATTAATGGCTAGGTCACACGTGCGAGCTGTGTTCATCATAGATTGTCACACCTTTACATAACATGTCACGATATTTAACACAGTTTTGCATAAACACTTGAGCAGTGTTTGCCTAGTGGCTTCAGCGTGCAACTCTCATACCTGAGGTTGCAGGTTCGATCCCCGGCTGTACATCAATGGACTTTCTTTCTATGTGCGCATTTAACATTTGCTCGAACGGTGAAGGAAAACATCGTGACGAAACCGACATGTCTTAGACCCAAAAAGTCGACGGCGTGTGCCAGGCACTGGAGACTAATCACCTACTTGCCTATTAATTAGATTTAAAAATGATCATGAAACAGATTTAGAAATCTGAGGCGAAGACCTAAATAAACATTTTGTAGTGCCTCTTGCCTAAACACTGCAATCAGAATTATGTAATCAGGGCATAATATTAACTTTAATTAGAGCAAATGGTGGTAATTGGTAAATCTGATTCTAATAAAGTTTATAATTGTAATATTAAATTCAGTTTTAACCGATATTTTAGCACCTACCAAAATCTTACCTTCAGTCAAAATAGTCAGCAATGTATATAACATAATAAACCTCTCAATATCTTTATTTAAAAAGATTATACTTGTAAAAAATTCAACACATCAAGCATTAAACAAACGAAAATATGAAATGCATATCGCCGTAAATATATTTATTTTTCATAAGAACCCTGACCGCTGTCATGTTCATCTTAAATTATTTGTCTGGTAACTGTACCGTAATAAGCACATAATTTATGACAAATATATTTTACAGTTGTTAAAACAAATACATCAGAAAACGCTTAAAGAACGATGTTGACCTGAAGTGAAAGTTAATAACGCGAGACAAGCCAAGTCGTTACTCGCGGAAGGCCAGAAAGTACATAAATAAACAAAAACGAAATAATCTTGCTCGCAAACGAACTCTTTCATTAAGACTTGGTCCAAAGACATGCTCCTCGGGCAAGTAATTCCCTGGTACTCTTGAATAAACATTGCAAATGCCGAGTGATCGCTCGAAGACGGTGACTTTAGTCTTAAATATACAAACAAGCATTAATTCATATACCCTCCAACGTTATTAAAAATTCAAATGATATTTTCTATCCGACATATTTTTACCCTATTGAAACAGCTCTTCTGACGACATAACAAATCCGAGCACGAATGTTTGAAATTGTTATTGTGGTCGCTTGATCTACAAATAACTCGTGACGACTGGACGGTGGCTTTCTTGAATGAATTGTCAGATGAACAAAGAGGGTAAATGAAAGAACATAGACGCACAGGATGCGATCCATCAAGCCAAAAAAGAATCGGCACCAAGCCAGTAGAAGCACTTAGAATTCAACCAGCGGTCGCGCGTCGACTCAAAGATGGCTCCGAGTTTATTTCCATTTTTAAATGAGAGCGGCTGAGAGCTTTGTCGGCTGTGAGTTTGTGCTTTGCGTTTTAAGTGGATTAAATCGCTCTACGCTCGTAAACCGACAAGTACTTCAGCTAAGAATTCAAGTAACCGTTCGACTTTTGCATGAGAAAGTGCTGAAGGATGGCTACTTCGCACTTAGGTTAGCTTATTTATATTGTGTCTAGTGTCCGTCAACACATTAGCTTTGCCATTCAATGAAATGAACTTCTTAACTTCACTTAAAGCTTTCGTCTTTTGTTTTTTAACTTGAGATATAAAGTGAACAATGATAAACGTAATATTTTTCTAAGCTATTCGTTATCTATCTGCCGTATTATAACCGTGTCTCGGTTACCGAATGAAGAATAGTCCTTCCGGGAAATATAGCGACGTATAAATTCTGTTCATGTTCAAAAATTCTGAATTGTCTCACTAATAGAAGTTCGTTTTATTCACTTTCGTATATCTTGGCTGACGAAAATCATCGAATAATATGTGCTAAGATAACAAAAAAACATATATAACCTCAAAATATTTAACAATAAACACTAAACAAAGATCAAGTAACATTTTCCTCTCTGCTGCAAAATAATTTTAATTTACAATTGCAGCCAAAAGTTCCGGAATAATAAAATTAAATAGGATGAAAAACGCTTCAGGAGTACCCTTTGTTATCCTTTTGCTTTTCTTGTTTGTCTACCGAGCACCTTTATTGTACCTCGATTTATTTTGTTTTGTTGCATGCGTTATTTCAAGATCGCACTGGTAGCACTAATTCTGATTTCGCTTAAGATTTTATCGCATAAGAAGTCCACATGCGCTCGTGATTATATTAATACTTTGCGTTAAATATTTCATAGTGATAAAAACGATAAAATGCATTTGATATATAAATATGGGCTCATTTGTTTATAGCTTATCTGCAGAAATATTAGAAAGAATGTACAATGGTTATGCAATGATGAAGTTCAATTTGTAGTATAAAAAAATAAGTTAAATATCATCCTGCATAAAATTAATTAATGTAATTCTAGCTATGAATGAAATTATTTATTCCGTGAATTTTGAATTGGAAAAGCAGAGTTATAATTAGGTATGTGAATTTGTAACATGCGTGTGATATTATTTATGTAATTTCTCACGATTCAATGTAAAACATTTGCTCCCACATAACTTGAAGTCTAATGCAATAACTGTAAAAATAATAGTCACATTCAATTCAGCTTTGTTCTTAACTTTCCTATTCTCCGGCTGCATTCAGGACTATTTTAGTTTTGTGATCTCTTAATAGTTTGCAATAAGAATGAACACTATGCAATAATATTATTTCGCGTGACTTGGTACTACTTTTGTAATTGGACCGTTAAGCTTTTAATTGTTATAAATGTTGCATTAGCTATAACGTAACCAACATATGCGGGATATGTTTAATTGGCATATATATATACTTTTCTTAGGTAAGTACCTTAAATAAATCATACATCACTTGCATTTAAAACTAACAATAAAAAGTCTATTTAACTTTTTATACGCTACGTTATGGGAAAATTTTGTGTTAATAAAAAAAACGTTCATAGCATGCCACCCATGGACACTATCAATGCCAGAGGGCTCGCGAGTGCGTTGCCGGCCTTTGGAAGATAATTTTTATTATTTAAAAAAACACAGATATACATCCAAATATTGTGCTTAGTAGAATAAGATACCAATTTATCTCTCTGTACAAAATTAATTCAAGTAAAACAGTTTTATAACTGTTTTTCTTCTAGAAATAGAAACCAGGACCTTCGGTTTCGGAGTAAGGTTTCCAAACCCATTCAAAATATCTGATAAAAACCAATCAAACTGGTATAAAATTAACTGCATTAATACTAACGGACAAATAAAAACACAATAGCAAATGACAACATCGTTGACACACAACTCATTCCCCTTCAAGTCTGCCCTTTTTCGATTCGTAAAAAATGTCGTCCCAACCCATTCTCGATAGTAGATTCATGTTCATCAACTTCATAAATAAATAACTCGAGTGCAATGACCTCAGTCCACAATAGTTATAGTGCGACAACCGGACAGGCATTCTTACAAAAGGACCACGGCAAGATGTCAACCAACACTGGTATAGTTATTAAAATAATTATACTTAGAAGCGCATTGTAGGGTTTAAAGCATTTTATTTGCATGGACGCTTAGTTATACAGAATTAATGAAGCTATTATGTAAAAATTTAAACGTAAATATAGAAAACTCGGTAGAACAATGTCGGATTTGAAAAAAATCCAAAATCCACATTTTATCATATTTGGATACTACATTGACTAAATATTACGGCTACATTAAAAAAAATCCAGGTGTTTTTAATTTCAAATTAATCAGTCGGTGAAGTGACTGATAAGATAGAAACATGTGATTTTTCTAGAAAACTGTGTAATTTAATGTTATTATTTGTATTTTATTTCACAACAAACCCTTTAGTTTGCTTGTATGCCAATTTTCTTAATAACAGAATATTATTATTAATTAAAATAGTTATGACAAAAACTAACATCGTTATATTATTTTTAAATGGCTGCCCTGTAAAGTTTACGATTTGTCTGATCCGTCACTATTCTACGACTATGACGATATACTTTACATATATTGTAATAAAAAGCTTAAGAAACAAAAAATTATCAATAATACAATTATAACAATTAATACGCCATTGATAGTTTTATCAGCAGCCGAGTAATGCAGTCAACTTCACTTAGAACCATTTTACAATGTCAAGGTTAGTGGTGATTAATTAAAAGACTAATTACGTATTAAATGAGGAAATTAGCTTAATTAAAATGTATCCTAATTACTCCAACAACATTACTCCATAATATATTCTTTATATACTTAAATTAAAAATGACCGTCTTAAAAATCTTTTATGTTATCAGGTAATTATTCGCTTTTTAATAAACAAAGAATCTCTTTTGTCTACCGAACTTTTTCTCAAATATGAAACAACAACTCTCTCATGAATCACGCGAATTCTCAAAGTAAAATACATCTTCCATTTAATTACGAAATCGTTTAGCGAACAAGAAAACAATTTATATACCCATTACACAAACTACAATCAGATTAAAATGCATGCGAAAACTTGGAATTTACTGAGTGGCCTTCAATTAAACTTGTTGTAATGAAACCAAGGAAAAACGGGCTAAATTGCCATGGTGGAGAGTAAAATTACCAAGTTTTGCAATTTATCCTTATTTTAAAGTAGGTAAAGTTCGATGGCGCGAAGAGATCGGATCGATTTTTTAAAGTGCTTTAAAGCTTGGAAATTTTTGCAATTTGGATGAAATATTTACTAAATTCACCATTCAACCAAAGTGGTTGATTAGTAAACAAGTATGGGGCAATCGGAAGGTTCGATATCTGGTGAAATTCTTGAATGTGGTTGTAAACGCCTGATCACATTTGCATATCCAATACAGACGCCATTATTCTAGTCTGTTACGTAACTTCAAAGTATCATCTAATTAAATATTATCATAAATAAAAAATAAATAAATCAGCGGCGTACAACCTTTTTAGGTCTGTTAAGATTATTTCTCAATCTATTAGGCAAGTAGGCGATCAGCCGCAGTTGGGTCTCAGGCAAGCCGTTTTCCTTCACCGTTAGAGCGAATGTTTAATGCGCACTAGAAAGAAAGTCCATTGGTGCAGAGCCGGGGATCGAACCTACGACAGGGATGAGAGGGGACGCTGAAGCCACTAGGCCAACATTGCTCTCATTGTCATATATTATATATATGTCACCGAAAATTGTAAACACCGTTAGATTGTAATCTATCTCGCGAGATTGTAAAATGTCGAAAGATTGTGAACCTCAACAAACTGCTTACAATTTAACGTATTATTATTCGGTAGATTGTAATCTTCTTGAAGTGCATTCAGTTAATTTGACTGATACCCGTGTTTCATTCCTAACTCTATGGACATAGAACGGTCTACTATAAAACCGACCAATCAGGGACAGTTAACAATTTGACAATTTTAAGCTTGTAATTTGACGGCTTTACTTCGATAGATAATCTATCAATCTATCGAATAATAATACGTTAAATTGTAAGCAGTATGTTGAGTTCATAATCTTTCGACAGTTTACAATCTCGCGAGATTGACTACAATCTAACGGTGTTTACAATTTTACGGTGACATATATACATTAAATTAGTAATATAAACTTTTATTCAAGATGAAATCACCAAGTATGTAAATATGTAGCTTAATAACGATAAACAATATATGGTATCTTACGTATAATTAAAAATATAGCTACCCGAGCGGGTATTGGAAGCGCGTAGTAAATATTTTAAAAACTAACCTGAGCTTTTTGAACAATAGTGAAGCAAGAATTGTTCTATAAATTACAATCGACGTATCGTATTCATCGTTTCTCAGATTGAAAATCGAACGCTTTAGGAAAAATAAAATGGCATTCGCACAACAATAATGGCGTGCCGCTTCTGAGATATTATTATGGTGATTAAATTATATATTCACTTGTACGTGTGTCGCTCAATCATGGAGTTGGGCTTTAGATTAAACCACTTGCTTACAGAGTTTGGAAATCGGCTGATAGTTAAGTCTTTTGTCCGGTGTAAGGTGATTTATCTAATATATAAAATTCTCGTGTCACAATGTTAGTTACCATATTCCTCCGAAACGGCTTGACCGATTTTTATCAAATTTTATATGCATATTCAGTAGGTCTGAGAATCGGCTACTGTCTATTTTTCATAAGTGATAAGTGATAAGGGGTTTCCCCCAAAAAATATATTTTTTTATTTTTTGGACAATTTTGTTAGTTTTAATTTTTTTATGATACAGCATACAAAAATACATACAACCCCTAATTTTCACCCCTCTACGATCAACCCCTATTTTGTATTATAGTAGATAGTTATCTTTATTGAACTAAAAAAATGTTTCCTAGAAATAATATACATGGCAAAACGACGTTTGCCAGGTCAGCTAGTAAAGAATATAATAATATTATTATTATGTTGTTCATATATAAAGAAAATGATCAACGATATGTGAGACCATATAGGGTTGTATCTCCACTGTGTTATTATTAATTTTATTATATTTTATAGCTTCTTAAAAATGTTTTAAAACCGCACCAAATGATCAAAGACGGAATGTCATTTTTACGGTTTTACCTCAAGTTTAGTATATCTTTAAACGGTCATAAATAAGATTTTTTTATTTATATACGTGACGCACTAAATGTTATTGAATGAGATATCATGTTGTCTATAAATAAGCCGCTCAGTAATTTAAAATAATATAAATAAGATAACAGTGTGTCTTCAATAAGTTTCGAAGCAACAATTGTAACTAAAATTAAAGGGCTTTATGTAGAAGGAAATGGCTCAAACTTGTTCCCGTTGGAGATTTTAATGCGGGGTTGCTTTTTTATTCATTCTTAATTTTTTAGTTTATATAAATATTAATTGTACATTGAAACGATTGTGCTATTATTTTTACATATTGCGTTAATTCCTATCCAACAAAAATATTTATTAAAATATATTTGTTTCATTAAATTCGATTTAGTTTCTCAAAATCAGTCTAATAGAACTATCATCTATCTCTTTTCATCGCAACATTAACGTAATTTGACCGAAAGAGACGAAAGTCTTGTTTATATTCAATAGGTTGGTCCAGCTATTTATATTATAAGACAAACATCGCATCAGAATATACTAAAGACTCAAATGGGATAAATTTTTTTCCATTATTTTAGTCCAGTGTCAGGTTTGCTCAGGACGAGGTTCATGTTTAATTGAGCAAGCGAAGGGATTGACAATGACGAATTACTTATTCTGTGATTTATAAAAAGAGCCCTTTAAAGCTAATGGAAGATAATTTGATGAATGCAGACTGTAACTCAGTTGGATTTTGTTTTGCTCTGAGATAAAGGAATGTTTTTAAGAGTTCATTGAAAGTACTAATACTAAAAATTTTAAGTATGCACTTGCATCATATGTTTCATTACCACTGTCTTATTTTTCTGAAAATACTTTCTTATACTATGAAATTTGAAGTCTTTTACAAGCCCCTTAATATTCTGATACCACCTTCCAAGACATATATGAATAACGAAGAAAAGGACCTTAATAAAAATAAAAAAGGCGCTCCACGTCACAAAAATTATGCCCTTTCAACGTAAGATCAAAACAACACAGAAAAATCAGAGAAAAATGGAAAGAGGAATGGATAAATATGGAGGAGACTTTTAACCCAAAATGGGCCAATACAAGGCCGCTAAAAAGTAATAAAAAACTAACTACATGTAAGAAATATTAACTAAGCAATTTATGTATGGATTCATTAATAAAAAGCTTTAAAAATATTAATAATCCAATGATTAAGATCCCACCTGAGAAGTACATCTAGATACCAGACTCTAAGTCCAGATCATTCTTGGATTGAGCAGCCCCTGTTTTATTAAAGTCGGTCAATAGGCATGATTAATTAATCATGGGTATGGCTCAATTTATGGATATCTTTCTGCTGAATTATCAGGCACAGATCATATTACATAATGTTAACATATCGAAAACTTTTGTATTATTAATTCACTTAGAAAGAAATGTTTTAATTTAATATACTTAAACTTACAATTTTATCCGTACTAGTAAAGCATCGGTCCATTGGGGACCGCAGGCATGCAACGTTTGTTGGGCATAAACCACTGTGCACATAAACAATACATTTGAATGTTGTTCGTGGGCGACCAGTGACTGCCGTAACGCGTCTCATGTGAACTAGCCGTAAAGTACGGCTACAAATTTCTGTTCTCCTGGTAACCATACTTCGATAATAAACTTGGAATATATTTGTACAATTGGAAAATAACGATCTATTTCTATGTTAAAGTAATTTGTCCCTTTTCTATATTTAAGTTTATTATTGTCTATAATTATATTTCCTAATTTAAAACACGTGTATAATAAACAAGCTCATAAAAAATGATTGTTATGTGAGGTAATTAATTAGAAGCATCGTTTACTTCTTAACGTAACCCTAAAATAATAAAGAAATTAATTTATTACCGTATAAAGTGCTCAACACTCATAATTTCAAGTCGGGAAGTAGACTAATTTGTAGTCTCAGACAAAATGTTGTTACGAATTCGACACTCAATAACTCATTCAAAAATTCAAAATAAAACATGGCTGTTCTAAATTTGAAACGTCCGATCTGTCAACGGTCGAGCGCGCGCCTTGTGCGACGACGAATGGCCACAGACGTTACCGACATCTGTTGTCTATTTTAGATTTGTCACCAAAACGTTCCTTTATCTACCGGAAGGAAAAAGAACTCTTTAATATAAGTCAAGGAAAAATCCATCCATTGCCGGAATAAAAATAAACTCGAATTTGAAAATTGAATTCGAAATTTGAATTGTATTACGTCACACCGTCAGTTTAAATTACAATAACTACAACTGTCCTAACCAAAGGTCACGTAAGTTAGAAACTGTTAATTACTTAATCAAGATACCAAATTAACAGAGTTCGCACTACGACAACACACTGTTTGTTGTCTTAGCGCGAAGTAAATTTATTCTTGTTACGAACCCGTGTTCCGTTTATCTTTATCTACCTGCTTGTTAGTTCACACTGATTATAAATTCTCTAACTTGAGATTCGCAAATATTGAAGTTAACAATATGTTCCTGAGATGTGTGTCAAATAGTGTAGTACTAACAAAATACAAATTATCTGATAATTTAAAAAAGAATCTAGCTACTAATTCGTCTAAAGGACTTGTATCCATAGTCATGTAATATATTTAAAAAAATAGCTAATTGATATTGGAACTCAACGCAGCGGCATTCGAAATATTCGAAATTCGAATGCATTCAAAAATTGGAGCGCGTTTCCCGTCTCGTCGCTTATCACAACTCTTTGTACTCAACGCATTAAGTTAATTTGAATGGCGCAGTCTTCAAAGCTGTTGTTCAGTCGTTCCTTTGCCAAGCCGATTGCCGCCCGATTGTGGTCGACTTGCATACAAGACCGCCTTGCATTGAACGCGCCTTTATTGTAAATCAAGGTGTTTTTTACATTTATCAAAATTGGCCACGATTTTGTAAGCTTATAACTAAATCTAAACTTAGTTTTAAATTACAAATCGGCGACAGATTGAACGATGTGATAACGTTAGTTTTAGACGTACTCAAAATATCCCCTTGAGATGAAATCAGATAAGCGACTGATCTATACTGTCATCGTATTAACGAAATGGCTCATTGAAAGGAATTTCTTTCTTATGTAGTCCGTGATAAAGTCGAAAATAGTATTTCGTGAGATGTTAAAGAGACAAATGCTCAAGATGCAGCTCCGTGGGCGAAAGCGGTGACAAACGCCGGGATCTGTCACAGCATTGATAAATAACTGATTATGTTACACGGCATTTTGCTTTCATAATTAATTGACATCTACTATCTGAGGAAATCAACGTCGCGTAGTTGACAAATTACAAATACAATGCAAAAGATATTGTGTATCTATTACTAATTATTAGAATTTCATTAAAGGATATTACGAGGAATGATTAGTAGTTAGTACTTAGTTACCAACATTAATTCCTATATAGATTCAAACATTTTTAAGTCTTGCGCGAACTGTTACTTATCAAATATGTTATTGTCAAAATTCAATACGTTTTTGACAAATGGCTGCAGTAGGTACTTGGCGATAAGTAAAAAACCTATGGCGCTACCACTTTTTAGGATGGCTGTCTCTTTCGTGATCATATACTTAATAGGCAGGCAAGTGGGTGATCATATTTCTGTGCCTGACTCACGTCGTTAATTTTTTACGTACGAACGAATATTCAATAGACATAATACATTGGTTAATAGCCGGTAATCGAACCTACGACCTCAGCGATTCGCACGCTGAAGCCACTAGGCCAACACTGCTCTAAGATTCTAAATATTGACACTTATTATGGTGAGACTTTTGTTGTTAATGGTTAAATATTTTGGTAATTTTTACCGCCTATACCATAACACAGTTCTTTTAAATCAGCACGAACAGGGGACCTAATTGAAGTACAGGGATTGTTATATTTAGTGTAAGAATCAAATAAAACATATCTTATTCTTTTTTTTTATCATAACGTAATATAATTCACATCAATAAACAAAGCTTTAAACAATTAAATAGATGATCCATATAATTTTATTTTAATTGCAAACGTGCAGTGGCTCTTGTTTTTTATAGTTTATTTTCGACCGGTTGTTCCACGTTATAAATTCCTGAGCTTAAACGAACGGCCGGAGTTAAACTACTATTTATATAAGTCGTAATCATTTGTTATCGCCGAGAGCTGAATGTGCAATTCTAAATCTCTAATGAGCTCAGAATGATGGTCGGGATATTATTTATATGTCTTTGATGTGCTAATAAAATATTAATAAATAACAGCGTAGAAGTTAATTGATTTATATCCATTAGATGTCTAAATATGAAGTTTATGTTTCGTTATGGTTAAAGCTTTACTTTTTAAATTTTAGCACTGTCAAACATATTCTTACAAAAATAGTATGACCTAATTTAAATTCCTCAAGAGAACTTCGCCGACTTTTTTGAAATGAAATTGTGACTGGAAGGAGTAGCGATATGGCCGCCCGTTGGACCATGTTTCAATTAAGTTTATTTTTATTATTATCATTTAATCCACGCAAAATACTGCGTAGAGAATATAAGTGCAAGTGCGGTATCTCGGACACACTAACATAGTGTCTAATCATTATAGAACACTAAGACTGTTGATGAACATTAGGTACCTTAGTTTAAGCTAATTATGTATTTACTTATTAGCCATAATTATTGTATAGGCTAGATCGTAATTCGTGTAAAGTCGCACTCTTTTATTGTGAACTTTAAAATTAATAAAAAAAATATTATTATTAATGCAAAAAATATGAATAATTAATACAACTTAGTAAGGCTAGGTTTCTATAAGCGACAGTACATACAAAAAGAAAATAATTACAGAAATTATTGAACCAAAAATATCGTAGTTATTCCGGTGCGTCTACATTGGTTAATTGCCGCATTTTTTCCGTGCTCGACTGCCATGAGTGTAATTTGTCTTCTCAGAAATGAGCCGTGTCGTCGAATGCAACGTAGACACCCGAGTTTTTTGTGAATTACCCACAGATTTGGGTATAAATAACGTTTTAGTGAAATACTCGAGGGAAACGTTAGATAATTACAGCATCAAGCTGCTGAGACGCAAATGTCAAACGTAACTTATTTACGAGGAGTGAAATTTCCGTTTTTATTTCAATGTTTTTTGAGAAACAATCTCTTGGGTGCTGTGGCTGTAGTATTAACGTAAAATGAAAGCGTTATTTTCAGAATAATATGCCTTTGTCTCCGATATTAAATCAACGTTTTGTTTCATATAAAACAATCAAGAAACTTGCAAAAAAATCAAGTCGGTTTACTGACGATAGTTGAAAGTGACAACGTCATTAGAAAATACTGATGGAATGGTTGCATTTTTCAAAAGTAAATTTTATTTTATTTGTTTGATAGACATTTTATATGGATATAGAGAAGGAGGTAAATGGAAATCACAATTGAATAAACAAGTAGGAGACAGATGTCGAACGCTGCCGAACGCGGAGGCCGATTGTGCCTCTTTGTCGCTCGTTCCATGCTCTCGCTTGCACTTCAAGCCTTAAATGGAACGCCTCAGAGCGAGGTAACGCCGCATGAGTCATGTTTTTTCGTGCGTGCAGCCGGCTCATCGAATTATAAGACGTTGTCACGTCAAAAAAGCAGCAACTCTCGACAAAAAAATTATACAATACTACAATCTAGTATGCAAGATTTGAGGTTCACGAATCAAGATGTCAAAATTAGGGATGCGAAATGGAGATCACAAATACCAAGAGAGCCGTCATTTCACTGCCATGGTGCTAATGATATTGCAGAGTTTACTTGATTGTTACTAAATATATAATGACGCATTATGATTTACACTTTGTTACCATAATGTACAAAATCATACATGTACAACAAAAAAACTCAGGTAACATAAGTTATAAGCCAACGGGCGGCCTTATCGCCAACAAGCGATTTCTTCCTGGCAACCCTAATATGGAACAATAAAAAAAGAAACACCTACCACAACACACCACCTAAGGGGTAAACTAAATGCATAATGAATTAAGTAAGTTGTAAGTTAGTACTCGCATTTAATAATTTATCGATAAAAAATAATACATTACGGCTGAAGTGAATTAAATTGGCAGGTTGCGGTCACATTTCAGATATAATCCAATCAATACTTTGACGTGCTCGTTGCCTTTACTACCGCTGAAGATTTACGTTCCCAGTTTACGGGTACCCGCTATATTTACGATTGTGTTACGAATATTACGTTTATTACGGCCCTGACCCCACGCATACAATGGTAATGGTGATCTACGTCAAAGGACATTCGTAGAGTTTATATTATTTACAAAAGTTTGCTGCTGGACTGATACATTGGTATAAAGGAAAAATAAAATACAGGATTTATTGTGACAAGCACTTATAGGCCAATATTACAACACTAAGAGAAAAAAAATACATCGATTCTTAAATTATATAAACTAAAAGAAATTGAATTTGATTTTAAAAGTGAGTGAGCAATTATGGATCCAGTACTAGCTCGTTTAGAGTTGCGGAATTATTTAATCATTTATAAAAATGCGAATGAGAGAAGCGTTGGCCTACTGGTTTCAGCGTGCGACTCCCAACCCTGAGGTCGTAGGTACGACCAGCTCTGCATCAATGGACTTTCCTTCTAAGTGGGTATTTAACATTCGCTCGAATGGTGAAGGAAAACATCGAGAGGATGGACCAGCTTACCTTAAACCCAAAAAAAAATCAATGGCGTCTTATTTAAAGTAACCAAGGATTATGCCAGACGCATGGGATCAAAGATTGTGTATGTTTACTATCGCAATTTCTTGTATACAAAGCTTCCGATCCGTTAAAATCAGATAAACCAGGAAAATTATTCTGATACAATCGCTATTTAGACATTTATTTCATCCAAACATTGACATCATTCGAAAAACAATTTGTTTCTTCATGTTTTTAATCATGAACTACGTTCTATCAACGATGCGTCATTTAAATTGTTACATTGTATTTTAATGCTCATAATTCAACATGAGTTACGTTCCGGTTACATTGCGGATGTCGTGAGAGCTTAAGTGTTTTGTAATTAAAATATGCATGTACTGCGCATGACTATTGACTTTGAAGTTGTGCTTAGACGCACTTGAAAATGATGGATAACTTTAAAAGGTGGTCTGCTATCAATGTTCTTGAGGGTTATGGCTTTTATGATAAGTGACGGTTTTAATGCATGTGGATATAAATACGCATAATGTTCTTGTTTATTATATAGTAAAGGAGATACATCCATTGAGTTTACAGTTAAAGGAAACTTAGTATACAGACATTTATAAATTGTCAATTGTTTATAGATTCTGGAAAACAAATTGTTGATGCACGCAGAAGCGCCGATACAATTACTTTTCTGCAACAATCACAAAGCAACAAATATATTCACAAAAGTTCAAAGTAAAATACTATATAGTACTTTTAATCTTTTGACATTGTACGCTGTAACTATTGTATTCTATTTAAAAATATATTATTAATTATTTTAAATGATATATTTTTTATCATAATAACTGGTACCTGTGTTTAATTTTTGTGTCTGTTTTTGGCTTTATATATTGTGTAAACGCTTTTGTTATTTTTAAATGAATGTTGTACTATGATATTAAACCCGTATCTTATAATAGTTAGTTGATTCAATTGATGATACAAAATTGTTTCTTTGAAATGTCGCTTAGATAACAATCTTTTGATCGATGAACCATGATGGAAGAGTGGCCTGAAACAAAGATAGCTGCAACAAATTACACTTCGTTGTTTGACAGTAATTATAGTGTAGAATCTATTTTATATTCGAACTGGCTGGCAGCCTGTCCTGGCTTCGCACGACATCTTTTTTTTTATATTATTCAAATAAATATAAATAACTAGTGCCTTTTTTATAACAGGGGGCAAACGGACACGAGGCTCCCCGATGTTAAGAGGGCTCGCTATTGCGTTGCCGGCTTTTTAATAATTGGTACGCTCCTTTCTTGAAGGACCCTAAGTCGAATTGGTTCGTAAATACATCGGTGGAAAACGCTCAGTTGTGGAACGACGGCCGTCGAGGCGATACAGGTAGAATTTCGTATTCTGCCTCGACACCCGATGCTGTAACTCAGCTGCAGGATTGTGATGTTCATTTGTTTCATAAGTTAAACAGATAGCGGCGTCTGACTGCCGCCATGACCATGCGAAATCCTGCGCCGGATCTAAATATCTAACAGTCTATAGGAATTGTGGAAGAACGCATTTGTGTCTTTTTGTGCGCTATTATACCTACGTAAATTGACAGTATATATAGAGATAAGCCGCTGTAATATTAAAATATTGTATTAATATCTTTCCAGACAATTTCTAAGGATATACCTCCACCTATAGGAGCTAAAACTTTTATATACAATTTAATTGTGCAATAAATACAAACGATCATATGTAAATGTTAAAATTTTAATTCAACGAATAAATTGAATTTATGTTAATTACCGCATGAATTGACAGTCCAGTTTCCAATTTAGTTATGCGTGTAATTAATTAAAAGCCAAATTTCATATATTGTTGCTTATTGTGGCATTAGAAAAGTTAGGTGGTCCAGTGCACTGGTAATTATTAATTAATAGATTTTCTCGCATTGTGATTTTGTTGTACTGACTGGATTATGTATAAGTTTAAAGGGAAAAGCATTCTTCTGGATTTCGTGTTCATTTGTTTTTGCTAACAAGCCAGATATGTGCCTGAAACCCCCCCCCCCTCTCTCTTCGGGCATACCGAACCCCCCTTTGAGCACAAGAACGATCTTTAAGAAAATATGAATATCAAGATTTTAAAAATATTTTTATTTTGTAAAGGTTAATAAATATTGTAATCAAACATGCACAATCTTCTCGCTTAAGCCACGAGATTCGTCGATAATATGACAAAAACCTTCAGTATCAACCTGTTTTAAAACTTTTTCTTTTATCCCCGAATAAACACAAAACAAAATGTCGCAAATAAAAACGATTCAATATTCAATTTAAGTCTCACGAGTATAAGTCTACTTCCGCTTCATTCAATATCTGAAATTGGATCACTGTGCGTGATGCAGACTGATTATTTATTTTATTAGCCTGTAAATCAGATCCAATAAAAAAGTATGAGTAATAAAAAGGGAAATCTACCGAGTGCTGTATAACCTTTTGATTGTCGAAAATAATTTTCAAATATATTAGGTAATTAGCTTATTTTTGGAAAAAATTAATCACTTTATTTGCATATTGAAGAACTTTAAAAGCTAGTCAAGCTTTTGATCTATTATCGAGATATTGCTTTTATTAAGGACATTTCGAATTGTACACGACTTTCACTCGTAGTACTAAACTTAAAAAAATACGTTATCACAAATCGAAGTTAGTGACATTCTGAAGAACTAACTAAAATGGAAAAGGAATTTTCTGTAGGCCTCAATTTCAGAACTATATTAAAGCTTTCATTTGTAACAAAACCAGAAATATTGGTTCATAATCGAACATATGCTATGCAGAAATCTATCTGCTAATTTCTCATAAGACAAACTCAACAAACACACCCCTAACCATACCATTAAAACAATATTCAAACTTTACCCATATGAGCGTGTATCATTGTCATTATTTCCAAGTTAAAGTGATCGTTATTAGTAAATTTAGTAAATTTAACTTAACTTGGCAGGCTTCGTCGTTTTGAGCACCGCCAAACCGAAGTCAGCTTAAGCCATGCCAAATCTCTGAAGTTGTTTTGGAAGCACGCGACCTAAAACTACATATTTGTTAAGGATGTGCTATTGATAATATTTATATAGATTTCAAAGGTTTTTGTTTAGATTATTTTTCAAACAAACAATTGAATATCACCCTTAGATTTCGAAATATAAATTGATAATTGTTGTGTCGTTACAGTATTTATGAATTGTTTTTAAATAATAATATGTATGACGTCGAAAAATAAAAGAAAACTCTTGGCTGTTATTATTCTACCATAAACATATTTTTTGACATTGACACACAGGACTTGCAAAAATTTGTCATATATTTTACGTTGTTCTTTTTTTATCAAAGCCAACGGGCATGATAAATTTTAGATGATTAGAAGGACCTAAGTACTAATGAAATTGATAAAAAAATTAATTCAAATACGATTACAAGATTCATCGGTTCATTTATATTTCCCAATATTTAGGAAATGGTTGTCTTATTGCCCGAAAATGGTACAGGGATTGGTGCCAAATTGCTCTGCGTTCTTTACACGCGTCATTTACTAAGGGGCTGGAGAAACTACGCTTGAAGAAATAGAAAAAAGAAAATGTGTTTATTTCATACGGCTATCATTTATATAATTGTATGAATCACAAACGTTTATAAATAACTGACATTTGTGGCACTAATACAATGATTTACAACAGCTGTTGTTAACACGGAAAATATATTTAAAAATATTTAATAACAATAATTAAGCCTCATTTATTCCTTGAAAAATTTACAAAATTTACAAAATATACACACACATTAAACATATAGTATATGTATATTTATATATTTTTTTCAAGGACCTCTTTATATTGAGTATAGGCCTCCTGCAATTGGCTCTATCTCTCTCTGTTTTGAGCCTACTTAATTAGGAGCACTTTCACATTGGAAAAATACTTACTAATAGTAATTAATTAATATGATTTTTAGTTAGCCCTAGCCTTCAAAAGACACGTAAATAAATTTTACAATTGTTACTTTTTGTGAAATATAGTATTTTGAGAGAAGGAACTTTTTTTTGTTTAAGAAAATGGATAAAAAGGAATTTCGTTTGTCAATAAAGTATAACTAATTTATTAATAATAAAAAATAACAAATTACGTAAATTATTTACTTCGCAAAAAATTTGGTACCGTGTGACACTCTCGTAATATTACACTAGTACACGGAGAAATCTTTATACTTACAAGCAGATTAATTGAATTAGCACCCACATTTTCCAGACACGGCAGCCAAAAGCCAAAAATAAAGTTCGTGATATAATTATTTTATTTCATTTCCTAATGAATAATTACGTCGTTGGTAATTTAAGGCAATTTGTTTCACGTCACGTAATTATTTACATTTAAAACAATGGCTGCGTGTGTCAAGGTTTTTGGCAGATTAGATAGATAGATAGAGTGTACATATTTGTTCTACAATATTTCACATATATTAAAGAAAAAGTGATGAAACGGGCTATTCAATAGAAATTTTAATAGCAAACTAAAATTAACAACTACGATTTTTACAAAAATAAGTGTTAATATTTTGATAATTTTTATACATATTATGATTACTTTGAATTTTAGCAGACCTAACTATATCGTATTGGACAGTCCATTCTTGACGAAGTGACTAAATAACATCACGCTACGACAAAATTAACGCATGTGTAACCGCAGGACATAATCAATTTATAGGGACCTCTTACCAATTAAAAAACAATTAAATAATGGATGTGCTCTTCTCGCTCAACGAATAAGTATCGTAATACAGCGAGGATATCCTATACTACCAATATTAAAGGTACACAGCCACAGTTTGTTTTAATTTTTTATTATAATTTTTAAATATTATTGGCTTAACTTGTATTATGGCTTAAACATATTCAAACGTTTATAGCATTCGTTAAACAAACAATAAATATTTACTCCTATATTTAGTAGAACCGGTTCATAAGTTAAGGCACATTATTAAACAATATCACCCCGTTGCGTATGTCTGTCTGAAGGTGATAAACTCCTATCGAATTTTCATGACTCTCACCCATTCAAGTGATATATTGAAATGGAACCTCATAGATTTGTAAATAAAAAGTAAGTTTGTAGTTTTCTAAAACTTATGTCTATACTTAACCGAACTTCAATAAAAAAATACAGTTCATAATGTGTATTAACTAATTATATTATAACATTTACGTCCAATTAAAATCAGAACAGAATGCGGTCGCAAAAAAAACTTATTTGGAGCTAGTCTTTAAAAAAGCTTGCCTGCTAAGATACGGGAAATAGCAGTGGACTCATTCCGAATACGCCTGTGAAGTTATTTGAAGATGGACTTTGATGCAGTAACAGCGTACGACGCGACGGTTGCGTGACATATTTTAATTTGTATGATATTGTTTTTTTTTTCTCATGTATGTTTTAAATGAGAATAAACTTTAAAAAAAATAGTGGCGCTACCACCTCTTTAAGTCTTGGCCTCAGATTTCTGAATCTGGTTCATGATCATTTTTAAATCTAATAGGCAAGTAGGTGATCAGCCTGCAGTGCCTGACACACGCCGTCGACTTTTTGGGTCGAAGACATGTCGGTTTCTTCACGATGTTTTCCTTCACCGTTCGAGCAATGTTAAATGCGCACATAGAAAGTCCATTGGTGCACATCCGGCCAACACTGCTCAAACTTTTTTAACCTAGGCGAAATTGTTAGCATCTAATTCCATTCCGGGCGAAACATTTATCTGGTTTTGCAGAAGGTTTATCGCCTGTTTAAAAAATTAAACTATCAAGGAATAAGTCCACATTCATAGAAGATTCAATTAAAACTACATAACTTCAGGGTAGAGGTGAGAATGTAAAGACAAAACAACATCACGTTACGCTTAATTGTGATTGGTCAACGGCAACTCTAGTCACACGCGTCGTTCCGTTTGACCAATCAGACGAAATAAGCTTTCATCTTTTGTTTTTACATTCTCATTCAGAATTACTTTTTAATTTTCTATCAATCAAACAATAGTAGCTTTTTGAATACATAAGTTGTAGCTATGTTTTTATACATTTGGCAATATTGTTTTCATCGTAATTAATGTATGTTTTCTGCCATTTCGTCTTAAATAAATTATTGTTCACATGTTTCGTCCCTTTTTCATAATTTTCTCTCCGAATTATTTAAGTTTTCTAATTAAGTATTTTAAATTGAAGTTCTCTGTTTCACCCCGTTTTAATGTTTCGGTGTGTCGGGGTAGCAGTTTAATCGTATTTGTTAGGGACATCGATTCTTAATTCACCTACAACGGTTTTTAATTAAAAATCGGAAAAATCCTTTGACGTGCTAAACGCGTATTTAAATTTATGCAGTTCAATGTTTGAACGGGCATCGACGTTTTAATAATATTTGCATACTTCGAATCAGCTATTGCGATTTTTCGTTACTCATGCAACAAATTATTTTTCGGATTTCAGCATTAAATAACGCTGTAGTGATTTGTATGAATTGCAATTATATAGTAAAAACATTTACACAAAAATATATGTCTTTCACGTGTGTAGATATATACTCAATTGTACATATTATATATATAATATATATATTATTATTATTATTATATTTTTTTTTTGATTATATTATTATTATTATATTATTGTATTTTAAGATGGGTCGGGTACTGGTATGGGATGCAACCTGTTCAGACACGCTGGCCCCTTCCCATCTACATGGAACCAACTACAGAGCTGGTGCGGCTTGTGAAGCGGCTGAAAAAAATAAAGCATGGAAATACAGGGGTCTGGGCTCAGAATATGATTTTGTCCCATTCGGTGTCGAGACCCTTGGTCCGTGGGGTCCTAGCGCTTTAAGGCTTTTTAAAGATATTTCAAAAAGGTTAGTCGACATCACAGGAGACCGAAGATCTGGCAGCTACCTCGGACAAAGAATTAGTCTAGCAATTCAAAGGGGGAACGCTGCCAGTATCTTCGGAACCTTGCCTAAAGGGACTCCTTTTAATGATATATTTTAGTTTATGTTAAGTTTAGTTATTTATTTCAATGTATATTATTTTATATTATAACCCTTAGTGTAGTTGATAATTCATATTGCGTGTTTTATTTTATTCATAATATGTATGTAAGCTGTAAGATGTACTTATAAATAATAAAGTTATCTCAATTGTACAAGGTTAGATAGATCTAGAATATTCTAGTCTTTTTACTTTGAAATCTACCTACGGTAGGATGAGACAGCTGAGTGAACAACGTCGTTGCAACCAATTGAAAAAAAAAACGTGTGTGTAGTTATGTACACGCGATAGAAGTTATACTTCTTCGGCGTAACAACATAAAAATCTTTTCAATTTTATCTTTCGCCTTATTCTACGTTTGAAGATAAACCGAAACTAATAGAAAAAATACTCTCACAATCTTTCCCTAACGCGCCAAAAGAAGTATAACTTCTAATAAGAAGAAGATGTATTTGAATATCTATATTATTATTTGTTTATTTACAGCATAATCGTAAATTTGGATAATCCCATATAAATTGTATTTAAAGTAAATTATACAAGTAATGTTCGCCCGCAAATTAAGCGTGTATATTCGCAAGTCACGGCGGACCCTCCTCAAAGCTCGACACTTGTTACTGTCAGAACTTCCGGTGCATCTTTTGTTGGGTCGTCCCCTCCGACCCTAATGAGCCAATCACTGCCAATGCTTGAATTGGCAGATATCCTATCGGTACTTTGGTAATTATTGAATATCCTGTCATCTGTGATATCGAGCTTTTAAGTTTCAAACGCTAGTACTGAGAAAATCGTAAACTGTTGTAACAGATACCACGTATTTTTATACTCGCATAAAGTAGTAGGTATTAGGTTTAAAGTATTTCTTGATTATATTATGAATCACAGAAAAATAAATAAAGTTTGTATATAATTCTTAAATCTTTAAAACGACGTATCGCTTTGTGACCCGATTTGTTTTACTAATAAAGTTTGTTTGATAAATAAGCAAGTTCTTAAATTATTTTGTTATAATTATCAAAGATTCTTGCATCATACGTGATGCTGTATCGCCTACAATTATTTCATAACTGCGTTTTAGTAACATATTATATGCTTGAAATACGCCCACAGTAATGACAGGATTGTAATGATACTACAGTGTTTGTTCCTTTTACATTTAAAGGACCATAAAAGCTCGACTATCTTCTATAAAGTTTACGGCCTTTGATGTAGAAAAGTGTTTAAAAAGCACGAATGCTTAGATTATTATAAACCTGTTATGACATGTAACGAGGTTATATCAAATTAAAAAGATTATTATTATATTTTAAAATGTTAATGAAACTATATTTAAAAGCTCAGCTTTTGATATATATATAAGTTTATATACCATATTTTTATAATATTACAAAAGGATATTTTTCGTAAATTGGTTGACCCAACCTTTTTAGGTCTGAGCCTCAGATTTTTTTATCTGTTTCATGATCAATTGTCTATCTTATAGGCAAGTAGGAAATAAGCTTCCTGCTTGACTTTGGTTTCAATAAAAGTATTGTGTGTCAATATTCAAAATGCCTTCTATTTTCAAATTAACTCTACGTTCCCACACTTAGGTTAATTACTCAACATTTGGACGGTTTTTATACACCAAATAATCGCGGGACATAAAATATTTTGACAAGCCGATAAGCACAAAGGGGCCGAAATAATCTTATCGGGTGTTGTGGCCCTAATGACCCCAAGAACCTTGCCACTGCAGAGACAACTTAATAATCTTTTTTTTTAATACACGGCGTTTAAGAAGACACACTTAAGATTATAAGATTTATGTTGTAAGAGAAGGGTTAGCGTAGTGGCTTCAGCGTGCGACTCTCATACCTGAAGTCGTAGGTTCGATCCCTGGCTGTGCACCAATGGACTGTCTTCCTATGTGCGCATTTAACATTTGCTCGAACGGTGAAGGAAAACATCGTGATGAAACCGACATGCCTTAGACACAAAAAGTCGACGGCGTGTGTCTGGCACTGGAGGCTGATCACTTACTTGCCTATTAGATTTAAAAATGATCATGAAACAGATTCAGAAATCTGAGGCCTAGACCTAAACAGGTTGTATCGCCACTGATTGTTTTTGTTGTTGTATGGAAAAGAAAACATTTTGTTCTAAGCGTTATGATGTTTATAGAACAAAAAAGTATATTTGTGGAGCAATAAGTTTCATAATATATTTGTGACGGAAATGAGCTCAGATGTAAATAAGAATATATTACTACACGTTATTCCACATCAATATGTCATAAGGCGAAAAGATCGTAAAACTTCCAGAAACACAACTTGTAACTGAAATTATGGGTGTCTATGGCTGTTTGAAAAATGACTCCGTTTAAATAATATTTCTCAATTTGACTTAATCCGTTTTATTGTGAATCCTGAACATTTGTAATCTTCTTATGACTGTCCGTTTCGAAGGTTGGCGATTATTACAGATTTGCAGCGGGTTTAAAATTGTGTGCTAGGACCATTTCTCATTTCTATGTAACAAACGTACTTTATATTTGGAATATCCTTAATAAAAAAATATATATGTATTTACATCTGTTTCATGATCATTTATCAATCTAATATGCAAGTAGGTGATCAGCTTCCTGTCTTTGACATATGCCGTCGGGTCTAAGGCAAGTCGGTTTCCTCAGGATGTTTTCCTTTACCGTTCGGTCGAATGTTAAATGCGCACATAAACAGAAAGTCCATAGGTGCACAGCAGAGAATTGAACCCTAAATCTCAAGGATGAGAGTAGCAGGCTGAAGCCACTAGGCCAACACTTCTCTTTTCAATAACATAGATATATTAAAAATATATCGCCTCGTAAGTGTCCGTATTTATTTGTAATGGATCAAATATTGAATAAGAAATAATATACTATTTATAAAAACCTAAGATCTCAAGAATGAGTGCACTGAGTGAGGTACACTATTTTTAAAGGAATGAAAATGATTTTGAGTTTTTTGCTAAATCATTTCGCCAGCAATCACCAACTATGCACTACACTACCAACTTTGCGGAACAAGCCAACGTAAGTTTATTTCAAGATAAAGTTATTTCAATCCTTTTCCTTTCAGAGAATAAACAAAGGAACTAATGAGGGGAGGTTAGTGGTTAATTTAAAAACATCAGGGCTCAACTAGGGATTAACTCTGCTATAAACGGAGTAAGACATAATCTCGGTATAAATAAGCGGTTTTTCTTTAAATAGATAGAGCTTCGCAGGGACAGGAAAATTACATTTTGGGATTTTTCTAAGAAATATTTTAGTTTGGAAGGACCTTTGGTCGAAGTTCAGGCCAGGTTACTCCCACTATTTCATTATCATTAAAGTATGATTGTGTGATCATGCTCCCACCTAGTTCCATCTTTGCTGTTTAAGCATTATATAGGAAATAACAAGTAGCTATTGAAGATTTAAGAATCACATAACATTCCTACATTCAAAAATACCTAGGCTAGAATAATACTGAAAATACAACTGCAACACAAAAATACAAATGTATTCTACACAACTCCATATTCGGTTAAACTAAACTCGCAACAAGCGTTAACATATAAAGTAATTCGATTAAAAAGGGAAAAAATAATTCTTGCATTGGCTTTAACAACATATCAACAGAAAAAATCATATATATAAAATTCTCATGTGACGGTGTTTGTAATTAAACTCCTCCAAAATGGCTCAACCGATTTTCGTGAAATTTTTTAGACAAAAAAAAAATCGTTTTTATTTTTTTATGAAACAGCATACAAATATACATACAACCCTTAATTTTCACCCCTCTACGATCAACTTTATTTTTATTTAACTAAAAAAATGTTTCCTAGAGATAATATACATGGCAAAACAACGAGTGCCAGATCAGCTAGTTAACTTATAAAAATACCAATATTGGTTTTAAAACTATTTAATCGACTGCCATTCCTATTATTCTTAACATAGCTATTTGCAATTTAATTCCCGTTTATATCGTGTATACTATGAAGTTCATACAATGCAGTTTATTATTTTAACTTGAAATTGAGAAAGCGGCCCTAGTCGTAAAACGTCAATTAAGGCTTTTACGATGATCGTAAATTTAAATTCGATACTTCATAGGAAACTGCCGAAAGTAGTAAATAAATTGGATTCGTCAATTATCAACTTCACACGTATTTGGGATCTATTTTCAAAAGATTTTTAACTTCAATGATTTGCGACGGGTTTGGATTGCATTTATTATCATTTTTTAAAATATTAATTGGCGCTGTACCTTCCTTGGCCTTAAAACCAAGCTGCTTTTTGAAAAGTTTTCTTTATAAGCAAGAAAGATCAGCCTTTTGAGTCTCGGATGTTGGGATTTAAGACTTGTCAATTACGCCAAACTTTAGACTAGCATGCGTAGATTGCGGACAGAAAAAATATTTATCAACTTAGGATTTGACAGCAAGTTCAAAGCAAATTTGAACACTATTTAGTACGAGTATGGAATATGTACCAATCGCTTTTTTGGCTAAACTCTACTCTATTCCACCACTATATGGAACCAGGTCCCCACTGAAGTATTTCTGAACCAAATCCACTTAGGGTCCTTCAACAAAAGAGCGTACAAGTCATAAAAGGCCGGCAACGCAGTTGCGAGCCTTCTGGCAATGTGAGTGTCCATCGGCGGCGGTATCATTAACATCAGGTGAGCCTCCTGTCTCCTATTACATAAAAAAAAACTTATACCTATGAAAAATATACAAGTACTATGAAATCTGTAAGACTCCAAAAATCAAATTACAATTACAGACTGTCATTCTAGCTCTCGTAAAGTATCATTTTTCACTCACAAAATTCGTCGTTATACCGAGTATCCCCAAGAAAATTACGCTTAGCAATAAATAATGAAATTAATAAAGATCTGTCGGGAATCGTTATCTTCCAGAATACTGTCATTTGTCAAGGGACTAATGAAAACAAACGTCTTCATCGTCTGATTCCTTAAGGCTAAAATAGATGGTACTGTTACGATTAACGAGATTTTTTCGTTATATTACGGAATGTTGAATATAACGTCGTTTGATTTATTTAATACTTGTGTATTCTAATACTTATACTAGCTGACTTAGCAAACGTTATATCATATAAGATTATGACGCCAAAAATCTGGGTTGGTTGTTTAGGGCTAAGGGCGTGTGTGGCCCAGGACATATAAGGGCATCTTCAGGCATGTACCTCTTATTGCTCAAGCTCGTCCGGCTCAAAGCCGCCGCTCTAAAATGAATATTAATAAATCGCCAGTGAGTTGCGCTCCCGGAGTCGCGCACAGCTTGAATGACGACGCCTATTTAGCAGGCTTGAGTCTCGTTCGTTACCGGAATTAACTAGAAAAATCGCTCCACCAACTAAGAACGGCCATGCACTACCACCCACCGAATCATGAAAGGCCATCGATATTTCATAAAGATCATGCCGTTTCGAAGGACTTCGTGTAATAATGTATTTTATAAATACACTACTTTTGACACCTATACACCTCTTGGTATGCAAAAGACGACCATAGTTTGGCTAATGGATTGTCCGTCAAGCTGTGCCCAGCACGCAAAAGCTAAAATGTTTATAATTTCAAATAACTGGAAAGTTCTTCGCATGCTTCTTAAGAGTCAAATGAAACTCTTGATTAAACTTCGCGTGAGTCGTATCATTACATTATATTATGTCTATTAATAAAAAAATCAGTGTCGCTACAACCTCTTTAGGTCTTGGCCTCAGATATCTGAATCTGTTTCATGATCATTTTTTTAAATCTAATAGACAAGTAGGTGATCAGCCTCAAGTGCCTGTCACACGCCGTCGACTTTTTAACACATAGAAAGAAAGTCCAGTGGTGCATAGCTAGGGATCGAACTTACGACCTCAGGGAAGAGAGTCGCACGCTGAAGCCACTAGGCCAACACTGCTCTGTTAATACTGTTATATATTCTTAATTTTCTTGATGTTAAAATGTAACAATGTGTCTAAGAAATTTTAGAATACACTTAATTAATCAGGTTCAAAAAGAATCTGTATTAAATACCAAAAACTTACAACCTACATAAATTCGACAATGAAAAATGTCTTGGGAAATTACTGACTTTCCCTTGCCACTTGGGGAAAAAGCTTTACACCGTTCGAGGCTTTTTAATAACAACTGTTACAATTAGGCCCTTTTGATATTGTTAATAATAATACTTTATTTGCATGAATATGCTATTCAATGAAATATAAACGTTACATTGCATATTTTGCCAGTCACAATGGTGTTCAAATTTATTATGGAATTACATATATATTATATTACATAAATATGACATAATTGTGTGCATTTTCTACTGCATTTAACATGGAGAGCATTCAGAGGAGTTTTTTGGACCGCCTGAGTTTCAGTATCGGCGACGTGAAGGCAGAATACAAAATACTATCCGTATCACCTTGACGTCCGTCGTTCCACAACTGAGCCTTTCTTAAGGCAGTTTTCGCCGCGCACCAACACGAGGAACCGGCTGCCCACTGAAGTATTACCGAACCAATTTGACTTAGGGTCCTTCAAGCAAAGAGCGTACTAATTTATAAGACGTGGTGATTCACGATGTTGGAATTTCTTCGCATTCCACGTCCTAGTTCGAGATCTAGATCGAGTCTGCCATTATAGTGAATAGTTATTAACTTTACTTCTCATTTATATAAAAAAATACAATGTTTTCAATATAAAAAGTTCAAATTATTTTTTGAAAAATACGGAGCGTTATACGCCCATAATCTGACTCACGGTAAAGTTTATTAAATTTCGCCATCGTGAGATCACGTCCTAATTTCCATGCAAGTGTTGTACTTTAAAAGTTCGATAGCGATAAAAATACAATTTTCTTTTTTATCAAAATATTTTAGATACACAGTTTAATATTCTACAACGGAAATAAACGCGAATTTATTACATTATTTTATAGAGGTTAGCGAGACGCGAATATTTACAAAATAAAAATATATTTTTCAATGTACTATATAAAACATAAAATAACATAAATAAATCAGTGGCACTACAACCTTTTTTTTTAGGTCTGGGCCTCAGATTTCTTTATCTGTTTCATGATCATTTGTAAATCTAATAGGCAAGTAGTTGATCAGCCTTCTGTGCCTGACACACGCCTTCGACTTTTTGGGTCTAAAGCAAGTCGGTTTCCTCACGATGTTATCCTTCACCGTTCGAGCAAATGTTAAATGCGCACATAGAAAAAAAGTCCATTGGTTTAAAGCCGAGGATCGAATCTACGACCTCAGAGATGAGAGTCACTCTGTTTTATATAACAGATATATATTAAAAATATATCGTCACGTAAGTGTCCGTATTTATTTGTTATGAATCAAATATTGAATAGGAAATAAAATACTTTTATAAACAAGGGAGTCATAGTAAAATTTAATCCGTATTTATTCTTATAAAATAACAAAAGAGTTGCAGTTTGTCAACACACAAATATACACAGAAAATATACTTTGTGAAATGTTGACTAACCCCGGAGTGATCCGCACGACTTGTTTGCCCACAATCTCAGATTGGTAATAAGATGCGACACATGTATTATCCGTATTCTATCCCTAAGAGAGGGGGCTTAAAAATAGTGTTGTTAGTTAAGAAATAAAACGATGCTTCATACATCTTGCAATACGTATGCATCAACAAATGTTGTAATAGTATAAATGTGTCTAAATGTTGTCACGATTTTTTTATTTAAATTGACAGTAATTCTTAGGACTAGGTCAATTACAGATACCGGCAAACATCTTAAACATTAAACAAGAGAGTGGGGGAAAGTTTGCACAGCGCGGGACACAAATGTCTACTGATTTACCAATCACACGATCGACACGTCACTTTTTTATTGAATTACTTTTTAAGATTTAAATAGTAAATTTTTAAGTTGGTTCCAGGTAGATAGTTCTCGTTCAACAAATAAGTATCGCAATACAGCGAGGAAATGATGCCAGCATTAAAAGTACACTGCCACCCTTTGAAATTTGTTTTAATTTTCTATTTATAATTTTTTATAATTATTATTAATCAACAAAATACATTACATTGTGGTGACATTAATTTGTACCCTTGGATTTTACTTTATAAACAGTTGCATAAATTTCATTAATGCCTTAAGATTTTACAAGAAACATCGATATAAGTGAGACATCACTCAAATATGATTGATCGGTCGTGTTCCCTCTGACTTGTCAGCCGAAGAATAACATTGTTAGCACTTGTAAACGTCCAATGCTACGAAATCCTCTTAACGCAAGAAAGATATCTTTGCAGATTATTGAAATATCGTAAATACATTATTTTTTAATAAACGTATAAATGTGGCGAATTTTTAACATTTTAAAATAGTAGTATTCGTGAGCTTATGAATATTTAATTTTATTTCACAATATCGACTATAGTACCTACCTGGGATTCGACCACGAACGTCAAAGTAGAAGATATATTTAATTTGAGATTCTTATTACTCAGATTGACGTTAAATTTAAAAAAACTAAATTACAAGGCATAGAAAAGAGTTAGTAAGTGCAAAAAGTGATTCTAAAATATAGACGTTAATATGACGTAACGTAAAAATATTTTTGTAAGAAGCTTCTAGAATACTTCACTGACCATATGATAGATGCTTAGAAATGTTACCTCCATTATTTTAAAGACAAAGTACCCTAAAATGATTCGAAACTTGAAATCACTAAAAACGTAACATTTATTCCGGCCTCGGCTGGCAGTGCTCCAACGCCGACAGAATAGTTACCAACGTTTTTAACGGTAAAAAATCGTTAGAATGCAAAAAACTGGCTTAACAGTATTTATATTGAAAATAACTTTTTTGTTAATGGTTATTTACATCAGATATATAAATACGCAAGTACATATTAAAATGTATTATATAATAATATATAAATATATATATATTCCACTAGATTCATTATAGCACTCGGACTGTTAATGAAAGTTAAAACCCCAATAATGGACTGATTTAATTTTAAGAATTAGTTTGTTATATATAGAGCAGTGTTGGCCTAGTGGCTTCAGCGTGCGAGTCTCATACCTGAGGTCGTAGATTCGATCCCCGGCTGTGCACCAATGGAATTTCTTTCTATGTGCGCATTTAACATTTGCTCGAACGGTGAAGAAAACATCGTGAGGAACCCGGCTTGCAGACCGAAAGTCGAGGGCGTGGGTCAGGCACTGGGGGCTTATCACCTACTTGCCTATTAGATATAAAAATGATCATGAAACAGATTCAGAAATCTGAGGCCAAGACCTAAAGAGGTTGTAGCGCCACAGATTTATTTATTTTTTATATAATTGTGATACACTGCAGTATTGTTTATGCAAACGGGGCAACGTCCGTAATTTTCGCGTGGCGTACTTTAAATTACCTAAATTCTAAACGTATTAACGGGAATCGGAATTTAAATGATTGTCTTCGTAACAAAATTGTATTAATTCCGGTGAAAAGTTTTAAAGATCTAGGAGACAAAAAACACAGACAGATAAATTTATTCATCTAATAAAAATACAAAAGTTATACACGATTATAGGTTGAAGAAGCGGCCCTTTGAAATCTTTATATGTCTCGGTCCCCTGATATATCTGACAATTCAATACAGATAAGACTAATACCCCGTAGCACCACAAGTGACAATGGACATAAAAATCTTTGTGGGGAGTCTGTGGAATGTAATCGAAACCTATATTGGACGGGATTATAAAGTTTGAAGAACTTTGTAAGGCCGATCTCACTGATGTTTAAAATAATTATTAAACAATAATGTATGTTTTAATTGTTTTTAAATGCTTTTCGACTTCCGCCTGTAAATTCGCTCGCGTATTTTGGCAAGGTTTTGCGACGTTTTTACAATGATCGTTATCATTTTTTTTTAATTTACATAAAACCATAATTATTACACATAAACCTTCCTAAGGAATCACAAAAATGCATTCAGTAGTTTTTGACGTTCATAGACTGATTGACAGCCGCGGAGCACTTCATTTTAAGTATGAAAGGATTTTACAAATTCTTTGCTTCGTTATCTACCAGTTGGATGCGAATAGATTTCTACGTGTTTTTCGCAGTATTTTTAAAAACTACCCATCCTGCTGTGTCTGAAGCAATTACTGCGACAAGGATCGAACCTATAATTAGTACGCCAAGTGCTATATATATTATTTATTCACACTTCGTTACATTTATACAAAAACACATAACAAATACATAAACATTATAAGGGATACCACGGGCGGTCTTATTGCTAACAAGCGATCCAGTAAGAGAAAAAAACTAAAAAAAGAAATATGATAGGTAAAGTGCAAGAAGTGCATAACCAAATCTTATAAAAAATTTACATTGTACAATCTTTATAACGCTCGTCGTTACAACAAACACTCTGTATAACGTAAAAATGAGCTAAATTTGTTTGGTTTAAACCCAAGCCCATACATTAATTCTTCCATTCCTATAACGAAACCTCTCTTTAACGAATAAAAATGCTCGGTCCCTTGAAATTCGTTATAAAGAGTTTACACTGTATATAATATGCACTAAGCCCTGGGATGATGAAATACCTCTTAGTTTACTACAGTAAATTTATCATTTATTTACAGAAAATAAGGGCGGATTATGTTTTATTATTTTTTTGCTTTCCACAGAGCACAAAATATTCCAGAGGGAATCATATATTTTCTTATATGTGAGACTGGCCATAAAGCGCTTTATGACTCTAAATAGTTCGAGCTTAAATGTTTAATGTAACGATTGTCGCTACCAAATACAGATTATGTTATAAATTTTAATAGCCATATAATTTGAAAAAGCCATATTTTATAAAGCACTTAATTTTAATTATATTATAACTTGTGATAGTTATGGCGGCATAAAACTTAATGTTTCACTTAATGTTCTAAAATTTAGCTTTGTTGAATTTTTCGCATCTTCTACCGCAATTACCATGGAGTGTTTAGAGGAGTTGATCGGATTCCTGCAGCTGAGTTTCATCATCGGACGTCAAGGCAGAAAATATCATCCACATCACCTCAACGCCCGTCGTTCTACAACTGAGCGTCTTTTAAGGCAGGTTTACCAGTGGGCCACCACTATGTGGTGGCCCACTGCAGTAGTTCCGAACCAATTTGACATAAGGTGCTTCAAGAAAAGAGCGTACCAATTCTTAATAGACCGGCAACGCACTAGCGAACCTTCTGGCAATGTCAGTGTCAATAGGCGGCGATATCACTTAACATCAGATATGCCTCCTGCACGTTTGCCTACTGTCACATTAAAAAAGGGATAATGCCTAAAACCTTTTTATCTAATTGATACTTATAGTACGATAGATACCTTTAAGTTACTATAATAACCTCTTTACCTCATATTGTGAGATAGCATGGCAAGTAAAATACTTTGGGCACTTAAGAATTTTGAATTGAGAATACCGAATAACTAATTTGTAAGTTAATTGGTGATTGGCATATTTGCAAATTATCCTGATATTATACCGACCTTCATTTTATTATTGGTTTACCGTTACTCGTAATAAACAGCTCTCAGAACCAATCACAGCTAATCAGCGATAAAAAGCACTGGACCCTTTCATTTTAATTTTCAACGCTTCGATAAATAACATGAAAAATTTATTGTATTTGCGTTGCCTAGGTGAGGGTACTATTAGTATGAAGCAACAGGATTTTCCACATCTCATTGTTCTCATCGTTCTAAGACGAATTAAATGAAGACAGCATGTTTAATGTTAACTTTTTTACAAGAGCGAATGAGAACAATGGTTAAAATGTTTTAATTTGACAGATACGTACAGTACAATAAAACTGGCTCGAATTTAAAAAAAATCGAATCAATATCGTATATTATATGCAATTTGACGATTACTGGTATCATTGCATATAATCATTCTCCGCCATTAAGTTGTGGAATACGCTGCCTGACTCCGTACGATTGGCTACCTCTCTGTCATCTTTTAAAACTCTTCTGTATAATCATTTCTTAACCTTATCCTATCCTCATCAATCGTGACTTGTATAATTCTTATGTTTCCTTTTACATCACTATTCACTGTTCATGTATTTGTAAGATTAGCTTTTTAAGTTTTTAGTTTGTTGTTAATATTTTTTTGTATTACTTTAGATTAAGGATTCTGCACTTCTCTCTCTTCTCACTTTATTTTTTTATTTATTTTTTAAGTTTTTCTCTTAACTAGGGTTGCCTGGAAGAGATCGCGGCCTTATTAGCGATAAGGCCGCCCGTTGCATCCCTTATAATTTTTATGTATTGTGTTTCTTTCATTTGCAACGAAGGGTAAATAAATAAATAAATAATCATAAACAATTTGTTATATTCAAGAACATGTACGGAAAATATATTAGTTTTCTAGATTTTGTATAACCTACGCTATTTTATTTTAAATTTAATTTGAATTATTTGTTAAATCTTATAAACAAAACAGAATTTTGCCATAAATCGCCAGTATCGAAGAGCATTGTAAACCAACAATAAATGTGTTTTATACGAAGATAATCTCCAGTATTGCTTGTCGAGAGCTGTAGAGGCTGTAAATTTACTCCGCAAACAACCAACCTGATTTTAGCGATTGCAGTGAAATGCCACTTACGCCTACACATAGAAAGTATAGAGCCTCGAAGCTTAAATTATACGTATATTTGTATATCCGCTTTTTAATTGTCTGCTAACATAAATCAAGCTATTGTTAATAAAAACACATTAATTTTATTCCGAACTAGCTGCCCTTGCCAACTTCGTTTCATCTTAATACGATTGTTTTTAATTAGCTTACCTCTTTAGCATCTACAAACCGCAATTAAAACATTGCATTGAATTTGCGTTCACAATTACAGAAAGAGAAAACTGGTTTTTAGGTTTTTCTGTACATTTTAATCGCCATAAAAACCTTCCTCACATTTCAAAGAATTTTTTTTTAAATTACTCGAAATGGTCCAGCCGTCTTCAAGTTTTTATATATTAGTTATAAATATAATAAAATATGTAATGAATGTAATATAATAAGATTATCGATATTATAAAGTATTCGTTAGTAATGTTTTTAGTTGGTCTTTTACTATTGAAGACAATAAAATATACATGGGCATGGTGGTATCCACGCAAATATTTGGCTGCATTAAACACCTAGTACACAATGTAATACTACTGTGTACTAGGTGTAATACAACTACAGCCGTACAGAGACCTAGCATTAAACGACGTAGAACCTAATACTACAAAACAAATCAACACCTAATAAAAAAAACAAAAAAAAACACGTTAATCAGTCTTCTGAAATTTTGAAAAAGGAATGTCTTAAAATCATTCCCTTTTCGAAATAAATACTGTGTTACAATACTTATTTCGTATACACTAACTTTAGGATTCATGAGGCACAATACATTGATAAATACAGAATGATACATGCCTTAGTACTGAAATTCACAAACGGATAAATGGCTTTACCTTTTCTCGATAGATCCTTTGATACTCGCACGAACAGAATAAAATTTGTTCCTCCTCAAGTGCGATTGTTCACGCATTGCAATGAAAATAATACATGGAATGTTGTGCGCATGTATTGTATTCAACATTAATATGTATAAAAGCTTGTGTTTGATAAAGGTAAATTGATAACGTCTTATTCTAATAAGCCATATAAATCGTTTGGTATTTGCTGTTTTATTGCCTTATTTTATGTCAAGATTCTTAAAGGCTCGCAAATCAAATATTAGTATACAAAATTAGTACGCCATGTTCTTGAAGGATTGTATCGGTTCAGAATTACATGAACGAGCAAAAATTTAATGCATTTTTAATAATGTTAAAAATGCTTTCTTCTATTACTAAACTTCCTAGTATATTCTATAGTATACTAGCTGACCCGGCAAGCGTTGGTATTGCCATGTATATTATTTCTAGGAAACATTTTTTTAGTTCAATAAAACTATCTACAATAATAAAAAATAGGGGTTGATCGTAGAGGGGTAAAAATTAAGGGTTGTATGTATTTTTGTATGATGTATAATAAAAAAATAAAAACAATTTTTTTTTGAGGTGGACACCCCTTATCACTTAAGGGTTTGAAAGATAGATAGAAGCCGACTTACTGAATATGCTTAAAAATTTCATAAGAATCGGTTGAGCCGTTTCGGAGGAGTATGGAAACGAACATTGTGACACGAGAATTTTATATACATTTTGAATATAGAACTCGAATAAATAATGCCTAATTTGTAGTTAAAAACTGTTCAAATAGTCGTTTGATGACAAGTAGCTGCCGCCAGAAAATAAGTCGGAACGCCGAGTTCCGGGACAAAAGTCGAATAGGACCAATTTAATCCGGTCCAGTCTTTCAGTGTAGGGGAGGAGAAAATTGAATTTATTATCGGTTGTATTTGAGTGACGTGTTATTTCACACGTTGGCGGAGTGTCCGAATCCAATCAGTCGGACAGTGTTCAGACCCTTGTTGAATTGTATATTGAATCCTAGACATTTTTTAGATTGTCTGAATGCAATATCAGACATCGTCGTATATTATTTATACTGTTAAAACTTATAAAATAATATTTATTTAAAAGTACGTGTTCGAATCTCAGGAAGATAACAATGACTGTATACATGGTACTAGAAGGACTAAGTAAGGACTGTATAAAACATGCTCTAGCCAATATAGATATGTGGTTTACGTAATTCGATATGTTTAATTTACAGCTATTTTAACTTAATAAATATATAGCAACATAAATAATATTCAAAACTATTTTTTTTAATGTGTTTTGAAAACCTTATCCAAATTAATTAAATATAGTGTTCAAAAATAAGTTGATGATAATAACAAAATATTTAATTTATACAAAATATTATATTAGATTGCACATACAAAAAGCGAAAAAAAAATTACCTCATCTTTGAAGGCATTACACGTGTAAGCCTCATTCAATGGATAATGCATTTCATTGAAAATTCAGATTAAAAAAATATTACACTTTTTTTAATTACACCCAACATTACCGTATCAAAGTGATGCAGTTTTTTGCATACAATCCCCCATACAAATAAAAACAACTGATGCACTGACATAGTAAACAGCAAATGGGAATGGTTAAAACAAAAGTCTGAAAAAACCATTGTTTCACTTTATTCACGTTTCAGCAAAAGAGTGAGAATTTAAGATTCAATATATTAATAGCCATACTTGAGTCAGCAACTCAACTTTTAATGGTCTTGTCCAAATTATTAAATGTCGATTTGGAAAACTTAAGATATTTATCGCAATCAATAGGTTAATCAAGTCTTGTCTTTTATTGGCATAACTTTTATTCATTTAATAAAACAATTTTTAACCGAATCAAACACCTGGGATCCAATAATATCCAAATTAAAATCTCAAGATAAACAATCCGCGAAAATAGAGGATACCGTGAGCCATTTCTGCCAAAACCCTCCATCTTTTAGTCGATACCAACTCCGGGGAAATAAATACAGATAATACAACTTTTTCTACAGCTGTGATACTTTTTGACATTCAACACCTTTTGTCTTCAGTCACCGTGACCACGCACGCTGTAAAGCACGCGAAACGTCGGTTAAAATTAAAATATGTAAAATAATTGTAAATACATAACTTAAATCCGGTTAAAAATTGTTTTATTAAATCAAGTCTTTTAGAAGTGGGGCAGGGTATAGTTTCAGATAACAAGTTTATAAAACAAAATACTTGATGACTAGAAACTGGAGTTTCTTATTCTTCGCGTCCTTTATACGGCCTTAGTTTGAGAACTGGCAGTAAATGTAAATTAGAAGGTGTTTTTAACCAACAATAAGTTAGCAAGAGCAGTGTTATCCTAGAGGATTTAATGATTCTCATCCGTGAGGCCGCGGATTCGAGCCCCGGCGACAATGGAGTATCTATATCCGCATTTAACACGTTCTTACGGCGAATGAAAACGTGGTAAGAAAACCGAACACGTCTTAGACTGAAAAAGTCGAAGAAGTAAAAAACAAATGAATACGAAACAGATACAGAAATCTGAGTCCCAGAACTAAAAGGATGTAGCGCCACTGGTGTTTTTTTTTTTTTCAAAAAGTTAGAGAGAGCTATAGATATGAATCAATGATATTTTGACTTCATAATAGGTATGCATGTTGTGTGTAAGTAGTTACTAACGCTTCAAAACCCATATAAAAATCACTCGACAATTCATTTTAAATAATACTATATGGTATATAGCCGGGGTCGTAAAGGTAGGGTCTAATGCTATATACTCGGTTAATTGGCTAATGTAAGTTAAGGGTTCAATAAAGTGTATTGTTATTGTGTTTAGGCTGTCTAACGGTGCGGTTACGGGTTAACCAGAACTTGCTTAGTATACCTAGCGTACCAAAACCAATTTATAAAGCTGTGTTTATTACGGTTATTTGTTTCGCCTGTTTTATTTATGTATAGTACCGCTTGTAGTTGCTCTAGGAATATTATCTCAATAGAAGAATGCTCGTGTAGCATAAATAATATAATTTTGATATGATGCTATAATCTGAGGTTTTACTAGGAGGCTCACCTGATAATAAGTGATACCGCCGCCTATGGACACTCTCAATGCTCGCGGCTCGCGGTTGCGTTGCCGGCCTTTTAAGAATTGGTCTTCTTTTCGCGAAGGACCCTAAGTCAGAGTTGGTTCGGAAATGCTTCAGTGGGAAGCACACATAGTGATAGTGCGCGGTAAAAACTGCCTTAAAAACGTTCAGCTGTGGAACGACGACGGACGGATCGAGACAGAATACGAAATTCCACCCGTACCACCTCGACGTCCGATGATGAAACTCAGCTGCAGGTATTTATCCGAACAACTCCTCTGAACACTCTCCATGGTAAATGCGGTTGAAGATGCAGATGAAGGTGAGATAAGATAAAGTATATTCTTTATTTTGCAAGAAGTCATAACATAAAACTTACAAAATTGTATAAACTATTCCTAGCTATTTTATGTGATAAGAACCTAAACAGAGACACATGCATCTCCATATGTTGATGCATTATACAAAATGTCAACTGCTCTCATAGTGCGATCGAGTTACTGATTCGTGACTCGTGGGACGACTGATTGCCGACGCTTGCGTTGATTAGTCAATCAATTAGATCAATCGAAGTTAACACAGCCGCATTCGTGGTGTTCTCGTACAATTTACATGCCAATCAGTGTGGCTATAATGCACGCAAAGACATTAAAAGATGGTATATGAACAAAATAAAATGTTCAATTTATCGATATAAACTGGACCCTCCTGGTCCAGTTGATAATATTGTTTTAGCAATAAGAAAATTGCAGATATCTAAGACTCCTCATGTATTTCAGGAACTGACTCCCCAGTTACTTTGTAACACATACAAAGTAACTGGGGAGTCAGTTCCTTTTCATACAGTTATATGAAAAAATATATCATTTTTAGAATTATTAACTTAATACATAATTATAATAATTGTTGCCAGGGCGGAAAATCCAGACAGCAATGGAAATCACAGGACATTGAACATAAATTATTAACGCAGTATTTTTCTAAATATTTAAAATTTAATGCTAATACAATTTTACTACTTTTTAATATTCCCGTACCGAGGCGTTGGCTGGAAATTATGGTTTGTCATAATAAAAAAAACGGCTTTTACAGTTTAAGTATTAAATTTTCGAATTTAATAAGTATTAGATATGATACGTGACAATTAAGATAGCTAAATTAATGATGATCAGAGCAGTGCAGAAACTTGGACCAAGATTATTAACGGAAACTACTGAAAAAGAAGCCAGACGATAAAACCTATCCGTCTTTATATGCGATAAAAATTCCAACGTTTACATTCTGTTTCGTGAAGCCAATGATGATTACAAAAGTGATGGCCACCGCAGCTGATAATTCGCTATGATGGATGGGAGATGGCCACTTCCTGCTATGCGAGTGATGCTAGTAATAGGATAATGCAACATTGAGGTAGGTCAGTTTAAGTCTGTTTAAACTTTGATTTTGTTTTGAAATAAGATGTTACTTAATATTATATATATTATAACTTGAAATTTCAGATTGACCAGTATGTAAGTTTTATGGTTGGAATAATATTTAAATATGATTTAGTTCAAAAGTTCAAAAGGTGATTAAAATCATTTTTAATCCAGTTTTGACATTCACGCTTTTGTGATTTACGTTAACACGTGATTACAGTCGGTATATTTTTCTTATTTTTGAATTATGTATAACCAATTTCGTATCACTAAATTGACTAAGTACCATTTCCAATTATTATGACGCCTTAAGGCTGAAACCCAATTTCAATATCCAATATCCTCAAAAATCAAGTATTTTACTTAATATATTTTCAGACAGGACCTAAAAGTACATTGCGTGACGGGGCATTTAAAGGTCTTCACTTCTCAAATTTTCTAGACAATACTATAGTTCATTTGTTATAAAAGTGTACTATTATCGAATAAAACACCAAAGAAAAGTGTGAGTGTGTGTGATTAGTGTTGTGCTCCAATGGCACTACAACTCTGGGTGGCCTCGGATTGCAACTGTTTCATCGCGCTGGCCTTCTGTACTAAATAAGTCATACACGATTTGGCATTCTGATAAACAATAAACTACAAGCTCCCTCCTTATCAGAATGCCAAATCGTAAAATGACTGCTTCACGACTGATTTGAGCGCGACCGCCACTGCGAAAACCGCTGTGAGAGTTCGAAAAGTGAGTTACAGAATCGCAAGGCTGCTAAGCTATCCCGACAAGGAACACACTTAACATCCGCCGATCCACAACTGATCGTTATTTAAGGCAGTTTTTGCCGCGTACCACCCACACACTATTTGAAACCAGCTGCCCACTGAGTTAGTTCCGAACCAATTCGGCTTAAGGTATTTCAAGAAAAGAGCGTAGCAATTCGTAAAAGGCCGGCAACGCACTCGCGAGTCCACTGGTATTGAGAGTGTCCATAGGCACTAAATATCAGATGGGCGTCCTGCCCGTTTGCCTTGTTATATAAAAAAAAACTATTAAAAAAGTTTTAGAAACTAAGTTTCGATTTTAAGATGTTTTTTAAGATTGAACATGTTCACACTACATTTTTATCTGAATAAGTACGAGTAGTAGTAGTTAACTATTTAAGAAATGATAACTATTTAATGGCGTTCCTAGAAAACCGTAATTACATACAAAATTAGGCATAATTATTCCAAATGGTGAGAAAAGTGTCTTGGACCACTTCAAGCTGTTATTATATGCCATGGATTATAGACAAAAAACACAACTGTAAACTATTGTTTGACGTTTCAAAAATGTATGACCATGAGGTAAAAACATGCGAAATCAAAATGACTACAATTATATAAGGAAAAAGCAGTTGTATAAAAATATATTCGTAATAACTATTTAGTGAAGACATAAGTTTGAAAAGTGCCAAAAATGGCGGGTGATAAATTTGCTTTATACTATGTAGAATGTAATACATACATCTTTATCTTAAATAGTAAATTCATAGATGCTGTATGTTAATGAAAAACATATTTTTCCTCAATGTCTTGTTTCTTAGAAATCAATATTTAATGTATGAATAAAAATCTGGATATTAAGAAACCAGAAAAATCAAATTAAAACGGAAAGACCACCCAACGGTAAATTGACAATATAAACCTTTTTTAATGCATTTATTTTGATGGTAGCTATATCTTAATTATCATAGTCATTAAGAAATTATTCGATGTAGCAATCGCGTTTATTGCTTTGAATCCGTTGGAATATTTTTGAAATGACTGAATTTTATACCTGAATTAAAATTTTGACAGAATTTCCAATAAACTCATTTCGAATAGTAAATAATTCATCGCAAGTCCCCACAAAATTTACCGCTAAATGGATTTCGGAGGGTTCAGCTTTTGAAATAAAGAGGTGTATAAATATATATGATATGTCCTATAATAATTAAAATAGAAAAGGCAAAAATCTGTCTTAAAATTTACATGGAAAATACAATAAATTAAGTTATGGTAAAAACAATGTTTGTTACAAATGCCAAAGTTATATCTGCTAAAAGCTCAATAAATTTATTATATAAAATGTACGACTCGATTAGATCTATTTCTATATCGAACTATTATATAAGATAACGATTGAAAAATAGATATATATGCCAGTTGTTTATTTGATGTAAAGTTAATAACCTAGATACCGACTGCAGCGCCATCTGCCGGGCTGTTTTATGAATCTTAACCATCCAGGGCGCCACCCAAACGCATACACAAAAATTCATTCAAATCGGTCCAGCCGATCCAGGAGTTCAGTGACATGCACACGTACAGTAGAATTATACATATAAAGATAAGTGCAATAATTATGGCTTCTATGAATAGTTAAGTTTACATATTGTTACGTTACATAACGTTACTATAACTGTAGCGGTAGTCGCGTGATTACAACTTCAACTGTACACTATGGTTTAAGTCACATTCATAAGCGATCATAAAATAAAATTTTGATTTTGAACTTATCTTAATATAAGTTTCCATTAAATGCAGCACAACTTACTCTCACGAGACAGAACGCTAGCAAATAGGCAAGTAAAAGCTCCAAAAAGCTTTTAAGAATCCATTTTAATATGCGAAAGTAACGTTATAGTGATTACAAAATGTTTGTTCGTTTTTACAGCGTAATCGCTGATTCGGAATCGCTTCCGGATCACCGGGGACGTCGGACAAAACAAATTATTCAGGCTGCATCAAATATAAAGCGAAAAATAACTACGAAACAGCTCCAGCTGTACGGTTTTAGGTTTCATCTGCCAAAAATGTTATGAAGGATTAACGGATTTTACAATATGGGAATTTTCGTCACTAACATGATTGTATGAAACATAACTTGACTAACTGATATACTTTAACTAACTAAAACGTTTACGTATATAATTATCTTAATATATATAAATTACGTGTTACGTTGTTTATCCGCTATGGACTCCTGAACTACTGAACCGATTTCAATCAAATTTGCACACCGTGTGCGGTTCGATCTAATTTAAAAGATAGGATAGCTTACATCTCAATTTATACCCGTAATATTATTTTATTGCAAAATATTTGTTTATTATTTGATAGTCACAATTCTAACAGATGGCGCTGTGTTGAAAGTACCAACGTTTCACATAAGCTACAATTTAATGGCATAACCACCAAAAAAGCATGGTATCCCTACTGGTGTTCTCCTGCCGTTTCCCTTGAATAGTTTACTACTATGTAATATAACAAAAACCTTAGCCACAGCAACGCTTGGCTAGTCTGCTAGTATATATATATATATATATATATATATATATATATTCCTTCTGTATCTTATTCTTAAAACTTTTATTTTTTTACTTTTAATTTGTCCGGACCTAAAAAAAAATTGTTTCAGCTTCCGTCTGTGGTCTGTGGTTTGATACAAAAAAGGCTGAATCGAGCAGTGTTCATGTAGGTACTTATTCAGGTAATAGTCCGGACTATATGATAAATAACGCATTGCCCTTACATAAATTAGGATCATGAAGTTGCAACAATAATCATAGTGAAATGTCCTCATGCAGTTTTATCGTTTAATTATTTTTAAATTTATAAAAAAAACTTAAGACTTCTTGGGTAAACGGTAAAACTAAGTGTGAAAACCGACGTGCCTCAAACCTCAAAAAAGAAGACCTACCATGTGTCAAGCACCCAGTTCTTTATTAATAATATCACAAAAACAGAGATAAATCTTAGGCCAAGACTACGAGGTTGTAGCGTTTTTTTTTAAGAAAGAGACAAATGTTTATCATACAATTATCCATATAAATTGGTCCTATACTATTATTATACACACACACTTAATTGTATGGTTACTTCGTTAATTGAATAGTTAGGTAGGTGATCAAGAAAGATATCGTTTATTTATTTGAAGCGTTTTAAGCAATACCAACTAAATGGTGATTTAAATCAACCGTAGAAATGCGTCTGTCTAGTTTAGAAATGCATTCCCTTGCTAACGACTGAGGAACATGAAGATTTGATTCGATTTACTTTCCCAATAAGGTGGGCTGAATGTTGTCGCAGAAAATCGCCCTACGAAACAATTCTCACGCAATTATCAGCCTTAAGACTTTTATATAAAAGTCGAATTACTTATAACAACTGCGATCAAATCAAAATTTGAAGAGCGTAGACTTGTATGAAAATCAAGAGGGCGAAAATAGGGTTAACACTAAGGTTGATTAAAATATAAGTACTTATCGATCACCAGGTGTTTCAACCCTTAGCAAACGTTAGAAAACACGATTTTTTTATGAAAATGTGTTGAATGTTCTGTACCAAACATTTTATTAATAATGAAAACCAAATATATAGTATAGTACAACAGTATTTAGTTTTATACTAGATAATTATTATATTATTTCGTATTTGTAAGAAAACTTAAGGAAATAGGCTAAAAAATACGTCCTGTTAAAATGCGAAAGAAACTGAAGGAATCTAATATGGACCAGTCGAAAGTATGGTGTTAATTGGTATACTCTACCTGGATCGTTAATCCGACATATCCCTGAATCCTCTCCCTCAGGAAAATATCCTACGTTGGATGTAACAGATATCATACTTACCAATAGAGACAGGCAAAATAAAAATAATCAAAAAAATACTAAAAGAATGAAAAATAACATATTTTTCTTGTACGTTTTAAGTGTGTAATGTGTGTGTGTTGTGGTTGTAACTGGCCCTGGATCAGCATTATGCTGGGGAGCAGACTGTTCCCCAGCGCTGGTCATCCTACCAGAGACCACAACAGCTAGTTTTGCGCCTCAGTCGCATTAAAAAAGAATGTAATAATAATAATAGTTAGTAGAAAAAATAATAATAGTAAAAATTTGCAGTGTAGGTAAAGAAGTGTAAAAATATATAGTAAATATAAAAAATAAAAATAAGAACAATTGTTAAGAAATTGATAAATAAATATTTTTGGGCGGAAAAATTTAGATTTTTTGGGAATTTTGTTGAATAACTAGATGTACCTACTTTATAACTGCGACGAAAATTTGATTTTTGTAAAGATATACAATTCACAATTCTATTTGCAAAATATATACGGTCTTACTAATAAAGATTTATGCACATTGTATAAGCCTGTTATAAGAAAAATGTTACTAATAATTCCTGAATTGACAAGGTTGATGTATACTGCTGTTATAACAAGTGTCTGGTTTGTATGAAGACTTGTACAATGCTTATACAACGCAGAGGCCTAGTTTAACGGGTGTATAAGACAAAAATTGCGTAATTTTATCTGATTTCGCGTTTGACAGCATTTTTTGACTGTTTAGTTCAAGGAAAGATTTAAGTTAGTAGGTATTTGTGTTTGTTGAAAATAGATTTTATAGATCAAATGGAAGATTTAGATAATATTGATATGCAGCTAATACATACGATTGAAGATTTGATTTTAAAAAGTTATATTTCATTTAAAACAGGGGATTTTTTTTTATAAGTATATAATTATTCATTTAATTGCTGCTATAACAATTTGAGCCTTAGAAGATGCTCCTGTCTAGCCCTTTCGTGAGCTTCGGCAAGTTGCTTCTGTTTGAGCTCATGTGTTTCAGCCATCTGCCTTTGTTTTGTTTCGTGCTCTTCCTGCAAACACTGGAACACTACCGTGATGCGGAGTATGGCACTTTCCACTATTTGAGATGCCTAAAAAATTTAAGTATGATCGTTGAGGGGTTTTGAATGAAATAGTCCTTTCTCTATCACATTGATACTAACCTCTTCTAACTTTTGTACTGCAGAACGCGGCTTTTTATGTAAAATTCTAGTCCTCTTTGTCTGAGGTTTTGGAGTTTCTATTAGCTGCAAATAATAAAATGTTATTAGTATATTAAGTAAATGTGTATATAATTGCTTTGGTTGATAAAATAAATACAACTTACATTAGAATTATGAGTTGTATCAGAATTATTAAGTCAAACGTCAATCAAACACGGCGGGTTGCCAGGGTAACAATAAATAAGGGTCGTTTTGTTATTCAACCAATACACATCGATTATTGGTCAAAGAGGTGTTTATGCCCTGTACAAGCTCTATTTACTGAATTACTATCACCTTGTCATAACGCATGTATAGTGATTTTTATAGTGTATAAACCCAATTATTGCATTCATTTCGTTAGACACATAGACAAGCAAACCAGACATTAATTGCTTTATATGTTTCATAAGCATTTCGCAATAGTCTACTATTATTGATATTCTAAGCCGACCAAGCGTTACATTGTAAGGACCACGCAAGGTGTTTGCCCACATTTGCATCACAAAGCTACCCTCAATTAAGTGAAAGCTGTTTGATATTCGTTCAGATATGCCTATTATTTCATGCTTAAACGGTGACAGCCGGACACGGGTTGATAAATAAAGTTTAATATGGGCACACGTGCGGCCTATGAAGGGTGTCTTATGCAATATTAAATTTGTAGATTTCTGTAATTTGACCATACAAGAATATGTACTAAAAACATCGACTTCGATTTTTAAAATTAGTAGATACCTAGGTAGCTTCGTTACCTCGAGAGGTAAGAATTTAATTTGTTCTTAACTATTTTATGAATACGAGTATGTTATGTGCCATTATAACTAATGCAGATTTGCTTATCAAATCTAAATTACAGCATGTCTAATAAAGCTTTATAGTTAGATTTATAAAGTAACTGAGAAACAATAAATCAGTACAATATAGGTGTAGGCAACGGGGTGAAAACCGCGGGCTGGCGCAGTGCCATCGCGCCGGTACATTATCTACCCCACTGGAATAATATTACCAATGGGTGCCACTAACTAGCTACTAACTAGTAGCTTGGTAATCATATTATTGAAATAAGCCTTTGAAGCGCTTTTTGTATTAATGGAATACGTTTTATTACTCCGAAAACTTGCTTTTTACATTAGAACAAAAGTATATATAATCATTAACATGTTGAATAAAATTTAAATTTCAAGAACATTACCGCATTCAATGTTTCACGAAAGTTGTTTATACAAAGTACCTTTATTTCTTGAGATAAAACGGCTTTACAACGCTCATAAAAACAACTTTCAATGTTAAAAAATTTACTAAAAACTATACTGAAACTTTCTGGGCGTTTTGCACGTGTCAAAAGCTCGAAAGCGATCGAAAGTTCAACTTGAATTTGTCACGTTTCAAAAAGTTTACCATGCAAAAAGTCCACGGAAAGAAGCCATAGCAAGTTGGCGAAGTAATTAATCTACAACTGTCTCCACGTCATGCGGCATCAGCTGGTGGCGCGGTGACGTGGAAAATTGGAGGTATGGACCGAATAATGTATTTGGTCCGGTCATTCGTGACATCTTCGATAACTCGATGTTTGATTTACATTCATAGTGTTCCATTTTTAAATCGTTTTGAGGGACGGCTTTCTCTATTCGACCGAGTATTAAGGTCGATTTACATCAAACGAACATAGAGCTAGAGCTAGAACAAGAGCATTCTTTCGTAATCTTTTAGTGTAAACGAAAGCTAGAGGTATCGATTTACATCAAACGAACATAGAGCTAGAGCTAGAACAAGAGCATTCTTTCGTAATCTTTTAGTGTAAACAAAAGCTAGATCGAATGTTCTTTGCTCATTCGTGTCAATTCTGTGGTTAGTATTGGTAGTGCTTCGTTATGTCTGACTCTGACAGCGATATCATTATTGCAAGTGCTGCATTTATTATTTTGTCGCGAAAACTCAAAAATAAAAGAAGGAAGAGACGTTGGTGGGTTACAAATTTAATGCATCGAAGGACACTGGATAATGTAGGTGAAACAATGACGGATATGCGAAAACAAGAAGAAAGTGGACAATTCCAAAACTTTTGTAGAATGGCGCCGGAGGATTTTGATCATTTACTATCTCTGACCATCGAAAAAATTCGAAAATCAAGTACGAATTTTAGAGACTCGATTCCTGCATATGACAAACTAGCAGTGACTTTGCGATTTTTGGCAACTGGAGATTTCTATGGAAGCCTGATGTATTTTACTAAAATGTCTAAATCGACAATATGTAATGCTATATCTGAAGTATGTGCAATAAATAAACAACAATAAACAACAAACAAAAAAAAACATTAAAAAACATTTTTCTTGAGACCAATCCATAATTTAATCGATAAGATACGTAAACAATCGCTAGAACACAAGAACGCTTTGAAAAGACCGCTCAGTGGCGCGAGCACGTCCGAACACGATAGAACGCTCTAAGCAACTGTTCGCGCGGTCTTGCGCCGTTTACATCAAGCGAACGAGCATTCTTAGAATATTCTATAGAATCTTTGCGAACGCACTAAGAACAACGAAAGAATGCTCTACGCCTGTTTACACTAGAAGAATTTGATGTAGTGGGGATAGAATGAGCATTCGCTCGTTTGATGTAAATCGACCTTTAGACGAGGAATGGTGTTTATTATGATTTTGTTTGGATATATGTACTTGGTAATATCAAGTAGGTACACGTTATAAAATATATCCAATCTTTTAAATCGTAATTAATTACAATTAGTATTGTCTTTTATTGACATACCTTTTAGACATAGAAAAACACTTTTTTATCGGATTTGATTTATGTTTTATTATAAATTTACAATTATTTTACATAATTTTAAATTTAACCGACGTTTCGCGTGCTTTACAGCGTGCGTGGTCACGGTTACTGAAGACAAAAGGTGTTGAATGTCAAAAACTATCACAACTGTAGAAAAAGTTGTGTTATCTGTATTTTAAATAAATAACGCGTAAACGCGGACACCGTGAGCCATTTCTGCCAAAACGCTCCATCTTTTAGTCGATACCAACTCCGGGGAAATAAATTTAAAATTATGTAAAATAATTGTAAATTTATAATAAAACAAACATCAAATCTGTTAAAAAAGCGTTTTTCTATAATTACAATTATTAAAAAAAAATTCTTACATTTAAAAAATATCTCTTAAAATGTTGTTTGTGGCCTAAAAATTACACATATAAAATACACGTACATATTGGAGATTAAAATGTATATTGCAAGAACGATCTTGGATATCCTCGAAGCTTTACATAAAACACCACAATAGTCGGTGAAGCAATAAGAATTAAATGAGAATACATCTCTGTCGTATTGTTATTCATATAACATTACCGTATCTTACTTTTCCAGACGTTTTAAGCGTTGATTATTCAGCGGTATCGTGGCTTGCCATCTGTTCGCTTTGTTCACGCAATTTTTGCCCCAAGGAGAATACAATACGAAAGATTTTTCCTTGTATTTTTTAGCAAATTATAGTACGGAGACATTATTTTGTCACAATGGTGGCTCACGCCCACTAAACGCTGTGGAACTCTTTGGTGATGCACTGGTTCGGGGAAGAAATAAATTTAAAGTCTGTTAGGACGGCACTCTGTGTACAATCTCGGTATCTTTATAGCGTGATTTAGGACACCCTGTGGGATAATGTACGCCCAGACTGAATAATAGTCTAACTTTTATGAAAATATAGAGCGCTACAATTATGTATCTGCACATAATTCAAAGAAGAATTGTCTAGAAGACAATATTAATATATCTTCTAACTATTTTATTTTGTAAAAGTTATTTTTTTATATTTGTAATCCATTAAATAGATCTTTAAGGAGTTATAATTCAATTCATAACGTTGAAATTGATGGTGGTATTGGATCGCAGTGGGGGGGTCGTAAATTCCCCCAAACAGATATTTTTTCAAACACCTCATCAATTCTCAAAAAGTTAGCGGCTCAACTGATTAGTAATTAGGATTTTATCAGGGATATTCAATTAATTTTGTTATGTTTTTATTTTTATTTAATTATTTTTTAGTGTATAAGTTTCATAATAATTAGAATGTTGTATGCGCCTATAATTGGGGTAGCACTTGGCTTGTGTTTGTGTTACATGCATGTATCAGTGACTACTTTGTTGGTGCAATAAATAAATAAATAAAAAGTAATATCAATATAATACGACTAATAAAATATGGTGCCATACTAAGAAGTATATAATAACCAAAAGAAACAAAATCGTAAATAAAAATACAATGTAATCTAGTAAACGTTAAATATAGAAAATAGAGTTTCAGCGTGAGAAGCTTAATAACCACAGTGCTTGTGGCGTCTCCAAGAAACCGCAAAGAGTATGTAATCTAATACATGATGCTTATCGGCGCTGACTTTCATGGTCGCCAATATCACGTTACTGAACACCAAAATCAACCTTATTGCCAGGTAAAAGGGCCTACAATATAATAATACAAGATTCATAGATTGCTTTTTTGTCCATGCTTCATCGAATGTAAAAAGATAGTACGACGTAGGTGGCTATCGTATCGGATTCTAGCGTGGCGTTCGCAAGAATTGTATGCATTTTTCCTCTTTTTTTAAGCTCACCAGGATTATAGTGCGCTTCGAACATGATCAGTTTCATTTTTAGGTGGTTTTTATTGTATTGGATACATTTCTCAATTTTGCGGAATGTCTACTGAAATTGAATGTTCCAATTTTAAAAATTCACTTGCTAATCGATAGCACACGATTTTTGAAGTTATACTTCTTTAGGCGCGTTACGAAAAACTTGATGAGAGTGTAATTTTACTATGCTCGCGCACCGTGATACAACATTAACAGAATGAAGTTGCCCACGGAAGATGCTACGGCATTGGACATAATTTAAAAACAACATTCGAATAATAATAGAATTTATGTTGCACTTAATGTATGAGAATAATAATTAATATTTATTTATTTAATTTTTTAAATGCAAACTGAACTTTATTGACTATAATGACTCCTTTTCCAGTCTTTGAATATTTAATTGTAATTAATTATTTGCATGCAATCAAAAACTATTTTTTAATAATGCCAAAGAAGTATAACTTCTTACGCGCGTACATAAGTACACGCACCCTTTTTTTTAATTTACCAGTTACATTAGAAGCAATTTTATAGGCTAACCTAACTTCGTATTATAGTATGAACTTCTACCCAAAATCACCCAGACCTGGTCAATGTAAAACAAACCTTTAATTTCGTGATTACTGTTTGCTTAGGTGCAACCTATTTCCTACAGCCTGTAAGTATACATACACATATTCATAATGTCTATATATCAGCTCATATTTTATTCCCTAGTTTGCACATTACAATGACATGACACAATTCTGTATAATAGTATTTGTGATCAAGCAAAGTGGCTTTTGATGTACGGCTAATAACTCTTTGCACGCATGAATATTCAATTCGATTTGACTGAACTCAATCACGTCTCAAGTAATTACTGATAATTTATATTGAATTATGTTAAACATGCTTTAAGCTACGATTTAGTTATCAATGACATCACGATGCTGACAGAAGAGTTGGAAGATAAATAACTTCATTAAAAATAGATGGTTTCAGTCTGTTATTTAATCGAATTGTTTAAAAATTATTTTGGTTTCCGTATTCTATTTTTAAATTAAATGTGAAAACTGTGTACTATTAGTACATAGTTCAAAGAACCTTATCTATAGGTATATCAATATTATCTAATATATAAAAGTCTCGTGTCGCGGTGTTTGTAGTTAAACTCCTCCGAAACGGCTCTACCGATTCTCATGAAATTTTGTGTACATATTGGGTATGTCTGAGGATCGGACCACATCTATTTTTCATCCCCCTAAATGTTAAGGGTAGTCCACCCCTAAACATTTTTTTTTTTTAGATATTTTTTTCTGTTTGAATTTTTTTATGATACAGCATTAAAAAATACATACAACCCCTAACTTTCACCCTTCTACGATCAACCCCTATTTTTTTATTATAAATAATATACATGGCAAAACGGCGTTTGCCCGGTCAGCTAGTAAATCTTATATAAATATTATCTGAAAACAGTGTATTTCATTTCTGTATTTTTTAAACATGTTATAAAAGAGGCGGATTAGTACCTTAGCTATTGTAATAAGCTATTTTCGTAATAGCATTAATTAAGCGTAATTTAATTAAGTACGTCGAGTTATTTCGCCAACCATTGGAAGATCGAGAGAAAGCAAATTAAAAAGTTATAACTACGTATATTTATTTAGCGTTTTGAATGAATAATGTTTAACCCCTGTTCTTCATTACAAGAGAAATTTACAATAAAAACTGAAAGAAGGCTCGCTGACTTAAAATTCAGCATCCGTAGAGAAAAAACCTAAACAGAACCGAAAAAACAGATAAAACGTTAGCGTGAAATTGGTTGAAATTACTCACCCCGAGAATTGGCTTGCGAGAACTTTAATCACGAAGAGAATACTCAAGAAAGCCGGCTCGTTTTAATATGCAACTCACAATGGTGAGGGGACGGAGTTCTGAAGAGGTAAGTCCTTGTAAGGTACTTTATCTCACCACAACTTCCCTTTTATCGCGGGGGATGACGTGAATAAGATTACAGTCTTAATCTATAAAGAAATGCTGACTGGTCAACGGCCTTTGGACTATGAATTTTGTGTAAGATTTGCTAAACTGGAACGAAATCACACTCGGTAGCTTGCACTTACCTAAGTCTCTGTATGTAGTTCATTTTAGTAATCCTCAAATTCACTTCGATTAAATATATAAAAACAAAATCAGGCCTATAACATTTTTCTATCTAAAGTCAAAAGTTTAGTTAGACCGATATATTTTGAATATTTAGCTTATATTGATAATTAAATGATTTTTTTTTTGATAAATTTCACAAAAGAGAGTGCGACTTTACATGAATTACAATCTAGACTATACAATAATTATAACTAATAAGTAATATTATGTTGACTTAATTTTCTACAATATTAATGAATAGCTAAACTTAGGTAATGTTCATTAAAATTATTAGTGCTCTATGTTTTGACACTATGTTCGTGTGTATATATTTAAAATAATTTTAAAGTAATTTTGCGTTTTCGTTAGAATTCGGCACCATATCTTAGACAGTTGATAGAAAAAATTATCAACAATAATCGTTATATTATGAATTTAACTGAATTCTTATATTGTTAACAAATTAATCTTCAAGTAAAATTCTTCCCCGAAATTGCGAACTGTAGATTGCATTCAGAAAGTTTATAAAGGGTTGTAATAAAATACCTCACCCAAGGGTATGCTGTTAACAAATTTCGTTATAGAATGGTCAAGAGAACAATGATCAAAGGAATGGTTTACTTTTAAGTCGGATAGACTAAGAGCAGAGGAAAACACTGAAGTGGAAAAATTTATACGCTGTCGGATTTATACAATTAGTTTTCAAGAAATAAATGTTTTAAATAGCTGGTGATTAATAATACAAATGTATTCTATAATTACATAGACTGTATTTATTAAAACCGGGACAAACATTCGGATTTAATTAACTTTTTTTTTTAAAGACAATTCACACCAATTGACCGAGTCCCATGCTAAGCTGGTGAAGCTTGTGTTATGGGTACTAGGCAACGGATAAACATACATATTATAGATAGATAGACATATAAATACATATTTAATCACCCAAGACCTAAGCACAACACCAAATGCTCATCACATCGATGTTCGTCTCAGCCGGGGATCGAACCCGGGACCCATGGATTCGCAGTCAGGGGTACTAACCACTAGACCAATGAGTCGTCTATTTATTTAATAAAATATAAATTCAAAATAGCTACTAGATATAAATTATGTCTTAAATTATGAACGTTTCAAACAAGTAAATCGCAAACTGACACGGAAAACTTATCTCAAAGTTACCGTTAAAATTAATGAGACCTGTTCCAGTACTTAAGCTATTGTTTGGACATTTATAAATGTCCCGTCATCAAATGCACAAGGAAACTGTAGTTATCTTTATATATATAATTCTTCTGTGAGTGTGTATGTCACTGAACTCCTCTCAAACGGCTGGACCGATTTGAATGATTTTTGTATTTTTTGTATGCGTTTGGGTGGAGTTCTGAATGGTTTAGATTCACCAATCAGCCCGGCAGGTGGCTCTGCAGAAGGTACTTTCATACTTTGTGTAATATCCTAATGGCTTGAAATATCATGCAGGACAACGTATGTCAGGTCCGCTAGTGTATTATAAAATACAGAATTATGATACATGTACGTAAAATTATATGAATAAATAAATACATTAACTATATCACTCACTGATTGTTATAAACTTATTTTTAAAGTCCTTAGGGAGAGCTACGAAAGACAAATAACAATCGGCGTTGAAGGCGGTCGCAGTCGCAGTGCTGGGAGCGCGTACAAACTTAGTGACGCGCCATTTACGCGTATTGCGCACTTTCAATATACTATTTCATTATGTTAACGTAAAATTGTAAACACCGTTAGATTGTAATCTATCTCGCGAGATTATAAACTGTCGAAAGATTGTGAACCTCAGCGTACTGCTTACAATTTAACGTATTATTATTCGGTAGATTGTACTACACTAACTTATTGTACTAATCTAACGGTGTTTACAATTTTACGGTGACATTTACACGCCATGACGTTACAAGAATGGCATCTTTCATAATTTGTTACTAAAAGGTTTAATTTTTTTTTACGGGTATGTGGTCAGTTTAATTATTGTATTAGTAAGATTTCTATTGCATTAGTATTAAGATACTGTAACAATAGAAATTACGGAAATAAATAAAATACTACGAAGCTATTCTATTTTATTATTATTTTCCTTACTAGGCTAATACTGCCGTTTCTAATCATGATCCTTACTTGATTTTTGTTCTCTAAATACGACAAAATGCTACTAAATAAATAAAAAGCCCGCGAGGTCACAAATGGAGTCTTGTTACCTCCATAATGGAATAAATTAAAACGTATTATTTTTTTAAAAATGCAGTTCTTTAATAGGTCTTATTTTTATATTTTGCTTTGCTATTATGGAATTTAAAATGAATTTCTCATATAAGGAATTTTAACCTAACGCATTCAAAAACATTCGCGGTGATTTTAAGGCGGAAAAGCCTTAATAATCGTCGTAAAGAAACGTCCGGAACATATAACAAAAACACAGCCTTTGTATTTTTATATCAACTTGTGTGTAATACAAAGTGCGCGACTATGACAGATTTATGATTAAGCTGCTACCAACTAGTTAAATATTTCTGTTGACCTGTCCGTTGTCCTTTTAGATACACTAAAACCGTGTTGGTAGTTAATCATAGATTAGGAACGGTAATTGTTGATTCAGAAAGCGAGATTAAAATAGCTTTAACAAGCTGTTAAACGTGTTCAGCTTACGTATCTAGGTTTACGCATAATATAGGATAATCTTAGTGTGTCCTATTTGTATTTTATGTTTATCAAAGGTGCGAACAGATGTCAAAGTAATAACCCTAGTCTATTTGGTTATCAATCTTAGATTTTTCGATAATTTTATGGTAAACATAATTATAATCATTTATCTAACCAGGACCTTCCTAAAGTCGTAGACTCGATCCCCGGCTGTGCACCAATTGACATTCTATGTGCGCCATTAACACGTACGTTGAAGGAAAACATTTTGAGGAAACCGGCATGCCTTAGACCCAAGACGACGTCGTATGACACACAAGGCTGATCTACTTGTCTACGAAACATACAGAAGTCTGAGGAAGATCTAAAAGGTTGAAGCGCCAACCTTTTTTTGTTAACGTTTCCATACTTAAAAATACAATATGTATAAATCTATATTATTACTTGCTGACCCGGCAAACGTTGTTTTGCGATACAGTCTATTATTTCTAGGAAACATTTTTTTAGTTTAATAAAAATAACTATCTACAATAATAAAAAGTAGTAAAATAGGGTTGTTTGTATTTTTGTATGCTATATCATTAAAAAATTAAAACTATTTTTTTTTTCTAAAAAATAAAAAAAATTGTGGTGTGAAAAAAAACCCCTTATCACTTAGGGGTTTGAAAGATAGATAGTAGCCGATTCTCAGACTATTGAAAATCCATTAAAAATTTTATAAGAATCGGTCGAGCTGTTTCGGAGGAGTATGGAAACGAACATTGTGACACGATATTTTATATATATTAGAATTACTTTTTATACATTAGTATGTACTTTGAGAAGGATCACGCAAAGTGTGATAAATTCATTCATTAGCACTTTACAATACATTAATAGATTTAAATATAATAGCTAAATTATCAACGTTCAGAATTAATTTGAATATTAAATAAGATTTATAACAGGAATCATTAATCACCATGGAATCAGATAAAATATATTTACATTTTCTATTGAAATATAGTCAATATTATATTGTAAAATGATTTATGGGCTCCAATTAAAAGCTCAAGTTAATTATCAAGTAAAAATATGTTCATGTAAAGAAAATTGTTGTCTATAACGTATTGGAAAAAATAATGATGTACAAGTAACTAATAATATATATTGTTGATAGAAAAATATGGAATGGTCTGAGTTTTTTATTGTGAGTCGGCCGTTACCATCGGTGTAAAAAGTAATATACAATCATTCAGAAAATATATTCTGTACGATTATTATATTGCTAGCCTTATGCCAAATATTACAAAAAATTGATAAATCAAGCAGTGAATGTGAATTAAGATGACAAATACTTGACGTGGACAGATGACACTTTAGATGACAGTTCACAGTTCATTGTTGCCATGTTATTGTATTTTATATTTATAATACTTTTAGATAAAATTGTTGTAAGATTTCGATGTCTACGTTAAACCGATATTTCGATTATCTAATCAACGACGGATGAAATGATCTGTATGCCACGTTAAAGAGATTTGACAGCACAGAGTAAACTAGACGCGCCAAAATGTGATTCCATTTTTGAAAATGATAGATACAATACTTCTATTAAATACGTTTTCATACAAATAGAACCCTCTTTACACCCTATTATGCTGAATGGGCGTTGACGATGTGCCAAGGCCATATTCCACTCATATGCAAAATTGTCTTGGAAATCTTGGAATTACATTAGCTTATATTCATGCTTAACTTAGAATTGAACCAGACTTGATTAAACCATTTATTATGTTTCTTATTCAAACTACGGAATATATAAACGAGTTGACAGACAAAATTTATTTATATTTTGTCTGCGTTCGTTTATGTTCTGTCTTATGTTTTTCATACCGAATTATTGAAATACTTGGTAAATCGATGAATTGTCGGTCAAAAAAGCAAACAGATGTGCTTATTATCGCCAGCCGTACTTTTAATTGATTTTAATATAGATACCAACACTTATATTCTTTGGTAAACGTTTAATGTTGTTATTGATATGTATCAAACAATTATAAATTATGCATTACAAGAAATTATATATCTTTATTAAATTCTTCTTTGAATATAGGATTCGAATCAGAATTCTCGTCAAGAACAGGTTTCTTGCATCGGCTATCTATGGAGCGTCAATGCTTCAATTGGTTTGTGACGTTTTACACGCAATTTAATGGTTATAATGTGTATGTCATTGGCCTTAGTATATAAGTTAATTATTTAAATCTGTTCCACGTCCTAGTGGAAAGAAAAACTGTGTCCGCTATGTGCTTCCACCAAATAAACTTATTTTTTATTTCAGATTATGTATATATGTTAACGTAAAATTGTAAACACCGTTAGATTGTAATCTATCTCGCGAGATTGTAAACTGTCGAAAGATTGTGAACCTCAGCGTACTGCTTACAATTTAACGTATTATTATTCGGTAGATTGTACTACACTAACTTAGTTATCATTCAAACTTCTTTGGTCAATTACAGATTAATTTTACTTCCCAACACTTTCATATAACTACCGAATAATAATACGTTAAATTGTAAGCAGTTCGTTGAGGTTCACAATCTTTCGACAGTTTACAATCTCGCGAGATAGATTACAATCTAACGGTGTTTACAATTTTACGCTGACATATACAATAAATAAATCAATATGGTATCTAAAAACTTTATAAATGTTACATAATATGTATGAAAGAAACATAAGATTTTCTATCACATTAATACTTCTTACATTTATTCACCAACCACCTTTCATCGCGTAGAAAAATCTTACCTGTAACAAAAAATACACATAAGAAAATTTATTTTTTACTTAAATTCAAAACAACATGATGTTAAATTAAATTATGACATCCTCTTATTCATAACAATAAATCATATTGCATTTGTTTAACTAAGTTCGTCTCTTTCAGTTTGTATTTTCATATTGCGAAGTCAATTATATAAAACTAGAGGTGCCACGCTTTGCTGTAGCACATTGTGATTGAATGGTTGAGAAATGAGAAACAAAACAAAGAATACATTTCATATAAGTTTAATTTTGCAATACTTGTGGAAAAAATGATTAAAAAAATAGAAAAAAATATAAATATATAATAGATCGGTGCAGAACTTTTTGAGTTTTTCAAGCGTATACAAACCAACATAATATCATTTAACAAATTAAATTAATAAATAATAATAATTTAAATACAATGACTGTTATACATAACAGTTAAATTAAGCAGGTTTACTCAAAAAAAAATACAAAAAACATACTTTACAGAGAGCTTAGAGTAACTATTATTTAAACAACTCTTTTCAAGTCCCGCAAACTTTGGTCGTTACGAGGAAATACGCTCTATTAGAAAATATGAGGGGCCTCTATATTAGTAGTTATATCCTCTTCGCTTTACCTTGTACAATTTCAATATACATCTATATCGATTCACCTTACGAGCTATATTGAAAATGTATCTATTTTACGACGAAATTTCAATGTTCCTTTTTTGATAATAATTTAATGCATACAATAATTTTAGATTGCTTTCGAGTCTAGATCTTCGAATGGAGATACAAAAATTTAGATTGAAATTAAACTGATTAAAATTAAATTAAATGGTACAGCTATAAGCTTTAGATTCAGAAACGAGACTTAAACTAAGTATGACTTCCATACGTCAAAAATGAGTATTTTGACGCACAGGGAGTTTTAGATGGCGCTAAATCTCGTTTCTGATTCTCACTCTTAAAATGAGATTTTAAACATTGTTATGATATTAATTGATTTTCTTGCTGTAAATTGTTATCGAAATAAACATCGTTTAGGATACTAGCCTAACGTCTAGCCTAAGTCTAAACAATAAGTTTTGTTGCTTTATCATTCAACTTAAGTCAAAGTTACCGAATATATTTTGTGATCTATTACAACTTTCTTCATACAAACCTACTACTAGTTAAACGATTTTCTTATGAATTGTATTGCTAGTGGATTTTATTTCAGTGCTTTAATCAAAGTGACTGACACTCTGCCACGCTGCGACGCCATTGTTAGCGTATTCATAACGCACACTTCACTCCGATTCATGTAAATGCTTTTTTAATTTTCATACAGCTGTATTCATAGTATGTGGGACTAGGATTCACGACAGTGAGGTCCTGTGGCGTTTCAATATGACTCTGCGCCCGTATTACTACTCAAATTAAAATAATTTATTCATATACGAGTAGGTAACACAGTGTACACTTATGAACGTCAAAAAATATATATTAAATGCTTCTAATTTTAAATTTACTGCCAGTTCTCAAATCAAGGGCGTAGAACGGAAGAGAAGAACTGGCAATAAGGAGCTGCAACCATGGCACCATGTTCCACATGACATCTTAAGTAGTTAATAATAACTATAAATTAAAAACAAAGATTTGTCCTCTATCAGTAGGAGGCATGGTGAAATAGGAGCACGCACTTGCATTCTCGTGGGAACAACACGCAAATACATAGTCGAAACAACTAACATCACCGCATACACGAATTCAAGTTCGACCAGTAAAGTTTACAATAGTTTGTTAAGTAAGTACATATATAGTCATAAATATAATTACCATTATATTACGATAGATATACTCTAAGATTAATTATTGTTCAAGCTGGGACTTTAATCTCTGTAGAAATAAGATTTAAATATATATACAAACAATAAAGACGACATTGCAATTCACGAGACAACTTTTTAAATCTTATGATTTATTAAAGGACACCGATTTTGTTTGCAGAAAGTGCTTCCGCGACTAGTACAATATTTGATTTAATAATAAACTTGAGATGACACTTTTATTCGTGAGAACTATATCCAAATCATAAGACGACCCGTAAGTATCAAGTCTCAAACGCGCGGCTACTCTTTGAACTTGCCGAGTTCAGTGACCTGTGACTTGAACGATCTTAGACAATGCAGGTGTATCAGAAATTTCAACTGCGAAAATATGGTTTACGTAGTTTATGGTCTGGTTTGGCATTGTAATTTATTTTTCTTGATAATATTAGAATAAACAAGCTAAAATATCATATATCTATATAAGCTGAATACAGATTCGATTATGATTTTTTGGTGTTGCGAAATTTATCAAGGACGGCTAATTGTTTACCACCACGTTACTTCCGTGGCGTGCAATCGCTATATAATTGTTTCTTCGTAATGTTCATAAAAAAATTCACAATAGTTACTAAGAGGACAGTGCAGGAGTGCAGTGTTTCCCTAGTGGCTTCAGCGTGGTACTCTCAACCCTGAGGTCGTAGGATCGATCCCTGTCTGTGCACCAATGCCTTTTTTTCTATGTGCGCATTTAAGACTCGATCGAACGGTGAAGGAAAACATCGGCTTGTCTTAGACCCAAAAAGTCGACGGCTTGTGTTAGGCACAGGAGGCTGATCACCTACTTGCCATTGATGATAAAACAGATTCAGAAATCCGAGGCCCAGACCTAAAAAGTGACCTTAAGTGAACCTAAGGCACCACTGATTTATTTTTATGTTTTATAGTTACTAATTGCCACATCACATTAGAATAAGAAAGACGTGAAAGAACTAAACTAGTCATGTTTTGCATATTTAGTATAATGCAAAATAAAATATAGAGATTTCTTGTTACTGGAAATACAACACTATTTAGTTAGAATAAGATTCAGAATCGACTTTAAGCGCTAATTTTTCTACTCGCAAGCAACGTATTGGGTTTTGACATTAGACAGGCGCGCAATCTTGACTTAAACCCTTAGTTAAATAGGATTGCCTATTGCTTTCTTAAGGATAATAAACAGTATTAAAGTTCATGACAGTTAATCATTAAGATTTTTCTAAGGCAAATTTTATTTTAAGCTATATTAAAATATATTATTTTATTTTATTTTTTATTCCTTGTTAACCATTAACTTTTAGTGATATTCAAACATATTTTTTAACGTTAACGAACTGATTGTGCAGTTTTAATGCCCAAATAAAAATGTACCCAAGATTTCAATTAACATTACTCAGTTCATTAGTGTTGCCCAAATGCAAGACCAAGACGAGACTTAGGCCAGTCTTGGTATTGTCTTGCGTCAATACACCTGGTCTCGGTCTTGGTATTGGTATTGCGCTCTCAGTCTTGGTCTTGGTCTTGATCTTGCAGCAAGAGTCTCGCAAGTCTCGCAAGACTTGCAAATACCTATTAGCCTATTGCTAATTGTGGGGATCCTGGAATCCTGGAGCATTCACCAATGTACAATGTTCATCAACCAATAATAGCAGGCAGGCTACAGGCATTGTGTTGAGATTAGCAGATTTCATTACAGTGTGCGTAGGTACATTTTTTAGGCTATTTGTCGTACTCGTGACTGGCGCGCTTTGCTACGTAGGTACTGTCGTTAAAGTATGTGTAAGTAAGAAACGATGTAGGTACCTACTACAACAAAATTGTATTCCTTAGAAAAATAATCGTCGTACCTACACGACGATTATTTTTATTTATTTAGTAAATCATCGCTGAAGACAATAGTCGCTACTAGAGTAGGTACGATAGAAGTTGATAAACCGACACTGCAATTCTCGATGATTTTAAAACAAAATGCGTAAAGCAATATGACGTCGCTCATATTTGGAGCTTTTCCACGTTTCAAGTTTGTTAAAATCACCCACTTCCAATTTTGCAGTGCAATGTCCTTTAAAAAGGTATAATAGGTAATCTATATATATAAAAATGAAACCCGTTTTCCGTTGTCACGACATAACATGAAAACGGTTTGACCGATTTGTCTGATTTTTTTTAAATAATATACCTTGAAGTACGAAGATGGTTCTTACGGAGAAAAATTAAAATAAAATTGAGTGAATCAGTCTAAAAACAACACTTTTCTATATTCCCATACAAAATATTCGTAATAATACTTAAAAGTGAATTTGAACTTTAATACCATAGCATAAAGTTCAAGTGTTAGTGGAGGGGTTCCGGGAGGGTAAATTTTTATTTTTTGACATAATGTATTTGTTGTCTTATCAATTTTCTTTTTTTATCTTACTAGCTAGACCGGTGTCCCGAATAGCAGAATAAGTATTTTAAACAAATAAAGAATCGACTGTTAGGCGGTACGATGTTCGCCAGGCCAGCTAGTAATAATATAAACTAGGTATATTTTTATTACTTACAACAATTTTTATAAAATCTACCTATCCTTACGACTACATTCTTCCTTGCGAGGACAACAATCTATTTGCGTCCGTTCTGAGCACCCGGAAACTTATTTTATTCTTTAGAACATGGGCAGTGGCGGCGACCTTTGACATGAAAGCGACGGCGGCAACACAAAGTCTAGAAGCGGACTAAATTTTTACCTATTTTGGTGGGGTTGTCAATGTTGGCATTAGCACAGAAAAATAAAATTAAGTAAACACAACGTTTAACCACTTTTTAATAACTAGGTATCCACGATAGAATATTTTTTCTACTAATGTCCTAAGGGTCGATTCGACCAAACTTCAATTTATACACGAGTAACTATACCAAGAATAATCTAGGTATTCCATGATTTTAATCTCGAGTAAATCCATAGTCGTTTGTCCACGTAATCGATAGTATAATTGCGCTAGGAATAACAATACGCGCAAGAGAATGGTGAACGAAAATAAAACTCGGCAAATAAATGTTGTTCTACAACGGGACAGTGTATGTCAACTCGATTTTGCCGTATTATAGTGTGAAAAAGTAGCTTTTAACAGGTGTCAAACGACAACAAAAAGTTTTTATTTCTTGTTTGTTTGAGGCTTTCGTCTAAAAAGGAACTTCTGTTGAGCCTAGTTGAATTTCATTCTAATATTATAGAAAATAAAAAATCTAAAAATAAATAAATAAATAATAAATTGTTTAAACGTTTCATTATTGTATAATTAATTTAGTGCGTCAGACTATTAATTTAGTGCGTTGCGTTGACTTGAAATTAAAACACAGAATACATATTTGTGAAATGACAGAAATCAGCTGATTGGACTGACTGACGCCATTAAATTATTCTAGGAATAGCTGTTATTCCGTGCGAAACGGCGGTATAGTAGCAATTCCCGAATAAGCCCACTATTCTTAGAATTTGTAGTTGGTAAAACGTAAAATTGATTTACTCTCGATTAACTGACGATTTATTCTAAGATTAAGATTTACTCTTGTTTGGTCGAAACGACCTTAAGTAGGTACTCAGTCTAAATATCTTTTTCATAATTTTTGTTTTTCAATAATATGTTGTGTGTAATTGAATGGTAAACTCTAAATCTTACTAGAGAGCTTTTTTAAAATAAACTTATTGAAAGCACTGACATGGCATATACACTTTTCAATCTTGCTGCTCACATTTTAGTACCTAGGTATCACTCACTATCTATCATTTACCGATATTAACAATGATTATTTCGAAATCTAAATATTCGCAATTCAATAGATGCAATACCTACTTAGTTATTAATTATCATCTCGCCCGACAGCTTTTAACGCTGTAGTGTTCGAATTCAAGGCAGTGCAGTGTGAGAATGTATTTAAATAAAAGAAACTCAGAGCATTCAATTTATACCTACCTACTGCTGGGACATCTTCAAGGTCATTTAATTTTATACTCCTATACCAACCCTACCAAAATAGGTAAAAATTTGTGTGCCTCTGTCCGTACTCTTTGTCGGCGAATGCGGCGCTCAAGTGTCAAATGCTGTGTTACACTTGTTGCAAACCGCGGCGTCTTTGTCGGTAAATTATCAAATTTACCGACAAAGACGCCGCGAAGTAGGTATTTAATACACCGACCGACCAACAGTTTATTCGCAGAACGTCACATTTCCCCAATCAACTTTGAACCTTAATTCTTTAGCGATAAACTTGAAAATCTGTTGAAGAAATTTGATAGATTGTAGTAGCTTGATGTGCTGGCGTCTGTACCATAATATTGGCTGCTGTAGAAACTGTTACTAGACCTACTCGACTCGCTGTTAGTTTTAAATTTTGCTAAATAGAAGAATAATATAAACTTTGAAACATAAGTTTCACACCTACATGATGTTTATATAATTTTGTTAGCTATAATTTTAAGCACATACCAACCTACGAGTACTAACGTTAGATCTGCACATTAGACATAAACAAGCATAACATATTATTATAGGATACCTACAAGGTATGAACTTTGCTAGAAAGTTATTAGGGAACAGATTTGTGAGTATTAACACGCTACCTACTTAATAAATTGTTGAAAAATAATAAGTACTTACCTACCTAATCAATACAATACGTTTCAGGGTGCTTTCAGACGAGCGGCACGTTGCCAATTACAAATACAACTGCAGCCCTTAGTTTAGTGTTATGATTTGTGATACCTACGGTTTTGATACTGGGGAACGTTTCTCAAAATCGGGATTGAAACCAAATACCTACTTAATAACGCCCAAATCTCAGTTTGTCTTAACTGCAAGACGCAAGAGTCTTGCAGGCTTAAGTATTGTCTTGCTCAAGTCTTGCAGGGTTCAGTCTTGGTATTGGTCTTGCTATAATAAGGCGGTCTTGGTATTGGTCTTGGTCTTGCGAAAACGCAAGAACAAGACCAAGACTGCAAGACCAAGACTGATTTTGGGCAACACTACAGTTCATTATCTACAAAAGAGCAGCCGCTAATCAGAAGTTGTTCATTACAAGTTCATCAAAGTGATTGAACTTGCAAAGTCGATAAGAAACATTCCCGAGTCGAAATCGAATATTAACATCGTTAGTCGATCGACAAACAAAAGAAAATATTTTCGAGTATTACGAACATTTGAGTTGATTTTTCTTGTCATATTTACATTTAAATTACATTTGCATTTAACTAATAAAATTTTACATGCAAATTTAATTGCAAGACAAATACAAAGAATGTTTTTAAGTGGTTCGTATAAGAAAATATGCGGTTCGATTCCCGGCAAATACCTTAATTGTTCATTGATATTCGCCTTTGCCCCATTAAGGAACAACTGTTCTTCAAGCAATCCAAATTACGCAATAGAAACTTTGTATGTATATGTAATGATGGACGATAACCCTTAATCATTGGGTCAATATAAAAATAAGTTAATATTATTGCATGTTCCACTGTTCATCTTTTGTAGTGTCTTCATACTACCGTTCATTGCTTACTATCTCGTTCCAGAGGTGAAACTATCCAAGATTTTTTTAATGCTTGTTATTCGGCATATTTATAATGAGATACTGGCGTTTCTGACATATATTTTGATCAACAAATTCCTTATGAACAACTATTACAATTGCTGTCTGTTATAATCAACAATATTTGCATTATTTTTAATGAATCTTAGATGAGTATGTGATTAATAATATGATTATGTTCACCGCAGTGTGTAATGGTGCTCAATGAGCACACAGACTATGCACATGACGTGACATCTGACAACTGACATGACAGACGGCTGACCATGACGCAACTTGGTTGAACCGCCAGTACCTTTTACAATAACAAATTATCGGAAATAAAAGGGAAGGGAAACGAAAGATGATGTCGTTCATAGCGAAGAAAGTAAATAAGACAAGTTATGGTCAAAGGACTTTATAATTGACCCGGCATATAATTACATCAACATTGTTAGATAAATGAAAATAATTATTTAGTTGTACGTAGTATTAAAGAAAGGGAATGTACCAAAAAAAAATGCCAAGCGCTCTTCGAAATTTAAAATTACGCTCCGGAACAGAAATTGCCGAAAACGTCTTCAAAGAATCTATAATAAAAACGAAACCAATTTAATTCAAACAAATCGTTTGACAAAAATATCTGCGCCGCTCCAACAAAGCAATTCTATGAAAACAATTCGAAGACCAAAAACGGTGCTTAAAGGGAAAACGGCGCAAACAAGCGAGCAACGACTTAGGCCGTAACAAAAATGTAACAAAGGAATGATTAACGATTTTCCACCCTACACTCATTCAAACCGACGTCGATATTGAAACTGTTAGACGGAAAAATGAAAGTTTTCTTTTTGGACACACGGCCGTTGCGTGCGAAAAGCTTTACGTTTTCGTAATTGCCCGTGAAACTTTTTTCTTAAATTTAAATTTTTCACGTGAAATAGCTTCGTAAATACAATGTTTCGTTTTAGACAGGAGATGCGATAATCTTTTGTATCTTCATTAATTTTAAATTTAACAGATATAGTGCTTGGATAGTACGTCATTGAAATAATATATCGCTTATTCATGAAGCTTTATGCATTGCACATTAGCGAAGGTTAGCTTTCAATTGGAAAGGATTTATTGATTTTGATGTATTTTTGTATAAATTCAAAAAGTTATTATTATAAATATTTATTTGATTTACACTAAAGTAATCCAACCACTTAACAATTACCGAAATAGGGACCAACTCAGCTTTAGCAAGTTACTTTTAGTGGGCCATACTCACAATTAAAAAAAATATTTTACCAATAGAATGCTACATTACCCCTTAGTAACATTACTTATTTTAGAAATATAAAAAAAAATCAGCCGTGCGAAGTCGGGACAGGCTGCTGACCCAATCATTTAGAGTGTGACCTCGTCTGACCCCGCGTCATTTTGATAATGAAATACAAACAATGTGTAGTATTTACCTAAAGGTATGTAATCCAAATCGATATCCTTTTATTCATATTAATATGAACACTTATGAACGAAAATATAAAAAAATTAAGATCTAATTTTATCTTTATATTTTTTTATAGCAAACGCGCCTACAGGGCGCTCAAAAAATCATCGCAGGCCATGTACATCGACTTTAGTGGGTGGGTTGCCGGCCTTTAAGGGATAGTATACTCCTTCTGTAAACAATTGGAGGTTGTATCTCCCAGGGAACTCCTACCGGGAGCTGATGAAATATATATTTATTACCATTTCCCGTACAGAACGTAGAGCGGGAGAGAGCTCCGGCACTCTTTTAAATCGCCATTTTGTTTTTTACAACGAAATTGTAAGAAACTTCCATGCTTATCATTGACATATTGGTGTCACAACCTTACTATATTACTACTTGGAAATTATGAAAATTTTCCGTACTACATAAAACAATTGCTTTTAACAATTATTTAGTTGTTTAATATAGAGATTTTCGCTGTCCCGAAGCAATCAAATACAAACTCATTTCAGTTCCGAATTCAAATTAATTTAGTTTAGAAGTTCCTATTTTACTTTATTTTCTTTATCGTCATGTAACCTTGAGAAGCCCTTGAGATAGTGTGGTTAAATGACAATATCTACCTCTGAGTTGTTACACAAACTCGCTCTAAAAAAACACTACCAATTAAATAAATTCTAATCAACCTCATCGAACTCAAAAAAACACTTAACAAACCGCAAAATGTTCAAGCAGATCATCTTCAAGTTTAAACACCATTCATTATACTGTCGATTGATAAACAAATACGATTCCTTGATGAAAATTAATGATGTTCACCTAAAAGAATTCTACGTACGTTCCTTAAAACCATCGATCAATGTCCACGAATTCGTTTGCCGCCTGAACAAAGCGCTTTCTTTAATCCTTTACAATAATCGAACTTGAGACGTAATAATAAAGTGGTTCAATTGTCGGTCTCGGATTGCAGTTTTAAAGGAATTTCATTAAATTGTATGTCTAATGAATATGTGATTCGTGCCTTAAGATAAACCTGTTTAGTAAGTATACGGTAATATTATTAAGTGACGGCTCATTGGTCTAGTGGTTAGTACTCCTGACTGCGAATCCATGTGTCCCGACTGAGACAAACATTGATGTGATGAGCATTTGGTGTTGTGCTTAGGTCTTGGGTGTTTAAATATGTATTTATATGTCTATCTATCTATAATGTGTATGTATATCCGTTGCCTAGTACCCATAACACAAGCTTCACCAGCTTAGCATGGGACTAGGTCAATTGGTGTGAATTGTCCAATCATATTATTATTATTATTATATTAAAATTTGTTAACTAAGGTAAACTGTAACCGTTGTAATTATTTTCTATGGTTGCCTGGAAGAGATCGCTTGTTAGCGATAAGGGCAGAATTACTTTTTTTTATGTTACAGGAGGCACACGGGCAGGAGGCTCACCTGATGTTAAGTGATACCGCCGCCCATGGACACTCGCACTGCCAGAAGGCTCGCAAGCGCGCTGCCGGCCTTTTGTGGTACGTTCTTTTCTTGAAGGACCCTAAGTCGAATTGGTTTGGAAATACTTCAGTGGGCAGCTGGTTCCACATAGTGGTGGTGCGCGGCAGAAATTGCCTTAACGCTCAGCTGTGGAATGACGGACGTCAGGGTGATACGGATGGTATTTTGTATTCTGCCTTGACGTCCGATGATGAAACTCAGCTGCAGGTATTAACTGCAGGTCCGAAAACTCTTAATGCAATGCAATCAATAAATGAATATTGAAGTAAAATGAAATTAACCCTTATCATAACAATTAATGTTTTATGATTGAAGTAAATGACATTTCTAATTGGCTTTAAGTGGGTTTAAATGAAGAATCTTTTGAATTTATTTAGCAAAGACGTCTCGAGTTTTTAGAGTTCAAAATTAGGTCTCGTATATTAAGTTTCGCGAAGAAAATGGCGGCAGGTGCTTCCACAGCTGCCAAGCATATGTTCAAAGGTATGTTAATGACAAGGCGCAACTTTGAATAGCAATTAATGTACACGCTTTCGTGACATGTAAAAACATACGTATTTAACCCAATTTTCCAAATAGGAAGAATATGAATCAGTTCTATTAATAATAAATGAAGGATAATTTTTCAGTCTAACCTCAACTACTTACCGATTTCAGATTTGAGTTTTATTTCCAAAATATTGAAGACTAGCAATGCCCCGCGGTTTCACTCGCGTATATACCGATCTCGTAGGGGAAAGTTTACTAAGTCGGATTATTATTGTTAACATAAAAGTTTTATTTTACTCATTTTTTAATTACATACTTCCTTTCAGAGATATATTTCTTCTAGAGCATATTTTTGTAGAGATATTGTACGTTCTTACTGTACACAATTTTTTTGTTCTACCATCAATAATTTCCACAGCGCACGCGATGACAGATTTTGTATGGATATTTTTTTCACACCTTGGGTTTTATTATTGTATTTTGTTAGGGAACCCTACTTTTTTGAAAATATAATATATAGCCTATGTCAGTCAGTGAAGATGCAGCTTTCTAATGGTGAAAGAATTTTTGAAATCGGTCCAGTAGTTTTTGTGTGAAAACATTGCAAACATACATGCAATAACACAAATGTTTATATTAGTATAGATTAAATGTCCGGCCCTACGATATAGGGACAGGCGCTAGTTATTATCCAGTAATCCTCCCACACAGCCTCAGATTTGTATATGTGTTTAATAGATATGTTTATTTAACGGTATTACTATTATAAGTATTAATTATGATAAAACTACCTTTACGTGCTTTTCAAATACACCGACGTTTCTATATTTTAATAAAAAATATATAATAGTAATACTGAGATACTAAAAGGCATTTTAAACCTGTAAACTTGTAGTTTAAAAGTAATTAATAGTTGCTGTGTTAATGTTGATGTAATATGGCTCATTCCTCATAAAGTGTATTCTGTTATTACAGTAACAGCCCGTTTACACTATTCGTAAGTCGCACAAGACTATAACTTCCCAAAGTCGATCTTTCTGTTAGGATTGGGTGCATTTTTTTCAACTTTTTAATTTTCTTCGTAAATAGTAGAGCAAAACAAGTTTTTCGTCGGCGTCCATCTCGCGAATTCGAACTCGCGACGCAGTGTGAACAGGCACATCAGACTTTCGGCTTATAGTCATATGCGACTTACGACTAGTGTGACTAGTGTTATGATTGCAATATGCCCAGTATAAACTACTCTATAATAGCTAATGTGAAAAATAAACTGTAATATTTTCTCGTTAGCCAATAATCGTTGAAGATTGACAATAAAAATGATTTAAATATCATTCAACGCAGCTTTGCGATATCAATAAAATCTCGGATCCAATTTAAGTCAACCGTACCTTAGAAAGTCGGATTAGCCGTAGTAAAATAGATTACAATCTTGAAATTTATCAAACAATCACGAGAATTCGTAATCCTGTAATATTTTATAATATTATGTATTCAAGAAATATTTATTACGACTATAGTGTACCCTTGTTGGGTTTCTGTATGTAATGCGTTACAAATGAAAATCATCATTCATATTATTCTCGATTATTTATAGTTTTACATTGTATTTCATGTAAATACACGTTAGAGGTTTTAATCACGGATCTATAACATTATTTACCTAATTCGTAGTTTCCACGAAACGCCTGCAGACACGACCGGCGACATGCAGAAGATGTCTACGAAATTAATAAACCTAAATACTAAAAAGTATTGTTTTTACTCTAGGACCTGAAATCTAATTAAATAACACAAATAAATCTTTATAGTGCTAGCTTAGTACTGTATACAGCGGAGGCAACGGCTTTGATTCCTGGTAAAACAATACAAAAGGCACTACGAGTAAAAGCACTTACTAGGAGAAATTCATAAATTAATAAAATTACGTATAACTCAAACTGAGCTCCATCGCCTATGGATAGCCATTGTCTTAAAGTAAAGAGATACAGAACATTTAAAGAGATTAATACAGTTTAATATTAACTTAGTTTCACATAAAATTATCTTTAATAATAGTAACACATTAATGATGAGAGCAGTGTTGGCCTAGTCGCTTTAGCGTGCGACTCTGATATCTGAGGTCGTAGTTTCGATCCCCGTGCACCAATGGACTTTCTTTCTATGTGCGCATTTAACATTTGCTCGAACGGTGAAGGAAAACATCGTGAGGTAACCGACCGAGGTCACCTACTTGCCTTTTAGATTTAAAAATTATCATGAAACAGATTTTAAAATCTGAGGCCAAGACCCAAAGAGGTTGTAGCGCCACTCATTGATTTATTTTATTTAACACATTAATGATACGATACGTAAATTTCAGTAAAAGAAGCATATTTTGTAAACATCGTCCGTTTATTAGATTTTTATGGAACAATGCTTAGGGGTATCAAGCTGAATTATCTCAGGCTATTTATAAGCTTTCTTTTGTAAACGTCCCCCTGAACGTTTTCGTGTCAAGTGTCTACTTGAATGATAACACAAAATTCCTTCAAGGCATTTACCGAATTTAAGAGTTTACAAAACTCAATTATGCTCTATGCAAATCCAGTTAGCCATGTAGCTTTGTGTGTGTGACTTTCAAATGCGGAATCACGGCTGTAGACTACTAATTTACCAATGGAATTATCTTTATGCCCATTTGTCAGTCACTCTTAAGGTGCGTACAGACTATATAACATAACATGTTATACAACATTGCTATACAACACGTTTCAGATAATGTGGACACTGAATGTTATAAAACATGTTATAATAACATGTTATTGATATGTATGCTAGGACGAGACCTGCAATTACGTTTTTTTGTTTTTCTTTTGTTATTTAAAATGGTTATATAACATTGTTATATTGCATTGTTATTCTAATGTGTACAGTATTGTTTTATGTTATAATGTTAAATAACAAGGTTACTAATGTGGACGTGTTATAAAACACAAGTTATATAATACGTTACATAGTCTGTACGCACCCTTACGGTTAATGAAAACATCAAGAAGAAATCGGCATGACTTAGATTCAAAAATTGACAGCAATCAATCCCTGAAGGCTCAACCACAGACTACTTTGAAAAAAAAAAAAAGATTAGGTAATCTGTGGTTGTTGGTAAAAATACTAAATCATTGCAATTAGCAGATGCATTCCCAAACTATATGTGACAAAAATGGTTTAATAGCACTATATACAAAAACAAGAACTTTCAGTTATAAATGGAAAATGTATACTCTAACAAATCATTTATATTTCAGTATAAATGACTTGTCAACTTTACCTGACGTGCACACTTAGTTTTATGATCAATTAATCAAAAATATTATTGGCTGTTCACATATTTACCCACTTATCCATAAAAACGAATTCAGCGTAATTACGCTGTCTCTCTCCGTCAAATTGTGTTTACGCTGTGATGAAGAGAGAAAGACTATGCATAATTAAAATTTAAGCTCTAAGATGATTTATTTATATTTTTTAAATATTCCGTTGGTTAAAAAAAGGGTGCGTGTACTTATGTACGCGCGTAAGAAGTTATACCTACTTCTTTGGGTCATTATTAAAAATAGTTTTTGATTGCATGCAAATAATTAATTACAATTAAATAATTAAAGACTGGTAAGGAGTCATTATAGCCAATAAAGTTCAGTTTACATTTGAAAAATTAAATAAATAAATATTTATTATTATTCTCTTACATTAAGTGTAACATAAATTCTATTATTATTCGAATGTTGTTTTTAAATGATGTCCAATGCCGTAGCAACCGTGGGCAACTTTTTTCTGTTAATTTTGTGTCACGGTGCGCGCGCATCGTAAAATTTCACTCTCATCAATTTTTCATAACGCGCCTAAAGAAGTATAATATCGCCTCGATAGCTACTATGATTACATTCAGTTTAATAACTATACAGACAAGGTACACTAGTAAATTCCAAAAACCCTGCTTTTGCGCATTAATACGTATGAAATAATGTTTTAAATACCAGGACTTTAAACCACATATTTCACGTAGTAAATTTGTTATTGTAAAATTATATTTCACGCCACGAATAATATTAAAGGTAAAATTCAGCGCAACATGAAAATCGACACACTTTCACCCTCCAGTGGGTTACCAAAACACGGGCGCCCCAAAACGTCAAGTTGGAAAGCCTCGTGGTACATATTACACAAGTTTTATGCCCGGCTTACCTTATAAATAACAAAAGCGTGCCCTTACAGCGATAAAACTAGTTAATCAGCCGGTTGCATGCACGTTGGCTGGTTTAATGACATAATTAAAAATCCCTAAGCTGAAGAACTTTCGCCCGGCGGGTACCGGCCCCGATTCCTAATCTCCTAACCCGACAAACACTGGTGCAAGGGACTAACTTTGGATGGTCAGTTTCATACGAATGTGTTATGTATGTATATTTACTTAATTGCCCTTCATTGCATAATCATAGGTACTTAACAAGAAAAAACTTATATATGGAACCTACAGGCTAGGGAAAATATAAAATAAGATTATTGATGCAACAATTGCAAGAGTGAACAATAACCAAAAATAATACTTTAAAAAAATCAGTGGCGCTACAACCGTTTTAGGTCTGGGCCTCAGATTTCTGTATCTAAAAACAATATACACGTACAAAATAAAGCTTAATAAAGCTTAATAAAGCTTAGATAAAATAAAAGGCCGATGAAATACAATTATTTATACTTAGGAATACGGATAAACACGTAATACTTATAAAGTTGGTAAGATTTACAAATCATATCTTTATATCAACGTCACTTCGGATATTATTCTACGACGAAAGGTATTTATATGTAATTGACGACTCATTGGTCTAGTGGTTAGTACCCCTGACTGCGAATCCATGGGTCCCGGGTTCGATCCCCGGCTGAAGCGAACATCGATGTGATGAGCATTTGGTGTTGTTCTTAGGTCTTGGGTGTTTAAATATGTATTTATATGTATATCTATCTATAATATGTATGTATATCCGTTGCCTAGTACCCATAACACAAGCTTCACCAGCTTAGCATGGGACTAGGTCAATTGGTGTGAATTGTCTTTAAAAAAAAAAAAAAATTGTAATATAAATCTCAAATAATCTCTCTCACGAACTTCACACAACTGTCTCTTTCTAGAGTGGACAAATCCAAACTGTTTAATTAGGTTACTAGGTTAGTCTTAGCAACAAGATTTTCAAGTTAAAAGTTTTCCGCTATTTCCGTATTGTTTGCACCATGTGATATTGTAAGCTGGCCAGGAAACTAGCAGGTACTCGCCACGAATGGCATTTAGTAATGAGTTTTGTTAACAGTTACTGGATTAAGAGACAGCCTCATCACAGTGAATAGTTTACTTAGTTAAATATTCTGCAAATAATAGTTACAATAGTACGGGGGAATTTGGTATGAAGTTTTTGGTAAGAAAATTAAATAATTAAAAAAAATATTGGTTGTTTGTAAAGTAGGTTTACGATCGAGATGTTTACGTGATAACGTCTTATTGGTGATATAAGTTTTTGGGAAGTAAGGAATTAATGAAGATAACAATTTTTTCAAATTTTAAATTACATCTATCGTTTTATTCACACTTTTGATGATAAATTTCGGGTGTAAAATGACAAGTTTACTTATTCGACTATGATATACATTTTTCTTCATACATTCACGGAATGACTGGCAGCGCTCGAGATGAGAGTTATACCTGCGATCGCGCTCGTGAGGTTTTGGTGTGACACAAGTTTCTGAACATGTCACCCGACTAAAACGATTTTAAAGACGTTATCACGTCAAAAACTGTCTTAAAGTATTAAGCATGGGCAAGAACGCGTTCTAGTTCTAACGAAGCAAGGAACTCAGCCGGCTTTCACTATTTCCGACCATGTTTGCAAATAGTTTTGCGTTATCAGGATTCGTTCAACTTCTTTGAGATTATAATTTAATTAATGATCGTTGTATAAGAAACTAGTAACTTAAAATATTATTTGTATAAAACGTCCTACTAATAGGTTTGTGTATTTACTTATTTCGTAATCCTACACTTAACAAAAATTATATATAACAAACAATTACACAAAAAATATAGCCAGAAATGGAATACATAATATTTACCTTTTTTTTTTTTTTTTTTTTTTGATATCCGAGGTGGAAATGCATTTGCGCATCCCCTGAACAGGGGTATGTGGGACTCGACCCACGCCAAAATCTCTGCTATTCAGAGACTGGGTGGCAATACCCACTAAAACCACCTCGAGTAGTTCCGACAAAGCCGCGTTACAGAGGCTCCGGGGTCGCTGTCGCATTCTACCGGGACCTCAACGGCATGTTTCACTCAAAAACCTCTGGTGCAGTATACACTACATAGGAGGTAGGAGATGGGCATATCTTCTCCTATTTACTCCCCGTCTTCTACCCCTAGGATTCGTTCTAAAGCGCTCCCTCTCTCGTTCTGCTGTCTCCTTCTGTAGCATGACATGCTCACAGAAGGATACCACTGCATTCCATACCTCGTCACTGCCAACCATTTTTTGTACAACACAAGGCAAAGCAAGGTTATTACCCACCACAGAACTAAGATTATGACGTAACTGAGACCACTGCGGACAATCCTCCAACGTATGCTGTGCAGTATCATCATTTGCGCCACACTGCAAGCAGCTCGGTGTTGGTTCCCGCCGCACGATGTCATGCAGGTATCGCCCAAAACATCCATGTCCTGTCAACACCTGCACAAGACGAAAGGTAAGGGCACCACTTTTTCTATTTGCCCAGTCACTAAGTACTGGACGAATAGCTTCCACCGTTCTATGCCCCGCTGCTGGGTTAGCTAAGTCTTGGTACCATTTTTGCATAGTAGCTGATCGCGCCAAACATCTTAAATTCTCGACTTCCTCAACACCAGGGTAAATACCTGCAGCCCTCAACTCCATCCGGTGATTGTATACTAAAGTGAGAGCCTCAGCCTCTAACTCCCAAGGTGGAGTGCCAGCCAATATACAACAAGCGGTAAAAGACACCGTTCGGTAACAACGGACTATTCTTCTTGCCACAACCCTTTGCGGCCTCCGTAGAAGGATTTTATTGGTTACAGTGAGCGAGTCTTGCCACACTGGGGCTCCGTAAAGTGCCATACTTCGAATGACCCCACAGTAAAGCCTCCGACACCGTTCGTCAGGTCCACCTATATTTGGAAGCAGACGACTTAGTGCCCCTGCTGCACCAACTAGTCTCGAACCAAGGGCTTTAAAATGATCCTCAAACTTCCACCTACCATCAAGAATGAGCCCTAAGTACTTCATATTACGACCAACAGACACTCTAACTTCATTAACAATAATTGATGCCCTAGAAGGCGGGCCACCTCTTGGCCCGTGAAACAAGAGCGCACTAGTCTTTTCAAGAGCAACCTTGAGTCCTAGTAGGCCAATCCTATCAACTACTAAAGAGGTCCCAACTTCTACTAGACGTACCACTTCTTGGAAGTCTCTTCCTTGCGCTACAATAAGGGTATCATCTGCATAGCAAAACATTTTTAACTTAGGTAGCAATGTACCCCTAAGCACCCAATCGTATCCAATGTTCCATAAAAGGGGGCCCAGTACCGAGCCCTGAGGAACCCCGCACTTCATTGGCCACCGAACCAGCTCTCCTGAGTCATTTACATACAGAATCTTACGATCTTCTAAATAACTTCTGACAAGATTCTGAAGATATAAGGGCACACCGTGGAAACGGAGAGCCTCCATTATCACTGTAAACGGCAAGCTATTGAAAGCATTAGAAATATCCAAGGAAACTGCCAAGGCCTTACCTCCACTACGGACAGCCTCCATAGTAAAATGTTTCAAGGCGCCAATCGCTTCTAATGTTGATCGCCCAACTCTAAATCCGTACTGAGCGTCTGCTAAATCTGGACCAACAACAGATATATGTTGACTTAAGCGCCAAACTATTATCCTTTCTAAAAGCTTACCCACCTCATTAAGTAAAACTATTGGGCGGTATGCTGATGAAGTGTCTTGCGGACGACCGGGCTTGCGCAATAAACATAGACGACCCTCCTTCCATACTTGCGGAAATTGTCCAGTAAGAAAACAAAGATTAAATGATTCCCGCATTTCACCCTCTAGATATTCAACAGCAATTGCCAATACATGGCCGTGTATACCGTCTGGACCTGGGGCTCTCCTACGCTTTTTTAGACGATCCACTACGTTTGCAAATTCCACATCACTAACCAAGGGAATCTCGCCTTCTATTTCTGGTCTTATATCAGATGTCATCCGTGGAGGAACAATGTTGGGGTCAGCGGGAAATAGTTCAGATACAATTCTGGCGACAAAGTCTGACCGGAGTGTCTCAGTTAGTGAAGGACCTCCTGCCTGCAATTTATTTCGTACAAGACGGTATGGGCGCCCCCATGGGTCCTGATTGAGACTTTCAAGAAACTCACTATGTGCCTTATCCTTAGCCTGACTAATAGCCAGTTGTAGGGTCTTCTTATGTTCTACAAATTGAGAGTGAAGTCGTTGTTCTTGAGCAGCATCACGCTGATGTCTACGGCGATTGCGAAGATATGCTCTTCTAGCACTGTTGCACATTTCACGTAAATAAGCAATATCCTCGTTCCACCAATGAACCATTTTACGTGGTGGCTGGCGCCTCCATTTTGACATGGAAGCGTTTGATATTGCTTTTGCCGCATGACGAAGACGACTAGCTGCTTCATTAACGTCTGTAGGCCAAATAGCGGGTGCACACCAGGCTTGTACAATAGCCGCCTCTTCTGCTAGATCCTTATTTAGACTGCTGAGAACCCAGCGTGGGAATGCCTGTCTATTAACACCCACTTCATACCGTCTCTGGGATTGAAAAATATTGAACCTAATATAGCGATGGTCTGACAGAGTCTCAATATCTTCCGCAACTTTCCAATTTTGCACCGAGGAGGCTAAACTTGGTGAAGAAAATGTTAGATCCACCAAGGATTGCCCTTGCGCCCGCACACAGGTTGGAACGTTCCCTCTATTAAGCAGAAAAAGTCCCAATTCTGTATACCATTCCTCTACAGCTTTACCTCTATCGTTAGTGAGGCTATCACCCCATATTTGAGATCGGGCATTAAAGTCGCCTAATACTATCACTGGCAATTGTGCTCGTTGAATTGGGAGACATAAGTTGTCCAGAAAAGTAAGAAACTCCGATAGTTCTCTGTTGGGAGAAAAATAAACAGCAACTATTATGAGGCCGTTCCACTCAGCCACAACATAACCTATTCCACGATCCTTTAAAATAAGAGGATATCCACCAGGTCGAGCAATTATACTGACGAGGCCACTTAAATCTTCTAACCAATGAGATGGTGAAGGTACAAAGTATGGCTCCGAGACAACAGTAATATCAATATCCCATTCAGCCCTAGTCTGCAGGAGAAGGTCCTGTGCCCTAGCGCAGTGATTTATATTCGCCTGTAGAAAGTTAATATGTGCCCTACCCATTATTGAGACATAATATCAGCCTCCCGAGCCTGAGCCTGATTTACAGTGCTGATCCTTCTACCCAAATGCGCCATCTTTGCCTTCACAACAGGAGGATTACATTTTCTTCCCCTCATTATGTGGTCCGCTGGCTTACCAGCATCGCCACAGACAGCACAGTGCGCTACAGCCGCTGTACATGTTGCAGATTGATGACCATTCTTTCCACATCGGAAACATAAAGTGCTACGATCCACATCTGACGGGCATTTCACACTAATATGGCCCAAACCTAGACATTTGTAGCATCGTAGAGGGCCATCTTCTATCACCTGAATGTGAGCTGAACTCCAACCTACAAGCAAACGACCTTCAGTGACTTTTTTAGCTGCAGTGACTGGGCATTGTACAAAAACTACATTGTTTCCACCCTGGCCCCTTACAAGAGTGCTCGCCTTTATTAAATCCACCTCACATTCACCCTTTGCAGCTATTGCTGCAATGACTTCTTGGACAGACACAGAGTCATCCAGGCCCCCAATTCGAAGAGCTGCTCGCTTCACCGGCGTATCCACCCTAACCTCTTCTGCAAGAACGCTGCGGAGTTTCTCAGCAAGTTGGCTAGCCTTTTCTGCACTTTGAGTTCCGGGTATTTCAATAATTCGGGCTCCTGTTGCAGTCTCTCTAATTCTGACTTCAGTCACGCCTAAGTCAGCTAATACGACATTGTCCCTAGCCTTTTTTAATATACCCGCATACGTTACACCTCTATCTGCGGCCTCCTGCTGCAATTTAATGACAACCGCAGCAGATCGCGGTGCAGAAAGTTTAGCTTTTTTTCGTGCTTTCGACACCGCACTTGGCACAGTTGCCATCTCCGCAGGAGTAGACAATATCTTACTTTTACGCTTAGGATGCGCAACAACTGACGTCCAGGCACCATCCTGCTCCTGGGAGCAACTTGGAGTAGGGCAAAGACCCTCAAGCACCTGAATTGGATTATCAGAGGCACCTGCATCAGGCAGCACATTAATGGAAGACCCCACAGGTCTCGCGTGCTCTCTTTCTTTTGAAGCTGCAAGGGGCGGACGAATAATACTTGCTGGTAATAAGCGATCCTCCATTCCCGCCAATTTGGCATCGATCATTGCACCCACCGAGCGCATGACCTCACCTTGTATCTCATTTGTTATAGTCTTCAAAAAATTTGGGTCTTGTGAGGGGTTAACGTCGGAAATAGGAAGAGCTGATCTTTCAGAGAACTCCCTTCGCAGTGCCTTTAAAGATCCTTCCAGATCAGCAACATGGCTTCGCAGACGTTTGTTATCCGCCTGCAGGCGGCGAGTCTCCTCTGCCACTGAACGAGACGTTAGACATTTAATTATCTCCTGCAAGTCTTCTGCCGCCTTTTGCAGATCATCAGAATGAGGTTCAGTAAGACTCCCTGGATTTTTAGCAAACTCCAGAAGCTTAGCCGTTCTTATCGCCGCTCTCTGTCGTATATCTACTGCGCCCAGAGATTCGATCTCTTCATCGAGAAGATATGACGCTTTAATCAGAGACTTTTTTCCGGCTTCCTTGCGAAAAGTCTTACTCCGTAAGTGCCTCTCAAAGGCAACTTCCGCCGCTTCTTCTTTAGCCTCCTTAATTGCTTTCCTGGCTTTTCCAACACCAATAGAATGAGAACTCGGCTTTTTCTTAACAGTTTCCCTCCTTGAAACCGATTGTTCTGTCTCAGTATCAGAAGCAGATATACAGCCGACATCCAGAGGCTCCTTGAAGAAAGACCGTTTACGGGTCTTAGCCACCCCAGATATGCTCGATTCCGAGCTACAGTCATCCATTTTGAACAAAACCAAAACACTAATTATCAAACCAAGATATCATTACAAAAAAATTAATAATAATATATATATATATATAGAAAACAAACAACAGACACACACACAACGACACAAAGATTAAGAACCACGAATACTTTAGACCTATTATCCGAAGACTGCGGAAATTAATCAACGCATGACCTTGAACAATTATACCAAAACCAATAAAAGAATGCGGAAATTAATCAACGCAAGACACAAACTCTCCTCTTCTTCAAGACACAAACGATTTCTTCAAACCAAAGACGATCGAAATATCGAATACTCGCGAAAAGTAGGTACGTCAACGCATAGCAATAACAGCGTCTGCGCTTCACAAAAGACACGTCCGCCTCGGTCGAGAGCTCGACGCGCACAACATAATATTTACCTACAAAAAGGTTAAAAATTTACAAAAGGGAACAAACAATACAAATTATTCAATATATTTAACTAAGTGCTACCTAATTTGGCTGTGTTTCGTGATGGTGTAAAAGTGAGTGTGAGTAGGAACGTTAAGGTACGGTGGGGTATGCTCATCATGGTGATTTTGCGCTATGGATATTCTTAATACTCCACTATTAACCATATTCCGCGATAGCTATAACAAGTCAAGGCTTAAATATTGGTCGTTGTATGCCCGGGGTACGTGATACAAAACTGAGTTTTTTGCATAGTTAGTGTTGATGTTTCATGTTCCTCACATATGAAACAAAATACTGTTATAAATTCGTTTCATACACGATAATAGAATAACACTCTTTCCAAGAATCGAACCTTATGCTGGTTGTGTACCAACTTTGTCCATCACATTAATCAATAGAGTCAGTAACTAGTATATTTAAACTGGTATAATCGATTATTTTATTACTAATTTCCAAAAACATTGTTCATTTTAATTAATCTATCAGATCCTAAGCTTTACAAAAGGCCCTCTATCGATGTTGCCAGTAAAATCATGTCCATACAATTAAGTGTAGCCCCGACAAATTGCTTCGCCCCAAGGTGGTCATACCGGCCGAGAATGTTAATCGTTTGAGGTCAAGAGGGGGTTAAGATGCTCCTGAACAAATAGTCGACTATAATGTGAGATGCTAATTGCTTATTCAGTACGTTACGTTATTGTTTCTTTTAGTTGAATGTTTAGAAAATAATTATCCCGTAGCTCTACAAGCTTGGATATAACATCATTAGATGCAAGTAAGATCTGCTTTCTGTTGCTGATTCATTTGCCATACAAGCAAGTGCGTATACAAAAAAAATATTGGTGCACAGCCGTGAATCAAATGCACGACCACAGGATTAGAGAGCCATTAATAATATTGTTTTTATAAGCTATATAATAATATGAAGTACCAATTTAAAATAATCCAAGTGTATAAAATTAGAAGTTTTAAGTTTGTAAAAAACTGTCTACATTATCATTCTTACTTTAATTACCAAAATTATTTGAGTGATTAAAATTCAGTGTGTTCCAATTATAAAACAGAAGTTTGGTATAATTCAATAACTAGTTGTCAAAATTGAAAAACTCTTTATGTAGTCATCCATTCATAACTTTACATTATAATCGAATAATCAATAAACCCAGATCAACTTATAAAACTCACATAACATATACATTTTCCTAATATATGTATCATAAGACCACAAAGCAAAATATTACAAATGATTGTATGATCATAACAATACCGATCGCTTTTCAGGAAATAAAATTTAAAATGACAAGTTCCAATCGTGAAAACCACTTTGCCGACGCCCAAAAAGTAAACTAAAATCAGTTTCCCCGTTTAATTTAGCGGGAGTCGGCAAAAAACAGAGCCTTTTTGTTGACCGAACATAACAACGAAGAATGCATTGTCCCGCTATTCCGTCCCAAGTTGTAAAAAGGACAATATTTTCCCTCGGCCCTGTCGCAAATCTGACTCACTTTACGGGAGTCAATTTACACGAATTGTTCTTGAGTCATAGATAAAGTATCGAATAAGATAACGGTGTTGCGAAAATGTTATTCTTTGAATAACGTTGTTCGAAATTTAAAATTCGTTGAAGGAAAATTAGTATTCCAAATTCGATTTTTTTAATCCTGTCTAAGAAACAAGTTGTCCATATTTGGATCTATTTCCGGCTTTCTCACGCGGTTTTCTTTCAGCGTGCGAGCCAGTGTTCTTCAAGAAAATCCATTTTAAAACAGCCGTAATTGGATCTCACGAGCTCGGCATTGAAAGTCTTGCCTAAATTTAACCACTACATGTCGTAGATATTTGGGTCTAATTTTGGCTTCATCGTGCAGTTTTCTTTAAGAAGAATCCATTTGAAATCTGCCGTGATACGATCTCACAAACTCGGCATAGTCTTGCCTAAATCAAACTTAAAAAAACACGAACACTTTAACCAATAGACTAACTGCTCTGATATTAGCAATTACCAATCCCAAAGTATTTTTAAGCAACTTCTACGTAGTTTACTCAATATCCATAGCGCTGGTCTCGCAACCTTGATATCGAACTACAAAGCAGCCTTTGCCTATTAGTTTTATGGCGAGTTAGAAGTTTTAGATTGATAAAATGAAAGAAATTCGTGCGTTATTGAAATAATAATGCATGCTGCGATAGAGAAAAAGTTTTATGTGATCTATCTTAACGTGCTCGGGTATAATGGATATGAAAACTTTGATCCTAGATTCCCAAGAAACCAATAAATTAAGAACTTACCCGCGTGTAAATTTCTTACGTTTGATATATTATACAGCAATTAATTCTAACAAAACTTATTATAACAAAAAACTTTTAACATCTCGAATTAAGTATTTGTATACAGTTTAATACACATAAAAATACAAAATGGATGCTCTTCTAGGTACTCCAAATATAATTTATGACAACAAATAACTTAATGTAATAAAAGGAAAAATGTACATTAGTAGGAAGTCATCATGATTTGGTCACTTTACGTAAGTTCGACATTCGGTGAGAAGACGCGCTAGGAGATGGATGTGCCCATAAAGTTCGTATTTTTGAAAGCCTCTTAATCAATACAATCGTAAATCAAAACTTTTAACGCTATAATTAATAATAATAGAATTTGACGCTTCAAATCTAAACAGTAAGTTGCTAATGGAATTTCGCATTATTTCACTTTCGCTTAGTCAATTACAGTGAGGGAAAACAATTTGAAACCCATTATTGCAAAACAATTTGGGATTTTTCGTAGTTTGAATAAAATTGCAGCTATCGAAACTGTTATTTTCATTGCGCCTTGACTATTAGTTTTAACGTGGAAAATAAATTTCGTTTTTATTTTTTGACTATGACAAGCGGTTTTAGTATTGAATAAAGTTTTTGGTAGCGATAGAATGGATTGTTAGAAAAGTGTTTTAAATTACAGATACCTTTGCTATGCGTCGTTTATTTTTGGTATTTCGAGTGCACTAAAGGTAATAGATAATCAGCTAGGAATGTATTTGAATTTGGAAGGCTAATTTCGAGTCCAGGCGTTAAGAAAGATTAATAATTACTACCATACCTAGGTACCGAATGGACTTCTACTTCATTATAATTAAATATATATATATATTATATCTATAATTATATTTATAATTGTTTGAACGAAGTCTTCAAACCGAGAACAGAATTTGTTAAAAAATATAGTAAAGGAAATTTCAACATTTAATTTTACGACTTCAAGCAATTAATAAAATAAGTTGGCATCATTACCTCAGATGGTGATGAATCCCATTAAATAAAATGCGATATATCAACGCGATCCGGTTATAAGATGAACGAATTGTGGTAATTATTTTTGCCTCCGTGGCGCAATGGTTAAGGCACATGGTAAGCTTGAGTTTTATTATTAGCGAGAGAATTTTTTGCTTAAGTAGTCACAGTAGGCAGATCACCTATTTGCAAACCAGTATACAAAATTAATAATAATTTGTTTTCTCAAAGAAGTAATAATCATTGTATTAAAAAAATTCTCCAAAAATCTAAGCATCTTCTAGAAGCGTAAATAAAAATTTAAGAGCATATGCTAAAATATTAACCAATTTTACTTCAGCAATAAACTATTGACATTATTTATTTATCAGGAAACAAGCAGATTAATAGATACAAAAAGACGACAAAGATAATATAAAGTTAGGTTATTGGATGTACCCTACATAGGTTCACTGAAAAATAATAAATATAAACCAGCATCACAACAGACGGGATAGCCACCGCAAATGACTCTTAAAATCTAGTACCTGGTTAGAAAATTATAGACTGCAGTAAAAGTGTTTAAAAAAAGAATACAACTTTACCACTTATGGTTAAAACTAATTATACAAATTGAATACGAGTAAAACGAAGGCGAAAAGTACAATAAATTAAGGTCATAAATTAAGTGAATAAGTATGCAGGTTTGACACCCGCTGGGAGACGTATCGCGTATAGGCGCCTTGCTTGACAGATACAAAAAAAGCCTCTAAACGTGCCTGCCCACGCGGCCATTAAGTTGGAGGTTTATCGGCCCATTCATACCGAGATGTATCTTCGAAATCGGGTGCGCGAGATCGAGCGTGAAATTAGAATTGTTTAAAAAAAGTTAAAATGTAATTAGATAGTAAATTACGAATGTAAGATAGTATCAATGAATTTTACGACGATTCGGGTAAACGATATGTATCGTAATGGAGTAGGAAGGTTTAATAATAACTGTTATATATATGTAAGACTCAGTCCATATTAATGTGTAAATATTAAACATAGTCGCAACTTGGTGATACCAAATGTAAAATATTTTGAATGATTTGGAGATTTTGATGTAGTAAACACACTTAAGTTAAGTTATTTGTATTTTACTCAATAATATTGTTCATATACTATTTTGTCATTATCAATTTCGTATCACTTTGAGTTAAGTGTTAATTAATAATTTCGAAACCTGAGCATATAAAACGCAAATTGCCATAAGCAATGTAGACATAATCATTATAATTGAAACACTAATTTTACATCTCGACAGTACCCGAAAAGCAATTTACTAACCGGAGACAGGAAGGCTATCATTATAATCAAAGTTTGAATTTTGTATACCGGTGATTATTGATTAAACTTTTTTGTTCGTCTGCATCAATTGGTGGGGTTAATACGAAAATAATGGGCTATCCAGGTTATAGCAGGGGCAAAACAAAAGGTTTACGAAGTGAGGCTGGGTCGGGCTAATTTTATATATAGATACATATATAAAATACAACCTCACAAATCACATAAAAATACGCTAGCTGAAATGGATTTCGCATCTACAGAGGACTTACTACGTATCTTGGCATGACTTTGAGGTGCCAAAAACTAACACAGACACAGCGCACGCTAATAACAACTCTTTAGCTACACTCTCAAAAACATGTGCCCACACACCCATTGACACATACTTAATGACTTATAAGACTTGTGTTTAATTAGATGCAACACTGCTTTAAACGTGTACCACTGTACCATGTACCACTGACTAATTGTTATCTAGGTACCATACAACACGACGTGTGTTGTATGGTACCCTAGGGGACTAGCAATATATGAATTTTGTCACAACCTATTTGTCATGAGTAAAGGTCTTATTATTATTAATTGTTTTTTCCTGGAATTAAACCCATTATGAACAAGCGCTTGAGGCGCGAGCTCATATATACTAAACCATAACTAAACGCAATATAACATACATTACAAACAATTCAAACTCTTTCGTAATTCTGCAAAAAGACAAAAGACGGTACTACCGTTGATTTTACAACAAAAAAGTTTTTACAACGACAGGACAAACGGTATAGGAAAAATTGAAACGTAAATATTGGAAAAATCGGAAAATCGAATAGTCGGACGTTTGCGGCATTTAGAAAAAGGCAAAAATAGAGTGTGGATTTTTATAACCGCTCCAGAAACAAATAAAACTCGACTGACAAATTGTATAAATAGTTTATTCTTTGGATTTTTATTAGTCTTCTGACAAGTCGTTTAGCATTTCGCACAGAGATTTTGTTTACAGTTGTACATTTATGATTGATTATTATAGATTATCTGTGACAGTCGGATATAAAATGTTTTGCAAGTGAATTTGAGCGTTACAGGCAGATAAAGAAATAGATAATTTAATGTTGTAAGCATTCGAAACTCTTGAAAAATCTTTCTTGCATTACGCTCATAATTCTTTAATGACCCATAAGTAAAGAAGGGTTCATACAAGTAAATATTATGGGGCAGATTATTTACTTATTCAGAACCAACAAAATCCCAAAAAATTGAATTACTGAGTAATTCAATTCACGGTAATGCTTATCAAAACATGATCAGTTATCACCTAAATAAACAGATAAAATGTATCTGTAAGAGACTGGAGTACTAAAATTTAAAATATAAAAGATAAGAAAATAAACACTTCGTTTTATACGAGAATAAATTTGCTGATTAACATAATTTTTTTTCTCATTCTGTACCCGAAGCAATTTAAAATGCAACAACCTTTTTTTTACATGAACTGTAAATTCTCTTTAATAACGATTTATTCATTCAAGAACTTAAAAATTAACATAAGAATTGGGTAGGTTGAAAGGTCTCAGAGAACTGATTATTTCGAGCTTGTCGAAGCACGGCTTTTTAACAATGAATTTTTCATTATATGTAAGGTCATCGGAACGTTTCTCAGATCCACAAATTTACTTGTGGTACACAAAGGGCTGGCCTGAAGAAAATTTCATACCTATAAAACATAATGAACTCTAATGTTTTTAGTATTCAGACTATAAACAAACCCAGGATAATGGAAACTAGTTTTATCTAAACTAAATTTTAGCGTCAAACATTGTTTGATAAATGTTGACAATGGACAAATTTGCTGAGCGTTTATTACTTACTATAAAATGTTAGTTTGTTTGGGCATCCGCAAAGCTAACACGTAGTGTTAAACGGGGTGCAAATGAAAAATTTCAGACGCGTTTATTAATTTTGCTATTGTTACCAATTCGCGACGGCCTCGGGTTGTTGCGATAAAAGAGTTTTTCTGTGACAGATAAAATTAAATTGCGATTCCAAAGCTTTACCACGAGCATGACAATGTATTAAATGATTACGCAAAATAAGTCTACTGTAAATATTTTTATCAAAAACATTTGAAGAGGCGCTAATATTTTTCCTATAAGCAACAAGGTTTTTTAATTACAACCCATATTGGCGACCATTGCAGTCTGAAACATACAATACTGTATAGCGAATTGCGCCTTTTGGAATCACATTTTGAGTGTATTATTTAATTTAAAATCTCTTGTCTTCATTCGCTAGATTCAACTAGTACCTATTTTTTGTCAGAAGTTTTGGATTCGATCTCCGCGCACTAACGTTACAAAGCACGGAGAGCAAGCTTGTTAGTTAAATGGGAATTGAATCAGATCGAAATTGAAGATTTCATTTATGAAACTATCTATGAAGTATTATTGATTTAACTTAAGTCCCGGATACAAATTATTTTATATGTGTAGTATTATATTTTTTAAGACTTTTATCTCAAGCTTAAAATTATCTCATCGTGAAAGACGCTACTACAAAAAATGTTTTTTTAATGTTACAAATATTTATTTTAAATCCAAAGTCATTTTAAAGAAAGAATCCTTGTATGAGTAATATAGTTCCCTTAATATCGAAAGAACATAGAAAATGTTTGCATCAATTACAAAGCAAAAAAATATTTTACGACGTTTTGGCTCCTAAAACAGACCGAGATCTTCAAGATATTTGTATTATTGTATATATAATTATCTTTTATCTATTGCCCATGCAATATTTACAAAGAACTTCCGTTATCTTTAACAACTATAAACAATTGAAATGCTACCGAAGAGAAACAAAAGACAGGTTATTTTGAGCAACGACTTCTAAGAAACAAAACACAAACGTTAGCTTTTTAAGAACTCAATAAACAAACATTCGTAATGTTTATCTATGTACTAACTTTTTATTATATTTAATGACCTCACAAATTACATATAATATTTAAAATGGCTTTATTTTTTGCGCCTTTTTTACGAACGTAACTAGACAATATGTTTGAGAACATAAGTAACTTAATTTAAGTGCTTTTTATCGACAATCATTTTATAATCGTCGAAATCAGTTAAAGCATTTCATACAATATAAACTACGGTATAAGACTACATACGGTACTACAATATATATTCGGTACTACACTGAATAATATTATCAAAATTCTATCATAGTTAAATCAAAAAATATGATGGAAGCAGAAAATATAATTATTATATTATTATAATAATATAGTTATATACGCATAGGAAATACCATCGTGCTGGACAGAATTTAGAAAAGGAAGCTTGACACGTCACACAATGGAACTGGACACATCTTACGTAACACCAAAAAAACGAGCTCCTTCTAAGAATAATTCAAGATGGCAGGCAGAAGGAGACCTGCTTGGTTGAAGAATCTTGGTCAATGCCAATGGTCAAAGCACCAAGTCATTGTTCAGAAGCGTCCAAAATTAAATTAACTATGATGATCGCCAACCTTCAAAAGGAGATGGCACTGGAAGAAGAATAAAGTCAACTGTCAAGCACGAAAAATATCGTATGACTCGTCGTATTGCGTATATATAATAAAACAACAATAATAAATCGAAAAGTCATCCCACAATAAAATATTTGAATGGTCAGACAATACATGTATGTAACTTGATCAATATTAATGTAAATTCCCTGTGAAGTTGATTTTTTATTCATCGCCAAATTCTGTTATATTTTCAAATTATCCTCACGCGATGTAAAATAGCATTTTGATTACCATTTGAGTTGGGTTTTAGGATACAAAAAATGGACCTAATCTCAGTTAGTAATTTAATCGAACCAAATGAATTCTAGAATATTTGATAGCTAGGGGCAAAAAGCTTTCGAAAAAAGTATCGTATCGTTTCGTTGTAGCGTTGTATTAATAGTTTGTAACACATTATAAAATCATATAACCTTGTTTGTTCTCTAAAAATATTAGAAATACCGAAATCTTAACACGATATTAAAGTTCATGTTTCAGTTTAAAAAGGTAATTGCTGTTTATATGGTAAATAGGAGAATTAAAAGCTAGATTAATAACTAAATGAGAAACGAAAAGCACAAATAATTTACACAGTAAATTATTGCTTGACAGAGCGTTCGTGAATAAAATTGTAAATTCAATTAGCATATTCTATTGTAGCGGACAATTTTTGTATTAAAACTGACTCTTGAGTCTCTCCATTTTTCTATAAATTAGCTCTGGAAGATAACAATATAGGACTAACAGGAATGGTTACAAAGTGGAATTCATATAATACTGATTATATGAAATCCACTTTGACATTTTATATTAAGTATATGAAACAGGCAAAACTCTGGGAAAGCAAAGGGTTGGCAGAAGGAACAAATTGTGGGTGCGAACGTAAATGAGTGGGCGGGCATCACATCCGCCGAGGAACTGTTTCGAGAACAGACCAGAACTCGAAAACCCATCAATTCAAGTTGTTAACAGGTAACCTTCAGCAATGGTGTATCGGGCATGTGTCACGAGATTGAAAAGTTACTAGAACATGCATGAACTATTATACAAATAAAACTGTAATTTAATTATGTGGCGCAGGCCATTATAGTATGCAGAAATTGCGGATTTATTTAACAATTTTATAGACGGTCTTATAAATTTAAATTTATACAGTAGAGCTTTTATTGGACCTTGGCGCAGCTTAAATATGTATAATCGTATAACTTCAATTACACAGAATAAGTTAACAGGCGTCGTGTTCATTATTTATCAGAGAAATAAGAGAAAGCTGTGACACGGATATACACGGAATTGTAATCAAAACCCGTCACTTGAAATTATTTAATAAGTAAATAAATTTAAGCAATGGATTAACACAACTGTAGAATAACTCTTTCAATAAATAAAAACGAAAACACATAATTTCTTGGACTTTGCAAATATGAAATATCTCCGGACACAAAAACTGGATATTAACAACACGTATTAAAACTTTAAGTAAACTGATATTGTAAGTAGTTTTTATTTGGAAAAGTCACAACAGCCGGGAAGGTTTATTTATCAATAATAAATGATTACTTCTAGTAAACAATGACAAAAGTTTTACGTTCAATTATTTAGTAATTGATATAACATTCGTGACTTGACACACCTCAAAACATCAACATAAATCAGAACCCGTCAAGTGAGAAACGACTTATGAGTTCTGTCATAAAACTAAATAATCATCGCATTAAATTTACTTTATTTTAACACTAATTAAAGAAATTGCTTTGTAAACTTAGATTATCACATTAGTGTTGCGTGCGAGAATTAAAACAAGAGAATTAACTTTGCATTCGTTGTTACATCGAGTGACCTTTTCTACCCTCGTCTCATTTGCATAACTTATTTTACAGGCTCCCTGTTCTTTTTTATATGGCGTTATACAGTATTGGCTTAGTGCTAAAGTTTGCGACTCTCAATCCTAAGGTCGTCCTTTTAAATCAGATGCAGGTTTCTCTCTATGTGCGCAAGGAACGTCAGCTCATACGGTGAAGGAAAACGTGAGGAAATCAGCGTGTCTTCTAGACCACGCTTTGTAGCACCTCTGATGTTTTTTTATATTATTAGAACATTACATATCATTGTTATCCGCTTGCCATAAAGATAAGATCATAACTACAACCCTATCATTTATCATAGACTATACAAATGGATACTAATTTGTACAGCTTCTGTGTCAAGTGTTAATATATTATTAGGTCAGCGACTTTAAGCATCTTAAGAAACCTCACCAAATACACGTTGATTACGTACCTACAGAAAACGTAGTTTCCGATTGCTAAAACGCTGCACTTAAAATATTTATTTATTTTAAATACTTTATTCAAAAACATACACATAAAAAAATATAAACTAGCAGGTTACAAAAGTTATAAGGCAACGGGCGGCCTTATCGCTAACAAGCGATTTCTTCCAGGCAACCCTAATGTGGAACAATGAAAAAGGAACACCAACAGAGGGTAGAGTATATGAAATGCAAAAATAAATAACAAAAAAAACTCAAAATACTATAACTAAAAACGTAACTATAACTAAATTAAAATAAAGTAAAATCTAAAGAAAATATGTATATAAACAAAAATTTAAAAGCCAATGAAAAGGTTAACTGCGTCACAATAATTAATATATATAAGCAGAGCTAATTATGAAGCAGAAAGAAAATGATCAAAAAGCTTTTTAAATAAATTTAAAAACTGAGCTCGTCTAATATCAATTGGTAGGGAATTCCATAGCAGGATACTTTGCAATTATCAATATTCTAGATGTAATTAATTAAGCGTATATTAGTTTATAAGATAGGAATCTCGTCCCTTCTGATCAGAGTCAGTATTATTGAAATTAACACAGATTGTTGAACGTATTTTATTATCTAAAATTGATAATTAGGCATCATTAGCGCATCAATAAACGTTTATGAAGGCGTTAATGTACGTATAATCCATTACATCCGTACCATTCTATAGAATTAGCAACATTGAGAAAACGATTGATCATAATGGGATCAAATAAGTACAAAGCACACTATCAGTTACGGTTTTACGAGGGCGGATATCTACATGAATCTAACATCTGTCCGGAATTCATAGGGAATTATTTAACACATTTTTACTTTGATATTCACCGAGCTGAAATAATTAATACAGGATATGGGTATTAATTGATACATTTCAAAAATCAAAATTCGAATACGTAGGATTCTTATTGTGTGTACGACGTACGCATTTATTATTTTACGTTTTAAATTGATAGTTATACTTCCGGACCCTTGATGTGAAATTCTTGGGTTGTATGGAAACTGCTCTAAGTAGTAAGACTGCCTTTATGAAACATCTTCTGGTCACTTTTTATTATTACCTATTTTTGTGATGTAAAATATTATTATATTTACAGAAATTAATACAAATAATTTTCACAGTCTATTGTGGTTGCTTTACCGATCTCTAAAGGTTCGTAAATAAAATTGTATCTTCCATAACATTCCTCAAACTCCAAACCTCAAAGCTATTTCATAAGCCTATTCTATTGTAGCCCTTAAAATTAGGTATTTTTCTTTTATAAAGACTTGTCTATCGTAATTTTATTTTGACATATTAGAGTTAATATCTTATAACTATAAACTGTGAAATTATAATGATTTAGTTTCATGGATTAGTAACTATAAATATTGCAGTCACATATCAGCAAATACCAACTGACTAAAACTAACCCAAATAAAAGCTACAAATTTAATAGTAACAAAACAATGGATGTCAACAGGACATAAATATTGGCTAATAGTCAGGAACTCGGAACTACGATATTGATACTCCCCCGAAATTTGTCAGTGCTTTGTGAGCCTTTCCGGCGTAATCGCTCAACAAATGGACTAGCAAAAACTAACGGATTGTTTGGGAACGCGTAAAAGAAATTCCAGGTAGAGGGTTTAAAATACAGTAAACACATGATTCGGAATCATATATCCCGTATTCATTATGTTGAAAACTGTATTCACTTTTGCGATTCTATAATTAAAGTTTCATAACGCAATGTTTGTTCTATAGATGTTTTGGGAACCTTTGAACTATTAAAAGCGCCTACTATTTTAGAGTTTAACATTTAATGAATTAAAATGATTGCATTTCATCATGGCATTTTTGTATAAATTATCTTAGTTGTGCGTTCTCAGGCATTTAATCTACATAATATATTATTCTACTTGCAATAATCTATTGCCTACTGTCTTTATCATCCAATAGTTTTCCATATATACCGGCCCAGGACCTTGCATCCATCGCTCAGAACAGGTTTCCAATACTCTCCTTTGAAAACCGGTAAAAATCAACGAACAATAATTACGCCAGACTCGCCACTTTACAATCTTTAACATAGATAAGGTGTGTTAAAATCTGACTCATTCATAGTTATAATTACCTAGTAAAGCCAGGTACTTCATAATTTGGTTATGGTGTAAAAAACGTAAACAATAGAGCACTGTAAGATTAGGCTATTATTCTGCGCAACTACTTTTGTGAACCTGTGAGGTTCGAGAAAATGAGTCATTGACAGAAATCCCATTAGAAATACAAATTTAATAAGCAATTTCCTCGAACAATACATGTCAATTCCATATTTTACTGCCTACTTTATAGCCCTGTCGTGAAAAGTCCTAACAACCTCAGCTTCTATGAAATGGGCATGTAAAATATTACCATCCGTTAGAAAGGCGGTAAATCATACTGACCGCTTTCAAACCTAGGTTGTGTTACATTGTAGAAAACCTAAAGATCCATTGTAGTAAAAAGCTATTACCGTCAGGCAAATTATTAGGAACGTATTGTCGTTTGGAAAACAAAGAAAGCTTACGGCTGCTAAATACTTAACCACCAAGAAAGTAATGAAGAACCTGTTACGAGCAGGTATAATTTTGGGTTTCAGCGCTCATGTGTAATTATGATTGATATTTTAATGTTCTACATAAATTTTAAGCTTCAACGTATTGGCATTTTACTTGTTATTTTCTTTAGTAATTATTAAAACTGCTGGTGCCGAAATAAAATTCTATCGAGTTTTGTGAAAAGGGTATAATGTGAACCATGTTTTTATTTTTGTCAACTAATTATCCTTAAAAGATTCAACGAAATAATTAATTTATAAAAAATACTACTATCGCTCTGTTTTAAATATTTAACTAGATAATAAGTGAAGAATATTATGGAAGAGTACTAGCTTGTACCGAGATCATTCTATAGCTATGCGTTGCATTAAATTACTTCGTGACAGTTAAATGGAATCGCTAATTATCAACATACCTACGTCTTTAAATCCCTTATGGAGATTAAAAAACTATATCCTATTCGTGTTAAAACGAATCGTATTACTAATTAATGCCCCGAGCAGCCAAAGCAGGCTGTGCGATTTATCGTAAATCCCAATTTAAAGCTGAGAGGCACGCGATTACAATCTTCTCACGACAGGGAAGGCGCGCGAAGTTCTCATCTCCGGGGAAATCACGCACGCAACAAATTTTATAACAACTCGTATGCCTGAAGCGTCCAAGACGCTGAACACGAAGACTAGTTCGAAAATAAAAAAACAAGGCGCGAGCAGTGCCTCTACGCGGCCTCGTTTCATTCAAACTTTTTACCGCCACACACTGAAAATCACAAACACAGCCGCAAGAGACACTGCCACACCGAATAAACACTGACCGTTGTGGAGTACGGCTGAAGGCTCAAGCGAATCCCATCTTGAGCTAGACGCTCACGTAGCAGCCTCTTCAACTGGATACGTGGAATTTTTACTAACTCCGCTTTACCCTCTTCATACTCGTCGGCATATTTTGCCGGTTCAACGGCTGCCACCGCCTGTTCTTTGCGGACTTCTTCTTCACATCTGCAGTCTCGAGAAGCAGCGGCTTCCTCCAGGGTAAAGTACACAGCCGCTGCACCTTCTTCTCTCAAAGTTCTTACAGAGTGCAACAATCTTTGACGATGTGCCGGGTTAAGAACTCCGATCGCGTCTAGATCGGGTTCCCCGACCTGTTTACATATTTCTAAGTCATCATAACCGTTATCAATGAAACTTTCCGCGTATTGGCCCAGGTGGAGCGATCGCAACCACTCGATGACGATATTGCCGTTCGTAGACGAGGCCATGTCGCGTCAAAGCGCGCGGCGCATTACAAGGCGTACTCGCGGCGCGGCAGACAGCGAGAAACTGGCGGCCACGCTCCCCTAATCCCCCCTCGCCCCGCAGTAAGCCGCGGTCGCCGCCCCTAGACCTACGTGCTTTTGCTTTTTGACATTTTGTAGCATAATCGTTTCGTTTAGCGTTCTTATAGGTGCCTATGTATAACAATGTCAAACAATAGCTCTACCTTTGAAATGGCATCTTGAAGAAAAATTTTGCTCAGTACGCACAGTGATTAAACTGATCAAGGGAGTAAACATGGTCATGATCAAGGTTGTAATAAAATAAATAAAATGAACACTGTCAATAAAAATGAAATTAAAACAGTTAAATTCTACGAAAATCATTGGAGACATCTCTTAAAATATAAGCTATAATACCGCAAAATGTATAATATGTTTAAAGAATGAAAATCAGTAGTCCCGGTTTTCCCATGCATGTAACATGTTTTGTTTGCTTAGTACGACAGTTAATTACCCACAAACGGGAAAACGGTGCAAAGTTTACTTTTCCTAAAGCTGTTACTCATTAAACTTCTTGAACCTGTTTTATCTCATTTTGGTAACTGAAACTACGAGTGTTGAGGTTTATTTGAGCGTACATAACTTTCTTAATAACTTTCCTCTAACTTAAGCCTTAATTTATTTCCTGATACACTTATTATCTAATTATCCTATGTGTTAGTAATTATCTTTTACAGTAGATCAGGAACCCTCTCCAGTAAAGGCCTCCTCCAAGGCTTGCAATCTTTCTCTATCCCGAGCTATTTCTGGTCTCTGTAGCGTTTGTCTGGTGGGCCTCTCCATGTAGTTACTGTTTTCGTCCACCTGTGATCTGTAAGGCGCGCTACATGACCAGCCCACTTCCACTTAAATGTTTTTGCGTGTTTTTTCAACTCTGATCTTATTTTTATGTGACTTATCTTGTGTACTTAATGTTTAGCATGCTCCTTTCCATGCCTCGTTGACATGTATTTTTATTGTTTTTTGTTTTATTTGTAAATTTCCACCTTAGTGTAATCATTAATATTTTTTTTATTTACGACGTCGTCTCACGAAACTCAGACTAGATTTGTAAATGGTTCCGTGTTTTAAGAAATTGATTTTCAAGTATTTGAAGCTTTGCAATAAATTTTGTACACCTTTTTAAACTTGGATTAAGTTTGAATTTGGAATTTAGAATACGCTTCCCAATTTCAATGTAGTAAGTACACTTTATATTTAAATCGGCTCGCTTTATGCGACTCTGATCTTTCAATGCCCCAATGGTCTGCAACAGTAGGCTTGTCATCTATTTGCCTATCAAAAAGACCATGGTTGACCAACAGTTACAGCCCAGACCTATTAGCTGTAGCGGCACTTTTTTTATATAATATTTTTAGTATGCAAATGAAAAGGATGCAAGCGTTGAGTGGCATGACCTGTACATCGCAGTTCCACGGCCCGTAACTATGTTGGCCTACTTACACAGGGATCACTTAATTATCACAGTCTACATACACTGAAATCTTGCATTTTTAATCTGCTTTTAAATGTGTTGGCTACGTGAGTAATGTTAGGTTAAACTGCGACTCATTATTGGTCAGTAAAATGTTTTGGAATCTGTAGTCGATAATATTGTTATATTTGTTGGGACTTTAGTTGTAAATTTTTATTGACAGATGACTAAAAACTGTTATATAAAAACCCACTACCTACGGCTATTTATTGTATATAGTATATAAATTTATATTTACATAAATTTTATTATTATCAATTACTTAAGATTTCATGTGGAACATGGTGTAATGGTTGCATCTCCTTACAAACGTTGTGTAAAACAAAAACTTGGCGATTAAAAAGAGTGGCGGAGAGTTTATTGCCAGTTCTTTCCTTCCGTTCTACGCCCTTGATTTGAGAAGAGTAAATGTAAAATTAGAAGCATTTAATGTATATTTCTTTTTATTTTGATGTTCATAAGAGTACATTGAGCTACCTACATGAATAAATGATTTTTGATTTGATTTGACTTCCCAACCAACTCAACATCCTCAGAGCAGTAAGTTGGCTCCCTGCGAAGTGCCCAGGACACTTCTGAGCTTCTGGAAGGCACTAGGCTGGCTAAAACCAGGACTTAACGCACAACGGACTGAGTCCACACTACACACACTACTGAAATTAAAAAACAATTTTCATTGTTATTTATTTTGAAGTAAATATAAAAGTAATATAACGTCAAAGAAAATGAGGTTTCTTAATATTCTCTCAAAAGTAGGTCAAATAATCTAGCCTATCTCAGATAGCGAAATGTCGTGATAACCTCAGAGCCTTATCATTTCGTTTAGTCGTAACTAAATGGAATTGCTTGAAATTGTTACATCGATTCATATTATTCCGTTTTATACAGCGTCCCAGTTGGATTTATAAGGCAATTACAAATTTATTGATATTTTCTAGATGATTTGTATATTAAATGTCGCAATTTTTGAGAATTAGGGCACATATTGTTGTAACTGATGCAGAGCGTTCTGTACTCGACACCATCAATTTCGAATTCTTAGTCATATTACCACTATTAAGGCCCTGTAACAGCACGAATTGCTGTGTCAGTGTCTCGGGGTGGACTGCGGTGCGCAGTAGAGAGCTGGAGCACTGAGGCGCACCGGTCCGTAATAACAATTAGTTATGTAAAACATTAAATTAATGTAATTTATCAATTTTTTTTCTGAAATGGATTACTTGGCTTGCATATATCGTGTAAATTTCAAAATCATGTTCTGTATACATTTTCGTCATAAAATGAATTCAAAGTGTCAAAAATTGGCCATGTTTGGATTTTTTTTCGATTTTTTTTAGTTATATAAATCGTGTATCGATCTTTCAAAATGGATACATAAACTACTCAACTCCACCATATATTTTTTCCATTCGCCCTACTTCAAGAAACGATGTCGAAAAATGAAAAGAAACAATGTACTTTTTTTGAGTTTGGCGTCGTCCTTAAGTAGAAAAATCGACTTGGCAATAGAACGAGTAAAAGTCGTAAGTTGTTTTATAAATAAACTCTCATAAGACTCTATACTTTGACGACAATGTATTATCGTTGTGATGTGTAACCTTAGGTAAATCTTATTAATTACTTACTCTTACTTATTAAGACACTAACTTCATCCGCATTGATGTATTTGGCACCTTTCAGATCTAACGAAGGTTCTCACTCATGATTCAGTGGAAACCGTATAAATTCGTTCGATAGTTTTTAAGCATCTACCAGAGAGACGCAGCCAGGTCCGTCATGACGTTCATGTGGGGATTACAATAACTCCCCTCCCCTCTTTCAATCAAAGCTTTATCTATCGTATTCTAACAACAACTTATTGGACAAGAACTAACATAACATATGTATATGAATGAGGACCTTAAGGCCTACGCACTCGCCAGTCGTCTAGATGTCCTTGGGCAGCACTTAACCCCAAAGCTCTAAATGTACCAAATAAACGATGTGTTCTATCGGTTATGAAGCGTCTCAAATCTTTTTCTCAATATTTTCTTTTACGCATACATATATGTCACAGCTCCAAAAAGGTGTTACAGTTCAATCAAGCATAAACATTCATATACCAACGGAACTGTTAATGCAAATATAAGTACGGTCAAGTCCATTTCCACTGAATGTTGAACGATATCAACAAATCTTCCAAAGAAACTATTCGGGAAGCACAATATTTCGTTTTATGTTCAATTTCCATACGCGGTGAGCGTGAAATACTTAATGGTGCGAAAGATTGCGACTTGGCCCACGAAAAGATTTTTAAAATTTCGTCAAGTTATGTTTTCGGCCGATTACGTATACGTACAGATATCGACTAACTCAGTGGTTTAGTTTTCGACTGCAGATCAAAGCCACATCACAACCTTTATGATATTTCCGTCGAGTATTTCGTATACGAAAAAAATAAATCAGTGGCGCTACAACCTCTTTAGGTCTTGCCCTCAGATTTCTGAATCTGTTTCATGATCATTTTTAAATCTAATAGGCAAGTAGGTGATCAGCTTCCAGTGCCTGATACACGCCGTCTTTTTGGGTCTAAGACATGTCGGTTTCCTCACGATGTTTTCCTTCACCGTTCGAGCAAATATTAAATGCGCACATAGAAAGAAAGTCCATTGGTGCACAGCCGGGGATCGAACCTACGTCCTCAGGTATGAGAGTTGCACGCTGAAGCCGCTAGGCCAACACTGCTCTTTCGTATACGAAACGTATAGATTAAAACATTTTCGGTTATGAACTTTACTGTCCCTGTCACTTAAAAGGCCGGCAACGCATTTGCAAACTCTCTGGCAATGTGAGTGTCTATGAGCAGCGGTATCGCTTAACACCAGGTGAACCTCCTGCCCGTTTGTTTGTAAAAAAAAACTAACCTAATACTTTTATCATGTTAAAAAAATACTTCGTAAAGCGATCAAATATTCGTAGTAAGTGTATTTAATGTTGACAACAATAAATCACGAACTCCATCTTAAAAAGGAAAACAAAAATCCTAAACATCTCAATCGCATTTGCTTCTATTCATACATCACCAGCAAAAAGTTCATCACTATCGCCGAAACCAATTTATCTTCCGAGGGGACACCGTAATATATTCCTCCCAAAATCAGTGCCCTTTGGATGTAGACAAATGCTAGTCGTATACTCTGACACACCCAGCGTTAAATGACCTACTAGTTTAACCTTTTGGGTCACATTTCACAGTGGAAAAGTGGAACGCTTTTTGCCTGAATACTCGAACTTTTCAAAGTAGTTGTATGTGTTCGATTATCAACAATACAAGCATTAAGAACGTGTATAAAGGTCGTTTGAGTTACGTCACATTTAACAACTCGCATGGTAAAGAAAAGCATCGTATAAATCTTAGTTCAGAGTAAGAGTTGTAATGCCACTGGATTTTAGAGGCTTCAGCAGAAACAAAACGTAAAATAGGCAACATAATAGGAAACTAGTAAGTCATTTTGTATGGAAAACTTTAGCTCTCTTATTTGGAACTAAACAGAAGGTCAATTATGCATCGTTTGAATAGATTTCGTGCATTATATCGATACTCGATACTTTCACGTTGTAACTGAAATTATAGCATAATATAAGAAAACTTGACAGAATTTTTGTAGACGTTCTGTAAATTATTATACAAATATAAAGGTTATTTAATTGTTAAGATTAATATATAGTTAATTAATCAATTGTTACTTCATGTATCGTGTCAGAGTTGTTATGGTTTATGCAAACTTAATATACTTATTGTAATTTTAATATAGAATTCGAATGTCGAAATAATTTTTAAGATCGGTTCTATAGATTAAGATAATTTGTTCAAGCATACAAAATAAAAAAAAACAAAAAATTCTCTATAATATTTATATAGATGACGTTTTAATTTATTGCCTAAGTAAGCTACATAGCGATTGTATTTTTAGGGAACCCCTTAAGCAAACGGTAATATTATACGGATTGTCCTTTCTCGTAAGCCTCTGCAGTTACTAAGAGATCACAAGAAGATATCCTTTTATAGCCAGTATTATGAACACCATACGTTTGCTTAATGGAAGCTTTGAAGATATAATATTACAAAACTAAAATTATACACTTATGCTAACGTTTTTAATTAACAAACCTAGTTTTTTGACGTAACATTTGAGGTTATTTTGACAATATTTTTCAACAATCGTTATACTTTAGTGAACATAAAACTATAAATAATCAATATTCATACACCTTTGATATTATTTATTGGTGAAAACCGCTGAAGAATCCGCGACATATAGCTATATAATCTTGTACATTTTGGCTTATCGGTGACACTATTTGTACTGTAATCATGAACATTTATTTTATGATTAAGTAGAGAATATTGAAATGGTACAATATTAACGCCATCTATTGCCGTAACATTAGTACTTTTAATTGAATGACGCACTCGAAACGATGTTTACAATATTGTATTATATTCGTTATACGAGTTTATTTTAAACGTAGATTAGACAGTAATTATCAAGTTAATATGGTGTATTATTTATTAAAATATTTCACTATTATATATTACTATTAAATAAATTTTTATTTTATTTTAAGAATAATGTATGTTCTGGTATACTTATTATCTAATCATCCTGTGTTAGTAAATATCTTTTTCAGTTAGTATGTCTCAGGAACCCTCTACGGTAAAGGCCTCCATCATGGCTTGCCATCTTTCTCTATCCCAAGCTATTTGGATCCATTGAGGACCCGCGATTTTTTTAATGTCATCATCCCATCGAGCGTAGGGTCTGCCTCTGTAGCGTTTGCTTGTTAAATATAATATTGTTAACCATTTCATAATTAATTAAGTCTAACATAAATAATACATACTGTACTTGTTACCGTAGTCGCCACTATCACTTTTAACCATATAAAGTAACTATCAAAAATGTTTATACATACTTTTTTTTCGAATCTATTCTAATTATTAAAGCTATAATTTTAACGCTTATTACTCAGAAAACTATAAAGAATTCACGATATTTCCTATTAAATTCGTAAAAGCTAGGACAGATTTCGCCTCTATATTTCCAGAGTCAAGTCATTTTTCGCACAAGACACGCTGCTTTATCAAACATTGGAACATAGGAACATGATTATGAGAGAACGTGCCTCGAATATCTTGCGAAGGAATTGCGGCACATCAAAAGAAACGCTTTGATACTGATATGAAAAAGTACTCCACTTGTTATCGCTAACAAATTTAAGGGCTATTATAGGAGACTTGGGAAACATATTAAGGTTTGATATAAAGGATGTGTAATACATTATTACTTTGACCGAAACTATTTCGAACACGCCCTATGCAACAAAAACGCCCAACTGTTAATAGGAATTGAGTTACTACAATAACAACCCGTCTTTCTTCAGTGCGTTACCTAAGGATCCTCAGCTTCTCTGGACATACATAAATTGGAGAAGCTTGTGGTGACCAATAAAGTGGAAAGCATGAGACCCTGAGACCGATCCCCTACTCGCTGGAACCACCAAGTTAAGTCATGTTACTTATACGGGCGCTACAGCTTTCCTATGACAGGGGGAATGCAATACCAAAACGATAATCAGTAATAAAGAAGTCGTACCCTAGTGTGTACCCTCTCGATTCCCCAGGCATCCCATTATTCCATTTGTCCCTCCTTTCCGTAGAACGCGTTTTGGTCAAAGCTCACCGATGTCCAGATTAAGCATTTTAATAAACGAGCTAGGTCTGGATATCCGTAGTTGTTCCCCTCACACTATAAAATTGATTTTTGTTTAGTTTTCTGTAATTTGAAATTTTTCTTTGATTAGTAATCGTTTTTTTTTGTAACGTTTGTGTTGTAATAGGTTATAATCTATATATATATATGTATGTCATGTTTGCCTTTAAGTGCTTGTCACACTAAAAATTGTATTTTGTGTTTGGTTTTACCAATGTGTCAGGCGTTGGCAAGCTTTATCTCAATAAAAAAAAAAAGGTAAAGAAAATCAAAAACTTTTTTTTTTATTTTTTTAATAACGAATTTTACTTTAATTTATAACGCGCAAACATTACAAAAGGAAAATTATTTGATTAGAGCATATATCTTAAACTCTAGGCTAAACATTGAACGCTTTTAACTGAAAATTTATAAGAAAAAATAATTTGCCGGCGAAATTAATGGTTTCACTAATCAGAGTACCTGTTTATAACATTTTACTGCAACCGAATGGGTTCGATGCATGCACACCTTGTTATGTATAAATCATTGCTGTATGGCTGTTTTACACGCTCGTGATGTGTATTAAGAAATTATGAAATTTATAGTACAAAAATTAAACTTGACATTCCGCCTCCATGGATAACGATCCCGCATTTCAGACTGCAAACAAACCCACATAAATCAAGATTTGTCAAACAATTTTTTCATTGAAGTATGGCATTTTGCCAGTGCTTGAGACTAAATAATTATCTAGTTTTAGAATACCATATTGTATAGGATTCGAATCTCGACGAAATACTATTTGTTCGTGGTGCGAATGTGCCGAAGAATTATAATAAACAAACAATGAAAACAGGCAAAATCGTGACTTACCTTGAGTACTTGATCGATTTTAAAGCGAAATACCATCTAATCAATAATAAATGGTAATGCATATTTTTTTATAGAATTCTCTTTCAAGACTATAAAAAATGTGCAGATTTTATTCTCATTGCTCAAGGCACTTTTATACTACATCAAATTTCTTAGATGGTGAGAATTCGTTTTATACAACGTAAGTTTTTATATAAATAACGATCTTTTAATGTCTCTATAGTCTACAGTGTTGATTCGTGGGCGAATCGTAAAGTTAAGTATTTCACGAAATGTTCGTATTTTATCGGTTAATATTGGGCATTCAATCGTCAACGTTTAACGATATTTCAATTAGTCTGACAATTTGTTAATGTAGAAATGGATGATTTTGATGAAACTTGTTATGAAATAAGTTGATTTTTAAGAGATATTCTGTGACATATATAAAAACGTAATGAGCTTTTCTTCGTTTCCGACTACACCCAACATAAAAATAAAATAAATAAATCAGTGGCGCTACAACCTCTTCAGGCCTTGGCCTCAGATGAATCTGTATCATGATCATTTTTAAATCTAATAGGCAAGTGATCAGCCTCCTGTGCCTGACACGCGCCGTCGACTTTTTGGGTCTAAGACATGTGGGTTTCCTCACGATGTTTTCCTTCACCGTTCGAGCAAATGTTAAATGCGCACATAGAAAGAAAGTCCATTGGTGCACAGCCGGGCATCGAGAACCTACAACCTGATGAGAGAGATGATATGAGAGTCGCACGCTGAAGCCCCTAGGCGAACACTGCTCTCGCTACACCCAACATATTGGTCATAAATGTCTAGTGTGTACCTAATCTCTGCCGCCGTTGATGAACCAAGAAAAACTTCAACAGGCATTATATAACTATTAAACTATATAATCACTATTGATTGCTATTATAAATTTCACGAAAATGTCAACTTTACGGTTTGGTCACTATATACAAATACATATAATTTCTACGATATCATCTCCAATTTAGTTCCCTCAACCCGGCACTTGTCTAAAGGCATCGTATCTAGATAATCGCAAAAATACGCTCTGACGCCCTTCGCACAAAATTACACCATTCCTTAAAACGATAGTCATTATTCTCAAATCAATCGCTATTCTAGCAAGGAATAAGACTTCCGTATACCAATTGATGGTAAAATGGAATTTATGTACTTCGAGATAGAAGTGAAAATTGTTCGTAAATTAAGTTTATGAGGGGACAGGAAAATACTTTTCCGTTTTACGTAGAGAGAAGGTTGCTTCTTTTCCTATATTAACGTCATTTAAGTTTTTCACTGGAGTATCGGAATCTTTATTTATTATAGGTACATTATTTTATATGTAGTAATTCTAAGTTAAATTTTGCGTACTATACCACCCTAATCTTCGTTCTTAAGAGATCGTTTGATTGACACTGAATCACCAAAAAAATTGTACAATTGTCAAATTTTTGATAATAATAAAGATAAGATCACGCTACGGTGACCCGTGACAGGGTTGGCAATGTAAATTTTGATTTTAATTTTAAAGAAAATATGTTTTATCAAATTATTACTTATCAGGCTTAATATAGCTCCTGAAGCTACATACTACCACCACGGATCTCACTTCATCAAAACCAAGCCATAAGAACATTGAAAAGAAAGAAAATTTTGTCCGTTTTGTTTTGTACATGGAGCCCAATTTGAGCAATAAGATCCCTTATTTTCTTAATCCTGTTAAGTATAAAATGTTAAATATAAATAAACTAGCAGACCGGCCAAGCGTTGCTGTGGCTAAGGTTTTTGTTATATTACATAGTAGCAAACTATTCAAAGGAAACGGTAGGAGAACAGCAGTCATGGGGAACACCATGCCTTTTTGGTGGTTATATGAAACGTTGGTACTTTCAATATAACGCCATCTGTTAGAATTGTGATTATCAAATAATAAACAAATATTTTGCAATAATATAATATGACGGGTATAAATTGAGATGTAAGCTATCCTATCTTTTAAGTTGGATCAAACTACACACGGTGTTCAAATTTGAATGAAATCGGTTCGGTAGTTTAGGAGTCCATAGCGGACAAACAACGTGACACGTAATTTATATATATTAAGATAAGTAAGTGGCTTGCGTAAACCACGATGTTGTAGTCTTAGACAGGTTTGACTGTGGGCAAAAATTTTCGTATCCGACGAAGAAATATCCTGGTCTTGAAGATGGTAAAATACATCTGAAGCTTCTTGGCCTACACTATGATAAATCCATGTTGATTTATATGAGTAAACTATCGGTTGTTAAACGTGGCCGTTAGTGCATGACCACGCATATGATTAGGTAACAAACCCCCGATGTAGTTCTGAAATCTAGATTATGAGTTTATACGTTGCATTGCATACAGAAGATTAGTAATGTAAAAAGTATTGACTATTTTTAAGACAAGAAGTCTTTTCATTCATTGAAATTATTAACTTAACATAATAAAATCAAAATAAAAGTTGCGTAATGTATTGTAACCAAAACGAAATAATAAACTTTATTATATTTTATAAACTCCGGACAATCACAAGGTTATTAATAAAACAAATCAATAGAATACGTAGAAGATGACACGACACGTCCGTTGCGTCCGAGTACGCGATGGAAAAAGGGTCTCTTGAGGTAGTCTGCACGCCAATGTCTTCTAAGTATATGTCAATTTATTAAAAAAAATATGAATATACATATTAGTAAACATAAACTTTCACCTATACATATATATCCTTAGCAATTCGGTTTAATTATTTTTCAACTAAACAATGTTTTTCATATTCTCATAGTATATATCAAACTGTTATAATTTAATTGCTATATATCTTTCAACATTTCCTTTAAAATATTTCCTTGATAATTAAAAAATAATATCACGCTAAAAGGATGGAAGAGCCTTCTCATTAAAACGAAACTTTTAATTAAAAACGCGAAGGACTTGTTAAACTTCCATCAAAAGTGGGGGTGTATCTTTATTATATTCTAAAAGATAAAAACTAATGATTCCGCGCCAAATTTTCTCTCATTAAAAAAGTTTATAACGTCTAGATAATACACAGATAAAGAAAACGTAAACGAAAACCATTGGCGCTACAACCATTACAACTGGGTCTCTTATTGGAATATTTCTGTATATGTTTCGTAATCAATAGTTTTGTTTGCATGACACGCCGTCCCTCGGTCGGAATGCCGGTTTCTTTACGATGTGATTCTATCGGTGCACAGCCGTGAGATTAGGGTAAAAAACCACTTTCACCGGGGAAGGCGAGGACCTTTACTTCGTACTTCGCTCACTCCAGTGAGCTTCCGTCCTGCCCTTCCGATTGACCACCCCGCGACGGCCCAAGCCGAGGTCCGAGTCTCACAGGAGACGCCCTTGCGCTAGCCGCGGGAAAAATGCCCATTCAGGCCGAGCTACGCTCGCCAAAACAGCCCGAGCTGAGCTGTAAAGGCCTTAAGGCCAACAGCGAGATTCCATTAAAAAAAATTAAAAGAACAGTCGTGATTAGAAGACTTCAGGGATGAGAGGCGCACGCTCCATACTCACTCAACTCAAATACTTATTACAACTAAATCAGTGTAATGAAAATAAATTATTTTTCTAATAACACCTACTTCATTCCCGGTTACAAATATTTATTTCAAGATAGAATCTGAATGGGCTGTGGTATTTGGACTAGGCCTTCTGTTACCTTAACACAAAAACGCTACACTATAATGGATATTGCATAAAATATACCTCCAAGGTCCTGGGAATAATTACTAAGCATCATCTGTCTATTAATAGTCAATTAATGAACAGTCAAGTTTCGTGCATTCTACGTTGGGACTTGCTACACTCATGCTGTAGTGAATTTTATAATCATTTGGTTTATAGCTACAACTCTATTAACCTTTGAATAATATTTTATTGTCTAAACTAAGCAACTCAGTTGAAAAATAATAGATAGTATAAAAACGTTAAAGCCATTCGCGACGGAAGCTTTGCATAATTTAATAAAATTTCATTAAAAACTGTCTCTTGTCTGGGCTATTGTTTTGAGACTCCAATATCTTACTTTTTATCGAATTTTTAATAAGCTTGGTTAATCATACTAATAGGAATTATAATTATAATTCAAAAGGTTGATTAGAACATGGACTGTGTACAACGCCCTGTCTTGAGACCCTTAACATCTCATTTTTTATTGTTATAATTTCTTGCAGTCTATGCATTAGTTGGGTCCTGCCCTGCGATTCTGTAACTCACTTTTCGAACTCACCCAGCGGTTTTCGCATCGGCGGTCGCTCTCAAATCAGTCGTGAAGCAGTCATTTTATGATTTGGCATTCTAAAAAGGTGGGAGCATGTAGTTTATTGTTTATCAGAATGCCAAATCATAAAATGACTGCTTCACGACTGATTTGAGAGCGACCGCCGATGCGAAAACCGCTGGGTGAGTTCGAAAAGTGAGTTACAGAATCGCAGGGCTGTGGTGTAGTGTATGTAAAAATACTGTATCTCGAAGGTAATGGTTGAGGAATGAATGGCAGCCTGCTTTTGGAGGAGGGTGATGGCCATGTAAGTGTTTAATTGTTGTTAATAATAATACTGCTAAATATTAGGTACTATTTAGTTAATATTTTTGCATCTGTTCCAGTTGCGCCTAAAACTGTTTGTACCAGACTTTACAGAGCCACACTATTCATATAACGCATTAATTCAATAATAATTAATTTAACAACTCTTTCTGCTTTAAGAATTACTTCCCAAAAAAAACGGTTAATAAAACCGACACACAATATATCAGGGCTTAAAAACTATAATTTTAGTTTAGGTATAAAATTTCCTTAATAAATGTCGTTCAATAAGTATATCGAGAAGTGGCGTCTCAGTGAGGCAGCAGATTGAATTACACGCCATCACTGCAGGCATTAAGGTTTGCTGTAAAATATATTGCATTTTCCCGATTCTGGCTCCACTTCTCGTAGTATGGCGAAACAAATGTCACATGTTTTATTACGCTATGATTTTTATATCAAGTAGTAAAAGTGTTTTTAAGATTATAATATGCGTTGTAGGTATAATTGCAGATATTACCTAGATAGATGGAATCTTTCTTTCTTTGTAATCCTAGAGTTACTAGAACTAAGTCTTTTATACGTAAAAAGTGCGAAAAATATTAAGTAAATAGTAATATTTAGCAGTAGCATCCAAAAGCAGGCTGCCATTCATTCCAACTCTTAAAAGGCCGGCAACGCACTCGCGAGCTCTCTGGCATTGAGAGTGTCGATGGGCGGCGATTATCGTGAGATTATCACTTACCATCAGGTGAGCCTCCTGCCCGTTTGCCCCCTGTTCTATATAAAAAAAAACGTACGGTCTACGGCTCGCTTATCTGCTACTTTTAATGGTCCAGTATATATGATGAAGTTATTGATATATTTTACTAAAATTTTCCAACTTACCGAAACTTTGTTTATCATGTTTTTAATGAGGTTGAAGTTTCGTTTTTATTAGTTATTATTAACATTTTTTAGTTATTTTTTTTATTTTGTGGTTAATTTTTTATTATATTTTCCCTTGCTAGCTTGCTTATGTTTTAGTATGATGTCATATTTTCTTGTATAATTTTATGCATACACGTTGTTTTAGAACAACATAAATCACCTCTGATGAAAAACCTTGTTATTCCATCGGGTACTTCAGTAATAATATATCTTCTAAATTTTAGTGGTTGTTTTCTGATTTCTAATATAACTATTAAGTCACCACTACCACCATAAGACCTGACCAAAATTTTAATAAAAATTCATTTGTTGTTGTAAAGCATGTAGGAATTCGGCTTTTTTAATAGTTATAGCTATGGAGCAACCCATATACTTTTTATATAGCTAAAGTATTAAACAACAATGTGTTAATGCGACACATATATACGTGGGCGCGCATCTACGCAACAAGCAGGGGGTTCCCCATGAAGAGTACTGTGACGGTGAAAAAATAAAATATAAAAAATTAAATTAAATTAAGTGTATTAAATAATAATAAAAAACCCCATAACATAAAAATTATATTCCTTTAAAACTAAGCTTAAATTTTTGTTCAAATATCGTCTTCATAAGTCTTAGCAACGTAACTATATTTACAAATATCTAAGTTATCTATTGTACAAACAAGAAGTACATCTAAAGATTTGTTGTATTCTATGAGAACAGAACTTCTACGTTAAACTGGTAAACTCTTATAGATTTCCAATACATACAAAGTCATATATACTCTCACTCCAATACGAGCCTTACTGTTTACATTATTCAATCTTCTAGTATAGTAAATTGTCTACTAGATATCAATAAACAATATTGCTAATATAATTTAACCCTGCATGGTGATAGATCCATCCATAGTGCGGGCCAACATCAGTATATATTACGTAATACTTTGGATTACAAATTGTTTCACCATCGGGTATCCCACATTTTGAGAGGACGCCTCGTAGGAACCAACTCACTTTGTGGTCTGGTTGGACTGTGGATATTGATAAGCCTCCACCGCTATCTCCTTGAAGAGGACTTGTACCTGAAAGTTTACGAGTTTATTTTACAAGTATGCTTAAATATATCATATAAACACTTTTTTTATTACTAAACTAAATTATAGGGAAGTGAGCAGTGTTAGCCTAGTTAGTGGATTCAGCGTGGGACTCTCATACCTGAGGTCGAAGGTTCGATCCCCGGTGCACCAATAGACTTTTTTTCTATGTGCGCTTAAATGCGCATTTGCTCGAACGGTCTCGAATGTCTTAGACCCAAAGTCGACGGCGTGATCACCTACTTGCCAATTAGATTTGAAAATGATCATAAAACAGAGGTTGTAGCCATTGATTATGTCACAATTATGCATTTGCCATTTATCTGTAAATATTTAATTATTATTCAAGTTCAGCTAAAAGATTATATTCGTTGACTATTTGGCATTGTAATAATTATTAGTGTAAGTATTAAATATAATAGAAATTAAATGAATAATAAATATGAAAATGTGCTGTGAAACATATAATCAGCGTCGTAACTAGATTGTTTGTATTTGGATTTTCCAGTGCGCCTTGCGTCTCTGGATTGGCCTACTCAATGATAGATTGTATTTGGCACTAAAGTCGATTGACAGACTATGATATTAAGAAACAGGTCAAAGAAATATATTTTTGTAACCATCACTTTTGTGGGATGATAACTGTTGGCATTACTATTTGGTATTAGTTTTGGAATTCTGGAGTTATTTCCTTGATCATTTATCGTTACAGACAAGTAGGCCGTCCGTGGCTAATACACGTCGTGGGATTTTTCCCTTCACAATTTGAGGGTTCAACTATGCGCTAAGCTAGTACGCTCACCTTAAGCATGCAATTCATTCAGTGTTCGAATCAAGGATGAACACTAATGGATTTTCTTCTTATGAGCGCAACTTACACTTGTTCCTTCAATAAAGACAAACATCGTCATTGCCATACTCAAGCCCTAGATTTCTTTATAATAGGGTTGCGCCACATTTTTATTATTAACTATTAAGTACAATTAGGTGATATGAATCTCGCAAATGAAGTAATATATGAATCCAACCGGCATTTGGGTCGAGTCCAGCGCAGAATGTGAACTCGTTCAACAAACTTGTGTACAACTGGGGTGAATACGAAATGCATGTCGTGTCATTCTGCACCACTGTGAACGTTGACCTTAGCGTGTCTGATAATTGATTCTCCTCAGTTGTCCCGAAGCCCACCACCTGAAATCAGATTCACTTGATTGATTGCCATTAGAACTTTAGTGATACCCAATTTAACGAACAAATTAACATTCTTTACAGGTACTGAACTCTTGTATAAATAACATTAATAAGCATGTTGTAGCATACCTATAATAAGGCTTTTATATTTAACTTTTACACATTTTTTGCCTATAGACTTAACAGTAAGATAGATGTTAGCTTACAAACAAAGTCACCAGTATGCCTTGTGACATATTAAAACTTAACGAATATTTTTTTTAAACTTTATTAAAAATACACTTTGTAGACATCGTGTACGTGTTTTTGGATGGGCAACTAGTCATTTTTTTTATAATATTAAAGTGTACTTTTGACATAAAAGAATAAAATTAACTTAGTTTGTCAACAATAAGGAAATAATATGTATTATCTGTTGTTGAGGAATTTATTCTCAATTGGCATAATTTTTTTTTTTTTTTTTTATATAATAGGGGGGCAAACGAGCTTGCGGGACGACCAAAAAGGGTAGTCCACGCAGCCCATAGACACCCATTTTAGTGGGTGCGTTGCCGGCCTTTGCAGTAGACCGTTCTCAAAAAAAAAATATTTTCTCCAAACAAACCAGAGAATTCACAATAGAATCGTAACAAACTTGCGTTCTCGTACGCGTACTTGTAAACTTACCACAGCCATTTGTCCATACAAATTGCTTTTGTCATACGAAGGGCCCCAAAGACATATCGGTTGCACATAATCAGTATATCTAAATGCATTCACTCGAATAATGGCCAAATCCGCAGTCGACTCATCCGACTTATAAGCGGGGTTCACTATTACATCGACTGCCTGAAAGAACAAATGGAAACATCAAATATAATATTTAGTTTAATAGCAAACTAAGAAACTTATATATATATAACTATTTATATATAACAAGAGGCAAACGGGAAGGAGGTTCAATTGATGTTTACTGATACCGCCGCCCATGGAAACTCACATAGCCAGAAGGCTCGCAAGTGTGTTGCCGGCCTTTTATAAATTGGTACGCTCTTTTCTTGAAGGAAAAGTGTTAAGTCGAATTGATTCTGAATTACAGCAGTGAAAAACTGCCTTAAAAAACGCTCAGTTGTGGTAGATTCTATGTAGTATGGTTATTTGATAACTATCAGGTTCCAGGACATATTAAAAATATGTGAAATATAAATAGAACTCGCACAGTGCATACGATGTTGTATTTTCATCGTAGCTTGTTTATACGATTATTTCCAGCGATCGTACCTGAATGTCGTAAATTTCATTTATTTTTTAACAAACATTCAACGTTATTTGTCGAGAAAAGAAGGTGCTACTCTTCCTCTGACCTAAAAGGAGGATTCCAGACCAGTCTAACCAACATCTGGACAGCTGGAATGCTCAAGTGACCGTGTGAAGTTATCCTTAGCTGTAGGAATTGATTTTAAAGCGTCAGCGTCATTTATAGCCGACGTTTTATTTGTGGCTACTTATTTTAACGTTTTGATAAAAATATTCTTTATCTACAGATGATAATGTTGTATCTGTCAATTGTAAAAAAAGTTGTACTAACGTTAAGTAATTGTCTCCCGGGTTGATTGAATAATTTTAAATTGTCCACTCCTGCTACAATTAGTAGACGACTGATATGTATGGGCAATGAGTTATAGAAAAGGCAATGCGCCGCTGGAAAAGAAATTAAGGGGTTATAAATTAAATTCTTTAAGGTACATAGACGTATATTTAAATGACTAAATATTTTTGGACACGTACATGTATTAATTACGTTACTCATTTGAGAAGCGATAAAAGGCTTAAATTTTGAGAATACAAAGCGGTAAAGATTCAACATGCAAATTTCATTTAATATGGAATTATCGACACTTTCTCAGTGTACCTGTAAGAACAGCAGTTCTCGATATTATATTTCCCCCACACTGATATCTGGCGTATTTAGAGATGTTTTCCCTGATCAGCACAGCCACGTGCCATGGCCAGTCGCCAGCTTTCGCGTCAGTCTTTATCGAACTTAGTTCGGCGTTGTGGAGCGCTCGGCGCCCGCAAACTTGACGATAATACTTGTCGTCTGGTTGTGTTGCGTTGTAGGACTGAATATTTAGTTCATTCTAAAAAGGAAATTCATTTATTAGGCGTACTAAAAGCGATGGGCTGACGACATCATAAAGGGTTCTATGAAGAAATGGATGCAAAAAGCAAAGATTAAATCCAATTGGAAAGATTAGTAGGAGGCCTTTATCCTAAAGGAATCCATACTGAGTGTATAATAACATAAGTAACACAGAACTGATTTGTTATTACTGTATGAAATTAAAGTGGCTTTATAATAATTATTATAAAGTAATAAAACCATATAATAACGAGATTTATCAAGAAGAATTAACATGACTAAAAATACTTTAGAAGTGCGAAACTTATTATCTACAGAAACATATAAGCGTTTCAACTTTATGTGAAATATACGGTCATAAAGTTTATTAAATAAACTGGTAATTTTATTTACATATTTTGCTTTATGTTCTCAACTTTAAATTTGAGAGATATAACTCTCTATATTACAAACAAATACAGCTTAAAGGTTTAAATGAAAAGCCATTTTAAATATAAATGAACTTTCTATTAAAAATAATTATTATAGTGAAATTTGCGAATGAGTCTGAAAAGAAAGCTATAGAAATGCTTCTTTATTCTTTACTTTATAGTTTTGACTATACTAAAACTTTTAATTCGATTCCAGATTTGACAATTTCAGTGTTTCAACGTTATGACAAGTACTAAATAGTGACGTAGCGAAATTATTCGATATGGAAATGGAATATTTCCGTTTATAGTAGTATATCTACACAACTACTACTTTAATGGAAACTAAGTATATCAGGAAATTAAATAATTCTGAACGGATAATTTAGTTATGACGATTAATTTTATTAAGAATCTGAAAATTTTCTTTAATATTTGTGTGTGAAATGAATTAAAAAATGTGACCATGATGGAACATGAAAAACTTTTTATAAAATAAAGCAGCTGTTTAATTAATAAATAATTATGTTTTAATGAAATAAAAATCAATAATTTAGTCTTTAATTGACACACCAATATTATGATTACACAAACATAAATCGCGATTGTTTATCAATTTTTGTGTTCATCACTACACTATTATATTATGGTAGGGGAGCCCAAGAGGGGATTTCGGGATTTACTAAAGCGCGGCAGATTAATATATAGGGGGATACCTTGTACCCGGTTAAGTACCTCCACAAAATATGAGGCCCATATATAAGGCCGCACGTGAAGGAGACAGGATCAGTTTAGTAAAAAAAAATTGACCATCAGAAATTCCCGAGCGCGTCAGATTAAGGTAGGGTGAGTTAATTACATCCTAAAAAGTGTATATTCCACTAATCTGACAATTTGAGAGTGACGGAAAAAAAGGGGAGGGCAACAAAGTTGTAAAAAAAAAACGTCATCTCGACATTCTCGAGCGTAGCTAATTTTTTTTTTATTTTGAAGGAAATAATTCAAGAATAATGAAAAATATATAATCTGACGATTTCCGCAAGCCGAAATAACAAAAATTCGTCGATAAAGTTAAATGCGTGCAGCTGCGTGATGCCTACATTTCCTTAAACCGATCGGAATCTACTAAACGGCGTTCTAAATATTTCCCTCAAAATTACATTTCCTGTGAATTTGAACCGATTCGGACCGATAGATTTTGAGAAATTTTGAAAAATCTTAAAAAAATAAGAAATATTTTTTTTAAAGTGGTTTCTTTATCGATCAACTTCAAAAACTAATCCGCCTTTGAGCTTGAAAAACCACGTCGATCGCCACCAAGCTGGTCAAAAGCGGTTGATTCGTTCGAGAGATATCGTACACGAAAGAAACCCGAAAAAGTGTTTTTTCGGGATTACTCCGAAATTTGTGGTTCGATCAATTAAAATTGCAAAATGACTTATGAGGATGATAAAACTGCGTCGAATGCCGCCAACCGCGTGAAAATTGCTTGATCCATTCAAAAGTTATTGCGGTTTGAAAATTCCAAAAATAGTGTTCTATGAAACTTCTATCAGACTTTCGAGCTTGGAGAGCTCAAATGCATAGAAATGTTATTTCTTTGAACTCAGCGAGCTCAAAATATCAATTTTAAGCGCCCAGGAATGGAATTAGCGGGAAGTTGCAGGGATGGCCCTTTAGGTGAACCGTTTTTCTATTTTTTTTTGTCAGATCAGGCGAATCCCTCTAGATAATCGTCAGATTATGAGACAGTACGTTTAGAACATAAAGATGAACCATATATATCTTAATCTGACGCGCTTGAGTATTTCAAAATTGCGATTTTTTTTTGCAAATTAAGAAAATGGCCTTGATTTTGCGTCCCATCGAAATCGTCAGATTAGTGAATGAGAGCTTTTTTTTGGTGCACTTAACACTCCCTTAGAAAATCTGACGCGCTCGATAATTTTTTTTTTTTTTTAATTTTCAACCCTTAAATACAACCACCCGCATCATGCAAACGATCAGATTAACATACGTACATTATTAAAAATACGTAGGGCATAGATGCTATCTGACGCGCTCGAGGATGTCCATGCAACAGTTTTTTTTTACATATTTAACTATCTATAGCCGCTTCCCCCACCGATGAAAAGGAATTTATCATATAACATTTTTTTCTTCTTTTTATCTAAGCTTTGCATCCCAATAGGTCTCTACGACGCTCGAGTAAATCCCCATTTAGCATCGTGGGCTCCCCTACCATTATGTGGTATCATTATTTTACAAAATGACAGTAGCTAATGTCAAATGTGGAATCGAAATATAAGTTGTGGTATACATTACCTTAACAGCAGGATTGCACAGTGTATAGTTATTTAATTTTACTGTGACAACATTTGGGACATTTGAAACGTCACCTATAACAGCTATGTAGAAAAAGTAATGAGGCGGAAGCACTCCCCGCGGCTTAAATAAGAAACTATGCCAGTTGTTCCTTGCGTATACTGTACTGTTGTTCGAGGCCTGAAATTGTTTTGTTAGAATAAATTTTAAACGCTTTTCACCACTACGATAATACCGATCGGTTTTGGTTAAAAAAAATCAATGGCACTACAAACTTTTTAGGTCTGGGCCTCAGATTTTGTATGTGTTTCATGATCATTTGGTAATCTAATAGGCAAGTAGGTGATCAGCCTTCTGTGCCTGACGCACGCCCTTGACTTTTTTGGGTTGTTTTCTATGGACACAATTGACTCTTCTTTGGTTTGACCAACTTACTAATAAATTATCGATGGTAACTCATGTAAAGTTCCTAAACTGAGACTTTCCACTTTTTATGTCGTAAAAAACTACAAATTGAAATATTAAAAATAAAAACCAAAAATTGATTATTTTTCATCAAGTTATCGAACAAATTCAAATAAAAAAAAAATATTGAAAAAATGTATTCCTTCCGATAGACGTATGTTAGGCATTATTAGAACCTTCAAGGTATTACGGGGTCGTATTAGTAGCTGATACTTCACAAAATTACATTTGGTTCGGTCGATAAGTCATTGATATCGGAAAATTAAACTGAGTTTGACCTGTTGCTGGGACCTTTCTATTATATTATATTTTTTAGGGACTACGATGTTTTTATAATAAGATATTAGTTTTAATTAGATTAAATTTAGAAAAACTTCGTAGAAAACATTAAATTTAATTATTTGCACGTGATTTGTATTTTTTTTTTATTTATTTATATTGTCACGCCTGTTCCCGAAGGGCCTACCACAGACCAGTGATCTTCCCTTACTACGGCCCTGACATTCGGTTCTTCTCTCGTTTCATCTACTTTTACAACATTCAACATGCATGCTTTATATACCTGATTTCTTTATAGGTACGTATAAAAATAACAAAAGAAAAGTTTTAGTTTGAGATAATAGTAAAACAAACTAGTTTTTTTGCTTTTTCTAAAATCACGCGCATCTTTAAAAATGCTTGGAGTCAAATTAAATGAAATAAAAAAATCCAAAATTATTCCAAAACATCTTTAAGTTTTCTTTTTTTATAGAAAAGGAGAAAACGAGCCTCCACCTGATCTTAACTGATACCCATGAACACTCTCAAGGCTGCGTTGCCGGCCAAAAGGCTTCTTCAAAAAGGTCAGTTCTTAAAAATAATTGTTACGCTCTTTTCTTGAAGAACTCTGAGTGGAACTGGTGGGAAATACTTCGGAGGGCAGCTGGTTCACCAGCAACAGTGGACCACACATTCTTAAAGTATTTTAAAATACCGTACAAGAAGCTGTTGCTTTTTAATAATAGCATACATTTTGGCTAGAAAACATTCCAATAAGCAAAATAATTTCTCAGATTGTGGAACACAGATTAATCTTTCCACAGGATTCAGATTGTAAATAAATAAAGGAAAAATTTAAACAAACGCGATTTTTTATGCGATATAATTCATTAAACTCGAATAGCGTGATTCGTTTGATTGTCATTGGCCAATATTCCTAGACCAATCACAAATTCGCGACAAGAACATTTGACCAATCAGAATCAAACATAAAACTATCGTTTTGCCTTTCACTTAACATAACACAACACCAAACGTGATTATAGTAACTTACCCCAAAAATCCTTATAGGCTTATCGAAGGTGATTTCAATATCAGCATCAGTTATATTAGGATATAAACTGAAATTAATCGTCCCCTGCCACGATATATTAGTTAATTTATCAAAATATAACACTCCCAGACTGCATGGGTTGTATCTCGTCAACATAGGTCCATGGATAGCTACAGAGTTTACGCTAATAGCGAAAAATATCAAAACAAAATACACAACTTCCATATTAAAGAATCGATTGAACACTAAAACTGCGATAAACAAAAATCTACACAGTATGTTTAAGTAAACTGCTTCAAACCACTCGCTTTGTTAAATTGCCGTGGTCACTCAAAGCGCGCTACTTTTATGTAAAAGTTTTCAGTGAATCACATACATCTGTTACAATTAATTGGGTTAGATTTTATTAACTAAAGCATGACCTGATACTGTCTTTTGTGCTTCGTCACTTCTTTTAAAACGTGTCGCAATTACAATAATATTGTGATGTTGTTTTACGAACGTTTAGCATTTTTAGCCGGGGTTAAACGTTACAATTCTACTGCCGTTATGGATTATAATTAGTAGTAACTACTAACTATATTAATAGAAGATTTGTTATGTATTTGTTGCAAGGGTATATATCCTATCTCGTATTCGGATTATTTATTTATTTGGCAAACAAAAAAGATACATCTCTATACAATAAAAAAAGTTAAAAAAAAACTTTTTTTTATAAATCCGGAGAACGACAAACATACTGGTAGCTATAATAAAGAAGAAAGAAACGAGAAAGATGCGGAACCCAATGTTGGTCCTGGGAGTCGGAAGGTTAAAAGTTCTGTGCGAGCGTAGAGACCTGGCAAGAACATTGAATGTTATTCAGAACAAAGACACATATCGAAATCTATTTTTAAACAAACCTGGTTTACTGTTGACTAGAAAAAGCCCTTCTCCACTATTACATTAAAAATATACAAACAGATGTTTCGTAACTTTATTATATTATTAAAATAGATGTTCGAGCAATGACACAATACACGTAATATGACCTACTGACTTAACAGGTGCAATGAAAAATGGCTTTGTGTAAAACTATGTGGATCTTATACTGGTAATTGTCTTGACAGTTGTTTGTTTTTATGAATCAACGCAAAAATATAACTATTTTGCATAAGTCCACCAGTGTGCTTATAAATCCCTGTACTCAAGGGTAAATGTTCACACCATAGATCTAGTCGGAAGCTAATATGATATTTTCAACGAAGAGCGATTCGACGTGTCGACTTCCAGTCACCAAGCGGCTTGATCCCTTGGCGTTGCGTAGAGATGTGGGATCTCTCTGCATCTTCTACCACATTTACCATGGAGAGTGTTCAGAGGAGTTTTTCGCACTAATATCTGCAGCTTAGTTTCATCATCAGACGTCAAGGCAGAATACAAAATACCATCCGTATCACCTTGACGTTTGTCGTTCCACAACTTAGCGATTCTTAAGGCAATTTCTGCCGCTACTATGTGGAATCAGCTGCCCACTAAAGTATTTCCGAACCAATTCGGGGTCCTTCAAGAAAAGAGCGTACCAATTCTTAAAAGGCCGGCAGCGCTCTTGCGAGCCTTCTGGCAGTGCGAGTGTCCATGGGCGGTTGTATCACTTAACATCAGGTAAGCCTCCTGCACGTCTACAGGAGTAACATAAAAAAAGATCTTTAATTTGAAACCAGTCGTTAACTAACCGGACATTTAATTTTATTCAGTACTGTTTCAGATGTCTTTAGTTAATTTAATAGATGACTCTGAGTAGGCGGTTCACGAAAGCCCTGCCTCTGCTTCTGGATCTTTCCTATGATAAAAGCCCATAAATAAGTTTTTGGTGAGTGCCTCGATCATACGGCTCCTCAAGTGGCCAATTTCAACCGCAATCAATCCTAGTACGTGTAACGACCTAACAGTAGTTTAACCAAATTACCTCAATAAATATATCATTTATATTTTTATGAACATACTACAAATATATATTTATTGTATGTACATAAAAATTTTAATCATACTATGTAATTTGACCTCTGTCTTTTATATTTTTTATCATGTTTTGTTTTGTTGATAATTAAAACCCAGAAACTATTTATGTAAACAAAGTATTCCTCGCGATTCTCAGAATAAATATGCGTAGTTTTTGTAATTAACAACAATTTTTAATCGACAAATTCCTAAAAAAATATGATGTTTAAACTAAATTTTATCAATGAAAAATAATTAAAATGAATGCTTAAGAATAACAAAGGCCGTATTCGTCTTAGAATACTTCTGTTCCTATGATCATTCTATATAATCGTGACAAGTAGGTGATCAGCGTCTGTGCCTGACACGAATAGATTATAACATACTCACGATGTTCACCTAGTGATGGGCGAACTACGGCCCGCGGGCCACATCCGGCCCTCGAGAGATTTTAATCCGGCCCGCCGAGCATTTTTAAAAAAAATATAAATCTTCTTTAAAAAGAAATAATGGCCAAAAGTCCATAGTAGACCTAAGTTAAGACTAAAAATTTATAATATTACCATAAAAATATGTCTAACACACAGTTTATGCATTAAGACTTTTTAAATGATAATTTTTTCTAATAAAAACTAAAAATTTATGATCTTTATTAGATTTTGTGTTTATATGTTTAATGACTTAAAACCTTTTATTTTGAATATTTTAATTTATTGGCCCGCCTCTCAATTTATATTTTTTAACCGGCCCGCTTCTGATTTTTTTTTTAATAAACTGGCCCGCCACCCGAAAAGTTTTGATTATTATAAATTAAATTTATAATAATTATTAATAATAATTATTTATAATAATTGTCTGTCCTATACTAATCGGCATACAGAAACAAAAATCCATCATCATCGGTACAGAATATAAACGCTCGACTTCAGAGCACAGAGGCCTAAGGCGCTATGACAACACAGCTCTGTAAAAAATAAGTAAAAGTTAATTGTATGTAATACACATTTTTGTTAATTCAAACATTCTTTTCTCAATTAATTTAAAACTTAAAAATAAATATGTTACGCTTAAAAAACAACGGTATTGCATTATTTTGTCAAAGCATACCAACCTTTTCAATTTAGAGTTAAAATTAACGAAATACTTTTAAGAGTATTTCAAAATTTCTCTTTGTGAAGGGTGTATGGAAATAGTCGGCACGTAGATATTTGAGTAGCTTGTGCCCGATTAGACATATTTATATATTATATTTGTTATTATTAAAAAGTATTCTTCCATTTCAAAATCAAAATGTTGGTCTAAAAATTTATACAAAATCAAGTTAAGAGATTATATTTACGCAAATATTACACATTAAGAATTTTTTTTCTAGTCTATAAATCAAGATATACTTTTTGTATCCGTGTGCATTTTTATTCTCTTTGACTTAACTATGAACACACAAAAAACTGCAAAGTTGCGAATCTGCGTCAATGTGTATTAAACATTAATAATAAAACTTTTGACGTGATAACGTCTTTAAAATCGTTTTAGTCGGGTGACATGTTCAGAAACTTGTGTCACACCAAAACCTCACGAGCGCGATCGCAGGTATAACGAGAGAGAGACGGACCGATCTCCCGTCTCATCTCGAGCGCTGCCAGTCATTCCGTGAATGTATGAAGAAAAATGTATATCATAGTCGAATAAGTAAACTTGTCATTTTACACCCGAAATTTATCATCAAAAGTGTGAATAAAACGATAGATGTAATTTAAAATTTGAAAAAATTGTTATCTTCATTAATTCCTTACTTCCCAAAAACTTATATCACCAATAAGACGTTATCACGTAAACATCTCGATCGTAAACCTACTTTACAAACAACCAATATTTTTTTAATCTATTGGAAATTGGCATAACAATTTCATATTGAGCCACAGAGTATAAATCTGAATTATTCTAAGATTTCCAACTTTTAATCTATACACATGTGTCATTATTTATTGTTTGTTATGAGAGTTGTTTATGGTATTACAGCTTAGACAATATCACGGTACTTATGATAAATAACCATAAACCATAGATTTTATAGATTTACACAAAAATTTAAAAAAAAAATTAATATATATTTTATATGTTTGACGACTCATTGGTCTAGTGGTTAGTACCCCTGACTGCGAATCCATGGGTCCCGGGTTCGATCCCCGGCTGAGACGAACATCGATGTGATGAGCATTTGGTGTTATGCTTAGGTCTTGGGTGTTTAAATATGTATTTATATGTATATCTATCTATAATATGTATGTATATCCGTTGCCTAGTATCCATAACACAAGCTTCACCAGCTTAGCATGAGACTAGGTCAATTGGTGTGAATTGTCTTTAAAAAAAAAAAAATTTAACCAAATCATAAAAATAAACAAAAATACTCCATTATTATCGTAATAAGGAAACGCTGATTTCCTTTTAAATTCATTCATGTCGACACAATCTGTTTGTCTGTTTGCGTATCTATGGAGGTCCATATTATCTTGTGAAGTGCTGTCGAGGTAAAGTGGATTAGTTCAGTGGTTTCAAGTACTCTCGTCCCGATATCGGAGTTAACTATACTGCTGTATACATTCAAGAATCTATTAGTTATTTACGTAATCTTATTCTGCTATCTGTGGTCTTATTTTCTAGCTCATTATTTCGCTAGCAATATATATTTCAAATAGCAGTATTTTTGTATATAGTTCGGTTTTATAGGATTCACTTATCACGATGATTAAAACAATATAGGGAATCAACGATAACTTTAACTTTGGTCCGAGTAACGTCATCTACGATGGAGGCACAGGGCAATAATCTTATATAATTGATAAATCACTACTAATACTTTTTAAAGGTAATATTCAGAGTTGGGACTTACCGCTAAGTATGAATCATCGTCATCGTTAAGATAATTAGGAGATAATATTATTTTATTAGCAATTTTTGAATAATAAGAATGAATATTCAATAGCGGCCTAGAAATAATCTAGATAGGTAGAGTCTGACTAATGAAAGAAGATAATTGAATTATATGAAAACTTTCGGATGGCAACACAGAGTGTCATTTAATTTCTTAGATTAATATGATTTTATTTCTATTATATATTTTTTCCGAATAGTTATTAAATGATGTTGATTATTCCGAATAAAATTGTTTTTTTATAATAAATTTAGTTTTAGTATTCCATGCAATGCTAGTCATTTTAAGTATCAGTAGTAAAAGACTAAATACGTATAGTATTTAATTTCATAGAAATACAGTTACTATCAATGTAAAAAATAATAAAATAAAATCAAGTATCAAGTAAGTTTAATCCACACAATATATCAAACTTTTAGGGATACCATACCAATTTTTTTTTAATTTGCCGTGCTTTTTCGTTATCTTCTTTTACTAGCCAGACTCTACTAACTTTAGTATCGTAATTTTATTATTTTAACTAACAATCTCGTAGGTTGTAACAATTCTCCTAATATCTATCACGGTGGTAATTAATCATAATGCAATTTGAAGAGCCGAACTATGCAATTAGTATTGTCAATGAAATAATGATGTATCTTCTAACAGATCGGCGATAAATTTATTGAAAAATACTACTAGAAGGGACATCAGTATATTTATTATTTAGGCATCTGTATCATAAGTAAGAGACTAAAGAGATTAAAGAAACGGCTCTTTATCTATTCGAGCTTATAGTAGATTTTTTTTAATATGTTTGTTTCAATTATATTTTTCGTTTTCTTATAGTTAAGTAGTTTAATAAATCCAGTAGAATCGTAAGGCGTAAACGACTTCATTTTCATAAATTATGTAATCTATATCTATACTAATATTATAAATTTTTGAGGTTTGATTTTTTGTTTGTTTGAAATGAATACACTCCGAAACTACTGGACCGATATCGAAAATTCTTTCACCGTTGGCAAGCTACACTATTCCCGAGTGACATAGGCTTACATGGACATGTTTCATTTTCAAAAAAAATAGGGATGCTTACTAAAACTTGAATAATTTAACCCAAGGTGTAAAAAAATAAACAAAAAACTTCCTTCAATCGTGTGCGCTGCGAAAACATTAATGATAGAACAAAATGATGTATTACAATTTTTCAGGACACATCACTATCTATATAAAATGTCACGACAGCATGTCTCTATCTTTTATAGTTACGTCACAATAAGCGTCCTTTTACTAATTTTTTGACGTGACAACGTTTTATAATTCGATGGAGCCGGCTGCACGCACGATAAAACATGACTCATGCGGCGTTACCTCGCTCTGAGGCGTTACCTCGCTCTGAGGCGTTACCTCGCTCTGAGGCGTTCCATTTAAAATTGACATAATTGTATTTATGCGTACAAATAAATGTAACTTGATCAATTCAATTGTGATTTCCATTTACTTCCTTCTCTATATCCATACAAAATATCTCTCTAACAAATAAAATTAAAAATTTTTTTTGAAAAATGCAACCATCCCATCAATTTTTTTTTATGTCGTTGTCACGTTCAACTATCGTCAGTAAACCGACTTTACAGACAACCGATTTTAATATCGATTTTTTACTAAAATATCACTGCTAGAAAAGGATCTTTATTCGTACCTAGGTTTATCCTTATCAAAATAATTACCAACGTTTCACATAAGCTACAATTTAATGGCATAACTACAAAAAAAGCATGGTGGATTGGTGTTCTCCTGCCTTTTCTCTTTAATAGTTCACTACTATGTAATATAACAAAAATCTTAGCCACAGCAACGCTTGGCCGAGTCTTCTAGTTAAATAATATATTCATATTTCAAGTACATATATTATTGACACGTTAAAAAACGTTACTGCAATTTAACTACATCTACCAGCTACGTCCATCATTGTGATTGACTGAGTTTAATATTTTTTCTAAATAAACTAGTTATTATCCTAACAGTGCATTCTATGTGAAATTCTCTAGTAAATAATACATTAACACATCTATTGTGTACAACATATTGTATGTCGAAGCCGTTTCCAGAGTATTCTAAGCCTTTTCAATTAACTGCAGGCGTTGAATGTCCTTAATTGACTTACTAATTCCCTTAACAAGTCACAAGTGATATGTCTCAAACAAGACTTATTGTTCTTAATTATAGTGTACACTATTTTGTTTTGGATACGACGGGGTTTCATTTATCTGAGTTTACTTCTTCAATCTGCTGATTCGTAACAATATTATCTTACCGTTAAGTATGTTCGTTTCAAATTCTTTCTCGATTGGATGTTAATGTCACCTATTTAATACTTAATATGTTATGTATATGTGTATATTATCTGTTACCTGCTTATTATATTTAAATTAGTTCCATCTAACACCGCTCTCTGAACATGTGCATTGTCAACATCAATGTTCCAATTAGTGTGTCCCAACCTTTTTTGTGCCTTTATAAAATTCTTATGAAATGTAACATACATGATTTTTAATTCTTAAGTTAATTGTTCACTGAAGAAACTTAAATTATATTAGATGAAGGAATCACTACATACTAACAACTACACACAAATAATTTTAATAAAGAATTTTCTATATTAGTTTAGTGAAATCCCTGCGCTTGATGCTGCACAGAGAATTTAGGTAAGCTTCCAATTTGGTTAGCTTCTTCTTAAGTCTCGACGTTGTGTTATATTCGACGTGGACCTTGGGAAATATTGTTTTAATTAGTTTTGTAAAATCACTAATGTGACTTAAATATTTGATCTCAAATTACTTAAAAATCGAATTACAATTAATAAATTCTTATTAGGAACCGACTTGCGATTAAGTTTTAAATAAAATAAATTATTCTTTATACTAATTACAAATTGCAATACATAATCTTATGTAAATAAAATTTAATCTAGGACACACATTTAATAGGGCGCGTGATGATTATAATTGGTCCGTGTTTGCAAGAAATTATTTGAGTTAATTAATTGAATCTTTCGCGCCATTTATTCAGCTGTGTTTGTTTAATTACAATAGCAATTCCGATTGGCCGATAATGAGTTTATGTTCTTTGTTACGAAATTGTCACTGTAGCGGTAATTTACTTCAGGTAATATAAACAATGTTTTCCCTTTTTGGGTCTTGTGTATAAACACGTCACGGTAAGTTGGTCATCGTGTAATGCACACTACGCTATACAGACTGGTTAGTACTAGGCTTCAAGTTTTCGTTAAGACATGCCTGTATCCCCCAGATTCTCCTTTACCACGACTAAACGGACATATAAAACGAACGTATGACGATATGATGAGAAATTTATACGTAGACTAACGGCCGCATTCTATACTCGATCTATAATCTAAAATTATTTCCAATCCAGATTTTTTATTACTACTTGAAGACGTGATTAATTATATATGTATGTATTTATTGTAAAATCATCATAAGTTTTATTAATTAAAAAAATATATATAAAAACCACTATTAAACGAATTATTTGGAAATACTCCATAGTGATGATTCACAGGTTGAAAATTTTGTTATTCTATATACATTTTCTCATACGATTTATAAAGTGATGTAATATACAATGATACCCATAACTTTGAGTATCAATATGAACTTATAAAGTACAATTTCGAAAGTAAAATTAAGGGCTTTCCCGCGTTGCTATTATTTATTGACAATTTGTGTCCCGAAAGGCGGTTCATTAGTAGTGTATGGTAATAAACTTATTAAAACACCGCTTTAATACCGTTACGTAATTTTCATTTTACCGCGCTATTATTTCAACTTCGTGGGATGAATTAAATAGAAAATTATGAATTAAATATACAATGTTCGTCTATTAATATAAACTATATAACTTTTTATTATGATTAAAATTATTATAAAGTAAATATAATAATTTTAATCATAATAAAAAATAAAACTACAAAAACATTTTCTTCTGTATTTATATTACTGGAAGTCAAATGGTTTGACCATACTCGTACATTTACGACACCTATAATAATCAGGGGCTATAATCATCACTATAACATCAAACCCTGAAACGCGCTAGCAAAGTTTGTCCGACCGAGGATATATGCAACTTCTTGACTTTAACTGGGAGCTTGCGCCGGCCAGTCAGTGTTAAGACTCGTTGAGGACCCCATAAGGTTGGAGGAAGAGCAGCATTTTCCTTCCTCCACAAATCTTTAGGCTATATATCAGTCCATCTCTTTTCATCACAGCGTAAACACAATTTATCAAAAAGGGACGCTAGAATACTGTAGTTAATGATGATGGTTTTATGAATTAAGGTGTAAAGTTATATTTGCCAGCCAGGATTTTCCATTTTACCCGTCAGTCAGTAAATTAGAAAAAGTTATGTAAAGCAGATTTCATCTATATTTATTCTTTCGTATTAAATTTATATTCTAGTATATATATTATTACACATTGTCAGTTTATAACATGAAGGTATGATGAGCGGCGGATCTACTTAAGGGCTGCCCCCACATCCTCGTGGATACAAAGGGCCCCCAGTCCCCACTGAAAACAATAGGCGAAATTTTGAACTAAAAAAAATATCTACAATTAAAAAAAATCTAATCTTAAGGTTGTAATCCCTGAGATCAATCAACTCATGTGCGATACGCTTATATTGAACGGAACTGGGAATTTCCCGTCGCTTGTTTTCGGTCGGTGTATTTGTTCGCGTGTGCGTCTATTACGGGGGACTTCCCATATTACGGGGGACTTCCCCGTACTAGCCCAGAGCCCCACAAATTCACATTCCGCCCATGGGTATGATACCGCAACTCCGAGGTCCTGGCGTGACATAATTATTCCGGTTCTGTACAACACTGGCTAAAATACTTAAAGCGTATAAAAAAATATTGGTGATACAGACACAGAAATTTGAGGCAGACACACATTTCACTGAACTAAAGAGACATCAAAAATACATTACACACAACTTCTACACACAACAGGGATTTCCCAGAAAATCCCGTGTATTACCAAGATCTGATATCACCCCATACTCAACGTGCTCGTAGAATAAAACTATCACACATTAAGTCCACACTCGGGCTGTGATTCAAGCGTTTTATCTGCCTTCATTTACTAAATGACACCTTGGAGTACAATGTTTAAAGTTTACATTATACGAATATCATATTTTTATACTATGTGGACTCTTGGACTTTTCTTACAGATTTAAGCGTAAGACCAACCAGGCTCCAGAAGATAAACCACTCCTTTATGGAAATTGTATTCGTTTTTACAACAACTTCCCAAGCGAAATTAGAGAACTATCCCTAAATAAAATCAAAGCTCTCGTTAAACGTAAATTAATCAATAAAGCTTTTTATAAATTTGACGAATACTTAAATGATCCTAATCCTTGGGATTGATTTGCTCCAGTTCAAACAATTTGTATGACTCAAAACTTAGCCATTAAAAAGTGTGACGGAAAGTTTCTAGTCAGTTTTTCTTGCCCGCCCTACGCCCTTGACTTGCGAACTGGTACTTAGTAAATGTAAATTTAAAATTAATTTAACTCCTTTTCTGACGTTTATAAAATATCAAAGAAAAAGACGAAAACTGGTTTCCAAATTTTTTATGAGTACTGTTTTGTGCTAATAATTTGTTCCAAGAAAGAAGACAGTCTTATTGAGACAACTGATCACTAGGCTTATTAAATACATCACGTCTGAGATCGATTGTTTGTGAACACCTAAATGAAAGTTACACTTCGGTGTAAATAAGGCTTTTTCATGTTTTGAACGCTCGTATGAATTCCAATTATTTGCACAAAACCTTGCTTAACATTGTAATGCATTAATTATTTAATAGCGCAATAAAATTTTAAATAGTTATAAATACCATAAAAAGCTATGTAATCTGAGTAATGTGTATTGTATTGTATTTCAAACGTTAAATCATAATTAATTATCTTCATAAAATAAATCCTTGCTTTTTTCGATTGTTCTGCGTAAGTGTCTACAGATAACTGTGATACTTTAAAAACTGTTTACTAATAAGCTACCTAAAAACGCCAGCATCGCACTTGTTATATTAATATGTTTGGAGGATAATTTCGAATACAATGGACAATTACAAGGATTTTCTTTCACTCAAGTACTGATTCTAACAGTCTTCCAATAGTCTGCGAAGCTTCAAGTTTCCACAACAATAAACCATACCAACGACCTCAGCATCACGTCCAGATTCAAGACAGGTGGTAGTTCCGCTGCCAATAAATCAGGCTACTTGGCATTGCGGCATCGTCCGATACGTAGGTCTGATTAATGTGCTAGATTCAAACGGATTTATAAGGAAAATATCTTCAAATATTGAAGAATTTTTTGGTTGTTTCGCTAGCTTAAAACATGTCAAATTGGCATGTCCTAGATATATATTTATTCTTTACTATAGTAAAGGAATGATCCAATGACATTTTCACCAGTAGCTTTTCTTATTCATGAGTATTAGATTGTGATATAATAAACGGACGCACGCGGGTAACAGCTACCTCAGTAATGTTATAATAATAATAATAAAATATTAAAATAATAATTATATTAATATTTTATTGCAAGAATATGGTACCAAAATGTGTAAAGTGGTACAATCGTTCACTTATTCTGCTACACACAATGGCGCGCAAATTTGTCTTTAAAGGATATAATAATATATGATAGTACTGGGTAATAATGGCTGATTCAAATACATCATTCCATTGTGCATTTGTACCTCTTCTCTTATGAGACGTAGGAAAACGGGCAACAGGATCAACAATTAATTTAATTTAACGTTTACATATTATAACTTTGCTTTACGCTGTGGCGTAAAGAAAATTACACTTCATATATTGTCATGCCAATATATTAAGTGACATTACCTTTTTACCTTCATTGAGTTGTGTGAGTGCATTGCTGATCTTTTCATGTGCCTGATTAAGGAAAAATCTCAGCTGGTTCCACACAGTTTTTGTGCATGGCATTATAAAAGCACTTTGGTTTGTACTTGGAGATTTATACAATTATTCAAGACCTAAGAGAGGAAGTATTTCTCAGTACATTGAATACAAAAAGCTATTCAAGTTGCACTCATTTAACTATCTAGTCTTGGACAAACTTACAGTGCTTTCTTACGACAAAGCCAAGTTTTCAGCTTAACGGCTGGAAAATTATCACCCAACTTAAACTTAATATCTTAAGCTTAAGGAAACATTTGTAAATAAGAGCACCGCTCTAAATGGTAATCTAGAAATAGCCGGGAAATTCAGGAAGCATTTTTAACGACTTCTGAATATCTCCTTTATTCTAGAAGTGGGTCACGAAATGTTTGTAATAAATAGATTTTCATTTATCAAAAGACGCAATGCAGATGAGTTTACTACAATTATTAATTAGTACGAAATCCTTCCGAATTTAGGATTTTTAATTAAATATTTTCACTTGTACATGTAGGCGCCTGGCAAGTTATAATTAGCCATTGGTTTTTTTGGGCAGATTCTTAAACTTAGGGTTGTGATAATTAGTGGTAAATTATTATTTCTACACTTCTCTCGGTCTTAGACTCAAAAATTTACCTCTAACTAAAATAGAACAACCCATAAAACTTGTGTTGTAAGAAGCTTGCATCTTCTACCGCATTTACCATGGAGAGTGTTCAGAGGAGTTGTTCGGATTAATACCTGCAGCTGAGTTTCATCATCGGACGTCGAGGCACAATACGAAATTCCACCCGTATCACCTCGACGTCCGCCGTTCCACAACTTAGCGTTTTTCAAAGCAGTTTTTGCCGCGCACTACCACTATGTGGAACCAGCTGCCCACTGAAGTATTTCCGAACCAATTCGACTTAGGGTCCTTCAAGAAAAGAGCGTACCAATTCTTAAAAGACCGGCAACGCACTCGCGAGCCTTCTGGCATTGAGAGTGTCCATGGGCGATACCGCCTGTTAAGCGATACTGTTTATCCTGCCCGTTTGCCCTCTGTTCTATAAAAAAAAAGCTTTAGAACATTTAATAAAACGGGCATAGAGCTTTACTGTTATTAAAACAAAAACCTTAGCCACAGCAACGCTTGGCCGGTCTGCTAGTGCTTATATATAAATCATATTACAAAATACCTACAGGCTGTGTTTACCAATGAAGTTCCAGTTCGAAGACATTCGTGCTATATTAATTAAATCTGTTTGACTGTCTGTATTTGCTCCCAAGTTAATTAACATCCTGGTGAACAACAAATAAATATTAACTTGTATAATCTCGCGCTATTAAGTGCCTTTAAATTTCTACTATTGATCAATTTAATTCTACCAGGAGAACAGTAAACATGTTCATAGAGGTTATGTTTAATATATTTAACTGACTTCAAACGATGGTAACTTCGAATTTGATCTGTATGTTTGTTATTGCGATTGGATATTGAGAATTATGATCAATTTAGAATTATAGGCGCGAGTACTAAATTTCGCAAGTGTCTCTACGAGTTTATTGACCACACATGATGGAAATGATGATGAGTTTCATCAAAATCTGTAGCTACTTTTGAAATCCATGCAGTAAAAGAAGTACCTATGTAAATAATACATTATATCATCACTTTTTTCCTTTACACTTGTTCTATTGGAACATTTATTTTTTTAATTACCTATATGTAAAGCAGGCCTTTTAACATTATAAATGGTAATAACATTGCAGAAATCTGTAAGTACATATTTGACAGTGCAACACGCTTACTAAAAATAAAAGTTACTGAAGCAACATCCAAAATTTCCTAAAACTGATATTTTTATACAAAGTGCCATAAGGTTATCATTAGGAAACGAACATAGTAAAAACACACGTAACCTAGGTTGGTTAATATGATATGATAAATCTAATATATAAAATTCTCGTGTCGCGGTGTTTGTGGTTAAACTCCTCCGAAACGGCTCGACCGATTCTCATGAAATTTTGTGTGCATATTGGGAATGTCTGAGAATCGGACAACATCTATTTTTCATCCCCCTAAATGTTAGGGGTAGTCCACCCCTAAATTTTATTTTTTATTTTTTAGACAAAATTTTTAATTTCTATTTTTTTATGATACAGCATTTAAAAATACATACAACCCCTAATTTTCACCTCTCAACGATCAACCCCTATTTTTTTATTATAAATGATATACATGGCAAAACGACGTGTGCCAGGTCAGCTAGTAATATATAAAAACTACACGTAATGATCCTTCTGTAGGCAAAACGACGGCCGTTTTTTAGCTTTTAATAGAAAATAATACATAGTAAAGTTGATATGTAAGTAAGAGACAAAATTATATTTGTCTACCGCGACTTTATTAAAGCCTGTGTGGCATTTTAGTTGCAAAAATTATCTTAATTTTTCTTACAAAAAGACATTTTGCGATTGCTTAATTAAGCAAGCGAAGACGCGCCGGCGACGTCTTAAAAATACATTAACTGGCTTCTAAAGGAATTAGTCACGAGCCGGTGCTCACGACATTTCACTTATTGTATTTTGCTCTTTGCTCTTATATTAATAGAAATGCATTATTATTTTACTAGCAGACCGGCCAAGCGTTGCTGTGTCTAAGGTTTCTATTATATTACATACGTAGTAGTAAACTATTAAAGGAAAACGGTAGGAGAACACCAGTCATGGGGACCGCCATGCTTTTTTGGTGGCTATGCCGTTAAATAAAGCTTATGTGAAACGTTGGTACTTTCAACACAGCGCCATCTGTTAGAATTGTATCAAATAATAAACAAATATTTTGCAATAAAATGCGGGTATAAATTGAGATGTAAGCTATCCTATCTTTTAAGTTAGATCAAACTACACACGGCGTGCAAATTTTATTGAAATCGGTTCGGTAGTTTAGGAGTCCACACGTAATTTATATATATTAAGATATATATTTGTTACAACGTCTGCTATCATACCTATTGCAACGCAACGAGAAAAGCTGATTACTATAATTCATACGCAATACATATTTTAACTATAAGCCCCGAGTACCTATCATGTTATATCCTTGATTCAAACTTATCAAGTAACGGGCCACAGTAATTTAGTATAGGAACAATGAGAGAGGTTAGATACACAAACTTTGCCTTTAAACAAAATCACAATTCGTACGCACAAACACTGACTCACTCAACATACTCGTATGATTTAACTAAAAAAAATAAGTAAAATTGGCAAAAATTTATAATGCTTCTAAACTAGTGAAATCAAAATCGCAGCGAAATGAAAAGTAAGGTAAAAACGAATGTGGCGATGATGGTGTCAAAATTTTTTGGACTACCCTCAAAAATTTATAAATTATCTATTTCGAACACCTGAATATTTTAGTTAAAACGATGCTTTAAGAATAATCAATTTGATTCAATATACATATTATATAGAATCACTTTCCTTCAATACAGTTTTTATAAGTAACAGATTCCATAGATTTTACTAGTAAGTGTTTAGGCGAATATTTTTATCAATGTACTTAAGTTTTGCTTATTTTAGCAAGCTTACAAAACGCAATTATTATTCATAATTGTCAAAAATACTTATTTTAAAACATAAATATTATAGATTGTACAATATTTGTTTAATAAACGGTATCCGTTGAAATGAAAGCGAGAGTATTCCTGTTTACCCACTCTCCAATTACCACATCCTTAGCTAAAGGCTATCGAGTTCTTTGGATACCGCAGTGAAAAGTATTATTACTATGAAAACTATAAAAATGGAGATAAAGTTAAAGTTAATGTGTTTTAGGGAGTTCAGTTTTTTATTAGTAACATATCTTAATATATATAAATTACGTGTCACGTTGTTTGTCCGCTATGGACTCCTAAACTACCGAACCGATATCAATCAAATTTGCACACCGTGTGTAGTTTGATCCAACTTAAAAGATAGGATAGCGTGCATATCAATTTATACCCGCAATATTATTTTATTGCAAAATATTTGTTTATTATTTAATAGACACAATTCTAACAGATGGCGCTGTGTTGAAAGTACCAACGTTTCACATTAGCTACAATTTAAGGGCAAAACCACCTAAAAAGCATGGTCGTCCCCGTGACTGGTGTTCGCCTACCGTTTCCTTTGAAAAGTTTACTACTATTTAATATGTATAACAAAATTCTTAGCCACAGCAACGCTTGGCCGAGTCTGCTAGTATGTATATAAAAATTAACAGTAATAAGCCGAACATAAATTATTATTATTGGTTGTAGAAAATATGACCAAAGCAAAATAATGTAGGAAATATTAAGTCTCATAGGGAACTAAAACATAAAAACTTTGTTCTCTAATGAGTGTAAGAGCTGAGAAGCTGTAATGCTATTTTGTTTAAATTTCTACTAGACGTATTTAGCAAGTCCAGGTCTACCATATGCCTACAGCGAATCATATCTTATTTCGGCCATACAATGCGCAGAGGCGATGAGAACTTGGAGAAACTCATCGTGGTTTGTAACGCAGAAGGGAAAAGATCCGTGGCCGTTCACCAACCTGATGGTTGGTCCATCTGGTAAGTGAAAGACTCATCGTCCTCAAAACTGCACACAGACATAAGAGAAACGCTGGACAGAAACCGGTGGAGACAGATAGCCCGCTCTAGATGCTTCTCTTTTCTTCTATTTATTCGACTGACCATGACGCTGAGACATGAGCTTCCGATTAAAGAGAGAGACCAATGTTATAAATATAAACTTTATTAATAATTCCACGAGATAAAAATCTATTCTGCACGATCTTTCGTTGTGCGTGAGTTATTTATGTGAAAGCCACGATGTGTATAAAATAAGATGAAATATACTAGAGCAACATAACAACGCAGTAGGTACTACACTAAGAGGGTATGTCGGACTTTCATTCCAATATACACTGCAATGAATAATTGTACCCACTAAAACCACCTAAGGTGCCTACCGCACTCAGAAGTTAAGGGCTTTTCCCAACGGCACCATGAGCAACCTGGCAAAATTACGTGAGAGAGATGGATTTTTAATATTTCTGGAAAACATCTGCTCATAGCAGTTAGACCGCATACATTTTTTTTATTATTACCTATCTTTGTGTGCGATGTAAATAAATCTAAGTAATTATTTGATTATTAAAAATTACTTTAAGTATTTTTAGAAGGGAGAGCTTGGTGCTTTAGAAGGTTAACATTTGTGCTGATTATTATTAAATGTTTTAAATACATCAATCAATGTAATACAAAAACACAAATGTTTTGCATTTTTATCTACTATCATTGTGTACCAGTTAATTTAAACAGAACCCTCTCAATACTTCCCAATCCCGCTTACCCATCTTTTAACGACCTAAAGCAAATTAATTAACATGGCGACTTTCATACAGTTCATTCACTATTCACCTTGGTTGAACCTTATTGTCATGATGGTATTGTGTTCGTGAATGGATCAGCTCACCGCCAGGAAGGTATTTTTCAAAAAGAGCCTTATGTGTGAAAGGACTCTTTGAAAGGTTGTGAATGGATATAGATTTATGGATGTTACGTGTGTTTTATTATTAAAGTGGTTTTTGAAACTTTAAAGTTTGTAATAACGACTGCATATGCATTCGTCTAAGTGTCGGCCAAACATTTGATGTGAAGAAACCTAATTATACATAAAGCAATGTTAATCTGCCGATATTATTACATAATTATATGTATTAACAAATGAAAATGATGGTTCCTTAGGTAGTCAGAAGTGCTTGCAGAATTTCCTCACTAAATTACTCTGCGATAAGGGCGCATTCTTCTAGTATCCTTGATACTGTCGACTACACATAGCTATAACTTATTTGTGTTTCACTATGCTTTAGATTTTTCCTAAGAAAATTATTAATACATCATTGTTGTTACTTACGGCGTCAAATACGTCGTGACATTTTAAGTGGGGGCAAACGGAGGAAGAGGCTCACCTGATATTAAGTGATACCGATGCCCATGTACACTGGCATTGCCAGAAGGCTCGCAAGTGTGTTGCCGGCCTTTTAAGAATTGATACGTTCTTTCCTTCAAGTACTATAAGTCAAACTGGTTCGTAATTACTTCAGTGGGCAGCTGCTTCCACATAGTGGTGGTTTAAAAACTGCCTTAAAAACGATCAGTCGTGGAACGACGGACGTCGAGGTTATACTTGTAAAAAAGCGATTTTAAACTGGGAAAATTACAGTAATAGAAAACGTATGTACGAAACTACGTAATAAATGTAAGAGCTCTAACTTTGTCAAGTTTTATTACGCAAAAGATTTAAAGACCGTTAAATGACAGTTAAATGAAATAGTTTCTTGAAAATGTTAACTGTTTAATGGGCGTTATATGTGAATTGTATTGGATATGCTACAAATCACAATACAATATGTCCCATACATACTCTCACTTTCACACCATCATAACATCCGAATTAGGTATTACTTTAAATGTATTTAATAATTTTGATTGTTCTTTTTCTTTCGTAAATGTTTGAACGTTTTTGTATATAGTATGTATTTCTTTATGCCTAATTAGTTTCTGTGCCCTACAGTCAAACTGTTTTAGTTTTAGGAATCAATCTATAGAACTTCTAGTTACGATATTATTACTTAACTATGATGAGATGAAAAAAATCCATCTATTTCACGTGACAATTATACCTATTATATGAGTTATATAAGAGAGGTATAACAGTCATAAATGTAATAATTTTCGGCTGAACCTGCCTAATGTATGAAAACTTTGTCTCATAAAGTTGTAACTTTGTTATTACCTACCACATTCACAAGGTTAAAGGGTTTAGGTACTTTTTGTAATTTTAAAATAACCAAACAATTATTTAACTTATTCAGTCTTAAACTGCTTTATCAAATCAAATGAAAAGCCTGATAAATATCATAATTATATATTAATAACTAGCTGATTCGGCAAACGTCGTTTTGCCATATTTATCATTTATAATTAAAAATAGGGGTTGATCGTAGAGGGGTGAAAATTAGGGGTTGTATGTATTTTTTAATGCTGTATCATAAAATAAATTTAAAAAAAAAAATTAAAAAATAATAGGGGTGAAAAATAGATGTTGTCCGATTCTCAGACATACCCAATATGCACACAAAATTTCATGAGAATCGGTCGAGCCGTTTCGGAGGAGTTTAACCACAAACACCGCGACACGTGAAATTTGTATATTAGATAATATTAAAATTTATGTTCTTACTAATCGTCTAATAGATAAAGACAGCATGAAAATCGTTAAAACAAACATTATTTCTAATTTATAGGAACAAAAATATTCACAGCAGTATTAGTACTTGCCTATATAAAAATTGTAAAACTCTGTCAATAGGGTTACACATGACTCCATAATAAAGCATTAATCACGAATCAACACATTGTAACGCATTCCTACTTCCGGTTACTTCATGGTAATAAATCTCGCAAAAAGCTCCCCCAAAAGGAAATATTGAAATGCCGGATATAGTCTGTCCATTCGTCCACTAGCCATTTTCAGGTTGATTTGTTATATTGCTTTATTTTATGGCGCTATTTTGTCTAGAAAAACACAGTTTTTACACGTGTTTTTTTCCGTAAGAAAATTTACTTTACCTGCTCTATTAGAAATCTTTTAGATATTTGTCTTTATTCTAGCTTATAAATGAAGGCTTTGAAATAGTATCTCGCTGACATTTAATGAATAGGAGGATTTTACATTTATGACATTTAATTGGACATAGTGTAAAATATTTTGTTATGTTGTAGAATTGTTCCATGGATATATGGAAAGCACCGCAAGCTTTTACTCCTAAGCTTACAAAGATCATATTGTGTTTATGCTAATAGACCAGTGCCGATAATTTTTGAAACCAAAAAAAATTACAGTAGGATGAAACCCATTAGAAAAGCAGGGGAATATGATCAAAATGAAAGGAAAAATAAATTACGGTCGATCTGAGGTCGGGAAGGTTACAGTATATTTGGGACATAATAAGGTAAGTTTTCATCAAATTTCGTTTAAAAAAATAAATTTTTGTAAAAGATAGAAATAAAAAACCAAAAAGTTGGTTTTTTGAATTTTTCACCTAAATTTTGAGGTTATGTGAAAAATCTGCAAATATAAAAGTTGTAGATCTTTTTATTGCCTACAAATTTTGCCATTTAACTTTCTTCGATAGGACTTTTAGTTTTGCCGGAAATCGAGATAAACCGTTTTTTACCCTTAAAACTCCCCCCCCTACCCCTTCCCGACCTCAGATCGACCGTAATTTATTTTTCCTTTCATTTTGATCATATTCCCCTCCTTTTCTAATGGGTTTCATCCTACTGTAATTTTTTTCGCTTTTTATTTATTTTAAAGGCTATCTGCACTGGTCTATAAGCTCAGGAGCTAAGCTTTTTTTAGGAGGAGGAGGCAATAGGAGTCTCACCTGATGTTACGTGATACCGTCCATGAACACTCACATTGCCTTTTCACAATTTCTACACTCTTTTCTTGAAAGACTAAGTCGAATTAGTTCGGAAATACTTCAGTGGGCAGCTGGGTACATATAGTGATGGTACGCGGCAAAAACTGCCTTAAGAAACGTTCAAACTCAACACTATTACAATTGAAATACATCGAACGAAATAAGTATTCAGTTATTACATTTAGATCATATAAAAAGATTACATTACTTGATTAACCGCAAATCAAACCGAAACGTGAGTCGGAGTGTTCCAATTGATTTTAAGAAATTGAATCCTAATATCTTGAATAAAACGATGTTAGCCTTTTTATTTAATAAAACGATGTTAGCCTTTTTACTCTTCTGAGGTTCTGATTTATTCATCTCTTTCTATAGAATTCGGGTTTTGCTTTAACGGAAAGATACAGTTGCATTCAAATAAAAGCATTTAAATATTTTTCCCAAATACAGGCATCTGTCGAACTATGACACAATATCCTAAAAGGAAACTCAACTCTATCTTAAGTGCATACAAATCATTTCCCGTCTAGACATTTTACGTAACAATAACAGTCTTAAAAATGTTAAACGCACAATGCTTACACGATATTGAGCCGGAAAGTACTGTCGATAGAAATAAAAATGTATGCAGTTTGGATGCAACGGCCCGAAAAATATTGGAGTTTGTCCAATAAATTGCAGTAATGAAAACAAGTTTACAAAGGCATAAGATACCCCGAAGATGTTGAAATTTCCGAACGAAATCTCTAAGTTTTACGAGCAAGACAATAGATGTTTAGATGTGTACAGTGACGGAGTGACGGACTAAAAACATAAATATAAATATTTTTTTGTATAAAGGGAAGTAATATATAGGTTATCTGTAAAGTCTTCAACTCTTCCAACCGGAACTAATTAGTAAATGTCAAAATAGTTGATATAAATTTAAAATATTGCGAATCGGCGTTATTTGAAGTGATTTACTGCTTATTAGAATGAGAGCCTTTATTAACTATTCAAATGTTTATTAGGCCAAATATCGAATTACTTTCTCTACGCTACATTGACATAGTCAAAAACATAAATAAATACAATAACTGATTTCAGTGTTTACCAATTAATATGGTGAAGGTCGACAATAGGAACTGTTTGCCAACGTTTTTTTGTGCTATACCTTTACCCCTTTTTCTTTTTTTACTTTATACCCTTTCTAATATTCTTGTAACATAATTATTAATATTTAAAAAAAATCACTTAAGAAACTTAAATGATAGGTTTGAGGAAGAAAGCACTAGGAAATTGTTTATGAAAAACAGTAAGTAAATTTTAAAAACAATAAAAACTGATATTTAAATTATAAATAATTTTCGAATAACTTAACAATAAAATTGCCCCCTAGTGGGGCGTAGGCCCCACGCTGGGAAGCAATATCGTACTCGACACCCGCACAAAATCATTTACTCTATAACAGGTTTTGACTACACTGAATCATTCCAAGATACATAAGGTAAAGAAAACTTAGGATAGTACTATTTCCTGAACAATCCTTTGGTTGCAATGGCACACTTCTTAACAAATAGAGTGTACAGCCCTAGTTTAGAAGCTTATTTGGGTCGACCTGCATTGTCCCGACAGCATTACAGGATGCGAGCTTTCTTATAGCTTTTCTTAATAGTTTAAAGTGCTACTTAGCTATTCTCAACACTATTAAAATCTTTGTTAATATTTTAATAGAATTTGTTCAGGGTTACTAATGCGTACTGCGTTTAAGATAACGTAACGCGGGAAACATAGGACGGTTTTATATTAAATTTTATTCGTTGCTATTATGATGCATAAAGTACAACAAGAAAGTAAGTAATAAGTAAATACGTATAGTAGTTCTGTTACAAATAGCGGACTCTAAAAATATTCATTTAAAGATGATACCAGATCTTCTTAGCGTTGTGCCTAGGGGAGGGGGGCGCTGTAAACTGAGCGCCCCAGCTATTTGGTGTTTAGTAAACTTACTAAACTTACTATACTTAACTTTACTTACTTTTATTAATGTTCTGTCTCATTTTCATGGTTGGCAATTCTAGAACTGCCTTGCGATTCTGTAACTCACTTTTCGAACACAGCTGAAAAGTGAGTTACAGAATCGCAAAAAAGGCCATCTTACGCCATTGATACAATCGCACGTTATGGAATACGTTTAGTTTTTGAGTAAAAAGCCTTATTCTACCTCAATTATAAAGTATTTTTAATGAATTTCTTCGGTAAAGCCACAGATCCACCTCTGTATCTGTTGGCAGAGGGCCGGCGCGGGCGCGGTGATGCGAACAACTCATTTTACGCTCCACGTCATCAACCCGATCAGCTGCCGTATTTTGAATCAATCGGCTGAAACTTAAGACACTCACGTATCTCATAGTAATTCGCCGAATCTTGGAGTTGTTCCAAGTGAAGGGAACGACTCGCCTTAATGGTATAAATATATAAATCGCCATTAATTTGAAACTTATACTTCTTATATTACTTACTGTAATCTAAGTAAGTTTATTAAATATTTATTTATTTATTTATTAACACTTCGTTGCATTACAATATAAAAATGTTACATAATTAATGGCCTTATCGCTTTCGAGCGATCTCTTCCAGGCAACCGATGTGAGAAAAAAAATGTATTAAATTAGATAAGGTAGGTAATAAGTGCAAAAATACATATTACATATAGTTATTAAGAAAAAAAAACTAAACAGGAACAAAAACAAACTAAACTAATAAAGGATACATGAAAAATAAAATTTTTAGATTAGATTAATTTAAGATCAGTCTCACTTCAGTAGTAGTTAATACGACGTGGACTGGGAATGTTTGTACAAAAATTTTTTAAAGGACGATAAAGAAGGAGCTAAGCGAATAGGGACGGGAAGTGAATTCCATAGCCAAGAAAGCAGGAGTTATGAGATGGGATTTCAAAGATATAGTTTTCGGAAGAGAGTAAGCTATATTCCCAAAAATTTGTAATCAATAAGTTAAGTAAGAGTATTGGACAAGACAATGTATACAATTAAGATATATACATTGTCTAATTAGATGTGATGGGCAAAAATTATAGAATTTCGAATAATACATACAACTTCTATTGCTATTTTCCAATCGTTGCATACCTAATGAAATGTTTAATGCAGCTTTCTAAGAACGGTTTCAGGTCAATGGGTATCGAGTTTTTCCAATAGAATACAATCAAGAATATGGAAAATATTTTTCTTATTAATTAGCTATTGGATTTTTACAGTAGAATATCTCGGTATTAACCTTCTCATACAATTATCTTGTTTAACCTTATACCAACACTTCAGATGAGCCTAAATGAAAAGTAAAATCAGTGCTACCATGGTTTAGATATTCGATTCTCATCCCTTACTATAACAAAAGGGATTTGTTATTTCTTGTATATTTAAAAGGTAATTAGTATGTAAAATCGTGAAGAACCCGACATATCTTTAAAAAAAAATCGACATGTGTCAGATGAGGAAGGCTGATCGTTTTAAAAAATAGGGCTCTTCTCTAAACTAGGCCAAAGAGCCTACTGAACAGTCCTAAAAGGCCGCTACTGCCCATGGACTTCATATCAACGAGTGGGTTGTCGGCCTTTTAAAAGTAGTATGCTCTTTTTTTTAAATAAAATGTTTAAAAAATCTCCAAAAGAATTTTTATATACATCGATATTAAAGATAATTTCACACACGTCCAAAACTTATATAAACTTACACAACAGAACTTTAGTGAACTCATGCAGAAAATATTGTTCGAGACAAGTTTAATTTTTCAGCTCTTTGAAATACTGCTATAAAGGATATTTACTGTAGATACTTGTTATACTTCAATAACTTTCTCAAACATTTTCAATGGTATTCGATATTTAAATATCTTGGAGTGGCGTTCTAGAATAAATAATTTTATTTTAAGAAAATTTACCTTTTAGTTTCGTCGACACTTAGAAAGTTATCGTTTTATCATAGTTTTTCTGTTTAATTGTTATTAACCACGTGATTTTCACTGTTGTCTGACTTGTGAACTGGTTACGTGACTGGACGCGCAAAATTTTTTCTTATAATTCGGGGTTAATTTTTTTAAAATAAGTTTCGAAATTGTATATCTAAATACTTACAGCTTAATTCTATACACACACTACCGATTTGTTAAAATTTATATGTAATATATAAAATTCTCGTGTCACAATGTTCGTTCCCATACTCCATCGAAACGGCTCGACCAATTCTTATGAAAAAATTTCTGCATATTCAGTAAGTATGAGAATCGGCTACTATCTATCTTTTAAACCCAATGTGATAAGGGGTGTCCACCCTAAAAAAAAAATTCAGACAATTTTTTTTATTATACAACATACAAAAATACATATTACCACTAATTTTCACCTCTTTACGATCAACCACTATTTTTCATTATTGTAGATAGTTATTATTATTGAACTAAAAAAATGTTTCCTAGAAATAATATACATGGCAAAACAGCGTTTGCCGGGTCAGCTAGTAGTGATATATAATAGTTATAATATATAGTATAGTATAAAGCCCTACACTATACCTACATGCTTGTCAGTTTAACAGTAGGGAGAAATCCTTCAAAAACTTTAATTCTTAATATAATATTAATATTCAAAATATCTGAATTGATTGCGGGTCGCACAAGATGGCGCACAAAAAAGAGGGTCACAAAGGCAAAGCTTAATAAGGATAAAGAATGATGAATTGAACCTTCAGTTCCTATTCGAAGTCGGAAATGTGAAAGGTTTTATGAATATATGAGAAATGTACGTTTCATTTTACGGTCCACTTGAATTTACAATTAGAATCTTATTGACGTTATCTTAATGGATACAAATTTAAAATTGCTGGTTCTTTCATTATTATATGTGCTTTTTAATAAACGGAAATTTTTAACTTTGGTTTTTATCATAAATGAACATGTCTCCAACTGTTTATTGTTACTTGTAATCAGAAAATATGTTAGCCCTACACGATTCTATATATCTAAGAGTATTTAAATCCAAAACATATTTTATTAAACAAATTAATTAGCAGTATTTAACCTCTTTTTCATACAAACTAAAGAACGCAATCTTAATTGACATAGTGGTACGTCGTTGTGGAGACTGTTCGTACTTGAAAACATGTATGCGGTGATGTTAGTTATTTCGAGTATGTATTTGCGTATATTCTTCCTACTAAAATGTAAGTGCGTGCTCCTATTTTACCATGCCTCCTTCAGATAGAGGACAAATCTTTGTTTTTAATTTATTTTATTATTATTTATTACTTAAGATGTCATTTGAAACATGGTGTAATGGTTGCAGCTCCTTACAAACGTTGTGTAAAACATAAAACTTGGCGATTAAAAAGAATGGCGGAGAGTCTATTGCCAGTACTTCTCTTCCGTTCAACGCCTTGATTTCAGAACTGGCAGTAAGTGTAAAATTAGAAGCATTTAATGTATATTTCTTTTTTGACGTTCATAAGTGTACATTGTGATACCTATATGAATAAATGATTTTTGACTTTAGACTTTGTCTCTCTCGGTCAAATTGTGTTCAGGTTGTGATGAAAAGAGAGATATAGAGAGAGAGTACTTTAGCTAAAACATTGCAATTAGACTGGTTAACTTTTTATAATTAAGTAATATAAACTTAGTACTACAAATTATATTTTTTCCAAACACAGTACAATGCTACGTGCATAGCCTAAAACTGGTTTGAATCTTAAAAATGTTCTGCATTTTAAGAGTGTCTCATGTAAAATTCGGAAGAATTCTGCATTCAAAATGTTCCTAAAACAATGGGTACATCCTTTAACAAAAGCGAAAAAACCGTGTTGCAGAGAGCATTACTTAAATGACTGCTTCGGACATTCACACCAAGAGACAAAACACATCCTTCGCGAACAAAGGCATGTAAAAATCCTAGAACTTCCCTTTTAAGCTCAAATATATATTTTCACATATGAGAGCGAAATTTAAACTTCGAACAAAAGGCGTCTTGACGAAAAGACGCTTGCTTTAAGATTTTACAGTCTGATATGATTCATTAGAGTAACGAGCTTTCAATATTTTATGCAGTCTTTGATTGGAACTGTGGCAAGTGTCAGATTGCTGGAGGGTGAGTCTTTTGAGGTCCACTGACGAGCTCTTATGATGGAAATTGAAAATCTTAACATAGGTTGAGGTTATGTGGCTTAAATCTCATCTCACCTTGAGACACTCTAGTTTTAAAAGCTGTTAAAATTGTAAGAAGTATTAAAAGATATGGTCCACCATGTTGATGCTTATTATTATTTACGCATTATTTGTTGCCTTCGGCCGATCGAAATAGAAGTGATTTTTTTAATTGAACCATATATATATTATTATTATTAGATCAGACCAGTTGTAGCGCCACTGATTTATTTTATTTTATATACATTATGGTTAAATTAAAATAATACAGTATAATGAAAGAAATGTGGACCAGTAATGAAAACCCTATTAAACATTCCTCGAAGAAAATGCCTAGTAGCGATAAAACCGCCCGTTGCACTCTTTGTTTCTTTTAATTGTATTATATGCATTTAAGTGTATACTAAAAATAAATAAATCATGGCAATAGTATACATAAATAATTATTATAGAAATGTGAGATTGACCTTTAAATTTAATTTTATTATTTACACATATAATCATGAATGGTTATGTAACTTACAATTGACAAACAGTACTTCAACCAAAAAATCTATGTTCAAAAATCTTTTTTCTACGAATATCTGTCAGTTTTACACTAGATATTCCCGATTACATGCACTTGACCGAGTTTTTGTTAAAATTTCACCCATTTCGCAGTGAAAAGGGTTGAGGAAAATCTATTATTCCACTTGTCCGAGCACAGATGATTAAGTTTGCGAGAATAAATAAAAAAGATTTGAACGTCATAATTTGGACCAAGGGCGACTATTTTAATTTTCCGCAAAGTGTCGTTTCGATGAAGTATAACTTTCCGAACTTAACTTCGACGTACTTTCAAAATAAAATAAAATAAAAATGTAGATAAAATAAAATAAAATAAAACCTGACCTAACCTGACATGCAGATAGCACTGCTTTTTAATATAGTATTATATGCTCCGTTAAATACACTATACTGAGAACATTGAAAAATATATTTTTTAAGTAAGAGAGAAAATGTAAATTCAAAGACAAATCCAGTAACACTATTTTATTGAACATTTTCAGATTTATTGTTTAACTTTAACTTCATTTAAAGAATTAATATTGTACATTAACTTACGCTTTCTAAGTAATCTACATATCATGTCTTGGTCTTGCTATAACAGCTTAGCTAGTGTTGCTCTCCCTTTCTGACACCAACACCTATAATATACAACCAATTCAAATCGGCGCATTTAATTAAAATTATTATCTTAATATTTTAAATAACTTTTTGGTTTTCGTAAAAATAACAGATGTTAAATTGATACTACTAAAATTTACATAATATTTAAAGTAGATAAAAGTAATAATTATCGAGCGTTGAAAGGGTTAAATCCCACGGGAAGTGTCGAATCATTCACAGTAACTCCGGACGCTCTCCCTTGGGACCCTTGCACTCGATTCGCACTTCTATTTTGTAGGAAGAGCGATATTTTAACCGTTTTAAAGAGAGGTTTAGAATTGTTTACTGCATCTACGTTAAATCTATTTTTGATTGCAGCTTCATATTTAAAATGTTTTTGTCAATTGTATTCTACTTGAAAGGTATCAGGAAGTATTTTTATTTTATTGGGAAAAGCTTTTAAGCTTGGCTCACTCATATATTAGTTATCTGGGTACAGAATAAGTGACAGGTACGTACAAACATAATATTCGTGAAAATACATACAATGACAATCAGCGTAATCAAGTCAAATTATTCATATTAAAAACATTGAAGAGATGATGTCTAGACTCTAGACCATTGAAATTATTATTACCATAGAGCGTTGCACTTTAAAATCAGTTAAGATTTATATTTTTTTGTCATTAAACACTAAATTTTTGGTTATGATTAAAAACTATTTGAAATAATAGTAATTATTTAAATAAAACTTAAGTACACAAATGTATTACATAATTTACATAACTCGATGGTTCGAACGCTTTTCAGCAATTACCAGATACTGTCATATCAAGTAGAATAATAACTTTTATAGCAAATTAGAATAAATTGAAATATATTACCGTAAATTGGTATTTGCCATATTCTACTTGAAACAAAAATTACTCATAATGTCTCTTTGCTTTTTGTATGTGAAGGTATCAATTTGATTCCAAACTGATACCTTCACATAATTCTCCAGAATTTGTTTTTAGCTTAGTACATAAACCGTTTCCTCAGTTGGCGGTAATAACTATAACCACACGCTATCGCTTATAACTTATAATAATCTGACACCTCGTCCTGAATATTACAAAACTGCAATTTCCGTATCAGCGTGTTATAAATACGTAATGCACATTTTGTATGCGCGTCCACTCATCGTTAGATATGTTTGCATATTTTAAAACTGATTGCATTATTTATACAAATGCGTTAATTAGCACGCGCTGTTATGAGCCTCATTTCATTATACGTACAAACTAGAATGATTAACTTACACTTTAGTTAAATAAATATAAATATACCATATGTTTGAAATATTCAAAATTTCAGTACTATTTAATTTTCACGCACTAAAATTTCTGATCATGACATTCGCCGTTAAGTCAAAAATTATACTGCGTGAGGCACCAAAAGTTGTTTACTTACTGGCCCGTAAAAGAAGAAAAGAAGTGAAACAAATACGAACAGATATATATATGTGTATATATATATATATATAATATTATATGTGTTTGTATTGGTATTACCCATAAAGCAGGATGCACCCCAAATTGAATATTACGAAATCATGATTTTAATTAGTCTTTGATTGCTTAAATCTGTATTCATATAAACGTTATTGAAAGTATTTTTAAGTTATAGAATTTGTTTTTTTTATTTTTATATGTATAAACCTTAATACCCATTTATCAGCACAAGTTATAACGTAGAGATGCACTAGCTTTCCCATTCAAATGTTCTACGGCTACGGTATCGGCAAAGCATAATTTCCTGTACTGAAATATTTATACCGCGGTCCGTAGAGGTGCTACGAATCTACGCCGTAGATCCGTTTACAAGATACGAGATATTTCCATTAAGATTTAGGGTTTTATGCTATTTTATTTGAAAATTAAGGCCATTGATATCAAGTGTATAAAAATAAGACATGGTATACGAAGTTAATACCATAATAATATAAATCAGTCTCTAAAATTAGGCTTTTATTGCATACAGACTTTATATGTCTATGTGTGTTACTCGCGTAAATAAAATAGCTGTAATTCAATAAATTTAATATTATATGGAATAAGGTGATGCATGAATGTGAGAATTTAAACCCTTGTGGCCGTCGTGTTTTCGATCCAATGTATTTTTCTATCACTTATAGCATCACTGATACTAATATATAATGGAATATAATACGATACGATATTATATAGTCGTTCAAAGTAAAAGCGGACGGATATAGTGAAATCTATGACGTTAAGACTAGCTCCAGAGTTATGGAAATTGCTTCAGTCGTCGAACAGTACTGTAATAGTAACAGTTAATACAGCTTACATTATTAGATAATCGGTATTTCAATACAGATTTAATACGACATTCAGTTACTGAGCTTCTAGCTCCTATTACATGTTTTGTCCTTATCTTTATTATCTAAAATTTAAAAAATATATAAACGTATTCGTTTATGAATAATTTGTAATATATTGTTACATTATTTCGATTGTATTCCGTCACATACTACTCTGAATGAGTGGAGTATTAATACAAATTAGCCACTGTTGCATTATCAGCCTGGAGAATATCCTGTCGAGTAGTAAAGTAGACCAATTTATAGACAATGGTCTCATAAAAACAACTCCATAATAACTTTAACCTTGCCTGCCTGTATGCATCTTGCGTGTCTGAAACAAACCCACACACACCCTGACACATACACTCACTCACACACTCACACCCTCTCACATACACGCATACACACATATACATGCACACGAATCCAAAAAACATTAATAGTAACTTTACTTGCCTGCTTTTGATATCCATGTACTCTTATCATTAATTTATTTACCCACTCATGTATGAACTTTTTTTAAAAACTCAGTATGACTTTGCTGTGGAATGGAAGCCTGGTTATCCATATCACAGATTATTACCTAGATTGGATACTTCCCAATTCCTTCTTAACTGTAATCGTATTGTTTGTTTCAAATGCTGTATGGGAGAAAATAAAAAAATATTATTATTAATTATTTATTATTTATATTGCATTGTCTATAAGACTTTGTTACTTGTTAATAAATGTATAGTTACAATATTTTAATACCGTTCTAAGTCCATGTTGTAAGCCGCAAGAGCTTTGCTCTGAGCTAGATACAGAGTAAGCTATGCGTGTAAGATTATGTAAATTTACACTCTAACACCCGACTACACCGACCAATAAAGCCTTTGTAAGTACATAGGTGTTTCCGCAAGTTTATAGACTGATCTATTATTAATTTTAAGTTTAATCAACTCTATGAAAAGCTATCGAGACTGAAATTAATAATTAAATTAATCTTATTCAGGTTCCTAAAATGATAATAAGATGAGAACTTTGTAATTTAATTCTTTATTCAATTTTTTTAGTACGACAACATTTTACAGATATGATGGGAGCTGTTTTTTGACCTCTTATTTCTTACCCTCGATTACAAGAGTAAAGTAGTGTATTTCACTGTATATTATTTGGTTTTAAAATACATCATACTGTTTTTATAATTTATTCTTCCTTTTTACGAGTTGCATAAACTATAATTACGATGCTATATTTTTTGACGTTTGTAATTCAAATATAGCGATAAACATAAATAAATCAGTGGTACAACATTCTTAGGTCTGGGACTCAGATTTCTGTATCTGTTTTATGATCATTTGTCTATCTAAGCAAGCAGATGATTAGCCTCCCGTGCCTGACACACGCCGTCGACCTTTTGAGTCAAAGGCAAGCCGGTTTCCTCACGATGTTTTTCTTCACCGTTCGAACGAATAATAAATGCGCACTAGACAGAGTCCATTGATGCACAGCAGGGGATCGAACGACCACAGGGATGAGAGACGCACGCTGAAGCCACTAGGCCAACATATAGATATTTTTTTTTATATTTAGATATTATTAGTATTTGTAACAGAAATATTACATAATACATAAACAAAACGCAATAACTAACCTTAAAATATAATAACTAAAATACGTTATTAAAAGGAGTCTCTTTAGGCAAGATACCGAAGATACTGGTAGCATTGCCCCTTTAAATAAATCACTATATTTTAATCTTCATATAGTCGAAATGATTGTAAACTTGTACCAACACAATACCCATAATTCCATTCCGACGAACAGAAAAGATGAATAAGAAATGTTCGCGTCAATAAACGTAGCATTCATATTGAAGCGAGTGAAGCTAAAATGAAAACAATATAATACAAAGCTGGACGTGTTAATTGGAAAACAGTTCATTTTTTACATTGACGCATACCAGCGCCAATTACCGACTCCGGGCTGTCTGCTAATTGTGCATCACAATGCGCCACCTAGCACTCCGACGCTCGACTCATCGCATAAATAGCTTTATTTTTCAAACTTGTATCTGAACGGTGTGAAGATGAATTATTTCGCTGAATTTTTTGGAATATCTACGTTATTTGAACACGTTACAAGTGGAAATCTAACCACTAACCGAAGGTAAAATATAGAAAGACGAGTGGTTCTTGCTTAATATAAAATAAAAAAGTGCGTGCGTACAAAGTAAACATGTAAGAAGTGAATCTTCTTTGTAAATTAATTGTTATTAAGGTAAAAGCCCCAATAGATGATCATGTACCAGTATATGATCACTTCATGTATTTTTATATCTATATTCACACTGTATACGTGCTAATGATGATATAAATAAATAAAAAATCTGCGTTTACTGCACAAGACGTTATGCTACAGAATTGCAATCTAAAGTGCTAAAACGTAACTACAAAACGAATACATCAACCAATAGCGTGTATTTTTTCTTGATCTCTCTTACGTTCCATGGCACTGTGCGTGATGCGACGTTCTCTCTACCTCACTCTTTCTCTGTCTTTCTCTCTTGCTTGCTCCCTCCACTCTCGCTCCATGGCTCTTTGCTTCATGCTACGTTCGCCCTTTCTCACTCTCTCTCAATTGGTCTCAATCGCTCTCTCCCTTTTCTTCGACTAAGACGCTGCGCTAATATTATTATTATTGCGTTCCATCAGCAAAAATTTTACCCTCATGCGCCTAAAGAACTTTCACTTCAAAAGACAATTACATATTGTGAAGTGATTACCGTCGCGCGTCGGATATGTTTGTTGCATATGTATCGGTTGTAGGCATCAAAAACGACTCCGAACATCGTAAACTATGTTCATAAACATATTATGAGATTTTATTGAATTAAATAAATTGTAATTTGCCATTTTCTTTTTCATGTTTTTCTTCTCTCATTATCCCTTTCACATACATGTTTTAATTTCTTTGGTTTGTTCCATTAGCTTTGTCTAAGTAAATTTATGTCTTATGCACTTCTTGCGCTCATGTTATATGTTCAGAGGAGTTGTTCGGATTAATACCTGCACCTGAGTTTAATCATCGGACGTCGCGGCAGAATACGAAATTCCACCCGTATCACCTGGACGTCCGCCGTTCCATAACTGAGCGTTTTTCAAGGCTGCTTTTCACGCGCACCACCACTATGAGAAACTAGCTGCCCACTGAAGTATTTCCATACCAATTCGACTTAGGGTCCATCAAGAAAAGAGCTTACCAATTCTTAAAAGGCCGGCAACGCACTCGCGAGCCCTCTGGCATTGAGAGTGTCCATGGGCGGCGGGGCGGTATCACTTCGCCCGTTTGCGCTCTGTTCTATAAAAAAAACCTTATCTAATTTTTGTCCCACATTGGTTACCTATATAAGGCCGCCAGTGGCAGTTTTATATTTAATTATTTTATTTGTAACTAGCTAATTCGGCGAACTCCGTTTCGCCACCAGATGGCTTCGTTTTATGTAACATTTCGTTTGGTGATCCCGCTTTTCTGTTGAAAATTTTCCTGAATTTTCTTTGCTGTAAACCTCACGGAGCCTGAAACCTTTCCAACGAATGCAAAACCGTGGAAATCGGTTCGTGCGTTCTGGAGTTATAGCGTCAGGAAGGAAAACCCGACTTATTTTTATATAGTAGATGTATTTCTGTATTACTACAACGATATCTAAATAAAATAAGTTATACTGTTTATTTCAGCAATTGCCAATATTGAAGGTATTTTAACAGATACTGACCCCATATATATTTGTATAAGAAAGCTAAATTCATACATAGTTATTCTATGAATCCGACTTTGAAAATCACTCTCCTTTGAAGATGATTCTTGAGTCCCCTAGCGTTAATTCTTAACCGCCCTTTGATCCGAACAAGTCAATCGAAAATCCTTCGGTTAAACATCACAAATGAAAGTCGCCAATTGGGAATGTTTTAAGCAATTGAAGAAATTGAAAGTTAAACTTTGAAATTGAACAAAGATTGGTTTCGGTTTTATTCGAATTTGATTTTATCTGCCTAATTGGATGATGTTTTGTTTAGCTTTCTTGCTTATTTAATTCTATTGGTGTTTCAACTGCAAACCTGTTGGGGCACTTATTTTATCAGCGCCCATATTCTGTAACTTCCATAGCGTCAACAATATCGATCGCGACGTTTTTGTATCCAAGTTCGATATAGTTCTCTCACGCCGTCTGTCGATATCGCTTTTGGAAATACAGAAGGGCCCAGGTTAGAAGAAAAAATGCATACCTGTCGATTAAAAATATCAGTCACCCATCAGAAACAGATGTGTCTACACTACAAGATTTACTTTATTTATTTTTAGGGTAGTACATAAATAATTAGCAAGGACTATGTATGTATGTCTTGAATGAGACGTGCAGTAGTGTGCCTAGTGGCTGCAGTGTGCGACTCTCATCCCTGAGTTCGTAGGTTCGAACCCCGACTGTGCTGTGTTCTGTATATGTCACTCACTCGTAAGATGAAAACATAGTAAAGAAATCGGCATGCGGTAGTCCCAAAAAGTCGATGGCGTGTGTCAGACACAGAAGTCCTGAAAAGTCACATTACTAACTTACTTGTCCATAGCTATAATATCTATATCTTCTGTAATTTTTTTTAATTCAAAAATATCTTCAAAAAATATAAAATTTTGGGTCTGATATGTACTACAAATTATTTTAATAAGGTTTCAAGGGACTTTTGGATAAGTTTGTCGTAGAGATAATGTCGCCGATTATCTCCCACCATGTCCAAAATCACTTCAAGATTAGTTAATCTTTCTCTTTCTTATATATATTGCCCAATAAACATTTCACATTTATATTTAGAATCGCCATGAAAATTGAAGACATAAAAATGAAAATATTACTCGTCCCCTCATTCGGGACCTTTAACAACAAATGCATTGCAATCTCTTAAGTTAACGATGCGTAAAAAAATAATAATCTTCAAAGTACTTGGATATTATTACACTTCACTTGTTAAGCAAACGATTAGATTGTCTAGTATGAACATTACAGGGGAATAGAAAGTTCTATAAAACCTAATTATTACGCTACTTGTGGCATACTCAGTTATGAGGTAGATAACGTTAAATCAAATTGTAAGATAATAAGGTATTTCGTTTTCCTATGCTTACTTTGACCAGTTATTAAGGCATTTTAAAGATTTCAGCCCTGCGATTCTGTAACTCACTTTTCGAACTCACACAGCGGTTTTCGCATCGGCGGTCGCTCTCAAATCTGTCGTGAAGCAGTCATTTTATGATTTGGCATTCTGATGGCAAGCTCCCACCTTTTCAGAAAAGTGAGTTACAGAATCGCAGGGCAGCACGTTTCATTGATATATAGTAAGATATAAGCAATTTATTTATTTTATTTTTCACACTTCGTTACATTTATAGAAAAACAAATACCATAATACATAAAAATTATAAGAGATGCAACGGTAATCTCTTCCAGGTAACCCTAGTAAGGAAAAAAGATAAAACAAGTAATATGTTGGGTAAAGTGCAAGAAGCGCAAAACCAAACCTTATAAAAACCAAGCTCAATCTAAAATTTTACAAAAAATTTAATAAAACAAACGAAAAACTAAAAAGCTGACTTCACGGATTTATACGAGTATATATCAATACAAAAGAATAAGATATACAAGAATTACAAAAGTCACGGATAGGATATGATTAAGAAATGTTTATGTTGAAAATTATAAAAAGATATTACTAGATACATCGCATGTGGCTTGTTACTAATACGTATTAACACAGTTAATATGGGAGATTAGGTTTTATTTCTAAGAGCACTTTAGTTAAAAATTGTATTATAAATTTATAGAATTTCAAGTTCTTACCCTCAGTTGACACTATAACCCAAAAAAATTCTTGGTGTCTCTAAAAAAAGACAAATGAGTTAGAAACAAATAACTGATACATAGTTTTTATAAATGTGGCAGTGTACCTTTAATGCTGGCAGCATTTCCTCTATTGCGATGACACATCGAGCGAGGAAAGCACCAGCTCTGGGGTCACCGGTACTATCTACCAGGCGCCAACTTAAATCTTTAATTCGCGCCTGTGTACTTGAACCCCACGGCCCAAGAGTCTCTTCTCCTAAGGGAACGAAGATGGACGAAAGCTTTTATTTATTATTATTAGTAACTTTCCTGGCTCAAAGAGTAAGTCTCGCAATACAGCGAGGAAATGCTGCCAGCGTTAAAGGTACACTGCCACAGGGACCAAACTTTTTAAATTTGTTTTGATTTTCATTTTATTTATTTTTAATTATTTTTATTATTACTTAATAGGTTTAAAATTGTAAATACTGTATTTGTGTTCATAATCTCATTATACATATTATAGATTTGGATATATTAAATAAAGATTGTAATGAAATTATGCTGTGGTTATCACTTGACTTATTGGAGAAATTAAATATCTATAAATAAGTTAATAATAATTAATATAGACATAAGGTAACTTGGCGAATAAAAAATTATGTGAGTAAAGAAAGGTTTCTTATACAGTAAATTGTTATAATTATTAAAAAGAGTCTAATGCATATTTCCTTTGGAACTGACATCCCGATAATTGTTTTCAATTAATTAATTCTTGAAACAATAGACCCTTTACTTGATATATGCAAATTATGAAATTTTTTAGTCCGCTGGAGCATGGCATTTTAAAGACTGGGAATTTTCTTTAACCAGGAACAGCCTCAGGGTTCAAGCGCTTTGTGTATTGTACATATAGGAGGGCCTTAATTTGAGTACTTGTAAAAAATTTATCTGTTTTGGGTTGTATGATCACTTGTTTGAGTTTAAGAGAATAGTGTTCGGTTGGTCATTAATAGTAACATTAAATCTTTATTTATTCATAATATCAATATAATAATAGAAATTAAGCTTCTGCCTTTGCTCTGTATGTATGTTTGACCACTGTTTTATCGAGCTGGTGTGTGTTCTGCTTTTGTGGAGATACTAATTTCATATTTTTATTTATTTATTAATCCTTTATTGCTGATACCCAGTATAATATATTAACACTTGTTGAAGTTACATAAAATTAATACTTAAATAAAACTTAATCTAATACATCACTTGACCTGTTTAAGTAATCAAGTTTCATATAGAGACGAATTAACAAAAGCGTCTCTAGCCAATGTAGTGCCTGTGTGTAACTAGAGCCAAAAATAAAAATATAATAGGTACAAATGCCCACAGGCGCAGGTTCAAAGGCCGGCGCCCCCTCGCATCGGTGTGCCGTGCGCTCATGTGCAACACACACCCCACACAGGTAAAGCTTTAGGATAACACTCTAAAAAGTTTTATTACTAATAGTATTAGAATTTTTAAATAAAACTTGCATGAGATATTTCTTTCTACTTAGATAGAAAACCAGCCTTGCGATTCTGTAACTCACTTTTCGAACTCACACAGCGGTTTTCACAGCGGCGGTCGCGCTCAAATCAGTCGTGAAGCAGTCATTTTATGATTTGGCATTCTGATAAGGATGGAGCTTGTAGTTTATTGTTTATCAGAATGCCAAATCATAAAATCGAAACGTGAATCGGAAAGAATCGCAAGGCTGCAATTAATTATTTTAAATAAAATATACTGGCAGGGTAATTTGTTGTGAGCGCGTGTCTCATACATTCACAAAGTCCGGTTGCTGATGTCTTGCTATACATGATATTTACACTAAATATAAGTTGCCTTTGCCTATAATAAATACCAAAGTAATACAAAGGACAAAGAGGAAATACGCTCCAACTGAAGCGAGAGCCATAAAGTTTACTACTGATCTCAGGGGAGAGATGGACGGAACTGAAAACGAACGTGGGCTTCTGGGATTTGGATAAAATGGATATATGCAGTTCCTCTCTATACGACAATAGAAGCGAGTTTTTAGAAGTTTTAGACGCAAAACCAATTTGTCCTTTCACTATAGTGATATTATTCAAATATCTACTTTAAGGTAAAACATCCTAAAACGTTATTAATAATAATTTATTTCGAAGAATATGATATATGGTGGTACAATCTATAGTTCGCATATTCTGCCATAATGGCGTGCAAATTTGTCTTATTTATTTATTTATTTGCTCAACAGTATTCCTACAGCTACTCACTAAACAATATCCAAACAATTACATTATACACAAAAGCCAAAAACGGAATACACATTCAAACATAAACAAAGCACAGTTTCACCTTCATATACAAAAAATATAACAAACTATATATGTATTTATAATCAATTGTAAGTTCTAAGATACATTGATCATTATAATATATATTTAATATAAAGGAAGAATAACTAAGCCATAATTAATAAAATATACCAGTTTTTTAAATTATTTTTTTAAACATTTTTTAGTTACATTAAATACATTTATTTGCTGGTAATTTGTGTTAGAATCTGAAAGTAGATGACTGAGTTACGTAAATAGTTTGTATTAGACCGAGGAATTTTACATAGTTGGGTTTGCCTTGTATTTTATGGCTTTAACTTGTATGTCTTAAAAGGTAGAATAAAATTACAATTACATTATGAGACATATCATATAGTCAATTCTTATATTATTTTATCACTACATCATCGTATTATTACGTTATCAAATTAATATAAATTATAATGATTTTCGCAAATAATCATTAATACGTATACATTTTTTCGAAAAGTATCACATTAAGTCGATTTTTAAGAACGTAGTAGGAAGATCTTTTAATATTTTTGGTAAATTATTATAAACCTTGATTGCTATCTTGAGTGTTATCCTGTGTCTTGCACACGAGCGCACTGATGCTAGGGGACGCGAGCACGGCCTTTAAACCTGCGCCGGTGGGCAGCGGCATGTGTGTATCATGAGGCCGGTAGGCCTAATGATACACACATGGGCTAGAGACGCTTTTGTTAATTCTTATCTATATTAAATTAGTGTCTTGACAAAAGCAGAACAAAAGTCAAAAATCATTTATTCATATAGGTAACACAATGTACACTTATGAACGTCAAAAAATAAATATATATTAAATGCTTGTAATTTTACACTGCCAGTTCTCAAATCAAGGTCGTAGAACGGATGAGAAGAACTGTCATAAACTCTCCGCCACTCTTTTTAAACACACACCAGCTTCGTAAAACAGTGGTCAAACAGACAGGACGCTTATCTAATTTTAAGTGACACCGTCGCCCATGGGCATTTATAATACCAGGAAAGTCAGTACTTCTCTTGAAGGACTAAATAGTATTGTTCTGAAAATACGATGGATTGCTTTTTCCAAAAAACAGTGGTTGTGGTGAAGATACGCTCAGCTGTGGAACGTAAAATATACCATATTCATTAATAAACCCTTCTATATGTAAGCTATTCCAATAATTGAGTACACTTTCGTGACTACAATCATTAGATAACGGATATGAAACAATTTCATTTGACTAAGTCGTGTTTTTTATCGAATTGACGGCCATTTACATGATCAACATAGATCGGTTACCTTATTGATACTTACAATTTAATGACAAATATATTAAAGTAACCTTTCATAGCCTCTACAGTCTATCAGTCAGTAATCAGTCAGTCTAACCTAAACCTATCTTAAACTCTTATGCCCCCGAAATCTAACATAATATGTTATATTAAAAAAATTCATTGTTATCTCAAGAAACTCAAATGATAGGTTTTAGGAAGAAATAACTAGGAAATTGTTAACGAAATACAGTAAATGAATTTTAAAAACATTATGAAACACTGCAATTCAAATTCCAAATGATTTTAATAAATTTTCGAAGAGCCCCCCTAAACAATCAAATAGCCCCCTTTGTGGGGCGTGGTCCCCACGTTGGGAAACACTGGTCTTAGTCCTAAGAGGTACTTTACAGAACGAGCGAATTGCGGCCAAAGAATTAAAGAAAGCAAAAGTTGTTTTATGAAGGCTAATCGACTCCACAGAAAATATTACTGAAACAGGTGCAACAAATGTGTAACAGACACATTTGTAATTATGCTACGTAAAATGACGTAATCATAAGTCTATGTAAAGAAGACCAGTTACCTTTTAGGTCTGGGCCTTTTAGATTTTGTATCTCTTTCGTGACAATTCGTTTTTTAATCAGCCTTCTGAGCCTGAAACACGCCGTCGACTTTTTGGGTCTAAGGCAGGCACGATGATTTTCTTCACCGTTCGAGCAAGTTTTAAATGCGCACTTAGACAGAAAGTCCATTGCTGCACAGCCGATACGAACCTACGACCTACGACCTCGAGATTCGCACGCTGAAGCCACTTTTTTTTTCATTTGGCGTTACGCATATCCTTCCACGGCACGACTCCCTCATGATGAAAGGTTAGGTTAGGTTAGCTACTGTTACTGCTCGCTGCTGTGCATACCCACTAAAACCTCGCGGCGCCACCAGCAAAGCAGCCTAGTACGCATCCCGCCACGCGAATAGTCGCTGATATTACGGCCCGTTACGCCCGTGAATAATGTGAAATGGACCTTGGCACAGCAAGAGACCATACTTACATACTCTAATTCGCGCTGATTTGATTTATGAGAGCTGAGGGATATCGAGTAAAATACTTGCAATAATGTGTCAGAATATTCCTTTGGACATATGAACCTCTATTCCCCCGCTGATTCGTCTGCGTGCCCATTACACGACGCGTTGCACGATGGAACAGCGACGCGGATGGGCTGCGGAATCGACCGCCCTGGCCCTCTTCCTTATGGCACATGACGGCCTCGGCAAATCTCTGGAGGATTTCCCACGTGCCGTCACTGTCCGTGCTTGTAATACAATGTGCGCTGAATCCACTAGGCCAACATTGCTCAAGTCTACGTAAACTATACCTAATTATCTAATATATTCAGAAATTATGTAAGTCAGACGTGACTGTCCAACAAGCCTGACTAAAAAGCAGACAACAAAAAATGTATCTCATTAAACATTACTTTCTTGCACGTCTCAACTTCGTAATTTTGTAAATAGATTATGGCAATTTGGTAAAGAAATTGGACCTTTCCAAAGAATTCTTTCATTAAAAAGTTTCGTAATATTTCCTGCCCATTAATATTTATTCATGGTTTTGTAAATATTAATCGCAACTGAATTGATTTTTGCATTTTAATGAATTTATTGAGCGCCACGTTATTGAATTATTTCGACGGTGAAATGGAATTCGTAACTTGGTACAATTAATTGAAAAAGTTACTTTTTCTTTTCTTAAGTAAATAGAAGAAATTACTTGACTGGCTTTCTACAGTAGAGAAGATTTTAAATTCAATATAATACTAACCGTTGTAGAGCACATTTTTTTATCGATTTAAAGTCCAATCTTGCTCGTATACCGTTCACGATAGCATTCTACAGCTGCAGCTCCGTTGATACACACTTATCGAACACCAGAGCATGATGATTACTTTAAAACGCGTATACAGTACAAATCATTTCTCAACTCTACGTTCTCTGACCAAAAAAGAAGTTTTAATTAAGTGTCTGGTACATGTATCAAAGAAACTATTTTGATTTCCAATTCCAATATTTCCCTAGTTTCGTCATAATCTCTGACGGATCAGCTGCCTGTGCCTGAGTAGTTGCCGTTCTTTTGTTTAATTCTTCCTCTCGATGTTTTACAATACAATTATGTTTGTGCCGAAATATTACAAACATTGCTGCGGTTAGCATTTCCGTATGTTCGCCAATCGATTGCTTGTCAACCCTCTTTTCACGGACAGACGAAGCTTCATTGCATCCGAAGGGTTTCTTTTAAGTTTTCGCCAATTCAAGTCACGTACTAACAAAAGTAATTTTACGATACGGCGATTGAATTTATCAGCCAATAGATAGTCTAACGCCTGGTTAAGATTCTCGTGAATACGCGCAAGTCGAACTTGTTTCATTAAATCGTTAGATTCGGTTTTTAAACGAAACTTAAACTGGACTTTCTGTCTACATTGTGAGAAAACCGCTATGTTTGAGACCCAAAATAGTTGGTGTGTGTCAGCCACAGAAGGCTGATCACCTACTGAAATCTGAGGACCAGATCTTGTTTTTATAGAGTACGTCGTTCTTTCATAACTTTAGTTCAGAGAATAACAAGTTTGTAAATCTTCGTTGTAACAGCGCCGTCGTAATTGGTGTCATTCAATATACAAAATCGATTTATAAGACATCAAAAACCTCAAAACAGTTATCAATTACTCTGAAAAAGTACGAAATGTACGAAATAATTTATTTATTTGTTCATTAGTATTCTTACAGCTACTCAATAAACAATATCCAAACCATGTGTATTCCGTTTTTGGTGTGTATACTGTATAATGTAATCATTATACACACCAAAAACGGAATACACATTCAAACATAAATATAAAGCACAGTCAACATTTTTTACCTATTTGTACAAAAAATAAATAAAAAACATATGTATATTTAGAATACATTCCAAGATGCATTGATCGTCTAATAAATATAAAATTCTCGTGTCACAATATATACTTCTCCGATTCTTATGATTTTTTTAATGCATATTCAGTAAGTCTGAGAATAAGCTTCTATCTATCTTTCAAAACTCCTAAATTTTTATTTTTATTTTTAAGATGAAATTTTTAGTTTTGATTTTTTTATGTGTATCATAAAACATCTCATAGTCACATAATCACATAGCATACAAAAATAAATAGAATTCTTAAGTATTAGTCTATCTAGTTATTATATATAATATTTGAGAACATTAGTTAATATATATATTATAAACACACAGTATTAAAAAAACTACATACCGTAAACAACACCATGAATACCCATGGAAATTCCTCAATGAGGCGGCAACTTCAAACAGGTTTATACCTTCGTTAAAGATTTTTGAATTTACATTAGAATTAGTAATATAATGATAATGATACGACCTGCCCTTATAAATGCATAATACAAACCCGTCCGAACTCAGAAGGGTTGGCTAATCTTACAAAGGGTAGTGGTTTGCGGTCTGAGACATGCGGGCTCTTTTAATTTCAACTATCCTGTAATGAGGTTCACTGTTTAAGTATTTACTTGTACATAATACTATATATTTTCATAAAACTTCAATAATTTTATATATTGTTTTATTGCATTGGAAATAAATTTTGTAGCTATTAATTTCTAGTGCTATATTTTTGGTCATTTGTTTTAATTGACAAAGAAAAAGCTCAAGATATAACTGGTTTCAAAATTGATTACAACTTAAACTAAACTATTGCTGCATAATTGTTTACTTAATTTAAGATTATATAGGAAGTTGTAATATTAACGTTATTATTATAAATATAAATTTAACGCCATCTACAGTAACAAGCTATAAATAATTTTTCAACTAAAATGTTACAGTTTGTTAAGATATTACGTAGATGGCACTAAATTAACGTTACTATAATTGTGAGTAAGCGACATCTATCGAATGTGTATTAAAATAACAACAGCAGATTACAGCGCCATCTATCTGCGCTATATTACACTACTACAATGACAGTTATTATACAGATTTATAATTATATCAGCGCCATCTCTTTGAAATTCATTAAACTAGACATATCTAAAACCCCAATATGAAACTCATTGCTCGTTTGAATTATCCAATTAATTATTTAATTTATAATCACAGAAATAAACAATTTTATAATTGAATAATTCATATTTCGTGTTATCCATGAACTTAAATTAAAACTTTAAATGTAATTCTTAAACTAGAAAAAAAACGATAGGTCACATTTATAGATGGAATTTATTTCTCACTATGTCAATAGATTATAGCATTTAAACAAACATAAATGTAGTTAATATAAACGTCTTTATCATCCATCGCAACAGTTCTAATGAAAACAAAATATTATAATCATGGCTTTGTTGTACCTAAACTTACTAATCAGAATATCAGGCTCAATATGAGCTATCACAATTCTCCACCGACGGTCCTTCCCACTGATGTATAATTGACAAGGTTCAATAGAAAACTCAAAAATATCATCAAATTATTTATTTTCATTGAATATCACAGTAGGCAAAGACCCGGCGAAAATCTGAAAATTACACTACCGAAGCATCCAGTAACGCAACTTTTACAACTATTAGGTATTTCTTAGTGAAACGATTGCGATTATATAGACATTATAATATCATAGAAATATTTTCATTTCAATGTTACGTTACAAATTGTACAACTTTCAGACTCGCATTAAGAGACATAAAATACTGAATCAAACAATTATATTTTCAGACATTCCACCGATATAGTTAAAATACAACTGTATACATAACTTCGAAAACTATTTGATCGATTTTCGCCTATGAATACGATCACGTCTAAAAATAAGTTAATGTTCTAGAAAATGCCCTAATTAGTCAAAAATTACATTAACAAGGCATCGTGGTTTTCTAAAATAATTATTGGATTTTCGTCACTATTATGCGCGACCGCATTTTTCTAAGTTCATTCATAACTTTTAAATTAATTAAACTAAATCATTTGACTATCACACATACTTTCTACTCAACAGAACAACACTCGCAGAATTCAATGCACTAATACTTATTAATACATCTAGACTTTACATCACAATGAAGTGCTGAAAGAAGACTACTAATATTGGTCAAGAAACAATTGGTCAAGAAGATATGTTTAAAGAGCCGTGACGACTTAAAATTTGATATTCGAGTAAGATATGACTTGGACAATTTCTGACAACCACGAAGTTCATAGAATCGCTAATATCAGCGACGAAGATTCCTGCTTCTGTGCTATTGTATAGGTGCTTAATAAACGTATATTTGCTTCAGTTGAGGTTTGAGCTCAGGTGGAATAGTGTAGACCTCTTGTTCGGGCTTCTTCTTTACTAATCTCTTCCAACGACCGCCAATATTCTTACGTAGACTGCGGAAACTCGCTCGCTCATTACCGATCGGCTGCATCAAGTTGTCCTGGAAAGAGAAACAAAAAACATTAGATACAATATAGAACCGGTGCGGACGAAAATTTCTAGGAAGAGTCGTAAGTATTCGTTTGAGTTTATTGTAAGCCAAGGCCCCGTGAAAACAATGCAAGAAACGAAAGGTAATTCCTAAAATTCAACACCCGTACAATAACCCGCTAGCGGGTAACTGTTCCGTTATCGTCCCCAATGCATTTATAGGTGCATTTGCACTGCAGTAGAAACAACTTCCAGTTACACAATGCCCTCTTCAAGATATTTAAAGCAACACGACGGTTGCCATCCAAACAAAACTACAGACAGAAGGCCATCTTGTATACGTTAAATATTATTACTAAGCGTCATTCCAGACACATTCTATTCAAGACCAGTTTTGCTTGTATATTTAGGATCTTAGCTTTAACGTGAAACGGGCATATGAATTATTTTATAAGTGGTTATTTGTAGGAAGCTGGCAACTAATCACTGAGGCCATACGTGTCTGAGGCGAGCCTTGAATGCGATATACAGCTGTATTAGCATTCTTTGCTTCCTTGTGCCGTTACAATATGGGTGGTCTTGAGTTTTTTAAACAGTTAAATTGAACGTTCAATTGTTTCAATAGGTATCAGACCGTGATATTTAGGTTAAAGTTTTACGATATGCTACTGCAGCTGTTGTATTAGTCTCCTTTGTTTGAGGAAAGAAGGTCGAACGGTTACAACATGTTCGCCTTGTGCAGCTTTCTACTCAGTAAGCGTGTCCCGACATTTAAATTTACTTTGCACTTAGACGCTGCGTGTTCGTGGTGTAACCGACTCTCACTAGAGTGGGGGCGTGGGACGGTCCCGTCACGTTTCTATTAATTATGCTCACGCTTTCCATATTGTTATTTGAAACTACTTTTAACTGGAAACGTAACTATTGCGCGCTAAATTTGAAACGGGGTCAAGTATAACTGATGTAACCGTTGTTAGTTTAATTCAAAAATATCATTCATGTTTTGGGAATTCAGTAATCGGTAAACTAAGAATATTTACTAACCTGATCATGGGGATAGACGTAAGGCGGAGGCAGCGGCGGTGGGAACTGCCACAGAGGCTGCTGGCGGAAGGCAAGAGGCTCGGGCGGCGGCTGCGGCGCAGAGGCCTGGAGCACAGCTTCAGCTGGGTGTACTGAAGCAGAGTGCTCTTCCCTCTTGCGCAGCTTACTGTGGACGATGCGAATCGCCATCATAGTACCGTTATTCCCAACCATGGTATCAAAAGAGTCCACGCAAGAATAACTGAATACACTGGGCTGGATCACAGGCAATAAGTTCCAGTCGGGCAGTCACAACATTTCACAATTTCACTCACAGCCGTACGCGGTCGGAACAACGCTTAACTAAGAACTAATTAAATAATTATCACAATATTTTTATTAAGTAGAGCTATTGCACTATCACTGCTGCTAGGAACGCGCGGTAGGCCGCGTTATGCGAGCTTCAGCTGCGCGGTGACTAGAATGTTATCGTGAAGAATGGCCGGCAGGTGCCTAGCAAAGCGCTCGCTCGTGCCAAACGACCTCTACGGAGTACTCCATGCGTCTGAGTTGAAGTGGAGGGGCGGCGATGGCTTTTATACGTTCGCCTCTGACGCGGCGCCAGCCGCTGAAAAGGTGGGCGGGGTGCGGGTGAAGGGGAAGGTACGTCGGTTTCGCTGTTTTCCGCGAAAACCAACGAACACTCAATGCTATCGAATAGTCTACACTCCCATAATACAATCGAATTTATTTCTTGACGCATGGATCGACTTTCGGTATTCCCAGTTATTGATAAAGATTTACACCACGTATTTTCTAAGCAGCTATACCATCACGTGTTAATTATGTATCTGCAATTAGTGCTACACATTCTTTGCCTAGACAGCTGTGAGTGAAATAATTAACGGCCTCGAACACAGTACACATATTCTTGCGTGGTAACCGATAAAAATACAATATATAAGAAAGTTGAAATCTAAAGAAAAATTATACTCCCTATAACTTAGATCTAACAACGAACTTAAATAGAACATATCTAAAAGCATAGTTTTATCAACTATGGCTTCAATAACAGTCACGCCTCGAACACTTCATCTAAGTAGGTAATCGGACGAGCCCGTATTGATTTTGATGATAAAATGTACGCAAGGGATAATATCATACACATTTCACCATCAAACTGAGTTCAAAGTCCGTAAAATAAAAATATAGAGAAATCTCGTACCCAGTACACGCCAGCTGGGTCTATGGATCAACGCGACTAAGAATATTTTTTGCATCTCTCTCTATTTTATTTGTGTTCCCGTTTACGAGTAAGAGAGGCGTGTATTTAGAATGTTCTACTTGAAAAGGCAAAGTAGGGTTGCAGGGCAAGGGAGATGGCAAGGTACATTGCCCTTAGTTCCCGCTCAAGCGAGCCTACGGGCCTTTGACTTGTGGAAAAAAAACACAGGTAGTAAGTCATTATAAGTTGTTACCCTTGAAAATGTCTAGAGGATATCGTCAACGTATATAATGACTTAACTTTTTACTTTGTTTGAAACAGTCTTTGGCAATTTACGCTTGTAATTAATGATTTAAGTGGACTAGGCACGTTTCAATTGGTTTCACGTATAATGCAATATTATAGAGGATGCGTTCATTCCATGTTGCGTTTTAATAATTTCTGGGTAGTATTGTGTCATGTGCGTTGACAGTGCCACGCTTTGATCTGAAAATTATGGGATTGCTTAAGAATATCATGATAATTCTATTAAAGTTATTTTATTATAACCTTTAATTACCTATTACAGGTAATGCGTGAGAACATTGCGTTTCATATTCTAAGTAGGTACACTTAATTCTTTTAAACATTTTTCTATGCAGTATGTCAAACAAATATGAAAATTGGCCCAACAACACACCTATTTTATCAAACGAACTAATTAAGATAAAAAGGTAGAAACATATTTCGATTGACCTTTACTTACGTCAATCAGAGGCTATCGGTGTTTCCCATATAAATTTTTTACGAAAATCACGTTCAATACGACTGAATTTTTAGTAAACATAAGATAATAGGAATCTACGTGACAGAATTATGTTCTAGAAAAATTAAATAAAACCTAACCGAAAAAGTTTCCAAGATCTGGCATTGACGTCAATATTAATATAAGGGTCAATAGGGGGTACAATTTTAATAGTAGTTATCGAGAGCTTGATATATAAATTAATGGCATCACTGATTGCGATCAATAAGTTCTTAATGTAGTAGAATAGTCTTTTCATAAGGTAGAATATTTAAAGCCAGGCAAAATACAACCGAAAGAATTAGAGTAAAAAGTCCGATTTCTCTTTAAACTTTATTATGAAATAAACTGGCGACACATTAAAAACCTATCCATATGATGTATGTAAAATAGATGTAGTCGTTTCAATATAAAATTAGATAGCTATCATTCTATTTTGGTATACAACAAACACGTCAAAAGATTATAGAATATCTTCAACTTGACAAACATGTTTCTAGTTTATAAAAATTTCATTACGAAAGGGGAGTTAATACAAAGATGATATAACTTAATTTGGTTCAGAAAAAGTAATTTAAGAGTGAGGTCAAACAGATATTTATCGTTACATGACTACATTATAATCCCTTTGGTGATTATGATAATTATTTAAATTGTTATCTTGTGGCCTCACTCGTATTCTCTTGAGGTTTGTTTATACAGAGTTCTTATGTTTATGAATCTGAACCAAGGTGTAATATAAACTTTATGGCGTAGATTGTGGGAACTTCTCACTAGTCAAAAATGAATTAATTGGAATTCTACGAATTGAAGGTGTGAGATTCTAATACCAACTAAATCAATCGAATTGCAACGTCGTAACTAAACTTATCTCTTTTCATTACAGCAGAAACACAATTCGACAGAAAGAGGCGAAAGACGGATATATAAGGATGGATAAAAATGCTGTGTTTTTTGTGTACGAAAATATTATGGTTAGGGAAATGGTCAAAGTGAAATTGGATATTTGACCTAGACCTTGAACGAACGGATATCGATCCGTTTTGTTAATATCTTATTCCTTAAGAACAAACTTTTTGTTCGATATTCTGACTCATTCAATACCATTGTCCGGTTTTAAATAGATTGTAAAGTTAAATTGAAGTTTTATTTTTACATTCAACATAAATCGGTTAGGTTAAATCGATTAAAATAACATATTCTGTATTCCTTGACTTAAAAAGTATATGGCAATGCTGTTCACAAGCAAATATCGAGTGATACGTGGAATTTACCTTGACCAGCTAGAAGTCAACCTTGGTGCATACGGGTGTTGCGAATGAATTGTACATGAAGTTGAATAAAATGTATCAATTTGTTAAGCATTTCTGGTATTTCGTTCCCTATCATGAAGCAAACAAGACAATTACCCGCGCTCAAAAGGATTGTGTTTGTTCCTTCCGCACAGGCAGACAATGGTCTTGTCAACAGAGAGCACGATCAGAGAGTTGTGTCCAAGCAACACGCCGACTTCGCAGTTTTCCTCTTTACACTTCATCGCCTCTAAGGCGATCGGAGCGAAGAGCATCGAAAGGCGGGCACAGACACTAGACACGAGCTCGTTTGGGCGGCAGTTCGACGCTCGAGTCCCGGCACGTTTTGGCGCAGACTGCCGATCAGCCGGCGGGTTTCATACCGCCGATGGCGAGCGTGAGTATTTGACTGGCGTCGACACCACGCCTCGCACGGCGCAGCGGTGGGTGGCGACTGAGTACGCACCTCTCCCGTTACCTCATTGCCATGATATGGGGACTCGACCTCGCTACGCGAAAGCCCTCCGCGGTCACGGAGCGTAACACCAAAAAACACTTATGAAGTGAATAACAAAGATACTTTAATTCAGAATCTGCGTCATTGTCACCTAAAAGATTCGTCTCGCATGGTATTACAAATCGCTACATTGTTTCAAAGTCTGTCATGTTTGTATAGAGGTTTCCATATTTTTCGAACAATTGTGCGGCACAAAGGCGCCAAAACAAAACAATGTTTGCTAAGATACATGACAATTGACAGTTGCATTTTGACGTAATAGACAGGATACGGTAGTGAAATTGTCTCTACTATTAATGTCTTTTAGAGAAAGTCTTTTAACAAGTTTCAAAACTTATTTCTTCGTTACTTTCTAGTTGGCGAAACTCATACGAGGACACGAAGCTCACGACTAGCGACAATCTGACGTCAGACCTATATGTTTTGTGTTGATTACTTAAGAAGATTAAATAATATGAACGGTGTTATGCGTATTGCTAATAGTATCCGGCAACAAGCTACCACAGGGACATAATTACGAGTAATATTTACTAGAAATCTGAATCCTATTGTAACCTACTGTTCTACATATCTTTGAAAATAAATATTCAGCATATATTACAAACTATGGATGTATGTATTACAAAAACTCACCCTATTCCTTCCACATGAATGATTCCATCGAGCAATGTTCAAATATCCGATTTAAAAAAACTTAGATAAGCTCTAAACTAACAATAGATATACGACTCTTAGATAAACAGAATTTTACGAGAGCTGACGATAGTAGCTAACGTAAAACGTCGTTTGTGGAGCGTAAAATATATAGGAAATTTAATGGTTTTAAACCAGTGATAGATTTTATATATTAAGGACAGTTTATATCCGATATTCTAAAAGATGTATAATGCAATATACATTTGTCTGTGTGACTTTGAATTTTTTTATATTAGTCGACGATTTCAGCTCGTAACAAGATTCGCAGAATCGAACTCAGGACCTTCGGATAATCCGCCTGTCAAACTAAGCTACCGAGACGGCAATTGTTATTTTTTTTTATTAAATTCAATACATTTCCTTACTCTATATACGGGTCTAACAATACCTACCTGCCTAAATTCATTTAAACAATTGTTTTATATTACCTTACATTAAACGCTTTTAGGAAACGCTACGAAGATTTACTGCTCTTTAAATACTAACGAAAATATACGATCTACTATCCAGACGCCAAAAATTGGCTCCAATCCAACCAACAGAGGACCTTGGTAGCCCATTGTATAACGTTTAATTACTCGATACTGGCGTCAATTACGAAGTCTTAGGACAATATGTAATATGACAATTAACATGGGAAAAATATGCTTATTTTAAGCGGGTTTTGTAATAGTTAAAACTCACCAGATATAAAATAACAGTCCATGAACTTATTCAACGTATAACATTACTTATGTTTAAATAACAGTTGTAAAATTAGTCATAAAGAAACAATTCATATCAAGTATAACTAGTTTGACCAAGAAATGCCTAATAGGGCTTCGAGATACCTTATTTGTTTAAGTATCAAATTTATTGGTATAAGTAAGGGCTGGGACAGAATAATAAAAATGTGCGTGTACTAGTGTACACACGTTAGAAGTGAAACTTCTTTATGACCTCATTTTTCGAAAAATTATCTATATGCAACTAACTTTACAGAAATTGGTTAAATAAAGTTATATTAGATAAAGTTTAACAAAAGGCTTTTAATATCACAGACTTGAATACAAATAATACAATTATTTCATTTTACCTTATTACCACTAAGATTATTACAGAATTTCATAAATTGTAATATAATTTTTAGTATCATTGTTATAGTTATTATAAATTTTTGTTATTAATGTTTTAGAATCTCTTCGAATCAACCGTGGTAGGGACGAGAAAAAGACGCGCGTAACGGTCAAATGTGACGCGTAACCGAAACATGTGACGCGTAACCGAAACATGTGACGTTTAACCGAAACATGTGACGCGTAACCGAAAAATGTTACACTAAATTTTTTTCCAACCCCGATAAAGAAGTTTCACTTCAAAAATCTTTACATCATCTATATATACAAAAGAAAGTCGTGTTAGTTACACTATATATAACTCAAGAACGGTTGAACGATTTGGATGGAAATGGGTGCGCAGGTAGCTTAGAACCAGAAGTCGGGCATAAAAACACAAAACTGACAGCTAAACGTAATGTTATCTATGGTTAAGTGTGATTAAAAATTTGACAATTAGAAGTTTTGATGTTGATAGGTTGTTGTGTTTATTTCGTGCCGCTATTACCAAAACTAAGACGATCTAATCTTTGTCGAGAAAGCCGTAATGCAATAAATTGGTGGACCGATTTTGATGAGTGTTTAAATAGTTCAGATAATTTACAATTAGATGTTTTTATAAGTTTGAAAATTTGTATTTAAGATGTGTGTATGTACTGGATAACGTCTGTCGGGTCCGCTAGTTTGAAATATATTATAAGTAGCTGTTAAGAGACACACATTTAAGCGGATTTTTGTGAATTAACAATCCTTTAACGATGTGTACTGTACACACATCGTAAAGGATTGTTATGATAATGTTTTGTGCAAATTAAAATTGGTATTCCGGAAATTAATTAGTATTCTGAAATCGTATATAGTTTAACGGGAAATATGTTTAATTATTTAAAATTGTATTGTAAACTAAAACAAAACAAACAAACAAAAATTTAAATATATTAAAAATATAATATATTTCACGTATACTAACTTACTTGTAAATTTGGAAATTAATTTCTAACAATAACTAACATATTCGCAAGATAATTGTAAAAAATTTGAAAGTTTCATGGTAAATATTTTTTAAGGAAGAATCCTTTGCAAAATCTATTAGAAAATTAATATTTGTGATCGAAGGTACTATCAGATCTATTAGTTTATTAACAAGTGAATAGTTCTGATAGAACGTAAATGTGTGAGTATCGCGTTATCACTATTTGAGTTATAATAATTATAGCAATTATTGCTACCGTGTGTTATAGCTTTATATTCGCCCGTATACTATTAATTAGGTACAAAATTAGTTCCTTTAATAACCTTGATTGGATTGGTATTGAATGTTATCTTTTTTAATTTTGTTTTTATATAAATGACAAAAGTACTTTTTGGTTGAAATCTAAAAAAGTCATTAGTTAATATAATCATACTTAAAATAAATGGTAAAAATCGTAGAAATATTACCTTTACCTAATTAAAACGCGTTTAATAATCACTTTTAATTTCAACATTTAATTAAAGATAATTCATTGCATCAATAGGATAGGATTGTAAAAAAAACAATTTACAAAATTTTAATTGCTTCAAATGCTTTTTAAAAAATCTTATACTATAGTTTTTGCCGAATGTATACTAAACTGTAAGTTTTCTGTAGCATGTTTAAATATGTAATTATAGATTCCGCATATGTGACATTGGCCGTATATAGACAAATGTTTGAATTATTTGCCCATGACCGTCTATGGATAAAGGAATTTGTGTGCTTAGTAATTTTCCAGTATGAGAAAAAATATTTATATTATTATTCTTAAGAAAACGAGCAAATCAATATCTTAGACAAACTGAATACGTGGAATTTCAAAGTATTTATTTATAATTAGACAAATATTATATATGTTCTTAATTATTTTTGATAATCTTCTGATTATTATGCTATGCTTCAAAAACAAGTTATTTAAAATAATAATAGACACATTTAAAGCCGATTGATTAGTGATTTCACTTTAGACAGGGATCATGATTATTATACATATTACATTATATACATATACAGCGAGGAAATGCAGGTACACTGCCACAAACCAACCTTTTTAAATTTGTTTTAATTTCCTTTTTATAATTACTATGTTGGTTAAGAAAATCGTAAATACTGTATATTTGATTGTTATCAAATTCAATTCCTATTCATACATAATATAATTTCCATCAACTATCTTAATTTTTAGTTAAACAGCGTTTTTACCATGCAATTAAAATCTTATTTGAATAACAATAATGTTTAAAGCACTTACATTCTTTTTATGATTTTGCTAAACGATCGTTTGATCACTGTCAAGAAGTACATTTTTTTCACTTTTTGTTTCATTTACACTTTGAAGTGAAGTCGAGATAAGAATTAGTAATATATTTAGATGAATTGTCAATAGATCGAGACTTTTATTGTATAATTACGGCACGACTGATGCGCACCTCCACTTGCTAATCACACTGAATCAATATAGGGCAGGTGTAGTTACGTTTAATTTTTTTTGCATCTACCTTCATTGTTTTGTTTCTTATCAATTTTGAAAATAGAACACTTTTTGTTTAATTTGTCTAAGGCCGGCATTCAGAAACGTATCCAGACTTGGCGTTTATCAAAATTGTATTTCAAAACGTATAGTTTGAGAGGAGTTAATACTAGAGTCAAGTACATTCAGTCGACTAAGCTAAACCTATGAGCATTCTGACCCTGATACATGTCAAATTTTGAGTCTATGATATGCCAGGTTACTCCCGATGTTTAAGTTTAACATGCACAAATAGGAAATGCAAAGATAGGAAAATCATCTTTGAATGTCACGCCACCAGAATAACCTTTATTTTTTACAATACTGTACCTAAATATCAAACAATTGATCAGCAATAACAAAACGTTACGAACATAATATCCTTGCAGACTTTGGTACATTCTATTACCTTGACTAAACTAGACGTGTACAGTAAAGATATTACATCACCAAACAGATGTTTAGTAATTAATAATTCAAGTTTATTTAAGTATCAGAATCGATAAACGTCTACATGGATCAAAACTTAGAAAAAGCGTAACAAAATACCGGAAAAAGGATATTGAGTTTTACTCAGCTAATTATTTTGGCAGAGTATACGTTTACCGGCTGGGAATGCACATTTACGAAAAGTATTCTGTCACTTTGCCAAGATCAAATTGCAATTTCACAGTTCGAGAAAATTATTTACCTACGAAATAAAACAGTCAAAGCATGAAATGTAGGTGACTTTTGTGAGTATTGAACTTAATATTATTAATACGGAGTATTTCCAATGCATTTTTAATACTGGTCGAATGACAACAAATTATCTATATTAAATACTAAAATGTCACAAAGCTGTACCAATCACGCTTGTCAAGTTTCAATTGTCATCTGTCATTTGACAATTAACATTGTTCTCAGTAAATTTTGCTGGCGTTGTGTTTGCCTCCAATAAATTATAATGTAGATACAAATTATTTTTACTTGCTTTATTAACCTATTGTATTAACTGTTATAACAATTAAAAACGCCTGTACGCTTGTGTAACACGAGTAAGAACTACCTGCTTATACTCTATTGTCCCAAATCCTTAGCAAAGATAAAGTAAATTGAGAGCTTTTGAAGGTTATTGTTGTATCCGTTCGTAGAATACAAAGAGCATACAGGTATCTGTTTTAATCTCTATAGTGTAAAATATAAAACGTCTATAAAGAGCACCGATTATGTACTACCGTTAGAACGTTTTTCCGTCTAAAACGGTAACAAATTCGATTCACTATCTTTATCCGCGTTCAATAACATGGCCATATATATATTGAATTGGAGGATACTAAACTGATACTAGGATGGAACTAATCATTGTTATATTTAAGTCAATCTACATATAAATATGAACCAAAACCTTTCTCAGGGAACGGTGAAAAAAATCCGTCACTTAGGTTTTGAGTTTATCGCGCTATACAGATCGACGCGGTCTGGGGATTTGATTTTAAAATAGTATATTGCTTTAGCGAAATTGATAATTACTACATACTTTAAATGTTTATCTTGTAGTTCTTTTGCTAAGAAATCTGCTGTATTACCGCCTGTAACGGTAAATAGCAATTTTTATTACAATATTTGGTTTTGGAACCTTCTAACCAAGTTTGCGATAATTGCTACGGACATTGAAAGAAGTACATTGTCATAATTATTAAAACTATAGAGAGTGACCCAGCTGATGTTGAACATTATTTTTACCGTGGAGAACCCACGAGAGCTCCAGGTAGTTGGTAAGTGATATTGCGGTCGGCAAAAGTCCGTAGCGTCGGGCGCTAATGCGCTAATAAGCGTCGGACCTAAGTAGTTAGTATGTTATAGAAGTTGATTTGATTCTTAACAATAATTTTACGATAAGTAAGTGATTGAAAAGCTTTTATCTTTAACACTTATCTTTAGTATTATGTAAAAGTATTTTATTGAGTATTTCTGGGATTTGCTTATCGATTACGTAAGTTTATAGCTGTAAATATTGAATTTAAAATTCTAGTTGAATAATCAGTTTAGCTTGCTTTAGTTGCATACAGTTTTTTTATACTTTCCGTGTCAATTATAGTATTCCTAAATGTATTTGTGTTTACTTTTTGTTTAACCTGACAAAAATACCTTAAGCTTTGCAATTTCATGTGTTTTGTGCATTGACGTTTACAGCACGTTCTGAATAAAGAAGAAAATACTACAATTCAACATTCTCGATTCAATAGGAGCTTTTATATTTATTTCTAACTATTCGTGTTTACCAAGTAATATATGGAATCCTATATTATTTTTCTAGGGTAAGATTCAGAAACACTTAGCGCTTTGTCTGACACCCATATGTCTATTTTTGACAACTTATTGAATTTTGACATTCTGAATCCCACTCTTAGAGACTAGAAAGAGACAAAAAAGTTTCCAAAGACTGTTTCAATATATTTTGTTCTTTATGTAATTTCTGTAATATTTTCTATGCTATTTTCTAGTACTTAAATTACAAACCTATTTTCTATATTAACAGGTATAACAACTATATCAGAATTAATGGAAAATATGTTTTAGAAGACTAACTTTCACCTGTTTTAACTAGTTTACCCACACACACATATACACAGTTATTGACATCGGCAATAATGATTCATATTCTCTCAGTCTATTACTTACTTAATTGTGAGTGCCAGAAGGACGATTATAAGGCCCACAAGTGCCATGGCAATCACCACTCCGCCAATCATGTAATTCGCATCATTCGGTGCATCTGTAAAGAAAAATATTGAAATAAAACACTGAATCTTAATAATATTCTTGCTCTTTTGCGAATTTTGTAAACGTTTTTGACATTCATAAGCATGCCCTAAGACGCATCTAAACTGATTAAACGTATTTTGATTGATTGATTTGATCTCTATAACTACTTGACGATCCTACCTTTAATGAAATTGCATTTTCATGAGACGTAGATATGTGCCCCAAATTATATATAAATTTTTATATATGTGTACTTACTAATAAAACTGAAGTATGAAAACTTACTTCTCGTAACCCAACCTTACCCTACTTATAAAATACAAAAAAACATAATATTTGCGACGTAAAATACTGTGAAAAATCGTTTATAGTGGATTTTGAACCGAAATTATTCGTAATAATGTAAAACCAACGCGGAATTTTATAAAGGAAATCTTTATTCTAATAAAATGACCACGCAATTATATCCTTAAGGAAAACACAATACGTATTCGTGGAGGAAGCTAATTTTTGTTTTAATTGCTCGGTTGACCCAGCGTTGTTAAACGAGTTCCCACACCCAACTCATTAGACGCAGACTATTATTTTAGCACTGATGACAAACTCGAAAACATTTGCATTAAATAAAAAACATCCATTATTTCCAAAATTAAGACTGATTTGTTTTTCTTTTGTCTTTTATTTTAAACTAGTAGACTCGGCCAAGCGTTGCTGTGGCTAAGATTTTTGATATATTATATAGTAGTAGTAAACTATTCAAGAGAAAAGGCAGGAGAACACCAATCCACCATGCTTTTTTGGTGGTTATGCCATTAAATTGTAGCTTATGTGAAACGTTGGTAATTATTTTGATAGGGATCAATACATAGGTACGAATAAAGAGCCTTTTCTAGCGGTAGGTGGTATTTTAATAAAAAAAAATTAATAAAAGGACGCTTATTGTGACGTAACTATAAAAGATAGAGAGATGCTGTCGCGACATTTTTTATAGATAGTGATGTGTCCTAAAAAATTGTAACACATCATTTTGTTCTATCATTAATAGTTTTCGCAGCGCACACGATTGAAGGAAGTTTTTTGTTTATTTTTTTACACCTTGGGTTAGATTATTCAAGTTTTAGTAAGCATCCCTAATTTTTTTGAAAATAAAACATAGCCTATGTCACTCGGGAATAGTGTAGCTTGCCAACGGTGAAAGAATTTTTGAAGTCGGTCCAGTAGTTTTGGAGCCTATTTATTTCAAACAAACAAAAAATCAAACCTTTCCTCTTTATAATATTAGTATAGACAAAAGAAACCATTGTTACAGGGATGACTTTAAAGCGAGCGGAATTTAAAGTTTAATATTTCTAAATAAATAGTAAAATTCAGTTGCGATCACAACTGGATCAACTGTTACTTGTTGTAGCTACTTGGAAGTCCTCTGTCACTGCAGTAATCGTACGCCATTTTATGACGGCTTTAATAAATGGAAAATACCAGATCGATATGAATTCTAAAGCCGGGTCCAGACGAGTGTAACGTGTAATGTAAGATTACGTGTAATTTAGCATCAACAGTGTGGACGGCACACGAACTCAAAGCGAATTGTGAACGCGAAAATATTTCAAAAGCTGTTTCCACTCAGTTGCTACGAACATGCCGAATAGGAAGGTCGTGATAGCTGGTGCGGCTTTTATTTTCATGTTTTTACTAACTGAAGACCTATGGCTCTTCTTTACTTTTCCTTTTTCTCTTCGATGTGAAGCAAGCAAACTAATCATTTTGTTTTTGCATTCTTCTACATCTCTTTCCAATGAATGAGCAATATCACTCCAAGCATCGTGTTTCAGATTTTTTTTATAGTATTGCGGGTTTTTTGGATCCCAAAAAACAGGTTTTTCTTGATACAAACTAATAAGTTCAAGCGATTGTTCGTCACTCCACATCATGAACGTACATACGACACAACCGTCACGAACGCCGTCCAAACGAGCACTGCGAGCGTCTTTGTGTTCGCGCGAAAAACCGACAGCCGATGGATCAACCCCGAGCGCCGCGCGAGCGTTACATGTAATGCTCGTAGTGCCGTCCACACGTAGAATTCGTGTTACATTACACGGTGGATTACATTACACGTTACACTCGTCTGGACCCGGCTTAACATTTCCGAAACGCGAATGTTTCGTGCAGAACATTGGGTGAGTCATTTTTAAATTGCTATGCCAATCTTTAACTAACCGTACCCTAACTAGCTGATTTTATATCTGAATCAGTTAAGATTATGTACTGTAAAGATGTGAATAACGGGTTCGTAACTTATATTAAATATATGACGCATAGACGCACGCATTATTTTGCGTATGTGCAAAATAGTTTTCTTAGTATCCACTATACAAGACCTTAATAATAAACACAATTTACATCAAATATCACAAAACAGGAGAAAAATAAAAGAAGATAAAGGATGTAAAAGTCTTACTGTTTCAAGCAGTTTCATAATAAATGAATTGAATTTATTTATAGGAAGACCAAAAAAAATTTTTATTGCTATAACTTACTATACTCATAATTATTTACGATACACCAAAAGTAAAGTTGTATACGTCTTGTCTTGAATCATATAAGTAATAACTAACCATTGAGTTTTGTCTGATAAATCGTGTACCAGAAATAATTTGGTAGCATTGCTACCATTTTTTACACGGATAATATGGCTTCAGCTCATTACATAAACATGTTCATTAATGCACTTTATTTAATCAACATCTAATTAAAACCATATAGGAAATCTATTTAAACCGCCGGCGCCAGGGCAACTTATTAAAGTGACACGGGGAGTGTGGAATGGATCCCAAAAGCATCTGATAAAACCTAACCTAAGCTAACATCAGTGGCTGAAAACTTGTTTCAGCCACTGATGTTCATTAATACTCTAAGAATTAATACTCTAAGAATTCTTAGTAGCGTATACCAACTGTTTGCCATTTTTATAATTAAACCAAGATAGGTTATTGGCATCAACGATTCGTTACGGAAGGCTAGACGGTGTACAGTTAACGAGTTCCTATGAGAATTTGCGAAAATTGTGATTATATAATATCGTATCGTATAACGTATACGTTAAAGCTAACTGTAAAAACGAATACTCATATAAAATATATTTTTAGATGTATGAAATCGATTGAATACCAAGTGAAACCTATCTGCATTTGACAAGTTAAGACAAGACACATTGTTCCTACGACAACATACTGTCAATACACATATACAAGGATTTAAAAAAAAAACTTTTTATTATTCCTACTATTCCATAAAGTCCACCCGCACTGCACTGAAATTCCAGTTCCTTTGATTCCATGATATAATTCTGTATTTGTTTCACTGACGCTTTTTTTAAAAGCATGGTGGTCTAAGCCAAAATAATATTTTGTTGAAAATCTATCTAAAACGTAATATATAGTTACTTTATTATTAAGCTGAATGGATATTCTAGAAACCGTCCAGGTTAAAGAGGTCGTATAAGTGAGTCTAAGAGGTGAGGTCAATTACATCGAGACCCACAATCCATGCACCTATATCGAACAATTAAGCTTTTAATTAAGAACATTTTTTAATTTAAAATGGTAAAAAATTTAGTAACTAAAACGTGTTTTCATTTAAAAAGAGCTTTTTATCCATCTTATAACTGCACTAAATTCGTGAATAACACTAGAATAATAACTCGCATAAAAAAAAAGTTACTTCAACAGTAGAAAAAGTATTATTGTGAGTATACCAATAAATAAAGATAGTGTAAGATTATTTATAGACGAGTAGTTGTATGGGTGTAAAAGATATATACCTAAAAACTTAAAGTACACTATGGCCACGGTTGCTAAGTATGCGCGTTTATTTTGTTAAAAATTTAACATATACGTGTCTATAGACACTTAACGCTTAGTTAATACGTAAGTAAAAAGGAAATATTATTTCAAAACCTCAATATTATTGTAATTTAAACCTTGTGGTAGCAGCCACATGCGGTGTATATTGTTACATTGAGGGGCTAGAACGAGACGTGTTATAGAATTTTCAATCTTAATCCTTTAGATTAAGATTCTAATTTAAAAAGTAGCGTTACAAATAACGTGCAAGCGAAAAGGTACTACAGCTTTATAGAAGGGTATTTTATGAATATTTATTTTTGTAAATATAAAACAATTTAAACGATAATGACAAATTCCCGTTCCTTTGATTCTATTACAGATATACGTACATAATTCTGTATTTGTTTCACGGACGCTTTTTTTAGAAGCATGTAAGCCATAATAATATTTTGTTGGAAATCTATCTAAAACTTTATATAGAGACTTTTTTATTAAGCTGAATGGATCTTCTAGAAACCGTCCAGGTTAAAAGGGCAGTATTAGTGAGTCTAATCCCATTGAGAGCCAAAATTCGTGCTCCCATATAGAAAAAAAGTAAGCTTCTAACTAAAAACAATTTTTTATTTAACTAATTGTGAAATTTCCAGTTTCGGTGAACATGGTAGAAAATTGACTAACTCAAACGTGTTTTCATTTAACAATCGAGTATTTGCATTTAATAGTTTGATTAGTTCAGTTTATTGACCTCTCAGAAAAGCATTCGCAGTACGTGTTAAAATTTAATAGGATTTCAATAGATTTCTTTAAAATAACCGACTATAAACATTCCATGTAATACAAGTTTTTAACTTCAAAATCCCATAGCTTTATTTTAATTTTGCGGTATCAGCGTCGTAACTGTTAAACTCCCAATAGCGATGGCGAAAGCGACAACTATGGTGAGTGTTTTTATACCCAAAACGACTTCCCAGAAAATAACACTACTTCTGCATAGTCAAATAATTTAATTAAAAAAACATCGCCGTAAGATAACGTCTTCATTATTGCAATCTGCACAATTAGTGCAAACATCAAAATATAATTTATTCAAATAAAACAATGTGCACTTATGAACTTCAATAAAAAATTAAAAACAAATCAAACGCATAATAATAATATAATATGATTGGACAATTCACACCAACTGACCCATGCTAAGCTGGTGAAGCTTGTATTATGGGTACTAAGCAACGGATATACATACATACTATAGATAGATAGCCATATAAATACATATTTTAAATACCCAAGACCTAAACACAACACCACATGCTCATCACATCGATGTTTGTCTCAGCCGGGGATCGAACCCGGGACCCATGGATTCGCAGTCAGGGGTACTAACCACTAGACCAATGAGCCGTCTAAATATAACGGTTCAAAAGAACTGGCAACGTCACTCTTTGAAATCGCCAAGTATTTGGTTTTACCAAGTGTTTATAAGGAACTACAGCTGTTGTTAGGAGGTGCCAATTCTTATTTCAACCATTTTCGGTGTTACAGGATAGCCAGGCTGGCTTAGTGTTGGCTAAGTGCATCGGCCTTTCGGTTAATGCACCCGTCTTTGTCTAAACTAAGGAATTGGTTGCGAATAGCAACAGGGCTCCGACACGCGCTCTTGAAATATAATCCCGCTACTACAATTTGGTCACGCTCTGGTTCATCTATAAATAAATAAAAAAACCGACCATCCAAAATGCACTCAAATAAATTATCTTTTAACTAAAGTACGATAAAATCATGTATATATGAGCTGATACGAGTCATTTGTCTCTACAGAACATTTATTAAGAAACAATCAGATTCATAAGTTTAATAGAAACAGAAATAAGATATAAAATATAAAGTTTTGATGTATAAAGAGTGGCGTAGAGGTTATTGCCAGTTCTTCTCTTTCGTTCTACGCCCTTTGAGAACTGGCAGTAAATGTAAAATTAGAAGTGTTAATTGTGATCCTATATGAATAAATGATTTTGAATTTGAATTTTATTTTATTAGAACAGTTCACAGATAAATAATAATTATATACAAACGGTAACGGTAGGTGAGTAGATAATATAATACAAAAGATCACACAAAGGAAGAGGACACAAATACTAATTATTATAACAATGAAAAAGGCCTAAGAAAAATATGTGTAACAATTGTTTTAATTTATTCTTAAATGAAGCGAGAGCATTTAATAAATATTCTGTTGTCTCTCCATTCAAATTACCCAACAAATAATTGCTATTATCTGGGATTTTATACTTCATAGATTTTGTGTGTGAGAGTCAAAGTCTAAAACACCGACACAGGTCCTGACGGTATATGTACTACGTACGTAATGTATCAAAGCATATGTATCGACTTTTAATCTCAATGATTAACAAATCATTCCTGTGTGTAATGAGGATAACACAAGTAGAAATAGTTGTATGAAGCCGCAAAAATATGTTGAAGCTTCTGAACTAATGAGTTCATCGTCTGGATTTCCGTCCGTCGTTTTAATCGGATATTTTGAAATTACATAAATTTAAATACAGATTTCGTAAAATATTTTTATTCCAGGAAATTAGGTCTAATTAATAAAGACAAGTGAAATTGATACTTGATCTCAAATGCATTTCCTAAACAATGGACACCTAATTAAGTGTTGTACACATATGTTATCTAGAAAATAATACCTTGCTATACAACTTGTATCTTATGCGCCAAATATATCTTTATCGGTGACGTTAGACTTATCATTTGTTGTATCAAAATGTACGCATTAATATGTTAATGCAGTGGTTTTGAACTACGTTTTTTCTATGACTAATATACTATTATTAATATATACAAATATTAAAACAATTGCTATCGCTTCCTTAAGCCGGTTCTTTTCTCATTGTTAAAACTTTTAGTTTTCTTTTCGCCTTCTAAAATAAGATCTCTTAAATATTATATCCTAACCATTACTTAACTTACCTTTCTGATGCCATATTTGTATCATTATCATATCATTTCATTGTTTCTATGACTGTTTTAGGATAGATACTTTATATTTTGTTTGACTCTTTTTCTGATTACTATAGTGTTTTGTTTCCTAATAAATTTGCAGTTTTGTGGTTAGGGTTATGTTGAGTCCCACAATCAGTGGAGTACGTAAATAGAAAAATGCATAAAGTAACCTTTTTAATCAAGAAAAAATCTACGAACATAAATTTAAAATCTAAGAATGCAATTACACATTTATTACTTTGCGATAAGCGTGTGTACTACGCTCATAACGCCATATTGCAACGTACACTTTCATTGCACGTGTAACCTTTATAATGAAGGCTTGATCGATATTGACTGGACTTTGTACTGTGTTCTTTATACAAAACTAGGCGGGCTCAGCGGTTTCAGCCGCGGTAATTCGATCGTAGTGATAATGCCTTTCTTGATAATGTAGTTTCCACTATTTAATCAATTTAATTTGTCTTTTCATCTAAATAATATTGGAAATAAATACAGGTAGGTTGTGACGTCATATTTGTGTAACTACATAATATAATAATAGTTATATTTTTTTCATATTTAATTTATAAAGAATAACATACAAGTTCAAATTTTGGTAAAATCAATGTGCTTAACGAATGAAGGGATTACTTTATGTTCACAGATTGTATTGTATTAAATTTTCAGTTTGTTTCGATATCAGCTGATCATGCATAGCGGATTAATAAAAAAATATATATGTATATACATTTACTTAATTCGATGATTCGGGTGCATAGGTTTTATATACGTTAATGATATGATTATTTATGATAACCAAAGATAATAAAAAACTTAAACATATATTATATTATGATAGGATTTAGCAAGACCCATGAACAAAGAACCCGTTTTAAGTTAATACAAATTATCAACGCTTCTAAGGATTATTCAGTCAACGTAATCGTAACATTAAATTGTTACTAATACAGTATGACACTCATTTAAGATACGTCATATACTAATCGATTATTGATTCGACACAAGTGATAGGTATTCAATTTACAGTACACGCGTAAGTTCTCAGGGTGAAATTTATAAAATAAATATACAATACAATCTTAAGGGTCTATATCTGTGAAGGCGGTACCTACTAATATTGTAAGTAATAATTAAATAAATAAATCAGTGGCGCTACAACCTTTTTAGCTCTGGGCCTCAGATTTCTGTATTCATGATTTCTGTTTCAGCTGCTGCTAAGTAATAATTAAAATATCTAATAATAATATGTATAGTAACAATGTTTTTTTTTTTAGTTGAGGTATTTGCTACCGCGGCTAATAAATGGTCTACCAAATAACATATTAGATTACCTAACGCCAACCAACATAAACAGCAAATTAAAAAACTACTTTTATATGCATTTGTCGCGCTCCTAAACAAGACTGCTATGGTTACATTAATACAAACCACAGCGGTTAACGGTAACTTATTATTATTGTATTATATTATTTTGGAAAATAAAGAAATTTAAAAAAAAAATAATTTGAATATTAATATCGTATGATACAATTTATCCAAGTCTTAGAACATGTTAGTGTAATAATGTATAAAATAATATTATAATGTATTTGCAAATGGGTAAATGCGGCAAATAAGTTCCGATTACTATTTATATGGTATATAACATACAATTTTGAATATGAATTTGAATTACAACGCAAATAAAAGCTACCCGAAGTGAAACGAAAAACGTAACGTACACGTGATATCGTTTAAATGAAGTCGTGCAGACCATTAAAGTGGCATGTATCAATTTCTTAGGTGAATGACGTGAGGAAAACAAAAAAATTCTAGCGTTGATAGTTTTTATTTATCACTAACAATTATAAACGTTAATGTATTGTAATCTCTTTTGTTTTATGTAAATCGTCTTAATTGTATTCTAGCCTTTAAATAAGTGTGAAGGCCATAGGCTTAGTGCGAAGAAATATTACTTTATCACTTTAGAACACGATAACGATATAAAGAGCTACGCCTGGATATCTATAGTTGCTCCCCTCATACTATAAAATGGATTTTTGTTTAATTTTTTGCAATTTTAATTTTTTTCATTAAATTATTATTATTAAATTGTATTTTGTGGTTGTTTTATCCATGTATCAGTGTGCCGAGCGTTGGAAAGCTTTTTATCAATAAAAAAAATAACAAACGTCTTATTTTGTCAAAATAACCTTAACACAGATAATTAATCTTTTTTTTAAAACGGGACGCTCAAAAAGGCATCGCCGCCCATGGACACCCATTTTTAGTGGGTGCGTTGCCGGCCTTTGAAGGAGGAGTAAACTGTTACTTGGACAATTGGAGGTCGTATAGCTTAGGGAAGAGTCCGAGAGTCGATTCCACAGTTCACTAGTTCGCAAAAGAAAGTGTATTCTTATGCGGACTGGGGAAGACTACCAGTCATAAAGATGATGGTGATGAAATTTCGAAATGATATGAGGCAGGAGGGTTCAACCCTAACAACTCTTCAGAACAGAACTCTATATTCCAGTTGTAGTCCCCATATAAACAAAATGCTTATCTCATCGACGGAATGAGTCGAAAACAATTAAACAAACCGTGTTTTGTTTTGTTGAAATGTAATAAACCCACATTGGTACAATTCTGTGTGATGGTGTGAAAAATTTATTGAAAAGACTAAAATATGCTATGCTTCATCGATTTAGTAACGTAAATATATCTCGTAACAAATAATTGAGAAGAAAATGTATACCTATAATGTGAAATAAAAGTTAGAATTTTTCTTTAAAATCTAGTTATTATATAACGAAGGTTATTTTAAACCGACGGTTATTAATCAGTTTGTGTGTCTTATGGTAATGAGTTGCAAGATAACATGTTTATCGGTGATTTCTCATTTTAAGACAGTTTTTATAGTATGTGGTAGGAGTGACGTAGTGTTGACGTCTTTATAACGTAATATTTAAATTATACATTGGGTATTTGAATGACATCATAATAACCCGTATATAATGTGGTTTGTAGATCATGTTTCTTAAAGGTTATAAAGAATCCAAAAACCCCTCTTAAAACCATTTCCATTTTATAAGGAAAAAGTTTCGAATAACATTCGTGAAAAGCTTTGATGGGGTATTTACATATGGAGAAACAATTGACAAGCGGTGTTTTTCCAGTTGCAAGCCGAATTCTTGAAGTGATTCATAATAAAGACTAAACTAAAAAAATGTGTAAGTGTTTTGTTTTTCGCAATAAGGTAAATGCAAAAATCTTGATACCTCGACATCGTTCGTAAAACATGGAAACGTGTTCTACAATATGTAAAGAGATTAGTTCCCACTTAAAATGTGTAATTTTAGAATTATCATAACGGTTGGAAATTGATAATATTAAAGTGGAGCTTATCGCTTTATTAGTTTCTAGTATATCAATTGCATGATTTAATTACACATACAAATCAATATTTTTTAGATTACAATGGAGCTAATTTTAATGTTAATGTGTGTTACGTAAAAAACAGAATTTAAAAATAGGTTAACTAAATTATGTCACAAGACATTATGACGACAACGTTTTTCTATGCATTGATATTGGGTTCGCTATCGCTATTCCTATAGAGAGTTATTGGTGCTCAAATAAGGATATAGTTTGAGGAATAAGTGATTTCTTCTTAGTTTGAATTATCCTAAAAAATCATCTTTTTTTTAGAAAAGGGGGCAAACGAGCCTTTTTTAGTTGGTGCGTTGCCGGCTTTTGCGGTAGGAGCACACTCGAATTTTTAATAGTTTCAGAAATATTTGTAGCTAATCTTCTTGACATAAGACGAAAGATCAGACAATTTTAGAGAGTCTACAGTATTTTACGCCCACTAATGAACAATTGACTCAAATGAAAACAAGATTGACAGTCGTAAACAGAACTTAAGTAAGTGAAAGTTCCTTTCGACCTTTTGAATTGATAAATCGATGTCAAAGAGATCTTAACTGACCGATTTGTAGACGGAGAAACGATTGCTTGTGATATCGCAGCTGCACTGCTAATAATCGAATTGTATCCGATTTAGGTCGATTGCTCTAGCTGGAATATTTTCAATGTTTGTTCGTACATGTATAAAACCAGCTGGGTTATTGTAATGGATAGATGTTCGGACATATGTAAATTGAAAATCTTTGATAAAAAACTCAATAAAGATGTGATTTGTTACTACTAGTGTGTCATAGTTTCTATCATACATCAGTTGTCAGGCATTATATAATTTGTTAATGTACAATGAGTATGTATAAAAATGATTTTAAATTTACATTTGCTGCCAGTTCTTAAATCAAGGGCGTAGAAAGAATGACAAGAACTGGCAATAAGCTGTCCGTCACTCTAATTTGCAGTGCAATTTAATTCGCAAAATTAATTATTTATGCGATTATTCAAATTTTAAACGTTCAATTGTTTTAATGGTAATAAATACCCTTGGAGACTTGTCTAATGACTTCATTAAACTTTCACGCTAAGGGCATTAAACTACTTGACTTAGGATTTAAGGGCATTCAACAGAAGTGGCGCAATGCACTTGCAATTTGCAAACCTCTTGGTGCTGCAGGTGTCCACGGGCGGGCAGCAAGCACCTAATTTTTAGTGACTGGGGGTGTTTATAAAAGTTAGCTACCTTCAGGAAAAACGTTAATATTAGAATATTTTAAACGTGGAATAGAAATCCAACTTGCTAAAACTACTTGGCAAATAATTAGAGTACGATATGCTGCTGACCATACATAATACAAAGACTGCCTTTCTCTAACGAGAGCAGACTTCCGAGATATAGTGAAAGTTACTTATTACTTAATCCTTACTGGGCGTGCCTTTTAGGTACTGATTGGGAAATACCGTATGGTACAATTAATAATAACTAGTTAATGGAATGGCCGCGTATGTGAAAACATAGTTTAAATTATCTCCGCGCAACTTAGGTTTATTTATTCATATGTTCCGCGTGTACTTTCTATAAATAGGTCCTATCTCTTTTATAAAATATTTCAAAATCACTTCTATAGAGACGCACTGAACACTATTCCTAACATTAGTTTGATTAAAAAAATTAAACGTTTTGAAGGTTTCAAGAGTTGAATATTTCATATAATTCTACATAAATATTAAAATCTACGAACGGACTTTGAACCTTCGACTAATAGAGACTGTAATAAGGCCAAAGAAAGGGAGTCGATTGGAATGCACATTCCACGACAAAAATAGACCATTAGCGAAGCACAATAAAGTAGAGGCGTAGTTGTTGCGTTTTTATTAACAATAATATATCTAAAATTAAAGTTTTCATTTACAAAATGCATGTTTATCAATACATCTTGTGTTTCGTAGACCGACGTGGATATCAACTTCCATAACAAGCTCCCCATTGTAATTTAATGTATTGGGAATGAAACGCTTGAAAATCGTTCAAATATAATTTGTGCTATACAAAACATGTATAGAGCAGTGTTGGCCTAGTGGCTTCAGCGTGCGACTCTCATACCTGAGGTCGTAGGTTCGATCCCCGGCGCCAAAGGACTTTCTTTCTATGTGCGTATTTAACATTTGCTCAAACGGTGAAGGAAAACATCGTGAGGAAAGGATGTCTTAGACCCACAAAGTCGACGGCGTGTCACGTCACTGGAGGTTCACCTACTTGCCTATTAGATTTAAAAATGATCGTGAAACAGATTCAGAAAGGCCAAGACCTACACATCTGCCCATTAGTTGTCAGAATGGAATAGGGAAAATAACTATCGACGTAAGTGATTATGCACCTCAAGTATGAAAATTCAAAAGTATATTACAATGACTCATAAATTGATTTACGATATGGAGTAAATCAATTTTTAATTAACACATAAATTTATGTATCTTCATAGGTTCTGCTTATCTACGTACGGTAACTCGGTGACTCATACATTGTTTACGTTATGATATCCGGTGATTCCTTCACTTGTATTACTAACCTTATGTATTGTAAGGGTTTATTTACATTCCCTTTATAGTACTTGATCCGTCTATTAACCAATATATTTCTTATCCTTCAAAGGTAAACGAAAAGGGCCTACGCCAGAAATTTGAGCCCTAAACTGACGGATGTTCCTGGAAGTTCGATTCCCAGTTGAAAAAGAACAGGAGGAATTAAAAATTGTCTATAAACTTTATTATATATACTTACACGTTCCCACTCGAACGGAATTTCAAATGATTTATAGTAAAGTAATAGATTTTTTTCGTTCTATCTTAAACTAATCAATCTTTGTTGGATGTAATATAAAATTCTTATAAAGCAATCAAGCCTGAATTCTAAATAAACCAGGCTCGGGTTCAAGGGCTGTGTTAGCGTCACAAACTAATTTTGTGTTCATAAAAAGTAAATGTAAAATTGTATAAATAACCTTGAACTTTAATGCTATTTTTACTTTAAACGACAAAGTAGATTATTTTTACTGTATTTTCAGTTTGTCATCTGATTCATAAACGCTCAGCAAAGTATTATTTTGAAATTCGAACATGTATCACGAAAATCGCAATAATTTTTTGAATTTCGAACTTAATTTTAAAAATTAATACGCGACGAATACGTTTTCGTCGATTTTTTCAAATACTTCTTAGAATCCGTATGTATATTGTGTACAAAATAATAATTTATGTTATGCGTTATGTTACGTTATAACCACGTTTATATATTTGTATATTATCACAAATATGCCGTCATAGCTATAGTAACCTGAAGTTTCATAGACAATATTAAGTCAATATTGAACATGTATTTCTTAGTTATCACGATGAGAAAATCGTTGTATGATCCACGGGCTTTTATTATAATTGACTTTCAATGTTAACGTATTCACCAGTGATTTTAGTTTTAATAGAATAATTTTAGTAATCTACCTGAAAGTAAATGAAATATTATAAACCTGATAGAGCAGATATCAAACATATAATTCGTGAAAACGAGGGATTAACCCTGATTGAATGGATTAATGGTTTTAATTATTACACTTAAATTAGTTATGATAATAAAACTGTCTCACCGGTAAACATAAATTAACAATTCTTTAAACTATCAAAAGTCGTTTCAAAATAATAAAAATTATCTACTTTGTCGATTAAAGTAAAAATAGCATTAATGTTCAAAGTTCGAAATTTACAAGACTATTAATTAGTAAACTATTAATTATCAATATTATTAAATAAACATAGCCTATGTTACTCAGGGGTAGTGTAGCAATTAAAATGTGAAATTATTTTTGAATTGGCCTCGTATTATTAGAATATAATCTATTTATAGGATTAATAATAAATTACCTCACCATTTGTTATTGCTATAAATGGTATAGTTACACTTGAGATACCTAACTGTGCAAATTAACGGCAAAACAGTCGATAACAATGATATCCAATTAACTTGTTATAAAATAAGCTGGAATTATGGACGAACTGTTGTTTTAGTACAAAGGAAGACAATTTCAAACGACGCCATGTGGATTGAAACACGCAAACATCTGGCGGAAATTATTATGTATGAATTTCTAATAATACCTGGCATACAATATTTCCTGCGGGAAGTCATGATCCTTATAACCGTAACGAAATCATAATAAAATTCCGTTTAATGTACAATTTCTTTTAAGAGCAGATTAGTGGCTTCAGAGTGCGACTCTCATTTCTGAGGTCGTAGGTTCGATCCCCGGCTGTGTACCATTTAACATTCGTGCGTACGGTAAAAGGAAACATCGTGAGGCAACCAGCATGCCAGCTCAAAAGTCGAAGGTGAGTGTCAGACTCGGAAAGCTGATCTCCTACTGGCCTATTAGAAAAAGAAGATGACCACGAAAGAGACCAGACCTTAACGGTTTTAACATCACTGCTTAAAAAAAATATGGTATGGCCCCAAAAATGGACTGTTTCCTGTGTGTGGAGAGAGCGATTGAGAGAGAGTAAAAGCGGCCACTGACGATACGTCCATTAATCCGAATGGAGTAGTCGTCGTCCAAAATCGTCCCATGAATGGTAAAAAAGTATTCCATTTGGATGGACGTCAGCTAGCTCTGGATTTCCAAAAGGATTGAAATCCATGCGTCCAGGCCAAATGGACGTCATCCGTGGCCGTCCGTCAATGGCAGAAACGTGCGCCACGCCATATGGAAGCAGTCCGAATTGTCCGTGAATGGGCGAAACGGCGTCCATTTTTTTGAGGTTTTTGTTTTTGTTTCAGTTTATGTTTTGATGTCGATGGTGGTGCATGTGCTGTGTATTTGTCAAGCGTTATAATTTTCTTTTTATTATGTCTTTGTCCGTTCGTGACTTTGTGTTGGAAGTAATAGAAAAAAATAAAAGTATTTCTATTTTTAAATAAATAAAAGTATTTCTTTGTTTCAACCAATCCTTCATCCACCTTCTCTTAGGTTTTTTTTGTATTTTTAATAAAATACACACAACTGCTGCCACCAGTAAAGTTTTGTTATCCATAGTATTATTTATTTCCTTTCCGTACGATTGCAAAGTTCGAAGTGACGCCATCGTCCAAATGGAAGTATCGTGAATGGTACCGTATCTCGATAAATTTCCATTTGGAGTGCATCCAAAAGGAAGTTTACTAAATGGACGTATCGTCAGTGGCCGACTTTAGAAGGGTGAATTACCATTTAGAAATTCTATTTTTAAAATTAAAATTTCGTAAAGAGAATTTATGAAATATAAGGTTTCTATATATTATACAAAATAATTTATTGAAATCTCATTTAATATCAAAGAAAAAAAAAAATAATTTGTATTAATTTAAGACACTTTTAATATTTTAGTGACAATTAAATTCATTAAATTCCTAACATATCTTCCTTTTCCCCTCCCTCTAAGTCTCGAAAATTTATAGATTTGTATAAATGAACAAGAATTAAAAATTAGTTTGCCAAAGAAGTTTCACTTCTGCCATGTGTACTTTGTACGCACGAACTTTCTTTACCTCCTTGCGCCATTGTCACCCCCGTTATTTTTGCAAAACTCCATTTTGTTTTTTCTGTAAGATACAAAATGAAGACGTCTTCATATAAGCTCGAAGTAACACCCCCTTATGTTAAAGTCCAACCGTTTGTCTCAGTCTTTTAAGCACACGAGAGACATAGTCTGCAAATGTAGAGAGACATAATCTTGACTCTGAATCTTATCCCAAGATCTCTTGTAACAGGATCTAAGTGTTTATTGTTTACTTGTGTAAAGTAAATAAATCTTAAACCAATTTCGATAATACATAACACTTGATAAGCATATCTATTTTAGATCGTTGCTTCTCTGAAATACAAATAGCCTAGTCAGTAAACAAGTTCCTGTAGTTTCTTAGTCAGAACGCTACTCAGAATGCATTTAGCGTTACCAACTGGTTTTACATGCACTCGCCATTCACTTCCGGCGCCTGCGTCGGCGCCAAGCGGTTCTTCCATAACTGTAATAAGGCCATAGACATCAGAAAACAGAGTAAAGCTACAACTGTTGTTAAGCTTACAAATAAATATTGTAAGACTAGCTGCCCCCGCGAACTTCGTTTCTCCTTAATGTGATTTTACTTAGCCTACCTCTTTCGTACCTACCAACATTTTTCTATGCTACCCCAGAGACTGTTCGGTATTCCGGAATGAAAACTTTTAAGGTTTTTTTGTGAATTTTTCTCTATATAAGCCTCAGATTTCAAGTCATAAGTTTTTAATTAACAAATAAAAAATAGGAGTTGATCGTAGACGGGTGAAAATTAAGGGTGGTATGTATTTTTGTATTCTGTATCATAAAAAATAAACGCAAAAAATATTGTCTAAATAATACAAATAACAAATTAGGGGTGGACCCTTAACATTTAGGGGGATGAAAAATAAATAAAATATCAAAAAGAAACGTAATATAATAGTCAAAACAATACATAGGGTAATAGGGCGTTCCTATGCGGGGCGAAAGTTGTAAGCTAATTTGTACAACTAATGGTAGAATTGAAATTACTAATTTACACGGCTCTCAGTGCAATCACATGAATACAGACTTATAAGTTACTATGCCTTTAACTATATCTTAAACCTTGGATGCTGTTTGCGACGCTGTCATACTGTTACACGACGTCAAGATTAAGATAAATCACCAATCCTTTACTATGTAGATAGTAGATAACCTACTTATACGACGATATACTTTTACTATAATTAAACATACATCTTGGAAAATGATCAGATTGGAAGAAAGCTGACGTTATTGCGATCCCGCCTTCAAAGTCTTTTTTTTTTTATAAAATAAAACAGTGGCGCTACAACCTTTTTAGGTCTGGGCCTCAGACTTCTGTATCTAATAGGCAAGTAGATGATCAGCCTTCTGTGCCAGACACACGCCGTCGATTTTTTGGGTCTAAGACAAGCAGGTTTCGTTGATCTCTTGGAAGATGGGACGAGCTTTGGTATGGGATGTTACTTGGGTTACATTAGCCCCGTCTCACTACCCTTGGAGAAGCAAAGAAGCTGGGACGGCCGCTGAGCAGGCGGAAAATAATAAACGGCTCAAGTGTAAGTCTTTCCTCCGACTTCGATTTTGTTCCCAATGGAGTAGAAACTCTTGGAACGTGGAGTTCAAGTGCACAGACGCTAATTATTGATTTAAATCTATAATTAGCGTCTGTAGCAACTTAAGTTGGCGCCTGGTAATTAGTACCGGTAACCCCAGAGCTGTTGCTTTCCTCGCTCAACGATAAGTATCGCAATACAGCGAGGAAATGCTGCCAGCGTTAAAGGTACACTGCTACAGGGACCAAACTTTTTCAATTTGTTTTATTTTCTTTTTATAAATTTTTAATTATTTCTATTATTATTATGTAGGTTAAGAAAACTTTAAATTCTCTATATTTGATTTTTATGTTTAGGTTGTAATAAACGAATACATACATTGTAAACATGATTTGTAATTATTTAAATGAATTTTGATCGTATAATTAATATATGTATTTTCCTATGGAATTTACTATGAACTTAAATCATCGACAAAACCGCAGAATATCAAGGAAACGTAAAATACACGCGCAAATACTAATAATATGTATCCTTATTAAAAATTAACCAATACTTTTTAAAGCTATTCAAATAGTTTTTCGTTGAACTTTGATTTTCGAATGGAACGTCTGAACGAAAATTCTCATTAATCAAGTTTTGAAACACGAGCTATCATAGAAATCTTTGGAAAAGTGCTGGATTTTTTAATGGCTAATTCTATTATTTCACATTACCATTTATATGATATAAGTAACAAGACAAAGACGCAGTACTAATTTGTATAAACAATATTAAACAAGAAACGTTTGTTTGAAAAACGTGAAGCTGCTTTGAAAGCGTTGGTTTTCCATGGCAACTTCTCGAGAATGCAATCGGTTACATAAATTCCTTTATTCATTGCATTGTTCACAGGAAAAACACACGTCACTCGATAACAATAAGATTTACTTTACCATTGAGGATATTTACTGAAGAATCAGTGCATGACATCCTTCGAATGACAAATTGCAAACGTAGAGAAAATTCATAACATTTGTATTCCACGGAAAGGTGAATTCTCTTGCACTGTTTAGTAACTCATAGCTACTGTTACACTTCACATAAAGAGATGTAGGTAACTGTATATATTTTCTGTAATTTCTTTGATTAAAAAATTTAAATTATTATAGACACAATGTATCTGCTGGTGAGATACTTACAATGAACCCGGGTTTGACTCCCAATATAAGAAATAAAAACGAGACAAACATCATGTAATCGTGATTGGTATGGAGTGAACATATGCCAATTAACAATCTCAACCCATACAGAAGATGAAAGACGCGTTGCCGACTTTTAAAATGGTGCTTGAAGAACTCCTTGTTATATCTACGTTAGAAGCACCGCTGAAATGTTAAACTATGTATTTAAAAATTTACATAAAATAAATGTATATTCCAATTATTTTATGCAAATTTGAAAAACCTAGCAATTATTATACTAATGAGGTGAATAATATTAATAAGAAAAACTAATTAAACATTAGTGCAATGTTTCTATTAAATGCGTTGTTGCGTAATTCCAATAAAAGTTTATAGAAATCAAAATAGAGTGAGATAAGTCACGACTACTGATTAAATTAATATTTAAGTTTTCAAAATTATAACTTCTCAGATATTTATATTATTAAACGCAGAATAATTCGACATTTATAGCCGTGGTTACTGTTTCTTTCATGAAAAGCCATCGAAGATGTAAGGAATCCAGTACAGGAATATTATTTGTTTATGCGGCATAAGCTGGAAGCTTACAGAATAATAAGGAATTCAGTTGCATGGTCATTCACTAAACAACGTTTGACGTTATTACCACGTCAACAAAATCAACGACGTTAATGTCATCAACAAGATTCCATTTCAAACAATACACACTATAAACTAACATGTTCCTAAATCCTCATAAACATTTATGATTACGACATGATGGCAATGATTGTGTTGACGTCTTGGTGACGTTAGTTACATATGAATTGTATGTAATGAAATATAATATAAAGCTTCATTAATTTTAAATAGAACGTCCTGTCCCGTACATTACGTTGTTAATATATTGTATATAAGTATTATATTTACTTAAAAGTTCCATTTTTATGAAGAATTAATTATATTGAAATTGGTTCTCTTCATAAAATTAGTATAGATACGAAACACCCGTTCAACGTGAATACGAAATCGACAAACTTTGATAACAAACAGCGACAATCAAACAAAAACATTGTAAAATTTGAAGTGAGCATTCTCTTACTATTATTAAAGGAAGAAGCTGTTATGATACCGAAACTTACTGAAAATTGGTTTACTAAATACTTTCAATTAAAGCCAAGAAAAGTCGTTACCGTTTTGTTAATATCACAAGCATAGATTTCCGATATCCAAAAATTCTGACTCATAAATCAAATAGTCACCTTGCAATGTTTAAAAATAGTTTTAGTTGCAATCTATTCTTGCTTTTACATCTATTTACATTCATTATAAGTCATAATCGAGGTCGCTTCCTGGTTGGTAACTTTAAGTTTTATAAAAGATCTTTTAATATTTTAAATCACAATATTTAAGTTTTGCTTTCGTATCGAATGTAACTAAAAGTTGACAGCAACTGAGTATAATGCAGTGAAGAACCTTTCTTCTGTTGTGAGGTTATTAATAATTAAAAGACATTGTATTATATATTTATATCCCTGAAAAATCATTACATATTCTGTTTCATGCAACTCCTTTTTTTGCACGATATTCTTAAGTGGCGGATAGATAGCCCAGCCCGTTAATTTCTCTAAGAATCCCTGCACCGTATGCGACAAGATACTCACAATTGTTTCATATGCCTCATACAAACACGAATTACCTGCATAATTCGCCAATGTTTCGGGTTTTAGCTAACTATGACACTTATTATGAGGATATCGATATTTTCCACCCCAAAGAGGATGTAAGGAAATATTTGAAGAGGCGGGAAGATTTTAACTTTGTTTAGCAGTATTTAGTTTTTGCTTTGAAATTATTAATACTTAATATAAGTATTAACCGTCGTTTGTTTAATATTAAATTTCAGGTTTTTTCTTTTTGCCTATTAATGTACTTACGTAACAATGTAATCTGTTTTGGCTTTGTGTATTGTCTAAGTGTTTTGTTTTATAATATGGATGTTAGCTGTAAGATTACTAATAAATAAATGTTTTGTCGATTAAAACAGCTTTATTTTAATTACTATTTATATCGTAAATATCTTAGGCTATAAACATGTCATACTCAACATGAGGAAATGAAAAATTATAATGAAATAAAAAACTATCCTTTGTAATGCATACTGACCATGAGGTATTTAAACAATCACTATTGCCATTTGTTTATTTTATCAGTTAACTTTTGTTCTGTTCTGACGAACTTGACATGTTTCCATACGCTTTTCAAACAAGTGTCAGGCAGCCAGCCATTTTCAATACTCGGTCAATGTGAAACCAAGGAACAAGTCAACGCTTTTTCTGTTGACGGTAATATTGGCTTATCACATTCTCCGCACTAATACTAGGATAATATATTTGACCTAATTCGGTCCAGCTCAGCCTTTGCCGCATAGGTAATTGGATCCATACCCTATACTACTGACGAAATTTCGAGTTCTTTTATATGCTTAATTCCATGTTATGTTGCTCAAGGTTGTATTGGTTACATATTTGAAGATTACAAAGGATGGCGTGGAGGTCATTGCCAAATCTTCTTGTAGGTATATTCCACTCCTTTGAGAACTGTCTTAAAAATCTGAGTATTTTTTATGTTTATACAATTTCTAATCTCTTTAATATGTATAAAAGCGGCGGGGTTTTGCAAGTTATCTATAATAATAGACCGTAATGACGCTTTAAAGATAACATTTTCCAAGTATTGAAAGTTGCCATATTATTCAGCTGTTCTGACCACAATGCTTTTGCAGGAATTTCTTGCAAAATTGTTGTAATGTAAGCGTTATCATTACGCTTGCGTGCTTACAAGTTACGAATTCTGGATTGATTTAAAGCGCTTTAATCGCTACAATTTGAATACAAGTGTGCCAAGGCGACGCTGCGTCATTTTGAGATTGTACGAACACTACCACTTCTTGTGCAATACAAAACCATAGTAATCAATCAAATACAAAATTACATTTCTATTATATCACGCTTTATGTATTCAAATCTCCGTAAGTATTGTTATTAAGTTGTATATTATTAATAAAAAAGCAAAAGCATAAAGTGCGCGTCCAAAATACATGTTTCAACATCTTATGTTTGAAGTTCTTAAAAATAGTCCAATCACCGAGTGCGGTTTCTTTTCAGGTTTTAATTTATAATTTTGTACCTAAATAATATATCAAGAAACATAAAAAATATGATTTCAAATATCGATCTTGACACATGACAGTTGACATTATAACTCAGGTTAATATTGACTGAACGTTTCAATGCTACGCGTGTTTAGAAGATTGTGTCGCAGGGCCAAATAGTTGAGTGGAATCGACCAAGATCGAAGATCAAACGGCTAAAGAACAAATGCTGCATTAATGGGGCCAATATAAAAGAGACTGATGCTCCCCAGTGCATCTTATGGAAAAATTTACAGTCAATTCTTGGTAAATTATTTAAGACAGATAAAAGATGTATTGTTTTTTTTATTCTATGGTTAGTTTTGTGGCTACTTTACAATAATTACTACAATTTACTTATATTTACCGCCATGATTTTGAAACTACAAAAAAACTTAATAAACCATTAACGATTTTGGAAACAAATATAGAATCAAATGTGTTCACGAGAATTTTCCATTGTTTGTTTTTATTTTATATCTGTATTATAACTGATAGGCAAAAAGATTTAATCAAATTATATTGAAAAAGCCATATCTAATTTGATAAGATGTAATACATAAATCCTGTCACAGATTGGAAACGAAAATACAAATTTATAAAAAGAAATTACCTAGATATATTTATGTTTAAAATTAAAAAAAAAATACAATAAAAAAATAATCAAATTTTTATGTACAAATGACCAATCAGACGTGGTACTAAAATAATTGTAAATTTATAATAATACATAACTTCACTCCGGTAAAAAAAGTGTTTTCTTTAACTAAGATTATTTGTTGCAAAGAAGTCGAAATCCCGGTGAAACAAAATTGATAACGGATCACATAGGAAGATGAAATGTGCCTTTGAAGCTACAGAGGATAGACCTAACTTGTCTCATTTTAGTAAAGATACACCTTCCCTATGTAAAATCTAAATCTACCTTATAAGACTATCTTAAGGCCCTATCCCAGCACGAATTGCTGTGTCAGTGTCTCGGGGTGGACTGCGGTGCGCAGTGGAGAGGCGCGTTGCGTCGGCCCATAATAACAATTAGTTATGTAAAACATTAAATTAATGTAATTTTATAATGTTTTTTCTGAAATGGATTACTTGGCTTGCGATTAAATATATCGTGTAAATTTCAAAATTATGTTCTATATACATTTTCGTCATAAAATGAATTCAAAGTGTTAAAAATTGGCTGTTTGGATTTTTTTTCTATCGAGCGAAGTTATTTAAATCGTGTATCGATCTTTCAAAATGGATACATAAACTACTCAACTCCACCATATATTTTTTCCATACTTGAAGTAGAAACGATGACGAAAAATGGAAAGAAACAATGTACTTTTTTGGAGTTTGGCGATAGGATAGGTCCTTAACATCACAGCCTTAACACAATTTGACAAAAGTCCAACAAACACAGACCAATATAACGTTTAAGTTGTAAGACAAAAGTGCGTGCATATTTTTTAACAAGAGTTTAATATTTACTTACCAAAAATACCACACATTTTAATTTATTCGATTTGTTTCACGTCAGATTTGAATACTTTAAGAAGCTGTCATAGGTTTTAACATACTGACATTTAAATTTCCCAACAAGTGTGAGCGTAATTTTGCATTCGTAAAACGATGAGACAACAAAATTCGTTTTCCTATTACACATCTACAAATTACCATATAAATTAACTAAAACATTGTATCGGCCCTTTATCATTAATTTGAATTTAATTGTTGTTTGCTATTTTAATTTAGGTTTGACATTTTTTATATACTTAGAAGTGTTCCTATTAATCATCCATTAATCACTTTCAAATATACAAAAGTGTGCCTAGTGGCTAAACCATCAGGTCGTGTGTTCGTTACATGTCTGTCTATAAATGCATAATTCTTTGTATGTGCGATAGTTGTGTGTTCATTCTATTTCACGGTGAAGCAATCGACAAGTTTAGTCGTAGGTTACATACTTTTCTTACTTACAAGTATTATCGGGTGCCAAAAATGTTATTATAATCACAGTTGTGTACTAGTGTACCAGTTAAACCGTGATTCTGCAAATATATTAACGAACGAACGTTGGCTTGGAATGGACCACCAGGTTCCAAACAATAGAAGTTAGATACATTTGTTTTGATTTCTTATATATATGTACACCCCCTAAATGTACACAGAATTCTCAACCTACTTTGTAAATTACTCATTGCCGGCAGAATTTTCCTCTGTATTAAACCGTTAAATCATCATACATCAGTATCCATTTTGTATAGCAATTCAAATGAAACATATTTTAATTTAAAACGATCTAATTTAGATATGAAAGATAATGTTTATTTTATATATAAGATAAACCATTTATGTTTATTGATAACGATCAAAAATAAATTATTTGTGACAAACAAGAAGGATTTCTTCTTGTCAGTGACCTTTATAGATAACAAAGCTATAAATTGTATTTAATGACGATGTTGCGTCATACTCATTCAAGCACACACTGATAATTATTTACATCATCTAAGACCTTTCTTTTACATCGTAACTATGATTACAATCTTTAGTCCACGTTTTATAATAAGGCATTTAGAGGCTCTAGAATCCTTTTTGTCTTATTTGCTTGACATACATCGTTTATTTATTAATTGGGTTTGAGATATGCTGGTGTGCTTATAACAGTTACTTTAAGCAATTGTGCATGTGTGTGGAAGAAAATCTATTCACCCAACTCCTAACAACTAAATTTACGTGTAAAATAGTATGCCTAATACAACACAACAAGGAAGCTTTAACACATATGTATATAGTTAGTTAATAGTGTGTTAACATTTCTTGTGTAAACAATAAAATACCCGTTACAAACATGATTCAACTGCATAAGATATCCCTATTGATATTCAGCAAAAACTTTGTTTATAAATTGATTATCGTCGTTCATATACATATAATATATTATTAAATAAACTTTCTGACATCCTATTTATAACAACACTGCGGTTGACCGCCAATTAGTTGTAAAAACTAACGAAGATCGATTTAGTAACATTCATTTCGTGTTTTGCATACCATGCAAAAACTTAATCTGAAATGTTTTTTCTTATTGTTTCCATTTTGTAACCAACAGATATTCTTTACTTCACTGATTTGGCACATTATTATTAGCATAATATACATTTTGAGGTATAGGGACCTAAATTTATGTTAGACTTAAAGTTAAATGAAGTTGCGGACTCATATTATATAAACATACTTTAACTACGCCATGTTATGATTCATTACCACAACGTAATGGCCTTAAAATCTCAATAAAAAATTACATAAGCAGCTACATTAGTGAATCACGGACCATGCGCGTGATTCGATCCACCACGTGAGTACAACATAGAGAAACTATCGCTCAACATGTGGGTGCCCTACTTATTTAATTTTAGGTCGTAAAACCAACGAATTCGATCACGTAAGACTTTCTATCTCTACCATAAGTAAGTATATGTACATAGTAATCCCAAGCTACAATTAAAATTAAAATACAATTAATGTTTTGTCTATTTATTCTTATATTAACCTTAGTCTCCAAGTAAACATCCTGAAAGCCCTTGATAAACTGTACAAAATTTAGATTAGTTTATAACTAAGGGGATAAATATAGCGTATGTTTCATCTTAATCGGGTTGCGGAAAGATAAGGTATTATCACTTTATGATAAAAACAATTTAGGCGCATAGGTTGAATACACTATAATAATATAACATAATTAATATTCACGCATAACAAGATGTATCTATTATCAATATACATTATACATATCAAGTAATGGAATCGTTTAGGCGTGTCTACGGTCTGTGGGAAATTCAGCAAGCTATCAAAACACACACTGCCTACGGTTACGATACTTTACGAACAGTTTTTTAAATCTTGGATCTACGTATGCCCCACATATTGGTTGGTATTTCTGGAACAATTAGGGTCCTTCAAGAAGATAAAAGGGTATAACTTGATAATATGTGAGCCAGTTCTATAATCTACAGGCGCTTCAGACGCGATTCATGAGAATCGCTACTGGTGCGCCCTTCTATGTGAGAAACGTCGATCTCCACCACGCGTCCACTCGCCACTTCGACAAGGCTAACCACCATCCCAACCCGTTGGTGTGTAAAAGCATCAACTATAATAGTTCACCCTTCCCGACAAAAAAGGCTCTTAGGAGGCCACATAACACACACACACTAACGGATCCGGATGATCCAATTACCCTAGCTAACAATAAATTAAAAGCCGCCCGCGCGGCCAATAATAATAATCAAAATCAGATTAGAGTAAAATACCGCCTTCACCGGCGGTCTTCTAGTCCTATGTTCCGCTTAAATGTGGGAAAATCGTCTCCCTAAAGTGGAAAAGGTTACGATTACGAACGGTACTACGATTCTACCGTAGGTTAATTAGTATTCGTTTGCGTAATAACAGACGAGATGCTGTCGACAGTCGAATGTTGTGAGTACAATGCGACATGTTTGGTAATTGTGATCTGCACTGGCCGGAAATTAAAACCTTTCAATGTTTACGATCGACTCCATTGTATTCGGTATTTTCTTGTTTAACAAATGTGTAAGCCGATTTTTGTGTATGAGACTGGATTAATATAAGTACGTATTATTGAAAAGTAAAAGACGATTCGAAAATTGGCTACAACCATTTTGTCAGCGACCAAGAAGAAAACTAAAATGTTTTCTCTCCATGACGATACAATAGCAATTGATTAAATTCAAATTTTCACATGCCGTAGAACAAATGTTACTTTAGAACAAACGATAATAGAAGGTTCTTGCGATAAAGTATGCCCTAAATTACGGTATTTTACCGTGGCAAATAATTTATCGCGAAATCTTTGATAGTAGTTTTTATCAATATCCGGAAGATTGCACGTTTCAAGATTGCTCAAATCACGTGTATTTACATAATGGGAAGTTAAGTACCCTTAAACTTAAACCTAGGTATAGTACAAATGCAAATTTACTTCTAAATTATTGAATTTAAGAGTTATTAAACGATTCCATTTACAATATTCAATTTACATAAATCGTAATTCCATGTTTGCTGCACAGAAAGGACTACATCGGAAAATTGTCGTTTAATAATAAAATTGATTATTTGAATTTAAAATTCTGAGTTCCAAATTCAAATAGTTTTGACAGATAAGCACTCATATTTGATATTCTGTACATCTTACTACAGAAGAACTAGTACTATGTAGTTGTTTTTAAAATAACATTTGATTCAAAAATTAAATATGTTCTAAATTCAAACTTGGTAAACTAAGGTGGCTAGTGCAACCTGATTCGTTTTTGTTATCTTTACATAAACAGAGCGAGGTGATTGTCATTACAAATAACGGTTATATCATGAAATCAGATCTTGTGTTTTTCCCACACACGTTTGAGCCGTGATAGCCTGCCACCATGAAGCCTTATTTCTAATTGGTTAAAGGAAAAACCCTATCTAGGAAAATAACGAAAATCGGACCATGCATTTTGATCAAGCCCTTATATGAAAAGATTGGTATTGCTTCTTTACGTAAATTATCGTAATTCGGATACTAATTCCGATGTACGTTAATTTGTCTATGTCAATTAAATAACTAATTACCCAATAATATTAGAGATTTTTATTCCAGTTTAAAGATACGATAATATGTTTACTAGACGCAAAGCGTATTTCAATTTCGTCATACTGTGTACTTATAACAAAATACAAAAACTACGTCAATATAATTTTTATGAAAACACTTGTATCAATTTGTTTTAATTTCATCACGAGTTGTTTAAACAGTATAGTCGAGGTTAATGTTTTTATATTCAATTTTGCTTATTATAAATGGGTAAACATTTTCATATATCACGAAGTAAGATTTTTAACAAAACATATTCTTTAATTTATTATAACTAACATCAAAGGCCACAAACCTATACGAAGTCATTATTCCCAACTGTAAGGTCAATATTCTTTAGGTCCCTCACATTTAACCTTGGAGTTTTTCAACGTATAAAAACTGAGATCTAGAACAGTTATTTGCTGATTTAGTACTGGGACTGCTCCATAGGACAATCATAGAGCCTAGAGCAAATCAAATTGGTTGCTGATCTAATTTTACATATTTTTGTTATTTTTTATTTATAATACTACAAACTGTAATTATTCTATTTTTATCTCACACACTGTTTTCTTGTTTTCTTTTTTTGTATAATATTCTACGGTTTCGATATTTGTAAATATGTGAGGAACATGTGTACTAACAATTCAATAATTGACCTACCCGCTGCATAATTAATTTGTAAGTAATACTTTAACCCTATTTTAGTATAATAGTTTTATTCTAGGAGTACATTGTCTTCACATATAATTATTTAACTAATGTATACAAAATATTGTAAAACCTATTTTAAAAGTAGAATCATCTTTATTTGACGTTCAAAAGTACCAGTAATAGTTTAGGTGGTCTAATTGTAAGAAATGATTTGACTTGCCTTGACTTTACTTGGACTTAGTTGGATGATATTTTAATATTTTTTTATAATCCATATAATATATTTTCGTTGTTAAATGGTAATTTTTTTTAAACTAATTAATATACATAATATAATATACATACATATATTCATGGTCAGTGGTAACATAAATTTGCTTAGTTTATTTTTCGAGTAATTAAACTGCACTTCAGACATTAACTACTAAACGAGACAATATACAATTATAATTAATAAGAATAACCATTAACGTTGGCCGCAGTTGACAATGTTAATAAACCAGTGAAACAATAAAATATATTTTACTAGTGGACCCCACAGACGTTGTCCTGCATGATATTTCGAGCTATTAGGATATTAAAGTATGAAAGTACCGACTGCAGCGCCATCTGGCGGGCTGATTTGTGAATCTAAACCATTCCCAGATCCCCTTGAACACACACAAAAAATTTCATCAAAATCGGTCCAGTCGTTTGAGAGAAGTTCAGTGACATACACACTCACAGAAGAATTATATTTAAGAGGCAGGCTTAAGAGGCAGAAGCTCTTGTCTCATGTTAAGTGTCACTACCGATAATGGATACTCCTTCCGGAAAGTCAGTGCGTTTTCAGATTCCATACGCTATTTTCTTGAACCTCTTTCGGGGCCCACTCGCGAATTCATTATATCGTAGACCTCGCTCTCAATCTATCACAAAAAAACACCTCACAGTCTAAATATAAAACGTAAACATTGTCAAACTTTCATTACTCAATATTTACTAGATCGTCTGAGACACAGCCAAACACGATTTGTTTGAAACGACGCCAAATGCACAAAACGATTTAATAATAAACCCAGACTGTGTCTATATGTATGTATGTCGAATATTTAGTTACGTCTAGATAGGTCTATTAATCATTCATATATAATAGTGTCATCAAAAGGATACATGTGGTTACTAGAAAATACTATGCAATAGTGGTAGGAGTACAGCGCGGTTTTTTTAAATATCAGGAGGCAAACGGGCAGGAGGCTCATCAGATGTTAAGTGATATCGCCCATGGACACTCACATTGCCAGGAGGCTCGCAAGTGCGTTGCCGGTCTTTTAAGAAATGGTGCGCTCTTTTCCTGAAGTTTTCTTGGTTCCGGTAGAACGCGAAAGCGACGCAGAGAATCTCTTTGATGCAGTCGTGTTGGAACTACCTATGGCGGTGAACCACCTTTTGAGGTGGTTTTATGATATGCAAGTAGTAAGCATCCTGTCTGACACACGGCTTCGAGTTTTCGGGTCTAATATTTTATAGTGTAGAGTGTAGTTGCAAGCATAAATGTTGATAAAATAACATATTCATTTCAAACATTATCAATAATAAAAGTGAATAATGTATTTAAATATAATCGTTCCATTCAATCTAAAATAACCTCTTGATGAAGTTCATGTCATTCACCGATACGAACTGTCCATAGATTGTTTAGAAGTCGTATTGATTTTGAACTTATTAACAATAATTAAACTATCTTCGCTTATCGTACTTGGTTATACGGTGGCGCGACTCAAACTTAGCCTTGGCCTCCGACATTAGAGAACGCCAATTTTGCCTACCGCTTGCCAATCCAAATAATAATAAGATATATATAATTCACCAGGATTAAATAAACTCTGTATTATACTTAAGTCTAGTGTATAAACCGTACACGGAACTGAACAAGAAGTTACAGTTTTGAGTGATATTAATTTATTTATTTTCTCACAAAAACTTAAACTTAGGACATAAGCAAGTGACAGTTATATTCTTACTTCTGTTTATGAAAAGAGCAAGTCTGTGTGAGACTGATGCCTGCTAAAGGTAAGAGTACCTGTGTTACAGGTCATCAGGCCTCCACCACTTCGGATCGACAGAAGATACAACACAATATAATACATTACAATATATAGAGGAAACCACATGGGGTATGTGTGTATGTGTAAATTATGTGTGTTTAAAACTAATAAGTAACGTTTTAAGTTTTATATCAGCCAAAAAATTATATACTGTGTTTCAAAGACATTGTTAATTTACAACCAAAACAAATGCCAACATTATTTAATCATACATCTATCATAATCAAACTAAAAGGTATGAAACGGTTAAGTTTTATATCAGCCAAAAAATTCTAAATTGTGTTTCAAAGACATTTCACTCAGTCTATAATTTACAGCCAAAACAAATGCCTAACGTTATTTAATCATACAGCTATCATAATCAAACTAATAGGTATGAAAAGTTTAAGCTAATCTGCTAATATAAATTGTGTTTCAAATTTCACTCATTCGATAGCTCAATTTACAACGAAATGCATAATCTTCATTACAGCATTACACAATGTATACATTGACGTCAGAGCCTCCCTCAAAAGAAATGGTTTCACTTTCGGTCTTACGTCACGATGGCCCATAAATCATTCGATCTAGTACAGAAAAACAAAGACAAGCGTACTAGTTTGCTAGATTTCAATCGATTTATTTATTTTATATCTATCTGGCTCAAACATCCGTTGACCTATTTAAGTAAAATAGGTAAAGTCCAAATTGCAGCTCGGTCTTTAAGATTTCCGAGCTTTTAAATCCATACCGATAAAGTTGAAGCTGTTGCCATAATATTAAAAAAAAAAAAAAAAATCCATACCGACTAGCAGCACCTCAATATCGCCGTGGATTGTTGTTTTGCAGTACTATATACATCCTGCTTAAAACGATCAAGAATATCCAGTCTTTATCTATTTTTTGTGTATTAGGACATAGTTTGTGAGAGCGAATCTCTTATTTGAATTGATTCACAATGAAATTTCATGTAAATTGTTTCCTATTTTCCAAAAGCTAAAACAATTGCCGAACTAACCGTTAAGTGCTGCATAATTGATTCAGCCTACTGACAAGATTTATATGTAGTATTTTGTTGTCCATCTGCCATTTCCAAAAAAGAGGGTAACAAAGTGGAAAGGGCCACCAGGAAAAAGCAAGCGTGGTCGCCCTCTTGCACGGTGGGCCGACGAGCTTAAGAAAGTTGGTGGAGAGGATTGGAAGAAAAATGCTCAAAACAGAGAGAGATGGAGTCAATTGGAGGAGGCCTGTACTCAATAAGAGGTCCTTGGAAAAACAAAATTATTGTATGTATTTTATTTTGTATGTTTTGTAACTTTTTGTAAATTTTATTTTGTAAATTGTTCAAGGATAAATGAGGCTTAATTATTATTATTATTATTTTGCTGTCATTGTTACCTCTCATATTGGTGGTGTGTTGTACACTTTTCCCCAGTAGTAGTACGTTCTCCTAATGTAACTATTTAAAACTTAATTCATAAACATCGTAAATAATTGCGATCACTTTTCAAAACTAAGGCCTAATTGTGACGGATCGTTTTATTCTAAATTACTCGTATCCGCTGTAGGTGACCCAAATATAATTATGAAAGGTGACAGAGGTGTTCTGATTTTAAATTCTGCGAAATATATTTTGAGATGTCGTTCGATGAACGTGTTAGCGAAATAAAGTGTTTTTCCTGTCAAAATTGTGTTAATAATGGTCGAACTGTGAATCGTCTGCTAACACGTTACCTATAAACATTGCGCAATTTGGTAACTATAGAAATATCTATCTACTTAGAGGCAGTTATTTAACACGTAGAAAACAAAAGAGGAATTATTGGTATTGCTGTATGTAGACAACTTCTAGACATATTTTAAACCATTAGCTTGCTACATTATCCCTGTGTACAATAGGCTATATTTATTTCCCATATATTTATAAAAGCGTTGTATCTTGCGAAGACAAGACAGGCTGGTGGTGGTGTCACCGTGACCACGCACGCTGTAAAGCACGCGTAACGTGGGATATATTTATTATGTTAAATAGTTGTAAATTTATAATAATACATAACTTTAATCAGGTTAAAAAGTTTTTTCTTTAGACAGGCTTTAATTGTTTAATTAATTCGATGTCCGGCGATGTTTTAAAACTAGATAAATAAGTATTAAAACCATTCAATGAAAACTTAAACATCTTAAAATAGCTTTTAATAAAATATCTGTTGCCAACCAATTTATTATGTAGATTAAAATAATTACATAAATTAATCACGTAACGCGCCGAAAATAGTTTATATTTGTTGCTAATGAGATAACATTGTTGTACAATGATAAACTACGGTTGCTATGGTTACTCGGTATGATCTTAAAGGTTATCTAACATTCTTAATAAAAACTAATCCGTCTACTTTAAGTTTATTGTCATCACAGCGTAAACATAATTCTGTGGAAAAGGTAAATATTTATAGTCTATATTACCGGTAAGTTTACAAACTAATAACAAGTTTTCGCTAATAATATGACCTATGGGACAATGAATCGAATTATTAAAAATAAGATTACTGACTGTGTTGCTTGTATTATAAGTGCACTTATGCAACATTTTAAAGTGTCAAATTATAATGTCGTTAAATTGTAATTTACAACAATATATAAGCGGAAATTGAAAAACGAGGAAAACTACAGGAAACGCTTTTCTCCTTAGAATTTCCCAGTAATTACTACGAGTAAATTACTAAAGAACCTTTTTTAAAAATACATTTATATAAACCGGACGTGTAACATTAAATACTATTAAATAATCACAAAGGTATCTAGTTCATGCCAGTAGAGTCGTGATTTAAAAGGATTATTAGGTCTTACTGACTTGTTTTACCGCTAGTTAACTACTTTTCGTGATTGCTATTACCGTGAACTCATTCTGTAATATCTTAAATAACTATGACGTAAACGCTTAACGAAACTTTATAACAAGACTCACAAATGTAAGCCGTAGCTTCCTTCTTGAAAGGAAATTATCATTATTATTATTATTATTATCATCTGTTATCGAAAGAGTTTAGCAGGAGCGTTTCCCCGACATCTTTTATACCCTTGGGATTGTATGATTCCATCAAAGCATGGAATTTTTCTCTATGAGCCCACTCTCAGATTATAAATAACAATAATATTTTTAGTATATATTTCGCTAAGGAGTACTATCATTTATAAAATCTATGTTATAATGTAAATAAATATTAGTTTTAGCGACGGAGGTCAAATTCTGAAGAGGACAAAATAAATATTTATATTCAACATGAATAGAAGCCTATCAAGTTCATCGGATGAAGACAGATGAGAATGCATTTAAAAATAGATAAATAGTGTTATTTTAGTATCGGTAAATAGAAAAAATACGTATGAAACCACTTAGTTAGAGCTGAACTATCTTGATCAATTTAAAATAGCGAATTAATATTTTAAACAAAAGACAGAAGACTTCACTATGTCTATCAGACAGTTTGGCATCCGCAGAAAATATATTTAACCATTTCATGCATCGTAAATTATGAGCTATGAGAAGTAAACCAAATAGAATCACACATTTATTAAAAACTAGCTGGCCTGGCGAACATCGTACCGCCTAACAGTCGATTCTTTATTTTTTTAAATACTTATTCTGCTATTCGGGACACCGGTCTAGCTAGTAAGATAAAAAAAAGAAAGTTGATAATACAACAAATACATTATGTCAAAAAATAAAAATTTACCTTCCCGGAACCCCTCCACTAACACTTGAACTTTATGATATGGTATTAAAGTTCAAATTGCCTTTAAATATTATTACGAATATTTTGTATGGGAATATAGAAAAGTGTTGTTTTTTTAGACTTTTTCACTCAATTTTTTTCAATTTTTCTCTCCGTAAGAACCTTCCTCGTACTTCAAGGAATATTATAAAAAAAGAATCAGACAAATCGGTCAAGCCGTTTTCAGGTTATGTCGTGACAAAGGAAAACGGGTTTCATTTTTATATATATAGATTATATTTACTGCGTGAAAACCTCTCAGATGTAAAATATTACATAGCCCATATACCCTGAACATGTTTTGCTTTAAATGAGATCCTAAACACGGTGTTTACTATCAACACTAAATGGGTTTTATTTATATATTTATAAGTTGTTACATGCTTATATAACTGATAAGATATTAAATTTATAACCTAGGTAGTCTATTTAAATCCAACATGTTTACGGAAGCATCAAGTCAAGGAAAACACGCACTGTAATCGGTATTTAACCTATCTTTCAATACACTCTACTATAAACCAGTACGTACTAACACAGACATAGTATAATGGCATATATATTTCCCCATATTTATAGTCTAGACTTGGTCGAAATATTGGCAACGAATTTAGGATCTAGAATCATCCATCAAAACATTGGTGTAATTTTAGTTTTGCGAATTTGTAACGATTCAATTAGCAATTATCAATTTTACCGTCTCGAGAGCGATCAATCTTTTTGTGAATTCTATTGTTTTATATTCTGCGTCTTAATATTGTGTTAAAATATTGACGTCATATTTTAATGTAATATCCAAATCCGCTAACATATTTACGAAAGCTTCAAGAATAAGGAAACTGGTGTTTCCTGGTACACGTTTTCGTTTCAGACGATTGAGTGCTTCACATTTATAAAGCTCTTCAGACTGCACGTCTACATTACGTTATTTACTTTACGTTTTTACGACCAACTGATTTATTTCTGTTTATCAGGTCTGGATGATGAATCGGCATTTTATCATCATTCAGCGTTTACGTACGTTCAATCAATCACTCGAACGGTTTCAATTGCTATGCATGTGATTTTACAAAATCCTTTCAAACAATTCATTACATTATCTTCTGAATAAGCTTTGTCATTGGACACTATTCCTTCATTTCCAATATCTTTGATGTTACGAATTTTGGATATCAATAAGGTTATTGCATTTTGATTTATTGGATTGTTATCATACTTGTGTAGTGTGTTTTGTCTTCAGGGTTCATTGACTCAGAATAAAACGGTCTCTGGTTAATTTTGTCGCCGAATCTGACGCATGTGGATCGTGCGTCTCGGCCGTGTCTAATTTTGCATTGAGATTATTTATTTTATTGACCAATATATTTGAATGTCTTCCGCGTTACATACTGCACCGAAAGAAATTCATTTATAGATTATATATTTTCTTTTGAACTGATTACCAAGAAATATAAGAAATCATGCTGTTCCGTTAAAAACATACACAAATAAAAGAGATAGCTGAGTATAACAGATGTAATTGCTTACAGAGAAACAGAGATAAAGGCTTCAGATACCTACAGCCAGTATATAGAGAATCTTAAAACAGATTCAAACTAAATCAATTTTTATACTGATTTTGCTTTAATTTTACCACGAGCTTTTAGGTCATTGATTTACGATTATACTCCAGCTACCATTTGAACTTCAAAAGCTCACGAGCTTAAAAGCTTAAAATAGTGTTCTACATCTCGTGGCGCCGGTGTTATTTCTATCCCTTTAAACGTGCATAATCTTTCGGTATGACGTAAGATTAATAATTGGTTCTAAGCCATTTCATGCGGTTACCACATCGACAACCAAATGTCAGCGTTGACGTCACAAAAACGTTAATCTAATTTTGACTTCTGTAACAAGGGCTGGTACTGCGTAAAGGGTGACCTTTCTCGAAGGTTTTGGATTTCGATTTAGACGATTTAAAAATATGTTTGTAACCAATTGATCTAAACTATACTAGAATTACTATTACTTGGGGTTCTTCACATGTTTTAGTACAGGTATAATGTGGCAAATTTATCAATCTTATAAGTTCGCTGTTAATCCTTTAAAATATAAGGGTTCGCTTCGGGGGCAACTAATACATAAAGTGTATTTTTTTTATGCACTTCCAAAAACTGTTTCATGACAGACTTCTAAAACAAAACATTTGAATGCTCGTATATTTTGAAATAAGTAAAGACACAGACTACTTTTTCTCTGAGTTATTAATGGATAAAACTAGTTAGATATACGATTTATTTTTAAAAATAAATGTCCAGCCATGCGTACCCGCAACAGGCTGCTACTTTGTAATAAACTAAGACCCTTCCAGGCCTAGGGGTGCACCCTCGTCAAAATAACTATATTAAGTACAAATTATTACTCTTATTATTATTGAATTTATTCAATTGTAGTTATAAGCTGTTGCTTGTTGGTGCTTGGAATAATACCAAGGATACTATAACTACACAAAATCCATACATATTTTTAGCGCATTCGCAATAGTTACTAAACGGTCTGAACCTATAAAATTGTATTAAAGTATCATAACTATGAGAATAGACCGCTTTAGGGCGTTATTGACGTTATTAACCCAGTTAGAATAGCCCTTGCACGTGTGACCTATTAAAATTTATAATTTGAAATCTGCAGACGTATTGATGCCATCCCCAGACTTTAATAGTTGTAGAAAATCGAAGATATAAATTGAAGTATTATCAGTAGGTTGCACTTTGTGTCTATCTGTCAAATATCCATCGGTATTTTAAGCAGTGTTTAGTGGTTTCAATGTTGAAGCGTCGATCTCCGCCTGTGCACCAATGGACTTTCTGTCTATGTGTGCATTTAACACACGTTCGTACGCTAAAGGAAAAAATGCATTAGACCCAAAAAATCGACTGACTGTGTCAGGCACAGAAGGTTGATCACCTGCCTGTCATTAGCACCATTGGTATGTATATGTACTCATCGCTTTACTAATTAATTTAACTTTAGTACTTAAAACAATAAGAATGTAACGATATTTCTCTACACTAATAATCAAAAGGAAGATTTGAATTTCTACTTTTATAACGACTAAGTTGAAAAACTACTGGACCGATTACTAGGGAAAGATGTTTATGCAGTTTAAAAACAGCCAATAACATAATTTATAATATAGACTTTAGTATTATTTATTAGCAACAGTTTATTGCTTTGGGGTTAGTAATTGATATTGTATGACGGATAACCTGTTCCTAGTACAAAATACTCGTGTAATATTAATTTAATGTTTATTCAGGTAAAAGTAAGGTCGTCTATTTTTGTTGTATATATTTTCATCTATGCGCCAAACAAACGCCAACTATATGACGGCTCAATGTTTGGATTAAATAATCCCCTTAGTCATACAAATTAATGTTTTATTAAACTCTTTTAACTACTTTAAGTCCCTGTCTGTCAAATTATTTTTACTCTGTATTGAAAAGAGACGCATGGGTCCATGATTTAGTATTGAATAAGGTGGTTTTTGTAAAGTAAGTCTAAAGTAAAAATCATATTTTTTAGCTTCCGCGATATTTTCAGGATAATTAAAAATGATAACGGTAACAAATTTGAAATGAGATCTATCAGTGAGAAGCCTCGCAAAAATACTGTCCTTCAAAAACTTCAAGAGCTTTAATGGGAAACGAAAGCTCCTTGACGTAAATATAAAATAATATCTGTTTCTTTTTTCTTTTAGAATCAAACACGAGATATGTGAAGCGAAACGTCAATAATTATCATTATATTTGTGTCTAACTTTTTAAATTAAGATGATCCTATAAAGGTCACAACATTTAAACTTTAAAGCTTCCAGGAAGTCATTCGAGAATAACATGTTCACTAATTGATTCATTCGTTGAAATTCTATGAATTGTTAGTAAGTTCATAGTTTGTTAACTTCATTAAAACCCATGTTCATAATACTAAAGCAGTCTGATTACAGTCTTTACTATAGTGAAGTAAACATCGTGAGACCAGATTTTTGCTAAAAAATGGAAAAAATGTGTTAGGCACACCTGACGTATTTGTCTATAAAAAATAAAATGTAAAAAGAAACCGATTCTTTCTAACTATAGAGGGTTGTAGCGCCCCTGGATTATTTATATTGAACTATGCTTAAAAGGAGCATTAAGAATATCGCATTAGAGCGCTAAATCATCTGCATCATGAGCACACCCCACATTCACACACTCACTTTCAGACTATCACACAACACAGCCAAATTGGGTATTTCTTATTATTTTTTTTATGATTGGACAATTCACACTAATTTACCTAGTCCCATGCTAAGCTGGTGAAGCTTGTGTTATGGGTACTAGGCAACGGATATACATACATATTATAGATAGATAGACATATAAATACATATTTAAACACCCAAGACCTAAGCACAACACCAAATGCTCATCACATCGATGTTTGTCTCAGCCGGGGATCGAACCCGGGACCCATGGATTCGCAGTCAGGGGTACTAACCACTAGACCAATGAGCCGTCCAAATGTTATGTTTTGTCCGTCTTAGTTAAATGTATTTAATCATTTTTTTTCCTTTTGTAAATGTATTCCATTTTTGTCTATATCTTTAGTATAATTAAATACGGTCTAGTGAACCAATATGGGACGAGACTACATATTTCTGTACGCTGATCATTATCCTGATGTGTATCTTTCTTAACAAAAATCATATTTAAACTAAAACGAAATGCGAAAGCGACTTACTTCGATGGTGGAATAATTTAATGAAAAAACAATTGAAACTCGTACTTTCCCAATGATTCACAAAGGTTAACGTTTTTAAACAAAGCTGTATTTTATTGAAAGCAACATTTGAACTTGAAGAGAAAGTTCTTTCCTGGTATTTACATTTTTATTTGTTTAACGATTTAAAATGATGACCTTTAACAAAAACAAAAACATAACTGGTGTGATTTTAAATTGGAGAATCAAGAAAGACAATATTAAAATCGATACGTAAGAAACCCATGCCGCTAGAGCCCCTAGGGCAGTGTTTCCCAAAGTGGGGCCCCACAGGGGGGAAATTTGATTGTTAAGCCCCCTTAACAATATTCGAAAATTTATAAAAATAGTTGGAATTAGAATTTAAGTTTTTCATTATGTTTTACTTATCGTTAACAATTTCCTAGTATTTTAAAAAGGAAAAATATGTTAAATAGGTATCATTTATGTTTATTAACTTACTTAACTGTAATTTATTTAAATTAAAAATGTATGTTGAATATGGGCGCATAAGAATTTTAGCAAGGCAGTCTTGGCCAACACTGCTATATCAAAAATCTATACCTAACATTTTATAAAGGCGATGCGGATTTATAACTGAAAAAACTAAAGCTTGATTAAATATATTTTACGAATAAAATCAACATTTATATTCAATATTGTGGCTGTTCCGGCATAAACAAATCAACGTCCAATGAAAATCCATAGAATTGTTAATGTAAATATACACCCGCATATAAAATATAACTTCAAAAACTACCGTTTGCGTATATTGGACGTATGCCACGTTTTCGATTGATGTATTTAATTTATGATTAATTGCGCACACCAAATTGGACTCTAGTGTATTAAACATAGATGTCTATTTAGTTAAGTAGATTTCAAAGATTAACAGAATAAAGCCCGTTTGTACCGCAAATCCGTCAGTTTCTTGTGTCAAAATCAAGGGATATGTAATAAGAATCATTGCAAGTATGAAAAGCGTGCTGTATCAGTAAAGAATAATAGAACGTAGATTGAACGTTAGTCTTAGCGGTGAGTGAACATTTTTTATGAGTTACTAATAGAATTTTTAATTTTCCCACCATATGGTAAGGTGATTCAGTAACTTAAATAGAACTGATTTCGACTTGGAATCGGTTCTTCCAGCGACGTATAACCTTTTTTGGTGCCTCTCCATTAGTGGAGGTTTTTTAAGGCAGTTTTTATATTATACCACCACTATGTTATTACTGAAGTATTTCCCAACCAACTCAACTTAGGGTCCTTCAAGAAAAGAGCGTACAAATTCTTAAAAGGCCGGCAACGCACTCGCGAGCCCTCTGGCAAAAGAAGGTTGGCCGTCAGACTCGTCAAGCGTGTCTTGTCCTGTGCCAGATGCAGCAACTTTTCCGCAGTATCAATACCCGTCTACTCGCTAACGTTACGAATGTATGATTTTTCCTTCTACCAACACGCCTTTTATCCCTGGATTCTACCCATAATAATTAATTGAAGGAGGAGGTAGCTGTCCAGGCCCAGGTGCTATGTGTTAACAACTTTCCGCTGTTTGATGTTTTGAATAACTTTTTACGACAATCCGATTAAGACAACTCTATTAAGACGCAACGTGTAACCAAAGATAATAACGGATGGACCAATCTTTGCGTTAGATAAAGATAGTTCCCGGCTGTCGACAGTTAACATTTACAGAATGCGATAAACTCTCTGGCATATAAAGTGTATAATATATAAACTTTCTGCGACGGATGGAATAAAATCGTGTATGAAGATTACAAAATACTGAATACTAATCAATTCGATACTTCATACAAGATTTTAAACGACCTTTGATGCTATTTATAGCAATACTGATAATATTTTATAATAGAAATACTTGAATTTGAAGGATTTCTACGAATGGCAAGCTTTATTTATGTCGATAAATAATCAGGATACATATCTATGCTTGTATCAATGCGATATATAAAGATTAGGATTTATGTCTAAAGAAGTACCCATATAATATTACTGTGATATTAATAACATTCTGACGTTTCACAAAGCGTAGGCACATTGACAATCATGAGATTGAACGAAATCTGTTCATATTTAAACCTGATTTTATTCAAATTTACACCTTATTCCCAGAACATAAGCAATGGCGAATTTCAAACGACAGGTTTATATAAATTCTACGATTTACACGTCGCGAGCTTTAATGATTGCGCTGTTTGCCAATTCGTGCAAAAAATGCATTAATAAATAAAAAAAGTGTGGCATGGGCCAAAAAGTGAAATGTGGTTAGAATTGGAATATCACAGTATAATCGTAATAACAATATTTAACGACTTCGTATATATGTTTTCTATTTTCATAATAGAAAATATTATATCTTTTATTTTTTGAGCTTCTAGACATGTTTTGCAAGTTTGTGTTGAATAGATTGTAACTATGTGTGACGTACATTTAACTAAATTTATGTACGTTTTAATTTGAAATTGTTCGTCAACACTTTAAACAAGTCTAACGTGACGACGATGATAAATGTAATAGAGGATTGTACCTCAACGTTTCTAGTAGTGTCCCGCTGTATAGCTATAACGCACTCGAATACTTAACAAGTAATGTAAATAATGGGCCAGCGTTAATAGTTTTGAATCTGTTAGAAAATTCATCTCATAATATTTATATAATAGTGCCCTCAAATGTATGAACAAAGGATTTGCCAACTCCTAGTTATGCGTCGATGACCCGTCAGAGGCCGAGCTAACGTCCTCGTTACCTTCAGACATACGTCGTATAAAGATTTCCTCAAACACGATGACCGGAAAATTTAAGATGTTTTTTCAATTTTTCCGGGTTTCATTCTTGTTTTGATGTTTTTACGGTTATAAAGATTTTGCAAAAACAATGTGATTTACGTTTTGTTTTCCATAGTAAACAAAACCGCAACGCAGGTTTACAGTGTTACCGACCTTTAAGGATATTGTTTACTCTTTTTCACCTCATATGGCACCTAACGACGCCAGGCGCCGATGTATTACGTATGCAATTGTTTATTTGTATTCTTGAATTCTTAAAAGGCCAGCAACGAGCTCTCTCTCTCTCTCTCTCTCTCTGTACTCGTAAGTATTTATTGGCGGCGGATCACTAAACATCAGGTGAGCCTCATGCCCGTTTTTCCAATGCTATATATAAAAAAATTGGGGTGTTAAATAATTCGGCTCTGACGTGAAAAGTATTTAAAGATTCTATGGCCTTGTAAATAAATATGCGTTCAATACAAAATGCCATTACTCGATCCATATATGAAGTAAACCTACTATTTGCTTGTCCTTTTTAGACATTTTAAATTCAAATATTATTCATTGTTCGATACAAAAATTCTTATCTTTCAAGAGCAAAATCAAGACGTCAAACTGTTTTAATTATTTATTACTAGCTACGGAACAGACCAAGGCTAATTGATCCAACCAGGAAGATCAACGAATACTGCATTAATAGATCATGCTTCTGCGCAGATTATTTTGCGCAATTAAGAACTGTGACGTCACGCTACGTGTCTTTGTATAGTGTTGCGTTGTACGTATTAAAGTTACGAAAAATATGTCGTAATTATATAGATAAATACTTGTGTTTCTAGAATGTAAAAATATTTAATAGTTAAAAACTGCCTTCGTTTCAATGTTCTAAAGCACTCGTATATCATATTCTGTCGTTCTCTATTTGACTTCCGTAAACACAATTAAAATAACTACTCGTATCATTGAAACAGTTGGCGAAAGAGTAAGGCCCTCAGAGGTCACTGTTTTAATGTTTAAAATCCAATAATTGCCCAGAAATGGGACAGCGTTTGTTTCATCAAAAATGTTACGGTCATACTAAAGTATGAAACTTTTATGAAATTGCATCCCGGATTACGATAAGTCAGTTAGCATGGCACCGAGGCGATTCAACTATACTTCTTGTTCTTATGGGAATGGAATACAGCCATTGTCTGTCGCCAGTACACAGTTGCCTTCCCCCATCTACACGCTTTGTAACTACTCTCTCCTGTCATATAGAGATTATGTCTCATGAATAATACGTAAAATTGTTTGTAACAAAGCGAACATTGTTCGAATAGAATATGAACAGTAAGTTCAAACTATATGAGCTGTCTAAAGCGTATTAACGGATAAGAATAATTGACGAAATTATCGTAAAGTTCTGTTCTGTGATTGGTTTTCATCAAGTGTCTGTAAATAAAACAATGTTTTCAATTCCAGGAAAAATAAAATTGTTTTTAGTGTCTATTTTTATTTTTGCAACGACGCAGTTTGTTTTGACGGGAACCAGACATAGAACGCGTATTGTTTTATTGCTTTTTCTTTGTATTTAGATTTTACTTTATACGTGGAAAAATCAGCATAAATCATAACGCATACGCCGTGTAAAACATATGAGAAGAGCTAATTTATATTGTAATTTTTTAATAATTAAATTTCTTTATATATTATTAAATTAATGTTAACTACATATTCTTTGCTTTATATTATTCTAGAAATTTCTTCAACTTTTTTCTTTACATAGCTGTATGTATTACAGCAAATTTCAGAAAATATATTTAAAGATTATTGGGCGTCTTGAAAAATAACCGAGGTCGGAAAATGCTTATACAAGCTAAGATATATCGTCGGGTATCTGTTTTTTACTTGTTTTTCAATCGTTTCCATACAATTAAAACTCATTGATTATTTTTGTTCGCAGTAAAAAGTAATCGCAAACGCCGTGTGCAAATTACATTGAAAATTCACGGTTTTCCCAATTTGTTTTGATAGTTTCTTATCAGTTAAATGTTATAATATCTGATGTCACTTATTATTAATTGCTGGTTTGTCAATACAGGAAAACAGTATTTATTTTTAGTGCAGTGGTAAACTTGTAATTGAGTAGCATTAGCACATCAACTAGCTAAATCATGTTAAAACATATGTTATTAATAATGCTGATTGTAAAGTCATACGTTAAAATTATGGGTTAACCATAATATGTACTATTAATCAAATAAAGACATTGTAGGATTATCAAAAAAAACGTGTGGCACTCGGGGACTGCCGCGATAAAACTATTGCATTTTCTTTTTCAACTTCTGCAATTATAATTATTTTATTTATGCAGTATTTTTTCAATCTACCACTCTACCAGACACAGACTAACTCGCCTATATAGTCTGTCTCACTCTAACGCGCACCGGCTGCACCGATCTTGTCAGAGAGATGTGAATACGCAGTTCCGTCCCGCGTAAGGTTTTTTTCGTTACGAAATTTCTGGATTCGGTCTCCACGCTCGAGGCCCGCGATAGAAGCTATGCAATAGCTTAAAAAGTGTTTGCTGTTTTTGGCGTTATATTAGGCATTAAACAAATTATGCAAATAACTTCCACTTTCCAATATCTCCCAGGCTTTAAATGTAATGTTTACATTGTTATCTACGTGCGTAATATATTTACACATTTATAGAATATACCGCGCTTTGATGTTTATTAAATAACCATTATTGCATTAAAGCCATATAAATCGCCGTAAATATGTTGACACCGATTATATTCACGGCTCTTAAGAAGGTCAAAGAAAGGACGATTTGAAGGCTTACTTTATTAGCTACCGATTATTGGTAGACTATTTTTGTTATAGAACAGGGGTCAAACGGGCAGAAGGCTCACCTGATGTTAAGTGATACCGCCGTCCATGGACACTATCAATGCCAGAGGACTCGCGAGTGCGTTGCCGGCCTTTTAAGAATTGGTACGCTCTTTTCTTGAAGGACCCTAAGTGGATTTGGTTTGGAAATACAGCTGGCAACTGGTTCCACATGGTGGTGCGCGGCAAAAACTGCCTTAAAAAACGCTTAGTTGTGGAACGACGTATTTTTAGAATTTCGTTTGTATAGATGTTGTTTATAAAATAAATAGTACTTTTAAAATAAATACTGAATACTGTTAAGTTTAAATTTAATCTAAACTAACCTAGCTGATTAGTTTTTAAATGAAATAAACATCCATTCTGAATTTAAACGCTTGCGTTACGTCTTTTGCTAGAGTTATTACATAGATTATAATTAAGGTGTCACTCATCTAACAAGATGACAATTGACAATTTGAAGGACAAATGGTTACCGACACCAGTGTTTAATTAAGACCACTAGTTAACGCTTCCGTCCATACAATTGTTAGCTACATTATCATTAAGCTTATTAAATGTCCGCAGAATGTTCTACGGTCAATGTACAGTGCCAACAGTACAAATTCGAATTTGGAATAGTTTTAAATTGCTCTTGAGTTTTTTTTTACTAACTACTGTGTAACATATATTGTCTTTAACTTTCCCATTTCAATAATTTAAAGGTAAGAAGTCAAAATCCAGCAGTTATTGTTTTGTTACCTCTCAGTCTCAAAATTTAAATTCATACGATTTATATTTTTTGTAGTAATCAACCACAGTTAAGACTTATTAATACTAATAGGCAGCCATCGTAAGTTCGTACCATCTTACATAGCATGCAGATAAAGCTACGAAAATCAAACAAACGGTTTTTGTGTGTGAGGTAAAACATGATGGAATTAAATATGAGTCACGGGTTCTAGTGAAATGTGTCCAATCGTTGGTCTTATTTATCTCTAACGCAATAATGACTTTGTCAGTTATTATTGTTATGACAGTATGACTTCATAACGATATGGTACAGTAATTTAAATCAAACAAACAGCTGACAACATTGTACGATTTATTGGTATTTTTTTTAAAGACAATTCACACCAATTGACCGAGTCCCATGCTAAGCTGGTGAAGCTTGTGTTATGGGTACTAGGCAACGTATATACATACATATTATAGATAGATAGACATATAATTACATATTTAAACACCCAAGACCTAAGCACAACACCAAATGCTCATCAAATCGATGTTCGTCTCAGCCGGGGATCGAACCCGGGACCCATGGATTCGCAGTCAGGGGAACCAACTACTAGACCAATGAGTCGTCAAATAAAATAAAAAAAAAATCAGTGGCGCTACAACCTCTTTAGGTCTTGGCCTCAGATTTGTGAATCTGTTTCATGATCATTTTTAAATCTAATAGGTAAGTAGGTGATCAGCCTCCAGTGCCTGACACACGCCGTCGACTTTTTGGGTCCAAGACATGTCGGTTTCCTCACGATGTTTTCCTTCACCGTTCGAGCAAATGTTAAAAGTGCACATAGAAAGAAAGTCCAATGGTGCACAGCCAGGGATCGAACCTACGACCTCAGGTATGAGAGTCGCACGCTGAAGCAACTAGGCCAACACTGCTCTACTTTAGTATTTTTACCTTTTTAATTAGTAGTTTGGTCTAGTTTTAAGTTCGGTATTGTATTTTTATGTTTATATAATTTATGTCTGGGTTGTCTGGAAGAAACTGCTTTTAAGAGTAAACATTTACGTCGTCTTCATTCATTTGTTTTATGTTGTTGTGATGTATTATTTAAAGAAAATAATTACTGTATTTGTTAATATAAAATTGTCCACTTACCAACATGCGAAAGGCCGGTGAGGTCGGATTCTGAAATAAAAAAATAATGTCAATAAAAATGTTAATTGCTGCCTTCATATTATTACTATCATTATAATAAATCTGATTTAGAATATTTATTATTCTATTTAACTTAAATAGGCAAACCTCTTTTGGCTTCTTTATACACAAAATTTTAAAGTTGACCACTAGCTGACCCGGCAAACGGTGTTTTGCCATGTATTATATTTCTAGGAAACATTTTTTAGTTCAATAAAAATACCTATCTACAATAATAAAACATAGAGGTTGATCGTAGATGGGTGAAAATTAGGGGTTGTATGAATATTTGTATGTTGTATCATAAAAAAATAAAAACAAAAAATATTCTAAAAAATACATTTTTTTTAGGTTGGACACCCCTTATCGCTTAGGGGTTGGAAGATAGATAGTAGTCGATTCTCAGACCTACTGAATAAGCAAAAAAATTTCATAAGAATCGGTCGAGCCGTTTCGGAGGAGTATGGGAACGAACATTGTGACACGATAATTTTTTATATTAGAGATATCGGTTATAAATAATTACCAATTTACAATGTACATCTAATAACCCAGAAAATACTACCTGAATTACCATACTCTGAGTTTAATGTGTTCGCGTATATCCACTAAACGCAAGCTTACCTCATAAATGCAATATCGATTCAATAATTAGTTACTAGTTGGCTGGTATAAAGTATTACACCTCTCTAACTCTATTAATTAGTTAAATAACTTTCGTCTTTTTGATAAAGCAATTTCAATACCCGCTGATCTCGGAAACTTATAATTACGTAGTACGAAATCTCTAATGAATATGATATTGTCGGATATTGAAATTCAATGGCTTCCTGAGCAATATTTTACTTATTTCGTAACCTTAAGAAAAACAATTATAGTCCCGTAAAGATTTTAAATTTCTTCACAATACCTTAGACTAACATCTTTGTGAAAGACATGAGCTACCGTTCATAGAGGAACCGGAAGTGACAATGCGGAGGCGGGCGGAAATGCGAATTATACTGCATCTGACCTTAGGTTCTTCCTATATCCTGACTGTATTCTTGACTTATCGAAAAATCATTTTGTATGTATGTAGACTTTACGCAGGTTTAAGAAATATTTGTAATACATAGTTTAAAATATTCTATCGTTAATAAAGATATTAGTCAGCTGCGCCCAATAGTTACAAAACTATTATTTACGTTCAAATCATTTGGGCCTACGCGAAACCATTGTTTCACCGTTAAACCCAGGGAATTCTCGACAAAAGTCTAGCATTTAAAGTTTTAAATTGTTGTCACTCAAACTGTTGAGTTAATTTAAATCTTGCTTTATTACATTATGATAGTCAAGAATTCGTATACAATACGATAATTTTAGTTCTATCTGTTAAGGATTGTCCCTAAATATTAAAATGAAAGCCAACAAATGTGTGTGCGCGATGAAGAATAATACCGAACTAACTTCCGATTTTAATTCAAACTCAAAATAACTTTATTCATATAGGTGAACAAATACACTTATGAACGTCAACAGAAAAGCTTGTAAATTGATTCCAAATTTACATTTACTACCAGTTAGCAAGTCAAGGGCGTAGAACGGGCAAGAAGGACTTGCATGAAACTCTCCGCCACTCTTTTTAATCGCTAAGTTTTGAGTCAAACATATTGTTTGAAATGCAGCAAATCAATCCCAAAGATTAGGCTCATTTAAATATTCGTCAAATTTATAAAAAGCTCAATTGATTAATAAACGTTTAACGATAACTTTGAATTTATTCAGTCAATTCTTTAATTTCGCTTGGGAGTTTGTTGTCAAATTATCGTCTCACCTCTAGATGGGAAATTCTGACTACACAGAAAGTATTAGGGTGTCAGCCAGATCGGGAACAAGGTTAAATCATAACAGATCTAAAGATGCATATTATATATTTCTAAACATAAATGTATATAGCTATGCAAGGTTCATACAAAGATTCTATATTTATTTTCCAGTAATACGCAAATAGGGTGTGTAGGAAATGAACCAATCATCTTATTTGTAAATAACAAGTATTTAAATTAGCGATAAAGAGTTCATTCAATCATAATAAATAACATTGCATTACGTCAAGCGCCTTGTTTTCATAATGCGCAGTTTTTTTAGATAAACTATTTGTTCCTAGTACCCTACGTACAATAATGACGTACATAACTAAGTAAACAGAATTTTTAACAGATTTTATTTGAGCCCTAATCGAGATTTACCATAAAATGTAATACAATACAGTGAAAGAAAATGTAGGATATGAGGGTGGTATAAAGGCATTCTGCGAGTATTCTGATACAGCTAAACCCACCATAAGGCTAAATAAATAAATACACAACGAACAAATCCGATAGACATATTCATGTTTCTGTCTTCTTTCGTTTAACTCTGCGTTCAATATGTGAATGAAGTAAGCAAATTAGCTTTACTACTAAAGAAAGAAGTTTAGTTTTAATTGGAAAAGTCGTGTTGTAAAGTTTCTATGGTCTCTAGTTCATACAAAAGCGCTGAAACAGTCATTGGACATCGGGAAATCAAAACTAACAATAACAATGGATTGATAATTCAATGCAAAACAGATTTGTGAAAACATGTTTACTTTATACATTTCTTTTGATAAAATCTCTGATAAGATACAAATAAAATGATTGACGAGGTTTAAATTTCTCTGATTTTATCTGATTGTAGCCATTGACGTCATTAGTCATTTATGTGTTAGAAATGAAATCTAACTGTGAAAATCTTTTAAAAACATTTGACGGGAAAATGACGCGAATTAATGACGTCTATTCTCCACGGTCTTGTACCTAAAAGATACATATGTTATAGTGTCCGGTTGGAATGAACAATTTTATCCTCTTTGTCTATGTATATTGTATATGCCTCGCCTCCTGTATAAAGCCCGTCACAGACTTAGCTATAATATATATTAATATTTTTATGGCTAGGCATATTACTATATATTTTCTATACTAATTTTCGCGTGACCGCACACTCAGCTATAATATATATTTCTGTGACGTCACCAAGCGATACCGTAATATACATTATTGCAAATTCCTATATATTATGGTATAGCAAGACATATTCCGACACCAATTAAATGAAGGCAAAATATATATTTCTCAGTGTGTGGTAGCTTGCTATAATATATATTATAGTACGGTATATTATTATATATTATAGCTAAGTCTGTGACGGGCTTAAAAATGTAAGCCGTCGGTTACGGGTCTTTTAATTCTCCCATCTGTCATGTGGTCATATGATTTTGACAATTTGATGAGTAATTTGACAGTTCTAACTTGGACCTGTTTTTGAATCTTAAATGTATACTCGTCATATAGAGCCTATCGTACAGACCCTATATCCGTTGACGTCAGGGAAATTTTAATTTAAGTCGTAATAGTTCATTGACAGTATGTTATTTTCATTTCTTTTACAGACCATATTAAATGATGGTGGAAAACTACTTATTATCTTTGGTTAAAAAGTTGGTTGGGTGAAAATAAAAAATAAATGAACTGGCGTTAGATCACGTTGTCTCACATCTGCATTTTATAGACGTTAATGAAGGGTGATGAAGAGTGGCTCTTCGATAAATTGACTAATCAACGCAAAAATCATTTTTAAATCCCAACCAGTACCTGATATTTGCGCGTTCAATCTCTTCAGGTTTATAACAGATATTATATTTATATATATATATATTTTTTTAAAGACAATTCACACCAATTGACCTAGTCCCATGCTAAGCTGGTGCAGCTTGTGTTATGGGTACTAGGCAACGGATATACATACATATTATAGATAGATAGACATATAAATACATATTTAAACACCCAAGAGCTTAGCACAACACCAAATGCTCATCACATCGATGTTCGTCTCAGCCGGGGATCGAACCCGGGACCCATGGATTCGTAGTCAGGGGTACTAACCACTAGACCAATGAGTCGTCATATTAATGAAGAATTTCCAGAATCAATCACATTTGAATTCAATTTGTATGCAAACATTGATTGGACCTTAGAGATCCATTGTATGGACACGTGTTCGGTCACGGGGTTTTATAGTTATTTATATTTTCCTCCTAGATAAGAAAATTTTCTTTACGAGTATTATGACCTACTGTGATTACGTAATGTATTGCTAAGTGGAAAGAAAAGATTATTCTAAAAATTCATTGTTAAATTATTTTTAGTTCTTTATTTAATAGTTACGTTTATTCAGAACCTCATTAATAAGTTACAGATTAAATCAGATTTAATTACATATTTTTACTTTTGTAATCAACTCAAAATTTATTTATTCGTTGGTAACTATGTCCACTACGTCAATATTAAAAAATTAAGGTCCAAATAAATATTTACTCAACCACTGGAGGTTGGCCGTCTCGTGAAGCGTGTCTTGTTCTAAGCCAGATGCAGCAACTCTTCTGCAGATGAAGCCATGATTTGTCTACCTACCAACTCGCAGTTTACCCTAGATTTGACCCTTTATTATTAATTGAAGGAGTTGGTAGCGGTCATGGCGCAACACGTGACCCAGGTACGCAACTTTCCGTTGTTTAATGTTCTGCATAAATATTTACTAACAGTCCCCTAATCAATGGCGTAGAGCGGGCGAGTAGAACTGGCAAGACACTCTAAGCCAACCTTTTTAATCGCCTAGTTTTTGGTTTAAATAAATAGAACTGCAACCACATCATGCTTAAGGTTGAGAAATATGATTGAACACTTGAAATATTGAAACTGAAATTTAATGTACAGTTACAATGTACATGTTATTAGTGTTATGTATAGTATATAGTGTTATACATGTTACCATAAAATTATAAACTTTTCAACTAATTTGTGCAAAAAATCACATATAATTTTAATGGGTTTTTAAGAACCATAATGAATGTAGTAATAATGTATTAATTAATGTTCCTAATCCCAGATAACGCTTTTGAAACATCTACAATAGCATTTGCAACAGCTTGGCTTCATAAATTTAATATACATGTAATATTATGTATAAGGTATAAAACCTTTTTTCTCTCTGTTGTAATGTTTTCGTTACGCTTGGATTAATTGTTTTTTTTTTAACTTTCTAGTTTATAAGGAATAAAACTTGTACTGTGGTGTAGCCCTTCAGGCACCAAGGTTAAACCTCTTAGTGGTTTTTTTTTATAGAACAGGGGGCAAACGGACCTGAAATTTTCAGTAGTAGCCTTTACCAAAAAAACAATAGACAAACAAATTAACCTTCCCGTTACGATAACTCTTGGCTCGGAAGGTTTCCATCGCTTATCGTATCGACATGTCAAAGGTGATATATTGTCCCCAGCGAATTAATATCTTAATGCTGTTTTGATCAAATATTTATAGTGACGTAGTACAAGGAATTTATATGACAAACTATGCTACTTTTGAATGGGATTTCAATTGTTGAAGGATTTTCACCCGCAGTTTGCGCTTATTGGGTGTTAATATTTGTATATCAATTAGCAGATGAAGGTTTATGGAATATACAGTTTATTTGTGTTTATTTTTGCGCATTAATCATACAAATAATACGTTAACATATAAACATTTTTGCATAGATTGTGTGGTTTGAAAGTGAAAAGTAATGATTAACGAGGCGACATTGATAGCAATTCTTCATATATCAATTATATGAAACATTTTGTGACAGCCAACAATTAATGATTTCATCGTATACCTCGAAATAATCGAAATATTTAGAGTTAAATCGTTAACATTACTGATTTTAAACTATTAACTTAATTCAAAAATCCGGAAGAAGGACGATTACGAGGACTGTTCTTTCAGACTACATTACCATAGAGAGTAGATCAACAGAAAAACAAAATTTCAGTCTTCAAAAGGATTACTAAAGCTCGTTAGTGCTCGCGATAGAACGTCAATACTTATGGAATAAATACGCTTTTAATATTAAAGGAAAAGTAATTAAGAACGACTTGTATGCAGCGGATGCGGTAAAAAAATTTATAGCAATTGATTTTCCGGGACCCATACTAAAACCAGTCTTATTCCCGGATTGCTTTTCAAAAGACAAAGGAATTGTTTAATAAACACGGCTTACACGTGTCAAACAATGCATAGATAAACAGTTAATAGTCCACGATCGAATATTTTTATTGAGGGAAATAGCCTACATACTTTGAATTAACGCAGTTTAATAATTTTAGATTTAGAATTCTTTTAATTCCTAGGACATATACTTATTATTTAGTTGATTAATTGGTTTTAACATGTATAAATATTACAGAAAAGATCGTCTAACAGTTGGTCTGACCAAATTAAGACAATTATGTGTCATGACATCATTAATGCCCTGAGACAAGCTAAGTGGTGCTGAGACAGCAAGCATATCGGTTAGGGCATTTCAAAGGCACGACCTTCAGTAATGAAGACTACGAAGAAGATAGATATAGAGCGATGCTGAATAAGACTATCCAACACTTTTTGTCAGCGAAGAAATTGCTAAATTGTATTTGATACGTTTATATCACGCCAGGCCCATTTATATCTTTAACAATCATGCTAGAAGATGAATAGTAGGTTAGAAAGGATATTCGTTTTCTATAAAACTATGACTCGTATGAGGTTTTTTATTATGGTTTTTGAATCACGAAGCAAGTCGGAGAAAACAGTTTTTCTTACGTGGAAAATTTGATGATGCAACTTAGACTTTGTGCATAGTATTATCTGATAGTGACGTGAACTAATTAGATATTAAATATAGCACATGGTCTTTCATGTGACAATGAATATATTATTAATTAAGTTAATGAAATATATTAATATTTGATAATTTGTATATATGTTTTAAATAATCTGTGGTAGTATACTAAATTCCACCCGTCATCTCGACGTCCGTCGTTCCACAACTGCGCTTTATTTAAGATAACTTTTGCCGTGCACCACCACTATATGGAACCAACTATGCACTGAAGTATTTCCAAACCTATTTGTATTAGGGTCCTTCAAGAAAAGGGCGTACCAATTGTTCAAAAGCGGGCAACGCACTCGCGAGCCTTCTGGCATTGAGAGTGTTCATACCGCCGGTATCTCACATAACGTATGTATGTATGCGTGGGCTTAGCGAAATTATTTTTTTATGAATCACGATATACGGAATATATGGGATTGGTAAGAAATGAATCCCGGCTTTGTCGGCCCCGGCTCAAGACAAACTAATAAAATCGCTCCATTTTAGTTCACGTGTGGCCCAATTTTACGACGTCTATGTAAAAGCCTAAATCACTTCCTTAGGGTATATAAAACACTTTCATTAACAAACACTTTTGTATTTGTAATCTTAATCAGAGTAGGTTAGTATATACATCTTTATTGGTTGATAAAACAGTGCAAATCTTCGAAATATAATTTTTGATTTAAGGGCCAAGTGAACTTTTTCACCATACTATTGATTCTCATACAAATCAATGTTTATATTGATTAGTTATATTTAGACTTTACTTCCTTAAGTAACCTTGAACTCTTGATTAACGACAAATGTGTTTTTTTACGAGACCTACTTGTAAGGTATTAGATATTGTAATAGGAAAATTACCGTCAGATAAAAATTCCGTTTAACACCTGTATAGTTCAATAACCCCCCAGAGTTATTAGGAATTGGGATACAAACTAATGCAAAGGTGAATGACCTGAATTCCTTTAAGTTAACGGTCGCAAGCCTAATATAAAGTTTTTGTACGTATTTAATGAGATATTTGTAACTGGGGTCTGGGTTTTTGGCTCCTTTGTAAAGAATGAGTTTTTTTTTAAGGCTGGTCACATACTTCAAGGACACAGAAGTAACGGCTACTTGTATATAAAAGTGTGTAGACTGTAGGCACAGAAGAAGAATCAGCTTTTTATATAAATATACGTAGAAACGTATCTGCCTTGTTGAGAGAAACGCAGCGCCATCTAACAAGTCCCATTGTAAACCTAACAAACACTAGGTTAGGTTAAAAAAATTTAACTACTTCAGACAATAACAGTAATTGAAAAAAATATTGGTTGTTTGTAAAGTAGGTTTACGATCGAGATGTTTACGTGATAACGTCTTATTGGTGATATAAGTTTTTGGGAAGTAAGGAATTAATGAAGATAACAATTTTTTCAAATTTTAAATTACATCTATCGTTTTATTCACACTTTTGATGATAAATTTCGGGTGTAAAATGACAAGTTTACTTATTAGACTATGATATACATTTTTCTTCATACATTCACGGAATGACTGGCAGCGCTCGAGATGAGACGGGAGATCGGTCCGTCTCTCTCTCGTTATACCTGCGATCGCGCTCGTGAGGTTTTGGTGTGACACAAGTTTCTGAACATGTCACCCGACTAAAACGATTTTAAAGACGTTATCACGTCAAAATGATTATGATGATACAGAACTTTAGTTATCTCTAAAACTACTGAACCGTTTTTAATGATACTTCGACTGATCTGTGAGTAAGATTATACAAGGACAACGGTATGCACTTATAGTTTTCGAAAATATTGTGTATTTACATACACCTGCGAAATTTAGCACACCTGGAGGCCTTAATATGTATACTGAACTTGTCAAAGTACACGTGCTTGTAGGCGTAAATATGTGTATACTCAAATTGTAAAAATTGTCAATGAGGTTACCCTCCATTAAAATAAATCCTCTCTTTATTTTATAGAACAAGGTGCAAGCGGACAGGAGGCTCATCTGAAGTTAAGTCATACCGCCGCCCATGGACACTCTCAATGCCATAGATCTCGCGAGTGCCTTGCCGGCCTTTACGCTCTTTTCTCTGATGGACCTTATGTCGAATTGGTTCGGAAATACTTTAGTGGGCAGCTGGTTCAACATAGTAAGTATAGGCAAAAACGCTCATTTGTGGAAGTTGGTTGAAAACTAAGCAAACCATTTAGCCTTCATTGAAATCATTTCCACGTTCCAATTACATAAAGCATTATTATTTATTGCACTTACATAACATAAATACTTTGCTTGATCTAGCGGAACTTATAATAGCCGGTTTGTTGCATAACCATTTTGACGTGATAGTTAATTATTTACTTACACACAAGAAAACAATAAACATAAAAAAACGTTAGTAAAAGGCTATATACATGTGGCGCTATCGATTAAAAGCAAAGCTTATCTCTTGCACGTTTCGCTTGCTAAATATCTAATAATAAGACAGAGTAATGCAGAAAAAGATAAAAAAACCGAGAAAACTATCTCAATCATAAAAAATTATAGACAAAAGTTAGTATAGTATAGATAGAAGTATAGATCTATCGACTCTCAGAGAATATAAATAAAAACTGGTCTAACGCATAAATGAATATAGATAACTATAATGTTAAAAAATCTAAACATTTAATATTAACAATACACTTTCAAATGTAAATCTTAATTGTTAAATTATAATACGCGCGTTTAAGATAACCAAAGTTATAATTATTCGAAGATATTTTTAATTAAATAGTGTGCTATTTTAAGCATCTTTTGAGTGTACTATGCCGCAATCACTAAAGCCAATTTAATGTATTTTGATTTGCCTTCCAAATTATAAACTTATACAGCCGTCAATTCTAATAAATGTTATGTAATACCTCGTTGAAATCCGGCATTTGGTGTCAAAAATCTTACGAGAATTGAATGACGTCAATACGTTCGTGCATCAACATAAATATCACTATAAATGAAATAATTAATCGTATATGTACGCAATTATATAAACAGAACAATTAAAACACATTTAAACATTTCCAGTTAAGTGGTAAATTAAAGGGATCTAAACATTTTCAGTTTTTATTCATCTTGAATACTCTTATAAAATTACATATTTAGATATAACGTTAAGTATAATAATTATATTATAATGATTATTCAACCACGGTACAAATGAGTTCATTATACTTAACTTAAAATTATTTCAGAAATTGTTTGTTGGACGCGATATCTAGCGGTAAAAAAGTAAAAAAATATTTTTAGTTTGAACGCCATCTATGTATTAAATTTAATAATACAAGACTGGAAAGTTTTGTTAATGCGACATCTAGAGATTATTGTGAGAAATCACAATTGAATTGCGCGCCACCTATGTTCGAAGTTTTACACTACAATAACACACAGAAGCTAGCGTTAGTACTGTTCAGCGACATCTAGTAGAATAAATCTACTTTAAATATATTTTAAGAAAGACGGTAAATTTTACATATTTTAGCACTATTTCAGTAGATGTCGCTCAGTAAGCTTGAATAAGATTAAATAATCTGTGTGGATGGTTTTAATTGGTTTCGATATTGTATTTGCCATTTTGCCAGTTTTATTTTAAATATTTTGTTTAAAAACTTACCAGTGTCGTTGAGCAGCCCATGGATATCTGTGGTCGAGCCATCGGCCGACATAGCTGAAAAGAAAATACTTATTATTTCTTTTGTATGTTGGTGGATAATTATGAAACATAGGTACAATTTGTCTGTATAAAATATAAAGGAAAATTAAATTAATTCAGTTGATAAAGTCATAATAAAAAGGTAATATTCGCTATATGCTGTAGTGTGATTCATATTATGATTCAAAGTAACATTAAATCTAAGCGCCACAAATTAAATTTAACACTCCAAAATATTAAAACAAACGCTTAAACTTGCATCATAAATAACACAAGTTTCAATTTGATGTTATTTCAAAATGAGATATTAATAGAATTGTTGGAGCCACCTTCTACGACCGCAATCAGATTAAACATTTAGGAATAAGTTACGAACAAATCTTAATTAATTTTCAAACGTTATGTATGTAATTTTACAACAAAAGAAAGGTGTTCGCAACATACAACAGATGATACATAGCACGTGGTCGGAGCGCAAATAAATAATTTTATATAATCAGCCATGGCGATGTTTACTTCAACGTACGTATTATACGTAGAATTTTGCAATACAAGGTCAGGCTAAGCCGAGCGTGACCGTCTCGAGATGATTGACGATCAATCTTGACAGTGATAGGGCCGACTATGATAACTATATTCTCGTGTACACTGTAACCAAACTCTTCTGAAGCGGTTTATATTCGGTAGGTCTGAATAGGTCGTAAACTATTTTTTATACTCCTAAGCGACAGGCTACTCCAATTTTGACGTGAATATGTATTTTGCTGGCAATTCAAAACATTTAATGATAAAATTTGTGATACAGTTGGCGTTGCAGTTTCGATTCTTTTCTCTAGATGCAAAATTAAATTATACCATTGTATAGCTGAATGATTAGGGAATTAATTACAATAAGCGAGAATAGTGAGGCATCACCCGCGGTTTAGAGGGAAGCGCCGCCACTTTGAGTTTATTTTGCTGCGTATCGAGATTTGCAATTACTTTTGGCTCGGAGCAGCTACAATGTTCGTTTAAATTTTATTCATCAGCTGTCGTCAAAATCTATTGATTATAAATAATCATAATATAAACTATTACTAACTTTACTGTAATTACTAACTTTTAAATATCGATATTACTTCTGTAATAATATTTATATGATAAAATGTTTGCCGGGTTAGCTTTTCATATAAAATTATATGGCAGTGCGCACGTCACGCAGTGTCACATTTTATATTCTTAATTATAAATCACAATCTTTAATTTCATGTGTTTCTGATAGAAAGTGATCAATTGGCGCAGAAATTTTCCAAATCTCACTTGATACTCAAATGCGCCGTAAAGAATTACTTTTATTGGCAAAACATTTATTGTACAAAGATATATTATTCAGAATATTTTTTTAGTAAAAGCCTTATTTGATAGATTTTACGCAAGAAACACCTAGGTACCTTACAAAAAACTTTAATAGAACAAAAAATAAAACAAAATATTTAATATTTGATTTTACATGCTATTTTTAAATTCCTAATTATTATTTTTTTATTCTAAGAGGCGTGTGTGTGAATAAGCTTATAAGCCAAACAATAATGTTACACAGAAGGATAAAGACGGTAGGAAGAAAATTATATGTAATACGTTATCATACCTTTTAAATAAAAGAATAAATTTTTGACATTAGTGGATTAGGTTTAACATTACAAGGGGCAAGTTCTTATTAATGCGATTTATGTAAATATTACGGATATAAGAGATAATTACATAAAATTTAAATATAATCAATATTCATACAGATAATTGCCTAGCAATAGTTTAATGGTGTCAGTCGACTATTGTTTGCAAACAAAATATCATGCGTGGGTGATTTTTTGTGAAGTTCAAGGTAGGTTGTACTTGAGTATTTCATAATAGATTCTATCTACTAAAATAAGAATTAAATACAATTATATTATGGTACAGGGAATCACCAGCAATGAAAAAACCAGTTACTATCGATAGGCTTATCACCTACTTACCTTAAGAATAATGAACCAGAAATGTTTTTGTCCTAGGCATTGTTGTCTATAATTATAATTTAATTATAATTACTTTCGATAACACAGTTCAAGGATGAAAAAATTGTTGAAAAGAAAAGGGAAATTCTTTCGACATTGCATGAAAATAATTACGGAAGTAGATTAAGACAAGGTTGAGGGAAAATTGCAAATATCGAATCGGAAGCGACCGCAGAGGTCAGGGATCATCTGTATTCCGACATGCGCGTGCGCACCAAATACAGTGGACTAGCGATACACAATATTGACGCATTGCTTTAATATTTCATGAGATATGGATGTAGCTTCCTCAAAGTATCTTTTCCGATTCTATTCCGATTGACAAATAAAAAAAGAATGAAGTTTCTTGCCAGTTCATCTCCAGGTTCTACGCCAGGACTTTGACTTTTAGAACCATTCTTAATGTCGTTGAAAGTTTACATTGTGTTAACTATATTTATATATGTACCTATTTAATACGTTAAGCATGTTACAAATAAAACAGCAGCTCACCGCGAATATGCTAAAATAAAACGAAAATGAAAATAAAATATGTTTATTATGGAACATAAGACACAGGTATCACTTATTCCACGTCATTAATTTGAATTTTTAGGCATCCCTACTCATCGGAAAAGAAGACAGAGGGTGAAGGCCGAGAGAAAAAGCCAGCGTACAAAACTCTCGGTACTCTTTTAAAATAGCAAATCATCAACAACACTTATTTTAAAACAAATATCGCAAATTAATTAGAAGTAGCCTATCTAGCACTAGTCCCAGGCCCTTTTATCAACTAGATAATCGTTTACTTTATAATAAGCCTTTTTACACAACTTTTCTTTAATACATTTCTTAAATTTATAAAAAGGCAGAGATAAAAGAGCTTCTGGGAGCCTGTGCTAAAAAGGAGTATTAAGAATATCCATAGCGTTTAATAACCAGCATCATGAACACACACCACATTCACACCATCACATAACACAGCCGAATCGGGTATTACTTAGTTAAAGGTATTTAATCATTTTTATTGATATTTTTACTTTTGTAAACTAAACGTTTGAACCTTTTTGTTTAAATTATGTATTACATCTTTGGTTATATCTTTAGTATAATTGTTTTTTGTTAAATATAATTTATGATAAAAGGACTACGAAATAAATAAATAAAAGAGAAATTGTTTTATTCTTTCAAAAACAGTGTCATATTTTTACCTAATTTAAATAATTTAGCCTGGTTTAATATCAATCGAGTTTAATTATAGGCGTTTCGACTATAAGACAGTTAATATAACAAAGCGGAGCGTGGATTAATACATAATAATACAATTCAGTCTTAAGTAACGTGACGAATATGTTGCTATTCTTACACTTTTTAAGTAGTACTCAGTTGACTTGACAGTTTCGTGCCTCAAAAGCAATAAGCAAATATGATACAATAGTTTAAATCGTTAAAAGAAGTGAGAATTTCACAAAAAAAATAAAATAATAGCTGCTGGTCATTATAATAATCAAATTCCTTCTGTGTCATCTCAATTAGCGAGAAATATACAGAAATATAATTAATGTTATATAACTGCGAGTTAATCATAATGGTATTATATCATTTCTATGAATAAATAAATTCCGCGTATGAGTTATAATGCATTCAGTAAATACGTGACGTAAGTCTTCTCATCTCCACGACACTAGAGATAAACAATTGAAAAACTATCCTACAGAATCAAGATTCATTTTTCTCGTGGCAAGCTATTAGTTCGTTCCAGCCTGGTGACGTTCACTGCTGGACATAGGCCTCTCTCCGAATTTTCAATTACAACCGGTTCCCCGCGCTTTGTAACCAACGCCTTGCCTCCACCCTCACCAGGTCATCTGTACACCTAGTGGGAGGCCGTCCAATGCTTAGCCAACTGGTCCTCGGCGCCATTCCAGAAGTTTTCTGCCATTTTGCTATTGCAGTGACTTTAGTTCTACGGATTATTCATTTATCATTCGATCGCGTGGAGAATCATCGAGCATAGCTCTCTCCATAGCTTGTGTACCAGGATTTAACTAAGAGACCAAATATTAGATCCGTAAGTAATCACTGGTACGCACTGTTCGAAGACTTTTCACTTTTAGCATTGAGGAAGCGAAATTATTAGACTATTATGCGGAACGAAGTTTTCCGGGTCAGCTAGTGTACTAATATTTAAGAAGTTCTTAATCTTTATACTAGCGACATTAAAATCAATAACAATTTATGAGATTTAATTATTATTAAACTATTAAACCAGCTTTTGAAATATACAAAATGTTTTAACAACACAAAATTGTTTCCCGACTTTTACTATACTACATATAACAGAAACACTCTCAACAAAGATGTAAGCTTAAAAACGAAGATGAGATCCATAACTCTACCCGCATAGCTTCTAGATTTATACGTCAAGGAAAATATTAGTTATTACAACTGTATATATAAATTTCCACAATTTTCTTTGCCTTATCTTATTGTATGTCTTTGTTGAAAACATTTAAGGTTAATTGCAATCTATAACAATAGATAAAAACAATTGTTTTAATCCCCGCTGTTGGTTTTATAATGTAAGTGGAGGATTAATGACATACACTTATCTTAAGTAATTTATAAATATTTTTACCGGCTGTAGGTAAACATTGTAAGTATAATCAACACGCAGCTGTATATTTATTTGTTTATATATATATATACATATCATATTATATATAAAACAATCATTGGCACTACTACCTTTTTAGGTCTGGGCCTCAGATTTCTGTATCTATTTCGTGATCATTTGTTTTTCATGATATGCAAGTAAGTAAATCTTCTTGTTGTTCATTTTCTTCCACCTCGTAATTAGTTACTTATTTATATTAACTGTGACTCATTAACCTTTGGATTATCTTTAACATTTTTGTTTATACATATTATTATTTATTTATTTTTTATTTTTTTATTTTACGTTATTTTAGTTATAGTTAGTGTTATATGTTATTTTGTATTTGTGTTAGCGATAAGGTGCCCGTTGCCTGATAACTTATGTCACAACTTATACAACAGTATAAGGTAGCGAAGTGTGAATAAATAAATAAGTAAGTGGTCTGCCTTCTGTGTCTGACACCCTCTGTCATCATAAAGTGTTTAAGGCATACCATATACACTATATACATATAGTGCTCTTAACGGTATGATATTATAGGCATGAAACAGATAAAAGCAGAGGCCAAGATTTTGCACCACTAAAGGGTTACGGCGACACTACATGTAGATATTAATATATGGTAAAGTTCAACTATGTTATTGTAGAAAAGGGCTGGAATATGAAGGGTGGTTCCAGACGTAGGGAGAATGTCAATAACAATGCACAGTGAATTCCCATTTAGGGACTTTGAAATTAATTTAAACGTTCGAATTTTAAATGGAAAATTGTTGGGAATATAGGGGTTTTTGCTTGTCTCATTATAAATGCAACTGTAGTTCGCAGTCATGTTAAAAGTGGTGGGAATATGTTCTTTGAAAATGTTCACGACTCCAGATAAATTCCGTATTCTTTGGTGTGTATTGGTTTTCTTTTGTCGTTATTTCTCTTTGTTTTATATCATTATGGAAATGTTTCTTATCATGCTTATGTGATCATTATATATATTGTATATATTTTTAACATATATCATCCATATATAATATCGCCATCATTATGTTATAACATACTAAACGTTCATGTAATATAGAAAAAAATTCCAAGCTTTGTTTAATTAATAAGTTAATCCGAGTTGGCTAGAAGAATGTGTTATGACTATAATATTGTTTTATTATCCTACGCTAATATTGTAAATCTTCTATGCTTAATCATAGACATAAGAATTTATTGTAGTATCAGATTTTATTAATTTATAGTCTGTCAATACTGTTATCCGATAATTAATATTAGATTCACTCTTTGCGAAGTCAATTGTCATAATTAATCAAGCAAGGACCATATTCTTATTATTAGTAAAACGTTAACAAATACTTCAAGGTCCGTATTTTAAAGTCAAGTTTAGATGAATCTATTTTTCACTATGTAATTTGACAATTTTGACATTATTCGACAACTTCTTAGCGCGTAAATATATCATGGTGTAGTTATATGTTCTTCGGTATTCATCATGTTTTAAAAAATACTATAAAGTAGTAAATACTGGACATAATTATATAATATTTACATATAAACGTACCGTCTTATCAAAATACTTCGCTTATCAAGATCAAATATATTTTTATCAGTCATATTGTTTGATGTTAATCCCCGTTAAGATTTTATACTGACGAGTAGCAAATGTAAAGTGGGGCTAAAGTATCGAGGTTATAAATATGTTTAAGTAAAAGCAAAATCTATTTTGCTTTTACTTAAACTTTGGATAGCTATTACTACTAGGATACTAAGAACATAAGACCGCGCGGAAGGTCACCTACGCGTGGGACTGACCAAATCAAGTCTGCCGTAGGAGACTCACTCAATGAGTGCAGCAGGATGACCTCTAATAGGCAACGATGGCGAGGCGTCGTGAAGCGCATCACATCTGCCCCTTCTATTACTACTACTTCATAGTGATCACGACCGCTCTGTCAAGAGTGCACCGGATAGGGAGGACTAAGAACATTACATATACAAATATGTATATCAAATGAAAGCTTATTTTTTCCTATTCAATTTAAACATTTAGCATAAATAGTTAAAAAATAACTACATAAATGTATAAGTAATTCATCTAAGTACACAAACAATACGTAATAATACGTAAACATAATTACGGACGACACAGTAGCCTCACATTACGACGGTAATTTTGACGAATGTTTAGAACGTAATAATCTATTACCACTCTTTTCACGGAAATATTATTATAAGCCGTAATAGTGCTTTACGACTTTCTTCCCCGAGGCAAGCGATGTATGTTTCAGATTGATGATTCAGTTCTATATTTCAATTTTATAGTTGCCTCATATTTTTTTTTTTTGTTTCACATATACATCGATGAAGTATAATTCTTTTATCATATAACATGATTGCCGTGTCTTTCCATCCTTATTTATCTATTCTTTAAAGATTTAATTCCTTAGTGAATAATTACAATAGAATGTAGTATTAGAGTACCATAAAATTTATCTTAAACATAAAACTGAAAGTAATTGTATTTTATCACGCCATTGCGCCAAAAACTAAGGAGAAATTAGAAGTGATTAGTAAGTTATGAATATGTATACTAATTAGATTGAATTTCTTATGCCAAAACGTAAACAAAGGTGTCTTAGTCTCTTAATAAATTATTGTGATTAAAAACTCAAGTTAATCGTTAATAATTACTAAAATATTTTTTTAGATTAAAGTAGAGGAAAGTGACCAAATATGGGATAGTATCCCTAATATGGAATACCCCTATTTCTCCTAAATGCAAACTCACATACGCAATAAACAATGATTTTCTGTCTCTTTTTACCCCCTTTTACGCGTACAAGTTGTAGCATGTCAGTTGAGCAAGTGCTTTCGTCATTGTGACAGTTTTTTGTTTTGTCGCTACCGCATAACTTTCTAAGGTATGTTAAAAATACGTATTTTTCGTAAAGAAAGTGCACACATTATTGATTTTATAGCTTTTAGAGACCGTTTAGACGTTCTTTTGTATGTTTTAGCGGTATTAGATGATATTACTTTCTTAAATATAAAAATCTGAATGTCTGTTTGAAATCGTTGGAAAATCCAAATATGGACAGAACACAGTATATAATTATGGACTATTCCATAATTGGTTCTCTGAAGTATCAGCTGACATGATGATTTTGTTAATTATATATTTTTTTAATGTTTTACCAAAATGGCGGGCGTCAACTCGAAAACAAAGCGAAAATAATGGATTCAGAGCATATAGCGGAAGTAATAAAATTAGTAAGAGAGAAATAAATGGGTTATTTAAACGCTGGACAATACTTTGATGTGTCAAGATCTACTTTGTTTTGATTATGTCAGAAAAACGAATTTTCTCCAGCAGAAGCCGCAGCTACTCACTCAGCACTCGGAAAGAAAACTGTCGTGTTGGCAAAAAACAAGAATTAAAAACAGAAAATATCAAAAGGAAAAACACCAAAAGAGAAGACTAAGCCTAATTCAGATGATGAGGAGGTGATGCTATTTGATACTGACAGTGAACCCGATGCCTTGATAGGATATACAGCTCCAGAATCTGAAGATACGGATTGTATTTTCTGTGGTGTGCTGTTTTCGAATGATACTCCTGGGGTAACATGGATCAAGTACCTTATGTGTGGACTCTGGGCATGTAATGATTGCGCTGTGCCATAGTTTGATACCTGGATTTGTGATTTTTGTAAAAAAATTATGTACCTTTCTATATTATCCAAAGAGTCTCGTGTATTTTAAGGTTAATTTTTGATAGTGTTTATAGTATTCCATATTTGGGGTACCTATTCCATATTTAGGTACCTAAATCGTTATTTAGTTTTTTAAATTTTTTCTTACCTTAAACTAATCAATAAAACCTAAACTTATTACAAACTAAAGTGCAAATATATGATTGTTAATAATTACCACAAAAAGTTTTTTATTTATAACACTTGTGGAAATTATGCCTAAAAATCAAAATGGTATTCCATATTTGGTCACTCTCCTCTATTTTTAACATATTCCAATGGATAGTGCAACATGAACATGATTTGAATTAAAAATCTAATAGGTAATGATTAATAAAAATCAGCTTTTAAATTAGATATATATTCGTGATGCACATTTATACCTTATTATTTATACCTTCTTAGGTACAGTCATCACACCACAATCCTTATCAATCTAGGGCATTGATCAGACAAAATAAAATCGTTGGGCGTATGAAATTTCTATCATAAACGCTATTTACGCATGTTAAGCCTAGAACCTACCGAATCATTTTGTACTGTGTTTAAATAATTTTATTCTTGATAAAACCGTTTAACTTAAACATTATACCCATTTTTTTAAGGTTTTTAGTTTTGGTACATGCTAAATTTTGATTTTTACAAGGTATTTTTCCTGACAGTTAAAATATATAATCCGCCATTTTGTAGCGGCGGCCATTTTGGATTTACCTGCTACCGAATGTATTAAATTATATTGTCATTACAACTTAACCAAATTTCAGATAAATCCGTCAACAGGAAGGGAGTTAAATTTCAATTACTACGTTTGACCTAAGCAGGGCGCGATAATAAAACATTCAAACCTCTTTTCAAAAATCCAGTTCAAACTCAAAAATTTGTTTTATGATTCTTCAATATTGTTACCGCTAGAAGAGTCTCCACGTATATCCAATCAAAATGTCGACCTTTCGACCTTCCAACGCTCTTGGCAAATTGTATATTTGCTAGCCCAACCCACGAGCTAATGGGCCAAATTATATTCACTAATGTTTTATGACCTTGACTTAGGTTAGGTATAAACAATAATTATGCGCTTATTATACAAATTATATAGGATGGGCAAGCTTCAACCATAGTCTGGCATTCTAAATTTGATCAAAGTCCAAAAAATCCGTTGTATGGAAGTATTATTATTTTATTAAGTATTAAAGCTCGACGTCCGCCGTTCCACAACTGAGCGTTTTTCAAGGCAGTATTTGCCGCGCACCATCACATTTGTGGAACCAGCTGCCCACTGAAGTATTTCCGAACGAATTTGACTTAGGGTCCTTCAAGAAAAGAGCGTACTAATTCTTAAAAGGCCGGCAACGCACTCGCGAGCCCTCAGGCATTGAGAGTATCCATGGGCGGCGGTATCACTTAACATCAGGTGAGCCTCCTGCCGGTTTGCCCCCTGTTCTATAAAAAAAAAATATATTTCGCTACGTTACGAAACCTACGTTGAGAAGTTCCTACAACTATCCCACCCCCTTAAGGCAATTAATTTGATAATATGAACCCGAAAAAGTTATTGTTTTGTTTTGACATGCGCCACCTTTAGAAGCAGAAAAAGTGACAGTTAAAATATAATTATTCATCCACTTGAGCAAAACTTGAAATAATACACAATAATTATATAAAATACATTTTCGTATTCGTGACTTAAAAAAAAAATGTATTAAAACCGGTTTAATTATATCAGGAATAGTTGATGATAACATCTATTTGATTTATTATGGAATTATTCAGCTAAGGTCAATGTTAACCAGTTTGACATTGCGTTAAGTGGGTTTAATATGGGACTGCGCTAGGGCCTGTTGAAACTGGATACATTATACGATCTTCCTTCCTGTTGCACCACCATGCAATATCTGCATATGTTTTAACTCAAAAAGTTAATTCGTTAAAGAATTGCAGTGTATTTAAAAATGGAGATAAATAATGATAATAGATTTCATAATTAAGCGTAATTAAGAATTAATTATTATACTGTGGTTGTTACCATGGCAACGAGGTTATTTGCGGGTAACCATGGTTACGTGGACTTATGTTTTCTTATAAGTAGCCAGGCACGACCAATAAGTTAATATATGGGTTTAATGCGTACTATAATAATTTAATTAGTAAATACACAGCTCATTATATGAGTAAAATAAGCTATTAAGTCTTGAATCACAAAATAAAAAAAAACATGTATTTTTTTAATATATTATCTTAATCCACAAATATTAATATTCGTATATATTATTAAATTCATAGTCGTATTAAAACATCTATGAATACCATTATTGGGTAAGCTAGATAATTCCGACTAATAGACATTTTTGGACAGTAAACCTATATCTGAATTTAAAATTTAATTTAAGCGTTATTTAGTTTTGATTATTACATACCAATGTACTGTCGCCAAGGGTAGTTTGGCGGAGTTTAAACAGGCGCCTGGGAATATAGCTGTCGGTCCTACCGCTACTTCCTAAATGCAATCTCTAATTTATTGTTGAGTTATTTTTTTAAATTTATTTATTTTACAGAATAATATAATAAAATCATAATATGTTACATTAGAAAACCGCTGTGGTTTTATAAATGTAACCATAGCAGTGCATGTGATTTTGCGCTATGGATATTCTTAATACTCTTTTTAACCATATTCAGCGGTAGCTTAAACAAGTCAAGGCTTAAGTATTGGTCGTTGTATGGCTGAGCGACAAGCGGATAAGGCTCTGCTGTTACCGCATCCCGCCTACGGCGATTGTTGGTGGCGCCTTGGGGTTTTAGTGGGTATGCACAATCGCGAGTCCCACATAACCCTCCCGCACTAAGCAGTCGCACCACGGTAGGGTATGCGCAATGCATTTCCCCAAGTAAAAAAAAAATGGCTGAGCGACAAAAAATTGATTTTTGCATAGTTAGGAGTAAGAAGTCTTAAAGCTAACAAAGCTCTCAAAAAGTATTGGATTTGACATACAGGAGATTACACTGAGAGTTCTTTATCTCCATTGCAAGTAAGAATAGTGAAAATGATTAGCGAATACGTGTCGGCCATAATTACCACGATTTAATGTAAGAATAATAATTCAATTCAATTCGAGACAGAAATATGTTTATTCACTGGTGCATGTTTTAAAAAAGAAATCTAATGAAACATGAAAAATTCAGTCGTGTAACAACTTAAGTATGAGTGAGTGTATGAGTATGTAACACCAGAGTCATGCCAAAATATGTAGTAATGCCTCTGCAGAATCGATATTTTGTGCGTTTATACCTGCCTTGCGATTCTGTAACTCACTTTTCGAACTCGCACAATAACTGCTTCACGACTGATATGAACGCGACCGCCGCTGTGTGAGTTCGAAAAGTGAGTTACAGAATAGCAAGGCTGCATACCAGTCAAACTGACTGTACTGTGTTTTATCTCAATTTACGCACAATTGTATTGGAAATTGGTTATGTTGTAATATCGATTTCTGTTTAAGCATGAAGATAAATAAGAAATATGATTTATGGAAACATACATCAGGATGTGTTTTTTAATTGTAATTTACTTCGGTTTATAAATGATGTCATTAGAAATGTTGCTGTTATCTGACATTGCGTTTTATCGTTTTGTAAACTATGAGTGTAAAAGAATGATTCATTTAAAAATCATAGTGTATAAAGACGGTAATAAAAGTCACAAAATTACAATGAATTCAAACAGAAATTATAGTCTGTACCGTGAGCCTAGGCTTTGACATGTGTTGATATTGTTTATCGTACCGTAACAAATATAAATAAGTATGTGTTGCATTTGACACTTCCTTGGTCGGTTGTTTATGCGTTATTGATATTAATCATTCTAAGTTATAGGTAATGAGATCGAGAAAAAAGTTATTGTTCTTATGAACGTTCTACTAAACTTCATAAAATGGATTTGGGGAGGCCTATGTCAGAAGATTTGTTTATATTTTGGTAAATAAAAAAAAACAGTGGCGCTACAACAATCAAACATACAATCCGTTTTTTGATAATTTGTCAATCTAATAGGCTAGTAGTTGATCAGCCTCCTGTGCCTGACACACATCGTCGACTTTTGGGCCTAAGGCAAGCCGGTTTCCTCACGATGTTTCCTTCATCGTTCGAGCGAAAATTTAATGCGCACATACAGAAAGTCCATGGTGCACAGCCGGGGATAAACCTAAGAGCTCAGGGATTAGAGTCGCACGCTAAGGCCACTAGGTCAACACTGCACTTATTGTAAATAATAGTCAGTGAATAAAAGCTTTATTTATTTATATGAAGATATAGTTTAATTTTTTTCAGTTATGAGTCACGTACTTTATATTTCATAGAACTAAATTTTACTAAATTCACGAGTCTTTGCGATATCCATACAAACACTCATTAATAATTCCAAATAATCATATAGTCAACATTGTCTATAGTGCATAATAAATCATAAAATATAATTGACGGTTGTAGGAAACAGTTAAATAGTTCCTAAATTGTCTTTTATTCGTAATGTTTTATTGAAAATAGTAAAATGGCACAAAAAATCTTTCTTAGTTTTTCCGTCGTGCATAAATTAAATTGTAAACAATTAATTCTGGACTTTGCTCGAATGAATAAAAAATAATAGTCAAGTTTTATATCTCTCATACTTTTATAGTTCAATATCTCGCTGTTAGTCGCTCTTTATATGTAAAAATCATTTATAAATAAACTGGAAATATCTTGAATATAGATTCAATGCATACCTATTAAAAAACTATAACCTTTTATAAAAGATATGAAATCCCTCATATTGTGAGCCGTCATAATGGACATCATCTTTCGATCTAAAAACTACCAAAGACTTTGGTACCTTACTTACGTAGAAATGAGAAACTTCCTTACGACATTATAAAACCAATTTATATCCAATTTAAAAGTTAAGTTTTTGACAATCGATTCATCGAATTCAATTAGTATATGTCGTAGCCAACTAGCTTAATAAGCCGTTCAATTAACAGCCTAGTCTTTTAACTAATTAGTGCCGTTTAACTAGCGGCCTGAAAGATGTTCGTATAATCCTAAAAAAAATTTAATAAACTGGCTTAGGCCATTCGTACGATAGAGTAACCATGTGGCAGGAATAAAAACGATGGAGCAACAGACATAAAATCTATTTCTTTAAAAATTAAATTTCTTGAGTCAGTCATAGCTAAATTCACATTATCATTGTCACTACACTCTTACATTGTTATTGTTGTTTCAATAAACTTTGAAAAGTGAAAAAGAAAAAAAGTAAAACTAAATTTAAATTAACAGTCAACAGGCTAGGCAAGTAATGAAACGTTATCGATCCATGTCATTTGCCTAGCTGTTTCATCAACTGGCTAAATATCTTTCAGGCCGCTACTTAAACGGCGCTGTTTAGTTAAAAGGCTAGGCTGTTAATTGAACGGCTTCTTAAACTGGCAGCGACATATACAGCTTATCATATAGGGTTCTACTTAAAATCATTATCGTCTTAGAATTGAAGGGATTATCTGGAATGCAGGCATAACCGGTATGTGAACGTGATGCAGGGTTGATTGTCCGCGTAGACTGAGTGATGAGACGGTAATTTGTTTTATCACAGGATATCTTGAGAGTACTAGAGGACTGAGGCTTCATTAATGATGAGTCGAATAAATAAAAACAGCTAGAAATCTTGGTGTTGGAATTATTGTCTATGTTTTTTTAGTTACAGTTCTGTCTGGCACATGCTTTGGGCATTACACGCCTTCCTTTACCGAAAAAGAGTCGTAAGGTGAGACCGAAGTTATTATTTGACAATTAGTATTAGTGGAATACGAAATAGTTTCCAAATTTTATTCTTATGATCAAGTCTTTATATGTAGTTGACCCCTCAGATTTCACATGCAATGTAGGTAAACAAGCATACAACAATTATGTTATGCAACATTTTGATGCAACATTGGAGATGCAATAAACATTTTTGACGTAATCTTTAAGAGTTTGATTGCGTTGGATTATTTTTAAATTGTAAGATTAAAATACGTTTAAATATGTATAAACGTTTTATGAAAAGAGAGGTACTTATTTTTGACTTATACTAGTTTTTATGATGTGTCATTATGACGCGAATACAACTGCAACTAGCAATGTATGAAATAATATATGCTTTTGGGATTTTCCAAGATATAGGTTCATACATATTATTTTGCAGTTTACGATGATATGCAAAAATTGAGTTTTATAGCTGGTTTTTTCACTTTGTTAATCCAAATGCCACAAGGGGGAAAATAACTCAACAATTAATTGTTATTTAAGGCTCATAGCACGATGAATGAAACTTACAGTCACATACCTCGGCCGTGCCAAGATTTTCTTTGACACTATATAAAGGAAATATTTGTATTTTTGTCAAAAAGAAACTTAAAGAGTACTAGACATGTGTCGAAAATTTTTCCATCATTACAACCAATCCCAAAGTATCTATATAACTTACTCATAAAAGGCCCGCCGCGCAATGTCGGGGTAAGCCGCTAATGTTAAGTACATACTTTGATTGTTATTGTATCTGTCTTAAGTATTTAGCATTTTGACAATTGTCTCAGGTTTATTTAGACTACATTTAGCATGTGCTACAAAAAAGAAAGCGAGAGACTTAGTTCCATTTACAAATAGAAATACATATATTTTTTAATACAAAGGACCCGTACGTAGTAGCTTATTAGGCACGCGATTAGACAGAACTGGACGAAAAACTAGGCAGCAGGAGTGTCAAATCTCTTCCTAAAAAGCGGTTCGAGGTTAGGTCTGGTGGGCTTGGCACCCGATGGGCCCAGCCGACATCAACTCCAGAAATATATTTTATAATATGTGGCATGCCCGAATAAAGTTAGACATTTTAAAAACCATACCTTGTAGTCAGTACCGTGTCGGAATCACGTATCATGTAGTATGAATATTTAATATACAAAAATGTTAGTTTTTTGTTATAAAAGTACATACTATCTGTATAAGTATGTACTTATTTTATGTTAGTTAAGCCATAATTTAAGAAAAAAATTCTAAAATTTAAAACTTTTAAAATAAAAGAAAAAAATATTATACAACTAAGACGTCCCAAGTGGTAATTGTCTTTAACAATTAAATAAACTGGTACATGGTGTTTCCTACCATTACTGTTTTCAAAGAAACAGATCATCACTCTCAAAAGATAGAACCGGTCAAGGTACACAATTAATAAACAGCATTTTAGATTCAAAAATCAATATATCAGACACAGAAAGATGATTACTTGCCCCTTCTTTTATGATAACGCAAATTAAAATGTATATATTCAGGCGTGGTGCCAAAACGCATTGTTACGAAATAAGCGTCTATTAGAATATAATTATCCAAGTTGATTGTTCTTACTTGACGTCATAAAAAAAGTTAAACAAATGTATGTAAACCTGTCACTCAAGGTTAAAGTACATATACATAATAGATGCTATTTGAAAATTGCCAAGATAAGGAAGTAAGACGTAGAAAAACCATTCAAATTATTTCCGTCGCTAATTGAAGATGTCCCAGTTATAAGATTTTTACATAACACGATACAATATTACATTGTTAGTTGTTGTGTCATACAGTTTTATAGTAATAAATAAATATATAGTCTGTTAATAATTAAATAATTAAAACAGTTTGAATCGCCTATTAAATGTTATGAATTTTCGAGCATTTTAAAGTACTTTCACAAATCACTATTACCTATTTTTATTTTATTTAGAAAAGCTCGCCAGCGCTCGGCATACTAATATATTGGTAGGTACATAAGAAAAATAAAATACAAGTTTTAACGTGAAAAGCAATTATAGTTATAGAAAATACTTCGGTTCATAAATTACAAAAACTAAAGGAAAATTTATTACAAATGTAGCATCTATAGATATGCAGACCATCATAACTATAGATAGTATAGTCATTAGTCATCCCTTATTATGCGTTCTGGCAAGATTGAGCGGGTTTTGGGTATGATTCGAAGTAGCAAACAGACGTAAAACAAAAAACAACTATTATCATCGTTAAGACCGCATAATGAGTGAATTTGATGAGTTATTTAAAGCCAAGGTTATATTTTGCAAGTAATTTGAGTACGATAAGCACGTTCAACAAGAATAATAGATTAAAACTCATATGACTTTTAATTTGGTAAACGTTACTTACGTCTACTTAAATAAACAAGTGACAAATCTTAGGAACAAATCGTAATTATGGGCGTATTTTCGACGTTTAATGGTACCTCGCTATTCATCAGGCCCTAAACAGTTGCTTAACCTGTGCATGACATTCCATACGATATGCTTAAGGGACTGTTGTTGATGGAAAAGTAGCGAAAAACGTTTTCCTTGATTTGTCAGGAGTAGTAGTAGTAATAGTTTTACCGTACTCAATGAAGACCGGTACGAATCGTCGACGACCAATCCCTCTCCGAGCGGCTTGATCCCTTGGCGTAGAGATGTGGAGTCACTGCATCTTCTACCGCATTTACCATGGGGAGTGTTCAGAGGAGCTGTTCGGATTAATACCTGCAGCTGAGTTTCATCATCGGACGTCGAGGCAGAATACGAAATTCCACCCGTATCACCTCAACGCCCGTCGTTCCACAACTGAGCGATTTCTAATTTTGCCGCGCACCACCACTATGTGGAACCAGCCCACTGAAGTATTTCCGAACCAATTGGACTTAGGGTCCTTCAAAAAAAGAGCGTACCAATTCTTAAAAGGCTGGCAACGCACTTGCGAGCCCTTTGGCATTGTGAATGTCCATGGGCGGCGGCACTTAACATCAGATGAGCATCCTGCCCGTTTGCCCCCTGTTCTATAAAAAAAGGTGAAACGCGTCAACACGTGACGCATCATACTACAGCCTCCAATTGATTAAAAACGTCATATCCAGTTTCTTGTCATTATCCTTAGAAATACTCTACCTTATCTTATATTATCCTTAATACAAAATTAACAATACTCTGTATTTTCGATAGTATACTTTATACAAATGTTAATCAAACGCTGTTTGTTTGTGCGTCCTAATATCCTTATGGAGTGCTGTTAAGTGTTCAATTAAAAAATCCGAATACTCGAAACTAATTCGAATTTTCGAATCGAATTCATGATAAATGGGAGTGTATACGCACGTTTAATATGTATTCCAATTGTAATAAGTGTATTCCTAGATTACAGAGCTCATAAGATATCAATTATCATTTCTCGAAACAATTAATTGACATCGTCATATATTCAAAAAAAAGCTCAAAGAACAATCATAATTATCGATAGTTCAAACACAGAGGCATTAGTAATGACTATAATAACGGCAATACCTAACTAAATACGTAACCTTCTTAACATATCAAAAATAAAACATTTTATTACTGATATTTCCAGTATTGCTTTTGTAACAATAACCACGTAGAAGGTTTTACATTGTAAAGCAGTTTCATTTATTAGCATTACAGGAATTATTCATGTAAACCTCCAAAGAAAAGGGCGGTTTGAGAAAAACTAAATATTATAAAGAAAATTGAAACGGGTATATAAGTTAACCAACCGTTATATCCGGACTTTACCACGAGTATCTTAAAAGACAATCTGATATTATTGAGATATTTCAACAACCTATTTAAAATAAATCAGTGGCGCTACAACCGTTTTAAAAACCTCAGATTTCTGTATCTGTTTCATGATCATTTGTCTATCTAATAGGCAAGTAGGTGATCAGCCGTCTGCGCCTGAAACACGCCGTCGAATTTTTGGGTCTAAGGCGAGCCGGTTTCCTCATGATGTTTTCCTTCACCGTTCGAGCGAATGATAAATGTGTACATAGACAGAAAGTCCAATGGTGCACAGCCGGGGATCGAGCCTATGACCTCAGGGATGACAGTCGCTGAAGGCACTAGGCCAACACTGTTCCTGAACAACAACAACCTATTTGACTTAACTATCATCTAACTATATGTAAACTACATAATATTATATATATAAAAGATTAATCTGGACCGTGCGTACGTTTAAAGACGCGATGAGTTGTATAGTTTTAAATTGAAGCAATTGTGATATTTATTTTTAATATTATTATAAACAGGTTCTATTTAAACTATAGATTGAGATAATATCTTTAGGAAATTTCCATCATAAATTTAAATTTCAAGTAATCTATCATATGTTAAGAGTATCTTATCAATGGCTAATAATAATTATGTCATACACGTTAAATTACAACGAGACGTAAATTTTTAGTTACTAGATAACAGAATTTAAAAAGAGTTAGGTGGAAATGGCCCGGTCACATTGCTCGCTGTGATGGCAGATGGGTTAAGAAGACTCTTACTTGGAATTGCCCAGTGGGAAGAAAAAGAGAGGAACACCAGAAACTTAGGAAGATGGAATAAAAGAGATAGCAGAATCGTAACATAATATGTAACATGTATTATTGTAGTTTAGTGTAGTCTTACTAGACCCTACTGGGTCAGGTGGGGTAAATGCGAGTACCATAACTAGATTGACTTGTCATTTTGTGGTATTTTACAATTTACAAATAATTTTTACTGTGAATATTAAACATTTTTGAGGCTTTTGTTTGATGTAATTACTTATATTTAATTATGGATGATTACAGATTAACTCTCTATGCATTTTCCCGGTGTAAAGGGGTAAAAGTAAAAATACGTTAAAATTTTAATAGTGTAGATAGTTACTAATCTGCGGAAATGGCAATAAAATACGCAAATTGAAATATACTTTGGTTTTTATTGCAAAAAGATTGGTGAAAATCTGTCAATCCATCAGATTCAATAAGTTGTCAGAGTGTAGTGCAAGAAGTACTTTACGTGTATAAGAGATGCCAGCACTAGTTTCGTTTGTGTGTAAACAGTTAAAGTTATGGTATTACATTTGCCCCGTTCATGCATTTACCCCACCTGACTATACTAGAATAAAGACTATTTTTATTTATTTATTTATTTTTATTTTAGTTAAATAACTGTGTCTAGACTAAAATAATTATAAAGCTCACTCAGACTTAATTAAAAGTAATCAAGTCTAGCACATAACAGGAATCTTGAGAAATTCTAAACTACATACGAGTATGTGGTTATGCTCTTCCGCATTGAAGGATGTTTACTTTGCGGCGACTGATAACAATTTATCACCTGATATTAACATAATTATTCGTGTCTAAACAAAGAATATGTTTTCCTTTTATGCAATTAAACCCGCTTAAGATGATTTTACTTGATGATGAGTCGCTAGGCGTGAGACCGTTCGTTTGCTCCCGGCTGGGCACCAAAAGATTTTTTATGTGCGCATTTAATCACGTCTAAACACAAAATCGACGAATACATAGAGAAATCTGAGGCCAAGAGCTAAAGATTTTTTTCTACAGAACAGTTTTGTAACGTTGCCTTAATAATTTGCTATACATAACATATTGAAGTAAGCACTTGTTTCATTCAATAGGTTTAAGGTTCGATGCCCGATCACACAACAATTATTATCCGTTGATAAGTACAAAACAAACAAAGTTAGAGCCTTTCATTTTGTTAATAATTATTTTAAACAAATTATTTAAAATTTTCATAAATTTTCGTTTCTATCTTTCCTTCTGAGCACTTAAACCCAACCCAAATCGAAAATGATACGAAATTGGGCTGTGGCCTATCCATTATGGAAATGTCGTAAAAGCTCAATTTATTTACTAGAAGGTCAGTGAAATGGGCTAAGTCAACGATGGGAGAGGCTTTGACGTAAGGAATCAAGGTCCTATTGTATTTTAGGTTTAACTACACTATGAGTGATACAGTTTTTTTTTTAATTTGAATAAGTAAGAATTTTGTAGTAGAATTACATCAAAATGGTATCTCATAAGGTAGCCCCAGTTAAAATGTCCGCGTAATTGTATACTATCTATTACTTATGTATGGTAAGATGGTGATTTTTTTTTACACGCTTTATATTAGCTTCAACTGTATGTATGTATGTATGTATATAACCGACTCCTTCGGACTCGATTTTGACCCACTTTAAACGGACAGATTTTATTCAAATTTTGCGCACCTGTCAAAGATCGATGACAATGCAATAATGCAAAAAAAAAAAAAAAATAGTTAAAAAAAATAAAAAACACGCTTTTAAAGCACATCAAACTAAAAAGTGAAAAATAATTCCTAATTTAGGCTGAAAATGGAAATGAACAAAAATACTGGTATTATTGTGAAAAAGCGTGGGGCGCTCTGTGCCATATTTTTCGTCTATAGAGCAACCCGTTTTCGTCTATAGAGTTTTTTTAAACTATTATTTATTAAAGAACGAGGCTCTCCTAATATGAACCACCCATGAACACTCAATGCCAGAGCGTTCACGAGTGCGTTGCAGGCCTTTTATTTCTTAAACTAGCCCCCTTTCGCGGTTCTACTATAGCTCTTTTGTATAATTAAATCGCCTATACAATTCTTTAATAAATGGATAAAACAGAAAAGGTTTTACAATTCTGCTTTAAAGTAAATCAACTCTCTTCTTTGACTCTGTAAACCCAAAGCCTTTTTCATTTGTTTTACTATTTGTTAAAACAAATGAAAACAGGCGTAGCTTCTTTATGATCTTATATAATTTCGTATTATTTTCTATTTCAATTGTCACTTATATTGTTCCTTGTAATAATATCATCAGTCAGACGTGTCGACAAGGCCGCGTCGCTCTTCACTGCACAAACATTTTTATGCGAGCAAGGTTGTGTCTCTTTCGCAGTGTCTTAGAGGAAAATAGATCAAAGACCACTAACTTCGTAAAATACGTAAATAAATACTATTTTGCCGTGTTCATATGTTCGAATAAATTATTATTAGAGACAATTGTGAGAACGATAAGACAATAGTCTTATAAAACGTATTATAAGTACTTTGAGCTGAACTGAAAAATAAAGGCGAAAGAAAAAGGAATTTCAAAATTAAACTACCACTATTATATGCTACATTTTATCATTATTTTATAAAATAATAAATAAATAAATATGTTTATTATGGAACATAAGATACATGTATCACTTATTCCACGTCATAAAAATTTGAATTTGTAGGCATCCCTACTCATCGGCAAAGAAGACAGCGGGTGTAGGCCGAGAGAAAAAGCCGTCGTACAAAACTCTCGGTACTCTTTTAAAATAGGAAATCATCAAACAACACTTATTTTAAAACAAATATCGCAAATTAATTAGAAGTAGCCTGTCTAGCACTAGTCCCAGGCCCTTTTATCAACGAAATCGTTAACTTTATAGTAAGCCTTTTTATACAGCTTTTCATTAATACATTTCTTAAATTTATTAAAAGGCAGAGATAAAAGAACCTCTGTTGTGTCATGTTATTAAAAAAGAGTATCCCTTTTCCCAAAAAAGAATAACTAACTTTAGATAGTCTAGTACGGGGAAATTGCAGCCTGCGTTTGTTCTGAGTATTAACATTGTGCGAATGTTCTATTCTAGAAGATATACACAGAGAATATATGTGGATTACTTAATTATTAACCCTATTATTTAATAACGCAAAAAATCATAATTAAAGAACGACTAACACCCCAGATAATTTTAAAACAATTTAATAGATAAAGAGTATAAGACTATAAAACTCTGATTTAAACTATATTCTATATTATATAGAATGTTTAAGTGCGCGGTAACCATTTATGGAAAATGTAATTTGTTGATATGAACGCATTACCCGTGCAAGGCTATTACTGTAGGTATTGAAATTTAGGTTACCATTAGCTGTACTACAAATATTTTTTAAAATAGTTCAGCAGGTTGAAAAATTATATATCTACTAGCAGACCGGCCAAGCGTTGCTGTGGCTAAGGTTTTTGTTATATTACATAGTAGCAAACTATTCAAGGGAAATGGTAGGAGAACACCGGTCATACTTAGTTTTAATTAATTAGTGAAATATAATTTTACTGTCTTTAATAACCATCAACCGACTGAAATAAAATTGCATTTTATTTAATTAATATAATTTATTTGATTGATTTTTATTTATCTATAATAAATTATTTGCTTTTTTTAATATGTATATTTTTGAATAGAGGGCCCTGTGTAAAAAAAACAATTACCGCTTCTGAGATATATTTGTCACATAGCGTTGTATTCTAGTTTCGATTCTTGACCAAAAGGCTGTTGATGGTGCGACGTGCATCTCATTCATATTACAATATTAAGTTTTTCACGTAAAAGTTATTATTGTTTGTAATGAGAAATAAAGCTGTTATATTATTGTACGTTAGTATTCACCTGGCCACGCAAAGTCTACGCCTATTGACGAAACATTAATTAAAAACGGACACAAAATTATGTTATCGTACATACCAATACTAATTCACCGTGCAAGTGTTTAACCACGTAGTATATGATTACGATGTTTACGCGATTCACTTAAGCACTACACTTAATTGTTTAAATTATTTTATGGGCATTGCGTCAAACATTTATCTCAAACTCTCTATCTCTGTCTTTAAACGTCTACTTTAAGAATTCAATTAACTAATTTATTTTAAATAAAAATTATTAAAAATAAAAACCTATATCTCTTTTCATTATATTTATTTTCGTTCAGCGAGATTAAACATTGTGTTTTGGGCCAAGATATTCCGGTTTCACGATGTTTTGCGTCACTTACGAGCGATAATTGCGCATATAGAAAAATAATTGACAGTCGTTATTCGAGCTGTGGATCTAGCGGACCGTCAAATTGTCAACAGGCCACACATGTTTCAATATCAGGAAAATTTAGGTCTACCTCAGTACAGTATAATGAACTGTGGCATAAGGCAGATGATATTGAATCTCTGTGTCTCGAGTGTTTATATTTCAAAAAAGAGCAATAGGGACGCGTGATTTACGGCCTTATATCACGCTATTCTTTAAGGTACATTTTTGCATAGAGTGTGATACAAATAAGGAAAAACTTATGAAAAACTGTGTTCACTTTCGAGTATTATTTTTAATAATATAAACTATCTGTAACCTCCCTTCATTGAAATTGAAATAAGCAGTTTAAAATATAAATTGGAAAACTTGTAATATTTAAAAATATTTAGCTTGGGAAATTTCACAAACTCAGCAGGACATCTCAACGTGGGAACGATTCATAATACTCAATTTGCGAGTGGTTAGTTTTCTCTCATGTTCTTTATTATTTTAATTGGATTTAAAAAATGGCCTTAGTTTCCTGCTCAGTAGAACCTATTTTCTTCTGACCCATGTCTATAGGTAGGTACATAAGTTTTAGGTGGATACGATCCTCGAGAGATTTATGAAATATATTACTAAAATATAACGTAAATACGTCGTAGAAAAATAAAAAGCGTTTAATAAGAATTAATATCACGGTTTTATTCCATCTCTACATCTATAACTTGACTAAAAACGGAGTTTACCTGTGAATAGGAACAACGAAACTGAATTACTTTTAAATAAAATTGCAATAACTCTAGCTTTATATATGGTATTCCAAAGACTATTTTTATTGGCAAAAAACTAGTGAATGGCAAATATCAGTGTCGATCATTGATAAAGGCAAAACCACAATCTGTGTGGAAAACAGTTGTTCAAGCAATTGTTTTTTTACTGATTGTAGAATGCATTCGCTTTAAGCAAATTTTATGGTTTTATATACAGAAACTGTGTAAGCATTTTTAGCAAGCAACAAACTAAACAATAGTGTTACAATATTGTAATATGTATACACTTTTTAAATATTATTTAGTTAAAAATATGTTAGTGTTTACGAGACACTCGCGATCAGTAACGACAGAGCCCCATATATACCTACACCTTAGGCCTAATACAATTAACTATGGCGTAATGGACTTGCCTCCGTAAGTGCAACCTAGAGATGAAAACCTGACATGGTTTTAGGGGATCTCCGGCTCACTGAGTCCGAGGGCCTGGAGTGTGCCGTCCTTGTGCCGATGGTACGAGGGTTGGATAAATGAGTTTCCACGGATATCAGAGCCAGGTGCTGTCCCTTTTGGACCACAGTATATATACACTTTTATCCATTAAAATCGTTTAATATACTCTATATTATATGCAATACGGTACATATTAATGTTAGAATTTCGCTTCTTTAACTTACTTTTGACGCGCCTACTTTATAGTAGGCTTGACTTAGCTCTTCCAAAGTTTGCGAACAATGTTATCATTGTTCGCAAACTTTGGAAGAGCTAAGTCACATGACCGTATTTTAGGTTTTATGAAAAATTTATTAATTAATATATACGCATCAGTAATTGCAACGGGATATTAAGTATTTATTTAAAAAGTTGGTACATCAAAAAACTTTTAGGGGTTACATAAGATCATATTAAATCGAATAACAATTATCTATTTCTATTTTAAATTAATTTTGTGATAATACAAATGTATTGTTTTTATATCAATGACGCAGTAAAATAAAAAGTATTACTTATTTCTTTATTCGTGTACTTGGAATAATATTTCAAATTTTAAGCAAATTTTAAACATAATTTATTTAAAACAAGATTTAACAAACCGGTGTGTTATGTCCCTCATTATAAACCAAAAATCGTAATCAATAAAACTTACCGTCATCAATTTGGACGACATCTGTTGTCAGCTCAACGACAACTGACACGTCATACGTGTCGACCTCCAGTTTTTTCAAAATTAAGTCCCAAATCACTTTAATTTCATCACTTTTTTGTCACTATCACCAATCGCAACGGGCCACAGTTCGTCGCATCACAGTTCCGAAATTCTTCTTTTAATCACAATTTTGAAATTCCTTTTTTAAAAATCAGTCCTAGATATTCCTTTTTTAAATAGTTGCCTTATATTTCGAATTACAGTTCCTATACATTACGCCGTAATCGTTATAAGAACTGAAAATATTAAAGAGACGTCCATTACTGAGCGTGGCACAAGTGTTATTAGTTAACGAACGCCAGGTAAAATTAGTTCTTAAGGTAAATCTGTACTAACTGCACTTGACCTCAGAATACTAATTAATAACTAGAATTCTGATAACATAAACCTTTCTTATCGTAATTTAAAGGCCATTAGAATCAAAGGGGCATTATGACCAAGTTAGATAAATGTAAATTTGTTCACTTATGTTGGTAATAAATTTTTCGCTGTATTCGTAGACACAATGAATCAACATGTCATAAAGAATAGAACTCACGTGTTGAAATGATAAAAGTACGTCTGATAAAGTGGTGTAAATAGTTTGCATATAAAATCATTTATTTTGATAAGTTTGCTCGTTTTTTTAATTTTTCCTAGAATTTTATGACTATTATAAGTAGTGTAATTATTAATTAATGCAATTTACTAAATTGATTCTTATGACCCTTTGGGTTGTCATTAAGTTTAAAATATTTGAATTTAATGACTTAGATAGTCTATGGTTAATGGACCATTTATTATAATAAAAAGTACGTAACTTAGGTAAGATAGAATATCATTTAATCCAACAATAAATGACCAACGAGTTAAGTAAATGAAAATGAAATTCATCACCTCACGCACTTTTTACTGGCGATCATTATTTTCAAGTTCAATGTCAATCTAATGGACCGCGAACGTACCTCACGTGATAGGTAGAAATGACTGTACTTTAAACGTACTTGCATAAAATGATGGACCAATCCTATATATATCTTAAATAAAATCCGAGATAACAAACTCTAAACCAATGTCTGTAAGAGTAATTTAAATACAAAGGAATACCTACAAAGTTAAAGTAACAATTAGATCGTTATTTCCGCTAATCTTTTCTCATTTTGCTCTTACGTTCCAACAGCCATCATCATAACAATGATACCAGAACAATAACTTCAGATAACGAGTTTTCCGCATAAATATACAAAATGAATATTCATGTAGCGTAACAAATTGAGGCACTGCCACTATCGGAAAAAATTGAAAAAATCACTTTAAACGCTATCACGTTTTCGCGGGAAATGCCGAGGTCGCAAATGACATTTGAAATACCTGTACTGAGTGTACGCGTGCGTCGAGCGCGATGTTCGTCGCCCGAATGCCATTGTTTACGGCTGTAATTACATTTTCGATCGAGTTTACGGGTCGAAGGCTGTCAGGCGGAAAATCTGATGTCCAGACGTCATGATAGACCCATGGATCGTATCAGGCATTGTGTCGTACAATTACGAATAGTTACGTTTAAGGCGGCACGCCAAATAAGTAGCATGTCCTGGCAAGAGGCCTACAAGAATTGGAATACCTACCGACGTAACATAAGTAAGTAACATAAGATTTAATATATTAGACATGAAGGCACGTTACTTGAATAAATAAATGTTGTATCCACAAGTATACGTATTATTTTATTCAGAATTTAAATTAGTTAAAGAAATATTCGAAAACGAAGAATTTCCGCACGATAACCTGTTTTTAATAATTGATTGTTGTAAAAGTCAATAAACTGCAAACCTTATCAATTTCTTATATTTTAAATACTTTTAACTGCCTTGAATATGGAGGACAGTTTGATAACTTAAGGTTTTATTACTATACAATGGGTTGTTATAACTTACTGACTGAATTTTTATTTGCTTTGTGTATATGTCACCGTAAAATTGTAAAAACCGTTAGATTGTAATCTATCTCGCGAGATTGTAAACTGTCGAAAGATTGTGAACCTCAACGAACTGCTTACAAATTAACGTATTATTATTCGGTAGTTATATGAAATTGTTGGGAAGTAAAATTAATCTGTAATTGACCAAAGAAGTTTGAATGATAACCAAGTTAGTGTAGTACAATCTACCGAATAATAATAGGTACGTTAAATTGTAAGCAGTACGCTGAGGTTCACAATCTTTCGACAGTTTATAATCTCGCGAGATAGATTACAATCTAACGGTGTTTACAATTTTACGTTAACATATATAAGAGATCGCCTTTATGGCGGCGGTGCCTAAACTTTAGGAGGGTTTAATCGCCGCCGTTATGATTATTGCGAACGGGATTGCTTAGAATAAGATAGGCCAGATCTTTCTCAAGTAACTTTGTTTATATATGAATAGACAAAAAGTAGTATTTATCTTATAAATGAAAAAATTCTAGGAATAATCAGATTCGGGTTATCGTGAAGAAAGTCCCATTTATTCTTATCTTTTTAAATCACAATATATTTATTAATGAACACTTCGTTGCATACAGAAATATACAATTGACATAATTCAATGAATAGCACTTGATGGCCTTATCGCTTTCGAACGATCTCTTCCAGGCAACCACTGTGAGAAATAAAAATAGATAACGTAAGCAAGAAGTGTAAACATACATAAGACATATAGTTATTAAGTCAAAACTAATGGAACAAAACAAAGCAATTGAAAGATATGTAAACAGTGATCAGGACAATATTATAAAAAGAACACATGTAAAAGAAAAAGTGCACATGAATCACAACAATTTTAGATCCATTTCACATCAGTTAGTACGAAATTTTGTGTAGTCTAAGTCTGTTTGTACGGTAGTCTATGGAATTAAATGGAATATATTTGCGCTATTCCATTTTTGCATGCCTTCTATTCATTATTATCGGAGCGGTGCTATACTCCTTAGTCATAAATATAGTGAAAACACCAAAATAGGTAAATAATATTCTGATTTTTTTAACTAAAATAAGTTTATACGTTTATAAATAAGATTTATATTTGGATTAGAGTATAAATTGACAGACACGTCACGCGTTAATAACGCAAATACACACATCGTGACGAACGAATTCAAGTTAATTATGTTACAATAAAGTTGCTAACAAAAGTGCTTGCGCATATATTTATTACAATTTTAAACACCTAGTTATCCAACGCAGTAGCTATAAATGAGATATATATGAGATACCCATACAGCCTTTTGTGTCTGACATGTCATCGATTTTTGTTTTCCTTAGGAATAAGGACAACAAAAATCCTTCCTACTACCTCGCCGAAGGAGCAAGTGCTATGGGAACATAGAAAAATAATCCGTTAGTGCACGGCTGTGATTCGACCTCAGGGATGAGGGTCGAACGCTCAAGCCAGGCCAACACTGCTCATAAGCCCTAATACATAACGATATATTAAGTAAAAATTCGAATTGAAACCTTTAATTGCCAAATACTTCCTTCAACCAGTTTTATTTTTTGTTTCTGTGTAACTGTTTATTATCTTATATTATGTTTTATTTTTTACCGATCCTAGTGGCATATCCAAATAAATAAGTAGTTGAATTAACCATTTCTGTGATTAGCCGGCGATGCGCCGTTTGGGCCCAATTGGGAGTCTAGACTTAGCTTAACAATGATTCCCGTAAAAACCTGTTGAACTTGACATAATATATACTAAACGCGTAGTCTCAAATTCGGTTTCGTCACAATGATTTCCGTCATCGTATAAGCAAATGGGCAGAAAGAAAAGAGTTTGGAGCTTGGATTCTCTCTCTGATTCTACTAGATGTCTGGGGTTACAATGTAATTATTATTATATGATAAATAAATACGTGATTTTGAAGTTTATTATACCTACTTATGGTTGGCCGCAAGTATACAGCGTTACATCTCATTCTTGTCGCGGTTTTATTTTCCTTATATTATGTAAATCACGTTGCATAAGTCATAATTATAAGGTATTTAATTTTGAAACTCACGACGAGGAAATCATATATTGAGATTAAAATTCTTGAAATATAACTAAAAAAGCGATATTGCTTTTTTATCATTATCAAGCTAGCATAGCTTGTAGTTAGAATATTAAAATTTATTTTAACTTATATTATTGACATTGAATAATTATTAAATTTAATAAGACACAAATATAATATATCTCGTATTAGTCGAAAACAACACTAAAGAAAAACTATACATAACTTTACGAATTTATTCGTAAATCTAGCCACTACTTCCATGATTTTCATAGAATATTAACATATACGATTAGGGTGCAGAGAAGTATTGGCTACAGCGTGCATCTTGGGGTTTTTAGATAAGCGGCTGTATATAACCAATGGGCTTTCTGTCTACGCGCGAATTTAACACATACTCTTACGGTGAAGGAAAATATAGTGAAGAGACCGATAACCCCATAAAGTTAAAGGTGTGTGACACATAAGGCGATTGCTTGCTTAGGGAGCGTTCAAGTACTACGTCACGCAAATTTTTGGATATTATTGATCCCCCCCCCCATGTAAAGCACCGTAACGTTTTTCTGTACCCAAGTATATTAAAACGTTTCGTGACCACCTAGTGACTCTTTATACCTAAAAATTACCATTATGTGGTGTAAAGTACTGAAAAGTCGAAAATAATATTAATAATAACGCGTAATTCAATCCCCGCCGTATTGTAACGTTTTACAAAAGGACCCCCCCCCCCCAAAATTCGTTACGTAATACTTGAACGCTCCCTTATTAGAAAATGATCTCGAAACAGATACGTAAACTTGAAGCTCTTACCTGAAGGGCTTCACTGGTAATAGAATAAAATTTAAGAATCTAGAGACTGGATCTGATCTAGGATGTTTCGACTCGATCGTTTTCGCTCCGACAAGATGGCGGAATAGTCATTCGCGGCCTCTCAGGTAGGTACTGCGAAAACTATAATATTCTTCCACAGGTTCTATTAATCCAGAATTATTTTAAACACTGTGACCAACAGTGAATTGATGATATCGTAGGCATAGTTATTACACGCCCCTATGTCGATTACCTACTCTACTTACTCTTAATAGAGCGGGGAATGGCGAGGCAAGTAAGAATCTATTGACTAATGAACGCCCTTGTCCTGCCAGTTTTTAAAAATATATTCGCACTTTGTAACATATATTTTCCTTGATATTAGATTTAAAAGAAACAAAAACACATTTTTACGTAGTTTTGGGAGATTATCGTTTTTGGTCCACACACATTTTTTTATTAACTTATGAATTACACGTTGTGTTTTATTGATATTGATATTTTAAACTAAATGGTAGCTAATACTGAAGTTTATATTTACACAACAATAATGTATCAATACCTATAAACTGACCAATAAATAAAAATCTGTGTAAAACGTGATTGAAGTCACACACGATGTCGATGATAAATGATCTATGATCTTTAAGGATATTAATACATCAATCAACTTACTTTAATTGCTAGGCGTTAACATATATTACATAGTCATTGTAATAGATATTTTTAGATACTAACCTTAATTATATTCACTTGTCTGATACAATATTATGTTACTCGCTTATAAAATGTCAATCAATAAATTAAACTTTTATTACAAATTTTTTGTTTGATATTTGAGCGCAAACCCTCATTTATTATTTTTATACCCGGGTGGTATGTTCCTAACTCCATACGGCGTAGGTAACCTGAACCAAGCCCCCGGGGAAATAATAAATACTTATTTCTTAATTATGTTAAATGCAGATGGTTTCGATAAATAACAATGGTAAATAATAACATAAAGTTACAGATACAGAAAATAATAACTACGTTCTGATAAAGTAACTACAAAAATGAGTTTGCATAGAATAATGTTTGTGTGGAGTTTCTTGCCCATTCTTCTCCACACGAAACTACTTTTTGGAAGGGGCAACTAGAATCATCTTTTTATTTTATTTGACGTTCAAAAGTGCGATTTTAGGTGGTCTAATTGAAATAAATGATTTGACTTTGACGCAACAATTGTGAAAACATTAATAGTACATGACGCACAGCGCCATCTTGGGGATAATACCCACACAGGTTAGTCATCCCTTGGGATAAAAAGATGTATCACAATATGAAAATAGCCTTGACTAATGCCAAAGGAGAATATGCATTTTACTTTTTGGATGAGTTGCTAAGTCATTCTCAGATACTCAACTCAAACTCAAAATAATTTTATTCATATGGGTAACCAATTACACTTATGAACGTCAACAGAAAAGATGTTAGATTGATTCTAAATTTACATTTACTACCAGTACGCAAGTCAAGAGCGTAAAGCGGGCAAGAAACTCTCCGCCACTCTTTTAAGTTCAAGTTTCGAGTCATACAAATTGTTTGAACTGGAGCAAATCAATTCCAAGGATTAGGACCATTTAAATAATCGTCAAATTTTTAAAGGTTTACTGATTAATTTATGTTTAACGAGAGTTTTGAATTTATACAGTAATAATTCTCTAATTTCGCTTGGGGGTTTGTTGTGAAAACGAATACATATTTGATGTATGTTTTACACGTATAATATGATTTAGTGATCAATTATTTTTAAAGAAAGTCATAAGTGATGCCCTCCGCCTGTGAAGTTTAATGAACATGAGCTTGGTAAGGCTTGGTTGATGCAATGCTAACTGGAATCTGGATGTTGAGGTCAAATTAACTGTTTCAAGTAGGCTAATTAGTAATTTTCTATTAAAATGTCACAAGCCAAAAAAATGTTTCCTCGCGATAGTTTCCTTCACCGTTCGAGCGAATGTTAAATCACCTATACCAAAGCCAAACGCGTAAAGCAAGAGTTTGTAACAAATATATCATCCTTATATATCCCATACATTTATGAAATGTTACGACAATTTCATAGAAACCCTAAATTTATTGCAATAAACATTTATATAGATAATTAAATGAAATCTCAAAAACTCGTGTTCGAATATTTCACACAATGAACATCACGAATATTTTTACAAATAAATTGTACAAATTATCAAGACATGACTTTTATAGCTTATACGTTTTATTTTCCGATCTTAATGCGTTTGAGATCAATAGAGGAAAATTCCTTAACTGCTATTTAATGAAGTATCAATCGAAAATTACATTACTAGGAAAAACCGTAATTATTAAGGTTAGTGCATGTATATTTTTATACATATCACCGTTTTCAGATCTTTTTATAATACAATGAATTTTTTTTCAATTCAAATATTAAAATACCAGTTTTTTTTCATAATATTGTTCAGTTGGACCAGTCGATTTATCTCGGTGTTTGATGCGGCCGTCTTAAATTACTTACATTTTTCATTTTAATACAAAATCTTCTTTGGAATATTTTTTGATATATTACCTGTAACAAAATAATTAATTATTTATAATTTTACTTCTTACGGTTTAAGATTACACAATACACATATAAAACAAATAATATAGAATCCAAAATAAGTTATTAAATGTGGCAAGTTTTTTAATAAAAGAAATATATATATTTTTTTATTTACTTTAAATATTTATATAATAAATAAAATACAAATAAAAAACCTATTAATTTCTTGCAAAAAAAAAGTAAACATAATCCTATTAGATATATATAGTATCTCGAAATATATATATCCTTTATTTATTTAATGTTTGATGTATCTCTCTCGTATATCTAATTTGTGAGTCACAAAGAAACATTTCAAATGCATAAATATGTATGGTTCAAATTAACACTGTTAAAATTTACAGATGCCTTTGTTTCTTTTTGTAATTTAAAACTTCGGTACGATTTTTGGTACTAATTAAATCAGCAAACGAGTTATCAGTTTGCTGAAGTAACTATGTCATATTTTCTCACTCATTGTTTAAATTTATCACTTTAATTGTCAACGCGTTCCACCGAAACGAGAAAATCCTGCTAACTTAACATTGTACCGGTATATTAAAATCACGCCCAAAGTTTTGATATCTGAACCTGGAGTTTTTAGGTTAGGTTCGATTCCCCGCAAAAGAGCAATTGTTTTAGGTAGGCACACAAGGCAGTTCGTGTACTTGCTATAGTAATATTCAAGTCCCATTTAATCTATACATTATTATTATTGGATATAGTGACATCTAGCGGCAAAATTAGTAACTACCTTGCGTTTTTTTAAGTAATTAAAAAAAGTTAAGTTATTTTAAAAGAATGATTGAATCAAACAATGATATATTATTTTCACCGAATTGGCGTAATCTGTAAAACTATACAGTTTTGTTCTTATATAATAAATAAATGAGATAAACATCTTTCCACTACTTGATATTCTATACACAGTAGTGGCGAAACTACACGACTAACAATATCAATTTAATACGCTGTATTACGTCGTCACGACATGACTCCATACAATGACTACTTGAAACAAGCTCAGACATTTTTAATAATCCAGAATCGCTACAACGTCTACTTTTCATATGATTTTTTGATCATTGCAATTATTGATAAGTAAGTACCTCCCTCTGGGGACTTAGCGCTAAGTGTGATTCCAATCTATTACTGGACGACTGCTGTATATAAATATACTCCTGCTCTGAATAATACCCGAGACATGCTGGCTCGCTCACTTTTGACCTTCACCGTACGAGCAAATGAACAAATAAAATTGTTGAAAATATTGTTTTAATAAATTGAGTTATTTAGCAACGTTAATACGTAATGTAAAAACATATATAATTACTTAATGGAAAATTGTCACGTAAAAACACAAGATTTTAATGATACCACGAAATGTTTTAGTTATAAAAACAAATCGTAAAAAATATAGCTCAACGGTTATGAGAATAACAAAAGTTGTTCGCAAAGAAACAACAATGAATTCATATAAAGAGTGCGTAAAATAAACCGTCAAAAATATTTTTTTACCTTAGATGATTCTACTACATGTATCTTTACAGGGGTGTAAGAAAAAATTAGACACAATATAATAAGGAAAAACCCAGTTTTATAGGGTGATCTTAGAAATAGAAGAAGATCCAGAGGATAACAACATTTATTCGGATTAATACCTGCAGCTGAGTTTCATCATCGGAGGTCGAGGCATAATTCCACCCGTATCACCTTGACCAGAACTGAGCGTTTTTAAGGCAGGTTTTGCCGCGCACCATCACTATGTGGAACCAGCAGCCCACTAAAGAAATTCGAACCAATTCGACTTAGGGTCCTTCAGAAAAGAGCGTACCAATTCTTAAACCCTCTGGCATTGAGAGTGTCCATGGGCGGCGGTATCACTTAACATCAGATGAGCCTCCTGCCCGTTTGCTGTTCTATAAAAAAAAAAAAAAAACAAAAACAGAGATGGCATGAATACTGAAGGCAAGGAGAAGTCACTTAGGACGGTTTAACGAGAAATCTCTTATTCAAGGGTTCAAGCTTGTTAAATAATATTTATTTGTTAAAACAAAGTACATATTAGTTCTCGTGCGCGGTTTGAACACACAAACGCTGCTTTAGCCGTTAGACTATCACTCAGGAAGGCCCATGTCGAAGCACAACTTGACAAGAAACGGTGCTATTCAAGCTTTGAATATTAGCTTGATAAATAATATTTATTTGTTGAAACACAGTACACATTAGACTTCGATTTATTGTAGGAAAGGTATGAACGCAAAAATGTGGACTTCGTCGTAAGACTATCACTTTTAGCTGGGGCTAAGAGGGCTTAGGGCAGACTCTGTAAATTCCAGTTGCGACATGATACTGATCCCAACGTTTTTATATGTTAGGTGGATGTAGTACTCTCAATATACGTAGTGCTGCTTGGGATCGCGTGGAGCAAAAACGCATTATTGGGATCGGGATAGCGATACAGCTACTGGAATTTCCTGAGAATGCCTGACAATGCCTATTGCCTTTATTGACAAGCTTTTTCACTGTTCCGTCATATATTTAAAATAATTTGCCTTATTTGACTCACTTTTCAAAGACTTCGCGCATAGTAGACTTAAAAAAATATTATTTCTCCCGAAATTCACATTGACACAGACGCTAAAGCTAAGCGGTGCATTTTAGAATTTTTAACAAAATGTAAAATAGTCAAAGATTTTCGTCAAAATTCAGCTACGTTTATGCATTTTGTAACATTATATTAGGTCCTTACATATGAAATTGACGTTTTGCCGTAGGTTTGACCTCAAATATCTCCTAATTGGTTAGGAGTTCTTAATTCAATTTTTTTTCAGCTATTTACTCGTGTATTTGTTTTTCGAAAACCATGATTTCTTTTATTTTCACGATTGAAATTATTTTTTTCTTTGCGTCACTCTATTTATAAAATTGAAATCATGAAATATGGCGTTATTTACCACCAGTGCTGCAGAAACGGCTCGAAGGATTAATTATGTGTGTGGCGGTGGTGTCGCAAAAGAAAATACAGTGCGTTGCCAACGTTTTCGTTCTGGAAATTTCGACCTGCAGAACATGACGACCGGATACAAAAAGCCAATTTCATATGTAAGGACCTAATATATAACTTGATGTTTCGAGTACTGAAGAATATACTAATGATAAATACAATAGATCAATAGGAAAGGCATGATGTAACAATAAACGTATTAGGTATGTGAAAAATAATGTAACAATTGTTATAACAACAATTGTTTGGTCACACTCGTGGCTCTGACTATAATGTCATGACTAAGGTCACGATTTATTAGTTGGATATTTGTGGCCAAGAAAAAAGTTATTTTTCTTTTTTTTATGTAATACAGGCAAACGGGCAGAAGGCTCACCTGATGTTAAATGGTACCTTAGTGGAATTGGTTCGGAAATACTTCAGTGGGCAGCTGGTTCTACATAGTGGTGGTGCGCGGCAAAAACTCCCTTAAAAAACGCTCAGTTGTGGAACGACTGACCGAGGTGATACGGATGGTATTTTGTATATGGTAAAAAATTGAGGCTTTGTGTGAATAAAATTGTATGACACTAATTGAGTGTAAGCTTATTTCTCCTCTAATATTGAATAATAGTAATCAGATTGCAACCGTTTCTTCAATCTTTTTATTTTATTGACAAGTATTTTGTATCTGGCACATGTAATCGATTTTTGAGATATGTCAGTTTCCTTTTGATGTTTGCCTTCATTACAAGTACACAAAGAAAGAAAATTCCATTGGCAACACTCACCACTCTTTCTTTTGTTCCTTTGTAGAGGAGAAAAAAAATATACCTCCCTAATAAGATATAAACGACGATAAACAGCAAGCACACTGTGAGCATCGAGAATGCTTAAACTACAAATATTAATTTTATTGACATAATAAATTAATACCATATGCCTCAACCACTACAAATACATAGCATATACATACATATAGTTATTGGTGAGTAGAATTTCTGTATGTTCAAATATCGAGAATTGTATTGGCGTCTTTGTTACTTCCTGATATGGAGCTATCCTGGTTTCATTTTCTTTTATTAATAGACACAACAATTGAAATTAGAATCGGTAGTATAGAAAACATTAGCTTTATAGGATGTGTTGCTAGATTTTACTGTACATTTCAAGTACGTCTTTCATGGCAGCAAGTTTAATATAAGATTTTACAAGAATAATGTCTAAATCGCTATGTTTATGGCCACAACACCTAACACGCGTCAGTGCCACCTAGGACGCAATGACAACTTCCGGTAGAAACCAACAGCCTAATTACTATGTCCTAGTTCAATGAGCTACTCTTAAAGTCTAGTTCAATATTACTACCGTCATTCGAATTCATTTATTAAATGTTTAATGATTTGTACCATCATATTCGTTAAAACTATTTTAATTATCGTAGTAATAAAAACCAGTGTTTCCCAAACTTTTGTGTACCATGCCCCACCGTTGCCTACCGAATCTTCTTATTAAATATGTAATAATACATATATATATAAGACTATATATAGATAAGAAGAAGTCACTAGGAAATTGTTAACGAAGCAATAAGTATTTCCTAAATCGTTCAAGAGACTTGAACAATATTTGTAATATGCCTACAATTTGTTTGGGCATACACTTTGAGAATTCCTTCGTTTCTTAAATGACAGGACTTCCTAATTAATGTCATTGCTCTACAATTTCGTTCTATGAATGTCATAGGCATAAAAGACTGTCGTTGTACAAGCAACCACTGTAGAACACTCAGCACCATCAAAAAAAAAGTGCGTGCGTTCAAAGTATACATATCAGAAGTGAAACTTCTTTGGCAAACTAATTTTTAAGTCTTGTTCATATTTATAGAAATCTAAAACTTTAGATTTCCGAGACTTAGAGGGAGGGAAAAAGGAATATATGTTAGGAATTTAATGAATTTAATTGTCATTAAAATATTAAGTGTCGAAAATTAGTATAAATTATAAATTTAATTTTTTAAATTTATTTCTTCGATAATAAAAACACGTGGCATTTTAATTTACAATTTGAGATTACAACAAATTATTTTGCATAAAATATAAACTACTAATATTTTATAAATTCTCTTGACGAAATTTTAATTTTAAAAATAGAATTTCTATAATTGTTGACTATGCCAACTTCAGGGTGTCGGGTTTTGTGAATGTGTGCGGGTGTCGGTTTTTTGTGACGGTGTGCGCGCGCGTCGTAAAAATTTACCCTCATAATTTTTTTCCTAACGCTCAGCATTTATAAGCCTCATTGCTCAGCGAGCAATTGAGACTTATAATTTTATAAATTTCGTCTTTACTGATTAACTTCGCTAAAACAGTTGATGAATGAACTGAGCGATACTAATCGGTATGACGGATGACGTAAAAGATAATTAACATATTATTCACTTCACAGGACGTTGGTTTAAAGTGCGAAGACCTCATAGAATTCGTGCAAGCAATCTCGATCTATGAAGAATTTACATACATATTACTAGAAGGTCTAATGTTGATTCCGATTTTTTGTATATAAAGGGTTGATGCCACTAGTTTGCATGTAACTTTCATTTGCCCATAAGTGTACCTATGGCTTTGAAGTGGTGCTAAGTAGCCTTGGACACCATGGCATCCATTGCCAAAAGACTGCAGGTGGTTTTTCTTGCCACGCCGCCCTCAACGACATGATACGCGCTCTTGCCTCCTATCCGTCAATGTTCCAGCCATTTTTGCCAACAGGCATCGATTACTATGTAGTTTAAATACTGTGTGTTGGAAATAAATACCCTAATATTTCGTTTTTAACCAAATACAAGATAAGCGTATAAAAATACTGACCTCTATATAATAAGTATGTTTGAGAAGTCCGAGATATTATTTACGTAAATGAAAACTTTTTGCAGACCTTTGGAATTTGGTCTACGCTACTTGGATGATATAGAATGACTTGCAATTCGCATTTGGGTATCGATTTTTGCATACTCAACTTTATAAATTAATTATATTTTTAAATCAATATAATCATTTTAAGAACCAAAACTTTTTATACGGTTACTATCAATTTACCCACAATATTATTTGAAACTCTATTACACAAGAACGAAACCCATCAGTATGATTTGTTTGTAGTTTGTTTGAGGTATATTCATATAATAAATTTCAAAGCAGAAAAAAAGGGTGACAATTAAAACTCACATTGTTTTTAAACATTATTTTTCCTATTAAACAATAAAGGTGAAGTTTGAAAATTGGCACCTAGGTCGCCTCAGGTGACCTTTGATCAGTCTCAAGAAGGAAGTACAACAAAAGCCTTAATTCACAGCAAAAACTTAAATTATTCGGATCCTAAATTATATTTTTGCGATTTACTTCCTCATTGAAGTGTAATAACTTGTGGGTGTGGGATTTAAGTAATGAAAGAAAACAGTCATGCCATAATTAATAAGCTGGTATAAGCATCGGTGTTCTGTTACTTCTGATAGATGCATGCATGCATGCTTCCGAAGTTTGTATGCAATGTCAAAAAAGTCAAAAGTTAAAAATCATTTATATGATCATCATTTATACACTTATGAATGTCAAAAATGAAATATAAATTAAATGTTTCTTATTTTTCATTTACTGCCAGTCCTCAAATCAAGGGCGTAGAACGGAAGAGAAGAACAGGCAATAAACTCTTCGCCACGATTTTTAATCGCCAAGTTTTTTGTTGTACACAACGTTTGTAAGAAGCTGCAACTATTACACCATGTTCCACATGACATCTTATGTTCTCTTTATATCCGTAGTAGCGCTGCCCTGCGATTCTGTAACTCACTTTTCGAACTCACACAGCGGTTTTCGCATCGGCGGTCGCTCTCAAATCAGTCGTGAAGCAGTCATAAACAATAAACTACAAGCTTCCACCTTTTCAGAATGCCAAATCAACAATGACTGCTTCACGACTGATTTGAGAGCGACCGCCGATGCGCAAACCACTGTGTGAGTTCGAAAAGTGAGTTACAGAATCGCAGGGCTGGTGTCGCAAAATTAGGATCGCGCTGTAGAAAAACTCAAATTGGTAGTTCGGATCGCATATTTGGTAGTATTGGCGTTCTTTGTTTTATGCAAGTATGATAATTTTATCCATTACATGCTGACTACAGATACAAAAACTGTTCCATGCAATCTTTGCCCTTTCCTAAAACCTAAATTTGGCCTAATTTAATAAAAGATAGACAAATGTTTTATTTTATAATAATACTTATTATTATAAGTATAATTAATTATATTATTATAAATAATAATTAAAAGTCGATCGATTAATTTGAACTGTCTTATTTAAATTGTGTATAAGCAGTTTTCTTTAGCAAAACATAATTATTAGCCCAATTCAAATTATTCATAAATTCACATTAATAATAAATAATAATAATGAATCGCAAAATGTTGCTAACTCGAAGACGTGAGGACCAATTCGTGATTTATATTTATTCCTACCTAACTAAAATACTCTCATGAGAGTTAGGAAGATTAGAAAAATTGCGTGGAGAAACCAGTTCCATAAAAATATCATACTAAGGCGAAAGCGCTAGTGAAACTAAAACTCCGTCGAATAACAGACCGCAATTTTCGCGCTCACTAGACTCCGAGTGAGTTTTTGTATATCCTGCCCTAAAAATTATAAGTTATATAATATGTACTAGTTTATGTAAAGTGGTTGCAAAATGATGTCCTCTTACGTCAGCGCCACGTAACGCCGGAAACTAAACAATATTAACGCTCCATCAATTCACAATACCAGTTTAAGATGACAAGCTGTTGCGTTATATCTATTAACATCATTCCGTTTGTTACGTGTGAAACAAAGTGCAAATTCACCTATGCGACTTAAAATCTCAAATTTAGCCAGCGGTATAATAAAAACCGTAGCTGGGAAAATATGGACAAGAAAAGCTCAGAACAGAGCAGAGTGGAAAGAAATGGAGGAGGCCTTTGCCAAAGTTGGGCAAACCGTTGTCGGTGTCACTCTTGACTCACTAGGGACACTAGTTTAAGATTAAAATTATGTAAAATTTTTGTCTGAATAAAGGCTTATATTATTATTATAATAAACTACAACCTTTTAGGTCTGGGCCTCAGATTTCTGTATCTGTCATCAATTGTTTTCTAAGCAAGAGATCGGCGTTCTGTGCCTGACACGTTGTCGGCTTCTCTTTCCTCACGATGGTTTCCGTCATCTTACGAGCAAGCGTTATAGACAGATAGTCCACTGGTGCACAGCCGGAGTTCGAATTTGACGTCAAGGATGAAAGTCCCATGCTGATATTAGGCCAACACTGCTCCGGCAAGCAGTGTAATAGAAGCATTACTAATTATAGAAGAAAAACAAATAGAAAAGAGACCCGCAGAACACTTGCAGAGAAAACTTAAAGTGTACTTTACAGTGCTGTAGCTGTATTTGCGGGGAAGGGTGATTATATAGTTCGTAGCTTAGTTTAACCAAACAAATGAAACTTATTTAGGTATACACTCTCGTTTTTAAACATAAGCTTGTTATCATGGTATAACTCAACTAATAAACTGGCCAGTGAAAGGGGTCCGAACTGTCGTAATAAACTAGATTAAATACAATTACGCCAGCAATATTATATACGTTTTTCCTGTTTCAAATCGTAACATATATTTTATCATTATATAGATCGTAATGATCTTAGTTTAAATGTACTTGTTTAACGGCGAGATTTATTAGTACCCACTGCTTGCTATAAAAGAAACAAAAGTCATTAAAAAATTAGTAAAGAAGAAATATATTTTCGCTTCAAGTAAAGCGTCCCACAAGAGTCTATTAGAAAAAAGTTCAATACATAAACGAATATGCATATATATATGTAAAAAATAAGAATATAAATAATGGGTAGTTCCATATTGCGCTAAAGAAAGAATAAATGTACCACTGTTCTTAAAACTAGTAATTCTTCTCAACCGTTCTACGCCTTTGATTTCTGATCTAAAACTGTAAATTTAGAAACATTTTATGGGTTTAACGACCTAATAAAAATATAATTAATTATATTCATTTTGTTTGTCAGTATCCAAAAGTTATCTACACAAATAAATTGATATTTGATTTGATTCCTTTATTGTATTATACACCTTCAAAAACGTTCTTTTATTCCTAGCCAAATCAAAATCACGTTTAAATTTATATTGTATTTGCTAATTGATTGCTTATTTAAATGTCATACATGAGATTAGTATAGGGAGAGACTTGGTGTGAATGTTCACATCATTCTCAACTGGTTACGTTTAAGGCAGTTGATATCTAGCTTTTTTTATATAGAACAGGGGCAAACGGGCAGGAGACTCTACCGGGAGGTTATACCGCCCATGGACGCTCAATGCCAGAGGGCTCGTGAGTGCGTTGCGGCCTTTTAAGAATTGCTAAAAGCTACCGCTTAGATCACTACTTGTCATAGTCAATAATAATTGGAGATAGGATATGTTTTTTATTCATACCATCAACCAAAAACGTTGCTTTAATTTTATACTTTCTCTGCTCGTTTTTTGTAGCAATAACGTCTATTCTGAGTCTTCTACAATGTTCCCTCAGAATTACATAATATAGAAACTCGTATTGCGGTAACTGGAGTACGGAGTTAGTTGAAATGTTCTTCAAGCAAATGCTGCTGATAAACTTGACATATTTGGGTTATCTAAAGTTTTATTAGCAAAATTTGCATCAGGTGACATTCAATTTATCACCCACTTTCATATATTAATCAAGCAGACAGTTGATATTTTAACACCGGAAATTTTCTTTGTACAAGTTGTTTTTACGTAATCCATAAAAGTTTTGTAGAGAAATACGCTATAACTCAAACTAAACCTCAAAGTAACTTTATTCATATAGGTAACCATGGGGTCCTAGAAATTTCAAAAAGGTTAGTCGACATCACAGGAGATCCAAGATCTGGCAGCTACCTCGGACAAAGAATTAGTCTAGCAATTCAAAGGGGGAACGCTGCCAGTATCTTCGGAACCTTGCCTAAAGGGACTCCTTTTAATGATATATTTTAGTTTATGTTAAGTTTAGTTATTTATTTCAATGTATATTATTTTATTATTTTAATTGCTTTACTATAATAATATATCAGGAATAAATATACCTTGTTCGGAGAAGGTAACCAAGTACTTATGAATATCAAAAGAAAAGATGTTAAATTGATTCTAAATTTAGATTGACTTGACCAATTCCAATTCAAGGGGCTAGAAGAACTGGCAAGAAACTCTCCGCCACTCTATTTAATCGCCAAGTTTTGAGTCATACAAATTGTTTGTAAGGCAGAGCAACCATAAATATTTGAACTGGAGCAAATCAATCCCAACAATTAGGATCATTTAAATAGTCGTCAAATTTATAAAAAGCGTTAATAATTAATTTTCGTTTAACGAGAGTTTTGAATTTATTCAGTGATAATTCTCTAATTTCGCTTTGGAGTATGTTGTAAAAACGAATACAATTTCTAAATAAGAAGTGGTTTAGCTGGTGGTTTAGTTTCTGGAGCCTGGTTGGTCTATATATGTATGTATATACGACTTCATACATACACTTACATACACTTTATTTAAAAGGGTTAATATCTATAATCTATTTTAGTAAATCATCTTATTTACTGTCATAATGAAGAAATAAACTGGCCAGACTCATTAGGTACACCATCCGCCAAAGCCGAACCAACTCGACTTCAGTTCCTTTAAACGGACGTTCCGATTTCTCATACATATTTGTGTCAGCTTGGAAAGAATGAGTGAAGCAAGAAGTTTTTGAAGTGAAACTTCTTTATCGGGGTTGGAAAAAAATTTAGTGTAACATTTTTTCGTTACGCGTCACATTTTTCCGTTACGCGCCATCTTTTGAAGTGAAACTTCTTTATCGACGTATGGGAGAAATTTTGTAACAGATTACGCGCCATGTTGCTTTTTGAAGTCAAACTTCTTTATCGGCGTTGGAAAAAAATTTACACACATTTGTCACATTTTTCGGTTACGCGCCATCATTTTCTTGTCCCTACCACGGTTGATCCGAAGAGATTCGAAGCCATTAGTAACAAAAATATATAATAACGATAACAATGATAGTAATACTAATAATTCTATTACAATTAATGAAATTCTGTAATAATCTTAGTACTACGTAGTAGTACAGTAATAAGTTAAAATGAAATAATTGTATTTGTATTCATGTCTATGATAATAAAAGCCTTTTGTTAAACTTTATCTAATTTAACTTTATTTAACCAATTTCTGTAAAGTTGCATATAGTAGATCATTTTTCGAAAAATAAGGTCATAAAGAAGTTTCACTTCTTACGTGTGTACACCTAGTACACGCACACATTTTTTTTTTATTTGTAGAGCTTAAAGTAGCTTATAAGTATATTTAAAAACAATCTTTCTTGAACTACATAAGAGCTTTCCACCACGAAACGAAATCACTTTATTTACATGATTTTACGTCATAACCTTGTCATAACCATTCAGAAACCAGGCGCAGCCGCTTATTTGTTCCGTGAGCACGTCTTAACGAGAATGACCTAGGGACTGTTCGGAAGTTAACGATTCACTCATTATCCTTTAACGTGTAGAAGGTGCTACGTGCTCGTATCGATACTAGATGAGACAGGCATCATAATAACATACTTTATTTTTAAACTAAATTAAATAATAGAAAGGTTTTTATCATAGTTTTTCTTGCTACAGCAATTTATGAGTTAGATTTTATCTATGTATAACTTTTCTTGCTTTTCTCTATTTTTTCCGTGAAAAGATAGAACCGACTCCAAAATTAACTACAAATATTAAATAACAATATTTCTAGATTATATCGTATTTTACCAAGAGTATATTGAAAAATCTAGGCTATTTTTGGAAATTTTCGAATTGATAACCTTATTTTTTTTAAGTTGGTTAAAATAGATAATTAATTATAATAGTTTAATTAAAAAATAATAATAAGGAAATAAACGAATGTCTATATCTTGCACGCAGTACAGACATTATATTAAAATTAAATTTGAGTGAACTATTGAATCAAATCGTAGTGTCCAAGGGCACTATCTATATGGACACATGATTATCATTTTAACATTAGCCTCCTGTCCTATAAAAAAATCATAAGAGTTTTACTCGTATCTAGACTGTAAATTTTTTTTTATGGCTCTGGCACGGTTTGTGCATTAGCCAGCGTCAAGTATAAGATTTATTATAATTCCTGCTTGCCTTAGAACTTCGACCGTGTTCTCCATGTACGGTTTAGGCACTCGCCCGGTACCGCACAACCCTCCCAAAGGCCGAGAACAAATTTAAATTAAATTAAAACTTGCCCTCGAACCGGGAATCGAACCCGGTACCCCTCACCTAGCTGCCACTTAATAAGACCGCTAGGCTATGAGGCCCCTAGACTTAAAATTATTACCAATTACATCTGCCCAGTACCGTATCGTACGAGACAATTCCAAATTCTAAAGTGATTTAATGAATCACCAATAATTCAGCACAGCATAAATAAAATATTTAATGAAGTTATAAAGAATTCCGTGACTACAATTAATTTCAATTTATGTTTATCTCCTTTTTTTCTTGTTTATTGACTGTTTATGCAAGATCCTCAATTTATGATTCGTATTGAGGTCACGGCTTTTTGGTATTTAAGAATTGAAAACCAAAATATATTAAAAGTATATCCGTGTCTTCGGTCAAAAGGGTTTGTACTTGGAATGGCCCAGTCGGCAGGAGAGTATGACCACCTAGGACCACTTAGAAAGATGAAATAAAAATGATGGTGGGGAAAAATTGAATAGTAGCGAAGATGAGAGACAAGTGAAAGAATTTGGAGGGAGCCTTCACTCTTTCGGAGGCTGTGTATTAAATATAATAATAACATGAACTTATTGCACTAGTAGAACTTACCAACAAAAGGTCTTAGTATCCAAGTGTTTAAACAGGACCACGAAAATTCGTATATACATTACTGTTATACGACGTATACACATTAATGTACCGCTAAGAGGCTTTGACGCTAACCACGAAAGAGGAGCAGAATCTACTGGTGGCGGAACGCAAGATATTGCATAAAATCCTGGAGCAGACAAGGAGTGAGGGAGAGTCCAGAAAAATGCCGAACATTCTACGTGAAGGCCCATCGAATACGTTGGCTGGACGAAAAAGAAGGCCAAGAGTGGTGAAGAAAGCTTACGTGTACCGGAATAGTGGCCGGAAACCAGTATAGCCTAGGAACCGCTGAATCGACAGAGTGGAGCAATTCCTGCTGCAGCTGAAAGTAATTGGCGGGAGGTCCCACAATACTGGGAGTGATGGAAGTTTCACATTTCGGAGGCCAAGACAGACAGAGACAAAGCCAGCGGAGTGAGTGAGTAAGGTAACTTAAATTACAGTACTCGAAAAGCCTACTTTTATTTTTGAAGTTATACTTCTTAAGGCACGTTATGAAAAATTGATGAGAGTGAAATTTTACGATGCGCGCGCACCGTGACACAAAATTAACAGAATGAAGATGCTACGGCATTGGACATAATTTAAAAACAACATTCGAATAATAATATGTTTATGTTACACTTAATGTAAGAGAATATTATAATAATAAATATTTATTTATTTAATTTTTCAAATGTAAACTGAACTTTATTGACTATAATGACTCCTTTTCCAGTATTTGATTATTTATTTGTAATTAATTATTTGCATGCTATCAAAAACTATTTTTAATAATGCCAAAGAAGTATAACTTCTTACGCGCTTACATAAGTACACGCACCCTTTTTAGTTAAATCTTCATATAAGGTGCCGAAGAGACCATTAATACGTACTTTCTTCTATTAATATGAAATCTTTCTTTATTCAGTTAAGCTCTCCGAAAATCTATGTAACAGTTGGAAAATAATTTACATTGTACTTACAATTTATCTCAGACCTAATAATATGCATTAAAAAATTCCAATCTTTTGTTTTTTTTTTATCCGATAGATATTTTAAAACCATAATATCATATTAAAAGTGTTTATGTAATATTATCAAATACATATCCTATAATATAAGGAAGGCAAATCAAAACTCACAAAAACACCAGGTAGAAACGAAATGTGACGTCAGATGGAAATTGGCTTTATTGGCGGTAAAATTCATTGTTCTGTTATTTAACGTTTACCGAAATAATTATAACTTTCCTTTCAAATTAAAATTCATCCCAATATTTACAGAATTAATTGATTATCGTCACATGGATGTTTCACAAGTATACTTCGAAAATATTGAATCGGCCACCTCTATTATTTACACATTCTTGAATTCTAGAACATTCGCGATGTCCGACTTGAGTGTACATTGACTTGTATTGAATCAGCTGTACACATTGTATTTGTACAATACAATTTCATGCAAATTTAGAAGTTTAAAAATCATATCCTACGTGTTTGAACACGTTAGCGATTACGAAAAGCATAGTGATTTAAGTAAGAATTTTGACGTGATAACGTCTTTAAAATCGTTTTAGTCGGGTGACATGTTCAGAAACTTGTGTCACACCAAAACCTCACGAGCGCGATCGCAGGTATAACGAGAGAGAGACGGACCGATCTCCCGTCTCATCTCGAGCGCTGCCAGTCATTCCGTGAATGTATGAAGAAAAATGTATATCATAGTCGAATAAGTAAACTTGTCATTTTACACCCGAAATTTATCATCAAAAGTGTGAATAAAACGAAAGATGTAATTTAAAATTTGAAAAAATTGTTATCTTCATTAATTCCTTACTTCCCAAAAACTTATATCACCAATAAGACGTTATCACGTAAACATCTCGATCGTAAACCTACTTTACAAACAACCAATATTTTTTTTTGCTTCGGAATCGCTTTAGTACACGCACTTTTGCAGACGAGTGTGTAAATAAAAATCTTGTAATTCCAATAACTTATTTCTCTTAAGGTGGGAACTGATTAAAGTTACGAGGTGTAATATAGCATTCGCATCGAGCGTGTTAGGCATCGAGCATGTTACGCTGTGTTTTAAAATCGGCGTAACATGCTCGTCAAAACTCTGTGCTCCACTTTCGCCGCCAGTGTTCACGAGATGGCCGACAGCGAGGACGCGTTGGTATCTTTGATTCTACTTAATTATTGTTTCATGCAAATTAAGAAGAAGAAAAAACTTTACTGGACATTAAACTTATTTAAAAACAGAGGCGTATGTGGTGGTTTGTCATTGATAGCAACTTTGAAAAACCAAATGATTACTGGACAGTATAAAAACTTTGTGCTCATATTTCCGATCGATTTTGAAGAACTGTCGAATTTATTTGCTCTGGATGAGCTGGGTTCCACAACACTTCCTCTTTATTTTATAGAAAAATAAAGAGATTTTTCTTTGTCCTACTCCATGTTTGATTGATTGATTGACGTGCGATTACTCGCTACGCGCGTGCGCTCGGGACGACTTTTGACAAAGTGCGTACTCACCGAACCGCGTAACACTCAAAGGATTCGCCAAAAAACCGACACCCGGGTGGAGCACTCAAAGCGAGCAACGAGCGGCTCATTGCTCGCTGGTTTCCCCGTAACACGACGTACTGACTGCACGAATGCTCGCTGTGTAACATTACATTACATGTTACATTACACCTCGTAACTTTGGTCAGTTCCCACCTTTAGATTTCTCGCAATTTAATTTCACGTTTTTACATACGTAATATTGAAATTTAATTAACCTCGGGATACGATGTCTGTTTTTGACAGCTCTAATAACAATATTCCTTACTGTTTGCGTTTGTAGTTAGAAATGTTGTTCGAAACACGCTCAAGTTAAATACGAAAATCTAAGTATATACTATTTGATACGTAATCTTCACGAACATATTGTATTTTTATCATCAACGGGTCTTGTTTTACTAAAGCTTCGCAATATAAAGTAAAACTGTAGAATATGGAAACCGTTAATCTGTTTATCATTCAATGTGTGCTACTTTTATTTATTGCTACGACGCGTTCGCAAATATTTGCGTTTTAATATATGTAATAATACAGCGGAACATCAATCGCGTCGCAAGTCGCTTTCATGACTAAACCGATTCTTAAGGCCGATTTACATTATCATTAGTGTTTAGGAGAGTGCTTTAGGATAGTACTTTAGTTGAAACATGTAAACGCTACTTGCTTTAGTAAACGCTACGCTAAAGAACTTGCCTTTCAAGTTGTACTAAAGCACTCTCCTAAACACTAAGATAATGTAAATCGGCCTTTATAGGCCGCTTAAAAATAGGGTGAGGTGAACAGCATTGTGATTTTGTATGGCGATGGTGTAATAACGACATCATTTTATTTGTTTAGACTGATTTGTGGCTGTGGGTTCTTTTCAGAATGTATTTCAGATTTAACCATTTATTATAAACCTAACATAAAAATTTCCTTTTTCGTAGTCATGGTACCAATCCTAGTATGCGAATGAAATCCTAGTATGGGAATACTTAAGTACATTCTCAACAAAAGTGCCGTACCATGCCGTATGTAGTGTGGACTCAGTGTCCGCACTTTTGGTGAGAATAAAATTTAAAATTGTTTTATTTTTCAATTTTAAAGTAAGTTTCGTATTTCACAATATCGACTAACACTATCAATTTCTCTTCATCACATTAAAAAAAATCATTTTGTCAAAAAATAACTATAGTATAATATAATAATCTACAATTATCTTATAAACAAGTGGGGTAATTTAAAGAGGTTTCATTTCCTTTGCGTTATTTATTAGATGCATTCCTAAGTGTATTTGAATTAAAATAATATGATACAAAAGCGCCATTCAGTATATTAGCAATTACAATGAGACAACGTGCAAGGCGTACAGTGTGCAATGGGGTAGGTCAAACATGTCCTTTGATTTAATGGGTGTAGATTTACATACATAACTATTTGTTGTCCGCAATTTATATTATTTCAATTCAGTGGATTTTCTCATTTTTACATAAATATGTCGGAGAATTTAGTCGAATATATAAAATATGGGGGTCGGTATTATAAATTTCATAGTTTGTTTATTTTTTGTATATAAACTGAAAATTTACCAATTGTTCTTAATTAATTAATATAAAAGGTTGAAATTGTATTAAAGTTAGTTTTTCAATAAAATGGACCCAAAATTCAAATAAATTCGTAAAAATTTTATACTGTAGTGCAGGCTTCAGTGTGTTCTAACTGATCTATTTATTAAGCTTATTAAATTTTAGCTGTGTAGGTAGTATGTTTATCATAGTGTTATCAAGTGAAAAAAAGGTATGAATAATTGTAACTTAAAAAATAAATAATGTACTAATAATAATAGCGATAAAGCAGCTCTGAAAAGTATATTCTCTGTGATTTAAGTTATTTTATATAAAAATAAGTGCTTTTGCGGGAGGATCTCTCGCTACATGCGATTGTTGTAAAGTGCTTAAAAGTAAAATTATGTAAATTAAAACAATGAATTGGTGAATGTACGGTTCGATAGATTACGTGCCAAAAGCTAGCAATGAAATCGGCGCAGAAAAATCTTTCATGGTCCGTTAATTAATAAATAGTAAAAAAAGTAATTAGGTTTTAGATTTTTAAAGATAATTTGTAAAAATAATTAAAAATAAATAAAATGAAAATTAAAACAAATTTAAAAAGTTTGGTCCCTGTGGCAGTGTACCTTTAACGCTGGCAACATTTCCTCGCTGTATTGCGAGACTTATTCTTTGAGCCAGGAAATTTAGGAAATTTCTTAATTATTTTTATTATTACTTTATAGGTTAAGAAAATTGTAAATACTGTATTTGTGTAAATAAAAAGTATATAAAAAAAAAAAAAAAATTGTAAAAAAAATATACACTAGAAAATATGGTTATATTGCAAAAAATACAAAGTCAAATTAGCGCCTAAATTACTCATGTTTGGTACCGTTATGTTTTCGTAAAATATATTCCTTCACAGTTATACAATCATTTAAAACCATTATATTTATTATTTCCATTAGTAAAGATAGAGAATGGATGACAAAAGTTATAAAGCTGGCATGACGTATTAGAATCTTGGTAGCATTTTTATTTTACTAATAAATAAATATCATTAAAAAATATAACAGACTCCAAAATGCACTAAAAAGTATTATGTATCAATATTGCTTATTTGCATTGAGCGTTAATTAGTTTATTTTTATACACAGTGGCGCTATAACCATTTAGTTCTTGGCCGCAGATTTCTGTATCTGTGACGTGATCAATTGTTTTTTGTCTATTAAGTAAGTGAGCCGCTGCTGCTGCTGCAGCTGACACATGCTACTTATAAGTTATGGGCTTGCCGGTTCCTCGCGTTGTTTTCCTTCATCGTACGAGCGTGTGTTAAATGCGCACATAGAGTGTCCATTGGTGCACAGTCGAGGATCGAATCTACCACCTCAGGGATGTGAGCCGCACGCTGAAGCCACTTGAACACTGATCTAGTTTATTCTGATACACCCTTGTAAAGTATAAAGATCGTAATTATGAACAAAAACGTTATTCCCCTTGAAGTATTAAAACTCAAATATTAACATTTAGTTTCAATGTGTCAAGTGTAGCATGGTATAATGGTAGCAGCCATCCTCCCAATTTCCATTAAACCAAAAACTTGGCGATTTTTTAAGTCATTTGCGGAAATATTTCTTCCAGTTCTTCTCGCTCGCTCTCCAGCCGTTTGGTAGTAACTGTAAATTAAGATCTTCCTTTTTTTATATTGCTGTTCATAAGTGTTACCAATATAAATAAATTTTCATTTGATGATGACTTCGCTCTACTTTTTACTAAGTGGACACGATAGCGTCCCACGTGTCGCTCTTCGATTTCAGCACGAATAGCTATTGGTTTACGAGAAAAAGTATCGAAACATCTCATAAATAAACATATCGGTTGCATAGCAGTCGCACAACATTGTGACACAACTTGTAACGGACTAGTTGCGTACGAGTTGACACTTTGCTATGAAATGAGCACCAACAATGATATTTTATATATACGTTAACATAGGTTAGTATAGAATTTATATTACACTATTTATATATACAGTATTAACAATATTCTTAACCTATATAGTATTAATATCTAATGGTCTAAGATCCCGATATACAACGACCTTCACCGAGATGCTTATTTAATGAAACGTATTTTATATTTAATTTAATATGTCAATAAATATAATCCATATGGGTTGCCTAGCAAATTTCAGTCCAGAGTATTTTAATTAATATTTAAAAAAAATATTTTTTAAACATTTCACCGGTATGATTATTAGATAAATTCTATACCAATCGAAAGTATGAAGCCCATAGAATATGCAAACGTTAGGTTGTTTTTAATCAATTAATTATTTATGTGTATATTTTTTATGTGACACTAAAGTATATATACATCTTTAGTAAAAAAGAAAGTTATAGTGATACATATATAATACTACCGTGATTAAAAATATTGATTGAAAAAAATTTAAAAAATTTACTACATGCATATTATAAAAAAATATTTTTTTTTAAATATTAATTAAACATACTCTGGACTGAAATTTGCTAGGCAACCCATATGGATTATATTTATTGACATATTAAATTAAATATAAAATACGTCTCATTAAATAAGCATCTCGGTGAAGGTCGTTGTATATCGGGATCTTATACTATAATACATAAACATTGATTAATAGAAAATTAAAACAAATTTCAACTGTTTTTTAACAGGCAGAATTTCCTTGCTGTATTGCAAAACTTATTCATTGAGCGAGGAAATCACACGCTCTGGAGCCACCGGTACTATCAACCAGGCGCCAACTTAAACCCCATAGCCCAAGAGTCTCTACTCCAAAGGGAACAAAATCAATGTTGGAGGAAAGACTCTATTTGAGCCGTTAATTATTTATATATTAAGTATTATAAGTCTCCAATTCATATACAGTTAAACCAACTATAGTTGACAAACTTTGCAAAACTTAAATGTTAAATTCAATAGTTTCAAAACTTATGTTAAATTCAGATTATTAATTAACCGGTTTTCCAACACTCTACATAAGAAATTGATTATTGCTATCTATGGTTTACCATAATAGCAATAATATACACATTAACCAAATAAATAATACCGTCATAGATCTTTTGGAATTATCACGTTCGGCATCTTACTTAATACTCGGTACCACCGCCATTTTATATTACATATTACAAACTGACAATGTTTTGACACACAAAGATACTAATATCCCTCTTAAGTGTTTGGTGGTATAAGGGTATACAATTTTTTTTTCGGGTCGAAAGAATAATATTTATATATACATTTAATCTCAAGTCCTTGCACGATTATATTATCTATAATAGATATATAGATTATAAGGATATACCAAAATGTTTGCACGACTTGACCGAAATTTAAACAAGTTCGCGCATTATGCTGTCCTCCTTAGCAAACTTTCGGTCGGTCGTTATGTATTACCACCATGTCGATTTCTCAAAGTATGTTATTTAAATGTTATATAACGACACCTCAATATTATAGTTTCTATGTCAAGTGCAACCTAGTTCATACGTTATCCGGCTTTTAAAATCCTTTTGGATTTGGACACTACAACGTATAGTATAGTATAAGGTTTTATTTATTTCAAAAACATAAGTTTTTACTGTTTTTGAAATAAACAGTCGTTACAAAAATACCTGGCTGACAAACAAAAAAAACTAACTTTAAATGACATTTTGAATAAAGATAAACACCGATTAATTTTTGAAAAGTGGTTAGATATTATATTATTATAAAGTTCTATCCGAAATTTTGCGATCAACAACGTCTTGGACACTGGCGTCGGTAGAGAAAGTACCACATTTTAACAAGTGTCAACAAGTTGTTGCCAAATTGTATTATTGTGCGGAAGTGAATTTTTAGTATACAACATAAAAATTTCTTTAACATATCAAGTTATTTTATAATCGTTCGCTATTTTCAAACGTAGTTTAAATCAAAATTTGAAATGCTACAATATAGGTTGGCCGTGGTTTGCCAAGAGTTTTAATCTATGGCACTTTCTAAAATATTAAACATTAATTTGTATTACTTGTTTAAAAGTTTCTATCAATGAGATATCAAGATCTCCACAGTAAAAAGTGTGGTAATAATCTTCAGTAATAAACAGATGAATAAATACAACCTTGCTTTCCTTCAACTAAAACAAACTATCATTAAAACGTCATAGAAAACACGTGCCTATAAAAACCGAACTTCCTGATTTCCGGTCAGACCTTGACATCGAAAGTCCCTTGAAAATGATCTCATTGGAGAAACAAAAACTCATTGGCCATGTGCTAAGTATATATTACGGTTTTACATTATCTGTACACAGAATTGTTAAGGTTTTATGCAAATCCTCACATATAGGTTTCCTTTGTTATTACTATTTGTATTGCATGAATTAGTATGACCTTCCGTTAATTCGAAATTTGAAATTCGCATTTTCTTTTAGCAATATTTTTGTTGTTTCTACTATATCTAAATATAGTACGGGCGGTAGCAACGTTTTCGAGAAAGAATTTCAGGTCAGCTGATTTTGTGATATGTCTTCCTTCTTGCACTTCCGGATAGAGTCTGGGCAATCTGGCTGGCGGTAGCGGTTGCGTTCATTAGTGCGCATCCTATCTGTCCAGGTAATAATCCTGGATTTTAAAAGCATTTTAAGAAGCGTAATTTTTAATTTTTCGTTTTTAAATACGTCTACCAGACATACTTTTTTTATTGCCAGACATTTTTCACGTTGCTAACTATGTGCCAGACGCGATTTTAAGTTTTATTTTTATAAAAATTTCAAAGCATTTTAGAATGTCTGTAATTTTAATATTATGTTATTTAAATATAAGAAAAACTGAAAATGAATTTGCCAGACATTAATTCGGTTGTTAAGTCTTGAATTAAAATGATAAAGTATTGCAGTATGATGAAGCATTGCATTTTAAGAAGCGTAATTTTTAATTTTTCCTTTTTAAATACGTCTACCTGACATACTTTTTTTATTGCCAGACATTTTTCACGTTGCTAACTATGTGCCAGACGTGATTTTAAGTTTTATTTTTATAAAAATTTCAAAGCATTTTAGAATGTCTGTAATTTTAATATTATGTTATTTAAATATAAGAAAAACTGAAAATAAATTTGCCAGACATTAATTCGGTTGTTAAGTCTTGAATTAAAATGATAAAGTATTGCAGTATGATGAAGCATTGCATTTTAAGAAGCGTAATTTTTAATTTTTCCTTTTTAAATACGTCTACCTGACATACTTTTTTTATTGCCAGACATTTTTCACGTTGCTAACTATGTGCCAGACGTGATTTTAAGTTTTATTTTTATAAAAATTTCAAAGCATTTTAGAATGTCTGTAATTTTAATATTATGTTATTTAAATATAAGAAAAACTGAAAATAAATTTGCCAGACATTAATTCGGTTGTTAAGTCTTGAATTAAAATGATAAAGTATTGCAGTATGATGAAGCATTGCATTTTAAGAAGCGTAATTTTTAATTTTTCCTTTTTAAATACGTCTACCTGACATACTTTTTTTATTGCCAGACATTTTTCACGTTGCTAACTATGTGCCAGACGTGATTTTAAGTTTTATTTTTATAAAAATTTCAAAGCATTTTAGAATGTCTGTAATTTTAATATTATGTTATTTAAATATAAGAAAAACTGAAAATAAATTTGCCAGACATTAATTCGGTTGTTAAGTCTTGAATTAAAATGATAAAGTATTGCAGTATGATGAACATTGCATTTTAAGAAGCGTAATTTTTAATTTTTCCTTTTTAAATACGTCTACCTGACATACTTTTTTTATTGCCAGACATTTTTCACATTGCTAACTATGTGCCAGACGCGATTTTAAGTTTTTTTTTTATTAAAAATTTCAAAGCATTTTAGAATGTCTGTAATTTTAATATTATGTTATTTAAATATAATAAAAACTGAAAATGAATTTGCCAGACATTCTTAAAATGTCTTTTGCTTCTTAAAATGCAATGCTTCATCATACTGCAATACTTTATCATTTTAATTCAAGACTTAACAACCGAATTAATGTCTGGCAAATTCATTTTCAGTTTTTCTTATATTTAAATAACATAATATTAAAATTACAGACATTCTAAAATGCTTTGAAATTTTTATAAAAATAAAACTTAAAATCACGTCTGGCACATAGTTAGCAACGTGAAAAATGTCTGGCAATAAAAAAAGTATGTCAGGTAGACGTATTTAAAAAGGAAAAATTAAAAATTACGCTTCTTAAAATGTAATGCTTCATCATACTGCAATACTTTATCATTTTAATTCAAGACTTAACAACCGAATTAATGTCTGGCAAATTCATTTTCAGTTTTTCTTATATTTAAATAACATAATATTAAAATTACAGACATTCTAAAGTACTTTGAAATTTTTATAAAAATAAAACTTAAAATCGCGTCTGGCACATAGTTAGCAATGTGAAAAATGTCTGGCAATAAAAAAAGTATGTCAGGTAGACGTATTTAAAAAGGAAAAATTAAAAATTACGCTTCTTAAAATGCAATGCTTCATCATACTGCAATACTTTATCATTTTAATTCAAGACTTAACAACCGAATTAATGTCTGGCAAATTCATTTTCAGTTTTTCTTATATTTAAATAACATAATATTAAAATTACAGACATTCTAAAATGCTTTGAAATTTTTATAAAAATAAAACTTAAAATCGCGTCTGGCACATAGTTAGCAATGTGAAAAATGTCTGGCAATAAAAAAAGTATGTCAGGTAGACGTATTTAAAAAGGAAAAATTAAAAATTACGCTTCTTAAAATGTAATGCTTCATCATACTGCAATACTTTATCATTTTAATTCAAGACTTAACAACCGGATTAATGTCTGGCAAATTCATTTTCAGTTTTTCTTATATTTAAATAACATAATATTAAAACTACAGACATTCTAAAGTACTTTGAAATTTTTATAAAAATAAAACTTAAAATCGCGTCTGGCACATAGTTAGCAATGTGAAAAATGTCTGGCAATAAAAAAAGTATGTCAGGTAGACGTATTTAAAAAGGAAAAATTAAAAATTACGCTTCTTAAAATGCAATGCTTCATCATACTGCAATACTTTATCATTTTAATTCAAGGCTTAACAATCGAATTAATGTCTGGCAAATTCATTTTCAGTTTTTCTTATATTTAAATAACATAATATTAAAATTTCAGACATTCTAAAATGCTTTGAAATTTTTATAAAAATAAAACTTAAAATCGCGTCTGGCACATAGTTAGCAACGTGAAAAATGTCTGGCAATAAAAAAAGTATGTCAGGTAGACGTATTTAAAAACGAAAAATTAAAAATTACGCTTCTTAAAATGCTTTTAAAATCCAGGATTATTACCTGGACAGATAGGATGCGCACTAATGAACGCAACCGCTACCGCCAGCCAGATTGCCCAGACTCTAACCGGAAGTGCAAGAAGGAAGACATATCACAAAATCAGCTGACCTAAAATTCTTTTTTTTCAAACGTTGCTACCTCCCGTACTAATACTTATTGTAATAGGAAGCATTTATAAGCGTATCCCCTAATTCCTCAAATAAATCCGTTCATTATTAATATAATTATTTTATATTTTATATTATTAAGGTTGTGGCAACACCGTAAAGGAAACAGATGTTTAGTTAGGTCTCAGTTGCAGTGGTCACAATAAATATTTATAGTATTTTTTAAATATTTGGCTGTAGTTATATTTCCTTTAGTTTATGTGTTTCTTAAAAATTTATTTGTTTGTGTTTTATAGGACAAAATAATTAACTTTTGTTAATTAATGTTTCTTGTGTCAGACACATCAAGCGAGTATCATATATATGAAAGAAGTATACATTTTTTAAATTAAATAACTGTGTATATAATTTAAGAAAATAAATACGCTTCTTATTACTCCAATACCTTTTAAGCAATATTCTGATTATTATATATATTTACAAAAAAGATTAACCACTGAAAAATTGTGTTTTATTTAATATTTGTATGATCCCTTCGTGTATGTCATGTTTGCCTATAAGTGCTTGTCACATTAAAAATTTATTTTGTGGTTATTTTACCAATGTATTAGTGTGCCGTGCGTTGGCAAACTTTAATCAATAAAAAAAAATAATGAAGTTATTCCGGCTGCTAAGGATATATACAACTTCTCGACCTAAGCCTCAGCGTCCTTCGGGTTAGACTGGTTAAGAATCCTCCTTTTAGGTAGGAGGAACTGTTCACCATCCTTCCTCCACGGCGTAGAGTGGCGTGCTGGTACCCTCTGACCAACTTATAACTATTATTATGAGAAAGTCCACTTAGACTATGTATGGTTGTAAAACACGAACTTAACTAAAAGAAAATTTTGTTTATAGCGTCACAGTAATACAGTAATATAACATATAATATGCCAAACATCTTAGGTTGAAAGTTTTATTTTAGTTAACTAAATGGAAATACATAATAATCTAGGCCTAATTTAACGTTCCGTAACCAGGTCGATGATGTTTAGAGGTCAAGTCACCTTAAAGGCATTGAATGCCTTAAATGACATCAGAAATAAGTAAGTGGTTATTTGAGAGGATCGTAAAATTTGTTTCGAAATATTCAATGATTAAAAAATATTATTCAAATATTGCCTGTTTAATTTTAGTCGATAGAATAAATGTCACGGCTTAGATATAAGGACGAAAGGGTAACGTAACGGTGGAACAATATCGCTTTATATAGCAAAATGAAACAATGAAATGGCAGGAGTCAATACTTGTTCTAGAACAAAATTTGAACAAAGAAAACATTAAATACATGTTTTATATCATTTAATTTAGATTTGGTGCAACAATACCCACATAAAACATTGTATATATTATATTAGAGAATGCGCTGCTAAAATGAAAAATCATTGCTGTACAGCTGTAGTTTGAATGCACTAAGTTGAAACTCACGCTTAGGGAAAAACTCTTAAAAAAACCTATTGGATTTTGTACCATAATTATGATTAATTCAAAGGAATAGATCCTTAGAATGTTTGTGGCCTCAAGAAATAAAACATCTTTATAACATTATTTTATTTAAATTGAGGCGTGTTTACAGGTGTGAGTAAAGTGCACGTGAAGGTTTATACATATATAAACTCAAAGAAATAGAATTGTTAACCTGTAAAATTGAAATTATCGTCCTTTACCCATAATATGTCATACCCGCAAGTAGAAAATTTCATAATGTCAGGAAAATCCTTCATTAAATGATGACTTTTATTTAGAAACCATTCCCTTATTTACAATAAATACTGAATCGGTAGGCTAAGGGATTGTAAATAGACCTTATATCAAATTGCGTATATATACGCTGTAACTAAAAGCATATCTAAGATAGTATGTATATAGAATGTCAATATATAATTATAGTAAATTGTAAACTGACTGCAAATTGAAGCAGGAAATCCAACCATCAATCAACGCAACCTGATGAAAGTAGTGACAAGATACAGTATATTATTATTTTAATATGTACACGTACAGACTTCATATCGGATGTGTGCTTAATATAAATTTAAAAAATAACGGTAATAATATATCGTTCTTTCAAGATTTGTAACTATGAAGCAATTGGAATCCACCAGGTATAAGTGTGGCCATCTCAAATTTCCCCGATCGCATTTGGGAATTAAAAAGTATTAGGGGTGGATGCGTACATAAGGAACGGAGAATTAATGTCCTCTGCCCGGGGGAAAAAGTTCTATAAATAAAAAAAAAAACATACATTCGGTATAAATAAAACTATTCTCTAAGCTTAGTAAAAAAATTCAGTGGCGCTACAACCTTTTAAGTCTGGGCCTCACATTTCTGAAGGCTATGTATACTCGTATAAAATTATTGTAATAGAGAGTATTAGTTCTTCACACATGTTCCGCTATACCAATATTTTTATTTTTAACAGAGGGTTAAACTTGGCTCATTGGTCTAGTAGTACCCCTGACTGCGAATCCATGGGTCCCGGGTTCGATCCCCGGCTGAGACAAACATCGATGTGATGAGCATTTGGTGTTGTGCTTAAGTCTTGGGTGTTTAAATTTGTATTTATATGTCTATCTATCTATAATACAGCTTAGCATGGGACTAGGTCAATTGGTGTGAATTGTCCAATCATAAAAAAAAGAATAGCGTAGAATTTTAACGTTTTAGCGTGATACTTTTTGACATTCAACATCTTTTGTCTTCAGTCACCGTGACCACGCACGCTGTAAAGCACGCGAAACGTCGGATAAATTTAAAATTATGTTAAATAGTTGTAAATTTATAATAATACATAACTTCAATCCGGTCAAAATAGTGTTTCATTTAAATGAATAAAAGTTATGTTAATCAAAGACAATACTATGTAGAATTTTAACTTAGCCTTTACATAACAATACTAAAATAAATTTTAAAAGTAGTATAAGATCCTTAATACTTGTAGAATTTTCACACTATTGCGATACGTTGAGCGAGGAAAGCACTAAATTTCATTTCATGTATTCGAATGTAATTTATACATATAGCTAGTTCATAAAGATATAATCAGCTACGTAACCTCCTTAGCAACTCGTCCGATCCCATAAAAAGCACGATGATTATTACGTGAATATATCGTAATTATCATTACTCGCAAGAAGCCGTTACAGGTACAAAAAGTTAATTTTGGCTGTTGGTAAAAACTATACGTGGGCCGAAACCTGTCTATAATTTATCGATACTTCTTATGCGAAAAGCGCTTTTGGCGTGTGTAACCGGTTGTATATGGAATTTACAGTTTAATATTTTGTCACTTTTTGGCTGTGTGTCGAAATTATGTATGCGCGAGATGGGTATAAATTAAACTCTCAATTGCAAATGATGCCACGCAGGCTGTAATTTATTTTACTTGTTTACATTTTTATCAGCATTCTCAAAGCATATTGTATATTTAACAGAATCGTAACGAAGTGGGAAACGAAAGAGATAGAGAAGGCACATAGAAGGATGACGATATAAAAAAAGGTAAAGGGTCTAATGTGGATTTGAACCGCTAGAGAACGCTAAGATTGGAAAAATTAGAAGAGACCTTTGTTAAGGACAAGCTGTAATTAAATAACCGTTTGCCGATAGATAATAAGATAGGCACTACATATTATAATGCTTTCGGCACATTTGCTTTATAATTAGCATGTAAACAGCATTTAAGGCTTTTTGAAGTTATACTTCTTTAGGCGCGTTATGAAAAATTTATGAGAGTGAAATTTAACGATGCGCGCGCACCGTGACACAAAATTATCAGTATGAAGTTGCCCACGGAAGATACTACGGCATTGGACATAATTTAAAAACAACATTCGAATACTAATAGAATTTATATTACACTTAATGTAAGAGAATAATAATAGGTAAATATTTATTTATTTAATTTTTCAAATGAAAAAAAAACTGAACTTTATTGACTATCGGCCAAAACCAATATGCAATATCAATCCAATTTTAGCTGTCATAGACTGACAATTCAATCTATTTCTAAAGAAAAGCATGCCAATATTCAATACATGGACTGAGATACCAATCTAATTATTCAACCAATCGTTCAGAGGGCGGATAAGAGATTGAAGATTGCCCTCTGTATGAAAATGAATGTTTACTCATGCCAACAACCTATCTGTCCATTTTGACAGTTGCTTCGATTGGCCAAATCAATCTCGGATTGCTATCGGTGAAACTCGTATGATTTGGGTTTGGGATTGCGACCTAACTTAATATTCATTGGGAAAATTTATTCATCTTCGTCATCTTCCAGTTCTAGTGATAGTGATTTGGAAGTTTAAATGCAATTATCCGATTGGGATAGTAATTCTGAAGCTGGAAGAAGACAACGTACTTCTGTGCGAAGACATAAGAAGACAAGAATTTATTATATCCAGAGCCTGAATGACGCCGAATTCACATTTAGATTTAGGTTAACAAAAGAAGCTTTGGAGACACTTTTACACAAAGTGATGTCTATCATATATGACTTCTTGCAGGTTTCATCTTTTCATCAACTTTAGTAAAAAAAATTTAAATATTAGCTACAACCAAAAATATTTGTTACTATAGATACTACCTACTAACTCCACTTCAAAACCTCAAGACTCCAGCAGAACATCTTTATAACGAATCTCAAATACGAAGCAGAAATGTGGTGGAAAGGACATAATATGGTGTTGTCAAAAAAGGTTTTGCTTCAAGTATCTCGTGTACAAGCCGTGATAGTGGCATGTGCAGTGTTGCACAATATTGCTATTGATTTGCGAGATGAACATTTTGAACTACTGCAACAAGTAGATGAACCAGCTGAAGATATTGATCAAAGAGCAATTGACAACGTGGGAAATGCAATTGTGCGAAGTAATCTTATAAGTGATTATTTTGCTTTATTACTATAATATTTTATAAATTACAACATTTTTGAGATAAATTAAATAAAAATTCAATGCTTTTATTTAAATAAAAATACAAATTTTTAATACAATACATCCTCGCTCCAGGCACAAAATCTATTATTTTTCTAATTTATTTAACAATATATTTTTTTCTATGGCCCATAATTCTCTTTTATGCTCTCTTTCTTCCTCTTCCAATGCCCATTGCTTTCTCTTATTTAGGAGCTCTTCCTTTCAATTGACTTTCATTTCCTACGACAGACAACAATATTATCATGTCTTTGACTTTTTCCTCGATAGAGGGTAAGAGGAGTAGCAGCACTAGGGCCACCTCCTGTACGATATGTTTCAGCATGTATCAAGGCAGACTTTTTTCTTGTAGCCCTCTTTAAGCTTTAGCACTGCGAAAGTTTACCCCACTTGTGCTATTAAACAGCGCCTCCAGCGTCTTCCAGCACTGCTCTTTCTCCTGCCAGGTGACTGAGTCACTCTTTTTATTTTCTAATATATTTTTATGGTCAGCAACAAGCGAAGTTAGAAGGTCAACGTCTTCCCGGCTGAAATTGATGTTTCTTTCACGTTTTTGCGTAGACATTTTTTTAAGTTAAAGAACCAACCTCGAATCACAAAAACAACATACACAAACTACTCAGAGAAAATTTATATTTGTAATAATATGTATTAAAATACTCAATAATCTAACAAACAATAATACCATATGAAAATGACAGCCCGTTTCATTACAAGTAATATTAAATGACCAGCAAAAAGGTTAAGGTTCTATGTTTTTCTATAGAATTTAGTAACTTTATTTGTTCGTAACAAAAAAACAAACAAAACGTTGCATAGCTATTTGCTACTTTATCCATACATTGTGAAACAGACCCTAAGTCTTACTTATTTTATTTCGTTCCAAAAATAGCAAACTTTTGGTATGCTTGAACACAACATATTGCATTGAACGAAACGCGGTCGAGAGGCAAGGATCACGCAAAAGATTGCTGTCAATCTTTTGTCAAATAATCAATCGGATAGCAGAAATGTTTATTGGCATGCAGATTGGAGATCGGTCTTTAGATATGAATCAGTCCAAGATTGGTTATAAACATAGATTGAGGATACATTATTAATTTTGGCCGTATAATGACTCCTTTTCCAGTCTTTGATTATTTAATTGTAAATAATTATTTGCATGCAATCAAAAACTATTTTTAATAATGCCAAAGAAGTATAACTTCTTACGCGCGTACATAAGTACACGCACCCTTTTTTTATTATATCATTACAATAAATCAAACTTAAATATTGCATTATTAAAGTATTAGACTGTTGAAAGTTGCAACCCTGAGATCGTTCTTTCGAATCACGGCTGTGCACCAATAGCCTTTTCTTTTTACTTGTATGATAAAAGAAAACATCGCGGAGAAACCGGCATATCTACTACGTCAGACCTAAAAATTTGCTATTCGATGGTGAGGAAGTTGCAGCTTCCTGCCTCCTTGCAGCCCTGCAGAAGTTGCTCCATGCAACGGATCCATTTTCTTACATATTTTCTAAGTGTTTGATTGCCCTCTTTTTAACAAGATTGAGAGCATAAATAAAATAATAATTTCTCTCTCAATATTAATTTGTTTTAAAACATAAAGTATCAGAGCCTTAACGAAGTTCTTTAACAGACCTAGATTAAACGCAGAAGTTTATTCATTTTTTTTTTAATTCGAAGGTAAATTTAATAACGACTTGTTCGGAAATGCTGCATGGGGATTTAGAATGACTGTTATTTTCAATTATACATAATAGTGACAAGATGATCTTACATAATGGATACGTGTATTGAATATCATGCGATGGTATCTTTATGCGTAATGTTTGCTAATATACACGAAGTACAATGATTATGTAATTAATTGCGTCGCGTATAATCTTGATTGTTTATTTATTTTAAGTTCAATAATGTTCTTAAAACATTATAAAATTATTAAAGTTTCATTTCTACACTCGTAATCTGGTGATACTTGTGGTGGCTGGTCGGACTTGAATTCGTGTATGCGGTGATGTTAGTTATTTCGACCAAATATTTGCATATTGTTCCCACGAGAATGTAAGCAAGCAAGCTCCTATTTCACCATGCTTACTGCTGATAGAGAACAAATCTTTGTTTTTTTTTTTTATTACTTAAGATGTCATGTGGAACATGGTGTAAATTGTAATGGTTGCAGCCCCTTACAAACATTGTGTAAAACAAAAAACTTGGCGATTAAAAAGAGTGGCGGACAGTTTATTGCCAGTTATTCTCTTCCGTTCTACGCCCTTGATTTGAGAACTGGCAGTAAATGTAAAATTAGAAGCATTTAATATGTATTTTTTTGGACATTCATAAGTGTACATTGTGTTACCTAAATGAATAAATGATTTTGATTTGATTTAAAAAAACAGTTTCTATCTTCTAGGTTTCGGTCTTAGATTTCTGTTTCGTGATCTGCTTTTTTCTAATTCGTTTTAATCATAGTTTGTTGATTATACTAAAACAAACTCCCGATACTTTAAACTTGTATTATTTTGAAATGGACGACATTTTGTCAATGTTTATGGTAGATAATGAGACCAGTTGATAAATGATGTGTCCATTTTTGAGATATGATACGATTTTATCGTATCTTTTAGGTGTTCAAATAGCTAGGCATTTTTTATTAGGTTTACTATTTGGCTTGGATTACTATATCTTGTTTTACTTCATTCTAACTTGCTTTCTTCAAAGAAAATGGGCCGGATACGTTACCAGGTACAACCACGACAGGTCACAAACATTGCTGAAATGGCGTGGCATGCATTTCGTGCACAAGGCACACGATCGAGAGGCCAGCCTTGTTGTATTTTTATGAAATTAAATAAAGATATTATTTACTAAATTCTTATATAAGATCTATAGAATATGTATTTATTACGTGTCTACAAATATAACAATTGTTTCAGACATGTATAGTTCTAGAAGACTAGATATTACCAAGATGTTTATGTCGTTTTTTTTATTTAATTAACTTGAAATTGCGTTGACCACTTTCGTTGTTATTAAGTAAGAGAAAGATTAGTTAACAGAAAATTCTATCGATGTTGAAATACTAAGCTTAATGTTTTGTACACGGGTACGTCTAACTTTTACACCTATAAAGCTGCCAACTCTGCCACTCGGCGGTGCTCTGTAATTTCTAACAGTGATACTTATCTCCACGTTTTTGTATAGAATTTCGATGTAGCTAATATCTATAGCGCTGATCTCCAATCTTTGAGATCGCGCGGTACAAATACAGTATTTAGAGCTGTGTTTCCCAGCGTGTCCACTTGATTGGTAAGGAGGCCCCCTAAAATTTATTAAAATTATTTGTAATTAGAATTTAAGCTTTTCATTATATGTTTTAGTGTGTATCGTTAACAATTTCTCAGTAATTTCTTCCTAAAAAGGAAATATGACAGGTATTATGTTTCCTTAATTTAACAATTTCTTTTTAAATTAAAAGTTATGTATGTTGAATAAGAATGGGGGGGGGGTGGTTGAAGAATAGTAGTAAGGCTAAGGTGGGGCATGGCACAAAAAAGGTTAAGAAACACTGATTTACAGGATTCTCTCTTTACCGATGCTACCTCCAGACTCGTTAAACAAGTTTTTGTGTCATTTAAAAGCATATTTATGTAATCGAAAAATTTAAAATACATGAACCAGTATTTAGGGCAGAAATAATTTTATTCATAATAAATGGTTCGTTTTTGATAAATACGATGCAAATAAGATGTCTCTGTCAAATAAATCTTCTTCTTTTGGTGCCTCTCCATTACTGGAGTTTGGCCTTCGAATAAACCCAAAATATCTTAAACTTAAAAATCTTTTAGTACAAGTTACTTGATATGTCATGGAACATGGTGTAATGGTTGCAGCTCCTTACAAACGTTGTCTAAAAAAAATGGCGATTAAAAAGAGTGGCGGAGAGTTTATTGCCAGTTTCTCTCTTCCGTTCTACGCCCTTGATTTGAGAACTGGCAGTAAATGTAAAATTAGAAACTTTAATATGTATTTCTTTACTGACGAGTCATATGTGTACATTATGTTACCTATATGATTAAATGTTTTTTTTTTCTTTTACTTTACTAAATGCGACAAATAGAGGCGTGGCACATGTTCATTACAATATGTTTAAAACTATTATACAAACCTTGACCTAATAGGTATATAGATACAAGATACCTTGAACAGAAGATTTATATGCAATCAATATTATCAAGTACAAGTTGTAAACAACAATGTTCATGATCCAGCATTGTTGTGGTGGACATAGAGTTTATGGCTTCATACATTTCATTATATCATATATATATATTGGTAGGGGAGCCCAAGAGGGGATTTCGGGATTTACTAAAGCGCGGCAGATTAATATATAGGGGGATACCTTGTACCCGGTTAAGTACCTCCACAAAATATGAGGCCCATATATAAGGCCGCCCGTGCAGGAGACAGGATCAGATTAGTAAAAAAAAATTGACCATCAGAAATTCCCGAGCGCGTCAGATTAAGGTAGGGTGAGTTAATTACATCCTAAAAAGTGTATATTCCACTAATCTGACAATTTGAGAGTGACGGAAAAAAAGGGGAGGGCAACAAAGTTGTAAAAAAAAACCGTCATCTCGACATTCTCGAGCGTAGCTAATTTTTTTTTTATTTTGAAGGAAATAATTCAAGAATAATGAAAAATATATAATCTGACGATTTCCGCAAGCCGAAATAACAAAAAATCGTCGATAAAGTTAAATGCGTGCAGCTGCGTGATGCCTACATTTCCTTTAACCGATCGAAATCTACTAAACGGCGTTCTAAATATTTCCCTCAGAATTACATTTCCTGTGAATTTGAACCGATTCGGACCGATAGATTTTGAGAAATTTTGAAAAATCTTAAAAAAATAAGAAATATTTTTTTTTAAAGTGGTTTCTTTATTGATCAACTTCAAAAACTAATCTGCCTTTGAGCTTGAAAAACCACGTCGATCGCCACCAAGCTCGTCAAAAGCGCTTGATTAGTTCGAGAGATATCGTGAACGAAAGAAACCCGAAAAAGTGTTTTTTCGGGATTACTCCGAAATTTGTGGTTCTATCAATTAAAATTGCAAAATTACTTATGATGATGATAAAACTGCGTCGAATGCCGCCAACCGCGTGAAAATTGCTTGATCCATTCAAAAGTTATTGCGGTTTGAAAATTCCAAAAATAGTGTTCTATGAAAATTCTATCAGACTTTCGAGCTGGGAGAGCTCAAATGCATAGACATGTTATTTCTTTGAACTCAGCGAGCTCAAAATATCAATTTTAAGCGCCCAGGAATGGAAGTAGCGGGAAGTTGCAGGAATGGTGAATTTCGGTGAATCGTTTTTCTAAATTTTTTTGTCAGATCAGGCGAATCCCTCTAGATAATCGTCAGATTATGAGACAGTACGTTTAGAACATAAAGATGAACCACATATATCTTAATCTGACGCGCTTGAGTATTTCAAAATTGCGATTTTTTTTTGCATATTATGAAAATGGCCGTGGGTTTGCGTCCCATCGAAATCGTCAGATTAGTGAATGAGAGCTTTTTTTTGGTGCACTTAACACTCCCTTAGAAAATCTGACGCGCTCGATAAAAAAATTTTTTTTTTCATTTTCAACCCTTAAATACAACCACCCGCATCATGCAAACGATCAGATTAACATACGTACATTATTAAAAATACGTAGGGCATAGATGCTATCAATATCTGTCGCGCTCGAGGATGTCCATGCAACAGTTTTTTTTTACATATTTAACTATCTATAGCCGCTTCCCCCACCGATGAAAAGGAATTTATCATATAACATTTTTTTCTTCTTTTTATCTAAGCTTTGCATCCCAATAGGTCTCTACGACGCTCGAGTAAATCCCCATTTAGCATCGTGGGCTCCCCTACCATATCATTATATCGTAGGTAGACACGTGGACGAACAGAGGCTTTAAAATGCTATCAAAATCTAATTGTCTTTTTGATATTTGATAGTTAAGAACCCCTTTAAGTGTGAAGTGTGATAATGTAGGTAAATAATGACATTATGTCTTTAGGCTTCAAGCGTGACTATTAAGGGATTTAAGATTCCCATACACCTCCGAAATGGCTCGACCGATTTTTATGAAATTTTTTATGCATATTCAGTAAGTTTGGGAATATACTTCTACTCTGAGCTACTATCTAACTTTTCTAACCCTAAATGTTAATGGTTTTTTAATTTTTTCTATTTTTTTATGATACAACACATAGATTTTTATGAACATACAAAAATATAAATACAACCCCTAATTTTCACCCCTCTACGATTAACCCCTGTTTTTTATTATAGTATCCAGATAGTTAGTTTTGTTGAACTAAAAAAATGTTTCCTAGAAATAATATACATGGTAAAACAACGTTTGCCGGGTCAGCTAGTATTAATATAATAAATTGTTTAACTAGGTAATTGAGAGTATAAAAATAGAAAAAGGAAAGTCTCTATTTGTTCACTTACATTTTATGCCTGAAGAAATTTTAACAACAAAGTAAACAAACTTTCTGTTTACGAACACTTGTTGACTTTCCGAACTTTCTTCATACATAACATTTTATTACTCCTAAAATAATTATGATAGTAAACACTTCACTATAGAGGGCATAGTTCCTGTATTTTATCATGTTTTAAGCTATTGCATAGCTTCTACCGCGAGCCTCGAGCGTGGAGACCGAATCCAGAAATTCCGTAACGAAAAAACCTTACGCGTTAGAGCGGGACAGAACGCATACTGCGTATTCACATCTCTCTGACGAGATCGATGCAGCCGGTGCGCGTTAGAGTGAGACAGACTATATAGGCGAGTTAGTCTGAGTCTGGTAGAGTGGTAGATTGAATGAATTTATCCAAGAAAAAAAATACTGCATAAATAAATAATTATAATTGCATAATTAAAAAAAAATAATTATGCAATAGCTTTACCGCGGCAGTCCCCGAGTGCCACACGTTTTTTTAATTCATAACTTAAAACCAGGAACGTCAGCTGCTGAGGCTCGCTGAAGTGGGAATGGAGGAAATTGTGCGTCATAAACGTGACTTTCGAAAGCTGAATATTGCTGAAGAAGAGAAGGTAGACAAAGCAATACAAAGAACTTATATTGAAGAAGAATACATCTCGTTTAATAAGTACGTCCAGTAATTTTTTTTAGATTTGGAAATCATTTTAAGTTATACCTGTGGCACGGTTTCCAGCTCTTCCATAGAAAAATAACACTATATTTTTTTACAGTAACGAATAGACTTAGAACTAGAGAGATCTTGAATACCGTAATTCTTCCAAATAGATACTAGCGACATCTAGTAATAAAGTACAGAAGTTTATGTTTCTAGTAACATTAGTTGTCAGACATATGCTATTGTCTTTTCTTTTAACACAAGTACTTACACTTAACGACCAGAAAACATTATTTTGACACACTCAGTTATTAGTACTACGGTGGTAATAATTAGATATAATGTTGTACATTCACTGTAATAATAATATGCTTAATATATTACCCAGTTGCGTATAAGCACGCACAATTGTTTCGTGGGAATTGAACTCTGTATAGGTAAATAATCTATTTCAATCTGTCATGAACTGTGATTAATGTTTGAGGAAATAACTAAAATTAGTTGCGACTTTTTCTTTGTATACCTTATAATAAATATATAAGGGTCCCTTCTGAGTTATCCTGTTTGCAGAAATATTGATTTACCTAATTAATATGATTCCGGGGCGCCTGGACAAGGTCGCGTTAAGGAGCGTAATTATATCAGTAAAAATTTTAAGTAAATAAACATTATTTATACTTGGTTGGACTTCTTTTTTATTTGAGCTATTATATATATTTGTGATCCGTAGTTATTTGATACGCGTCCCAATTTATAGTCTTATGATACACAAAAAATGGACCAGTTTCTTTGTAAGTGGATACTTAAATATCATTGGCAACACTCAAGACGGTGCAAATAAGCGCACAATTTCAGTAATATGATATACGAGTGGTATACATTTGTAGTTATTTTTATTATTATTAATTTATTTATAATTCCTGAATTTTTTAAACATTTCTCAACTTTTTAATATTGACGTATTTATTTAGCCTATTAGAATGTTGTCAAAGTCAATTGTCACTGACAACATTTTTATATAGTCAATGTTCGAACTTTAAAAATATTAAACCCACAGACGTGACCTTGAAACCGCTCCAATTACCTACAAAGTGCGGGGTTATATAAAGTATGATATAACAGGGCCATGTACTTTCTAACACTTTCGCGGCTATTGTAGACCGTTTGACGTAACTGAGTCGTCATACTGTTGTCTGAATCTGTTTTGGATATCGCTTTATGTAATAAAAGTAATCTGTGTAAGGGTTATAATATTGTTTATATGTTAGGAACAATTTATAGGGTTTTACACTGTAAAGTGACCTCGAACATTGGCATTTATATCTTACGTATTATTACAATATAAATTAACACGGTATATACGGGAAACGTTTAATGGGTAAATTAAATTAATAGTAAACATACTGAAATGATTGTAACAATAAAAATTGGATCCTTGAGCTAATATATAGGATGGATCGAATAATAATTAAATTAAAACTGACGTTATGACTATGACAATTGTCAAATGTATTTCAAAGTGGTGGGGGTCACAAACGACCAGTATGACAGATGACAGCTGACAGCACATTATCATATTTCTCTCTCTTCATAATTCTCCTATACATATCTACCTACGTAAATGAAATTAAATTATTACGTAGTTGCCAATTAATGTATAAAATCAAGCTATTGTGAATATAAAATCAATAAAACAACCTACGCAGACTCGCTCCAAACAATGAATGTAATTGTATTAATTAACTAATAATTGCAAATATCCTTTTCCGATTCCGCAAAAATTTGTATCAGAATTAACATTTCTCGCTCATTTGGCTGTATATAAAGTAACGGTATGGTTATTCGTATAGTTTATGCTATTTTGAACGAATATTGCTGTCAAATTTGTAGAAGTAGAATAATTATCTGTTTTGTAAATATGACACCTCATTAGAAGACTCCAGAAACAGCAACGGATATAATTACAATTGTTTAATGGTATCATTTAGATAAATACCGCTTTTATCATAACAATTGAAGATTATAAGACTAAGTGGACAAAAATCTATTAGTTATTTTTTAGTACAAATTTTAAATTACCGGCTGTTTTAAGATGAATATACTTTTTAACCGACATTAAAAACACTAAAAGAGTGTAATCATAATCCTCAACCATTTTACATAAAAAAACTTGCTTTAACAACCTAAAATCAAGAAATGCTGCACACATACACCGCTAAAAACCTCTCGAGTGGGCCGGTGTTTTAAAATGGAAACTTTTTGGCAGGAACCTCCCAGTTTGTGACATTTGTGTTTTGCTTTCTGATATGAAACGAAAAATGCGAACAAATTATTATACAGTAAGGTACCTATAATATATATTATATATATATATAAAACTGGTTTTGGCTAGTAGCGCCTATATAAAAATCTTTTTAATCCAGCCGTTTAAGTGAAGTGGAATTCATATGGCCGACCCGACCTTTAAACCCAATACGTGGCGATGTTTTCATTACAAAAGGTCAAAATATCATGCAGGTTCTACTTATGCATAATATACTATAATAATACTGCGCAAGTATACCGAGCGATTTACATTTTCCCACGACGCAAGAGTTTATAAACAAAGGAAACTCTAAGGTCTAACAAAACACGCATGTCCTGCAATTATCTACCTGCTGCCTTTTAAAAGGAGACTAACCCAATGGCTTATAATATGTTCTTTTTTGAAGATTTATATAAGAATGTTATAAAATCCTCGATTGTTTTTTGTTTTGTCGGAGTTCCACATACCTTTTTCCTGTGTATTTACTTATAAACACGTAAGCTATACAATAAAACAATGTTATCACAGATATCGAAAGCCAGGGCCTCCTGTCAACCTTACAAATAATAAAATTATATTACAGTGTAGTGCACCGTTTTAGTCACCTCACAGCGTAAACACAATTTAACAGAGAGGAAATAGCACTTTAGAGAGACACTAAAAGAGTTAATATGTGCAGTGCAGACACATAATTATAGTTATAGGTTCAGATTGGGTGGATGCTGTGAATTCGGTAATTTTCAATGGTTTATTTATATTATATTTATACGGGTTTATTTCTATTCCTACATAAAACGTACCTATTCCTATTTTCTTGCTTTTTTTAGCATTCTTCTCAAGGTCATATTGCAAACGGTATTTATTTAAGCGTTTATACGTCTCACTTGCAACACAATAGATGGCGCAGGTGCAACACGAGACAAGAAGTTAAGGAACGGAACATAATTTTTTTTACGCTTATGTTTTAAAACCTATAATATTAATACGTACATAATTATTCACTTGCTGAGTATAACGTAATACAGTCGAGTTCATGCATAGGAGTTTTATTTCAATATATATTTTTTCGATACTAGTTACTTTCCGACAACGGTTGCTAAATGTTAGAATTGAAAAAAAATTGCAAATAATGTTCGTTCATGCTTTGTCGCTTTATTTGTTGAATTTTCTATTAAGTTATTTTTGTGCACGTTTTGTTTAAGGCTGTTTTATTGTTATTCAAATACATACAAATAAATTATTACATTTAGAATAAGTCGATTTATTATATTTACTCAGGTGTAATTAAATGTTTAAACTGTATATAGTATTTGTTTACTGAATAACTTTAATATTACTCACTTTTAAAGTTCATAAATGAAATTAGATTTAAAAGTCATACAACATAAGCGTGTGAAATACTATTGGGTTTTAATATTTAATTGTCTTACAAAATTACTATAAGTACAATAAATTGGTATTTAAATAAGCCATACACATATTTCTATTAAAACATTGGTAATTTGTCATATGGGAATTGCGCGCCTCTCACCTTAATTGACATAAGTCATAGACACTATGTACGCGTCTCCTATAAATTTATTAAAACTCCTTGGTCACACAAACATCGTGGGATTGTCTATGGTTTACACGAGTACTACACATTTTAAAAAAAACTTAATAGATATAAACGCTAAGTTACTATTAAAATAACTCGACGTTTCGAGTGCTGAATTGGCTATGTACAAATAATATAACATTCTTCCGAAGAGCAATGGTGTTTTAATGAATATTCCGTACTCCTACATTCCAATCTATGTTCACTTCCAGTACAAGTAGGTTTTTATCTCGTAAACAGTAAATCTTTCCCATTACGTGGAGCGTTTTACTCTATGGCAATGAGGCCAATGGCATGCGAGGTTCACAGATTCTGTCAACGATATTATGTCGGTATAAATGTCTACATACAAATTTCATTCCCTAAGTTATTTTAACGCGTAACCTTTTTTCGTAATTTATTCATAATTGTTTTAAAGCACTGATCTCACTAAACATAAAGTCTCTATCTCTGAATACATTAAAATCGCATAGGACCCAGGTACCACATATTGAAACTTGATAATTTATTCTGAGCAGGTGTAAAACCAGCTATACCAGCTTACGTTTGCGCATCTTCATTAATTAAATAACGAATAATATTAAATACAAGTCCTGTTTGTAAATGTAACAAAAAAACATTTAAAGATCAACTTAAAAATATTCTATAATTCCACAGTCATACAAATTAAGTATGTCTGACCAAAACATGAGAACGCGAATATAATAATTGAACTAAAAGTCCTGTTTTGTAAATATAAAAAAAAATTAAAGATCAACTTAAAAATATTCTATAATTCTTCAGTCATACTAATTAAGAATGTCTGAACCCAAAACATGAGAACGCCTTCCTTTACCTTACATCACTCTGTGCTGCTTGCAAATAGCCACTTAGATGTCGCTACCTCCAATACATCTCTCCAGGAATACGCGCTAGGACAGGACATCAACGGTTCTATAGATATATTATCTGATCTAATGATGACAACCCTGCGACCAGAGAATTAATTTGCGACTTGGCAAGATATACAATATTTGATGTAGGTTATATTGTACACTTATAAACGTAAAAAAACCTCTAAATTAACAATTAGTGTCTGTTTCACAATGTATGGATAAAGTACCAAATAGCTATGCAACACATAAATTATTTGGAAGATAAATTGTGCTATTTGACATTCATCGGACTCATACCTTATGATGGACTTTATGTGACGAATAGCGCTATGTGACAGTCGTGAAACGCAGCAATAGTGTTTATCCTACCAATAAGTAATAAATAGCTAATTTGGAACTTATGTAGAACTTATCTGTACATTGTGAAACAGACCCTTAGTCTAATAACAATATGAACGATGAGAAAATCTGGCAAGAAATTCTCCACCACTCCTTTTAATAGTTAGCTTATTTTCTATCGTAAAATTAACAGGTATGGTGAACAATCGTAAATTTTTGTTAAAAGAAGTTCCCAACAGCTGGTTACATTTAATATTTAAATTATGTAATTTTATAACTATGTACTTTGGAACAATAATACATTGTTTTGATTAACTTGACTAGCATCGCGAGCAAAGTTTTAAATTATCTGTGGTCTTCTAATAAGATTATTAGTCTGTGCCTCCATAGATAAGGGTGCAATATATAGAGTAATAAGCAACTCTATTTTGTCTAACATTTATTTTGTCATTTCTTGCGCAATGTTTTCCGACAGGTGCGCTTACATTTTAATTGACATCTATCAAGATATTTCGTAAAGAAACCAGTCTAGTAGTAGACAACTTGTGTTGAAAAGGTTATATACAATATATCCCTTTGGCACTGAAAACTTTTGTGTTTTGAATATTTCACTTAAAAGGAAAATTTGAGAAAGAATTTTTTCCTTATATAACAATTAATAGATCGTAGCTAACTTACTCTAATATTATGTACTCAATAGCGCCAACGTTAAAAAAAAGTGATGAAAGGTGAATTAAGACAAAGAACATTCAAATAGGCTGGATAGAACTCAAATTTGTCTTTGCTATTTCGATGAACCTCGGTATGCGATTATAAGTAATTCTACGAGTATATAGACCATCTTTTTCTAGATAAGTTTAGTATACTATATATTCCTACTACCCGCAAACCATGCTAGAAATCATCTGCTCATAGTCAGAAGACTGATTGCACGATGCGCTCTATTTAAAAAAAAAGTTCAGTATTTTTTAGAAGATTTTCAGTCTTCTATGTCTTTTAAAGTTTCAGCTTTAAATCATTGTGGGATTTTATCAAATATTAACTGTTTTGCAAAAAAAACACATGGGCACCTAAGGAAATTTACGTTCTAATTTCGAATTCAGTAAGTTAAATGAAATTAGATTGTCCGACGTAGTCTATACACTTACGGTCGTGTAAATTAATACACGTGAAGTGAATTCTGGCATTTCTTTATTATGTTTTAAAGAATTCTTTGAAACCGAAGTATTAGGACACGGTATGTGTCTCGAGATATATTTGATTATTAAGGACCATTCAAGAAGTTGGTATCCGTCGTATAGATTGGCCAGCTCGAAGTCCTGTTCAATGACCCTATGTAACTATTTAAATTTACTAAAAAAACAGATAACATAAAATAAACACATTGGATGTATACCCAAAAAGTTTCACTAATAAAAAATATGATACAGAGCAAAGCAAAACAAAACATGACGGCACAAAATTTATAAAAACGGACAACGACAAACATAGTAGTAGCTATAATAAAGAAGAAAGATACAAGGATTAGGACATCAACAGTGGTTTTAAATTATTTAAAAAAATATAGATACTATATGGTGAGGCGTTCAAGACCCTGGATGTTTGTAATTGCTTTCCGCATTACATTATAGCTTATCCTCTTATCAATAAGTCAGGAAGTTATATTAGTAGGAAAACTATAATTATGTTAGTAAAACGGTTTCTCTTTATGAATTGATGGATATGGTCCTTAAATTTATGATTCCGTATTATTTTAAAGTAATAATAAAGATTATATTGAAATTGATATTCATTCAAGTGAAATGATTTCTTTCAACGTCTGCAAATAACCATTACAAAATGGTATAATATTATAAGAATTAAAATATATAAGGTTTATTTCAAGGAATTAAACAAGGATCTTAGTCGCATTAACTACTATTATACCAAAAATAGACAAATTCGCGCATATTGCCCAGTGTTAGTAATCTTATGTATTGAGGTCAATATGTACGTACAACCTTAATTAGTATTCAAAACTATTGTTATTTGCTTATTTAATATGATTTTAATAATTAATAAAAAATAATCATATTAAAACAATACATGAAGTGTCTTCCCCTTATTAGAGTCTATAAGTAGTGTTATTGGACACTTTCTTATGTTTAATATCCTTTTTAGTAAATTTTGTTATTTTTAAATTAGGCTAGATGTTTCTGTCTTTGTGCAGAAACAATTTATAAAATAATCTGCGTATAGTATAACAGTCAAAAAATGGATTAGCTTGCCTGCTTTAGGGCTCTCGGGGGAAATAAAGATGAATTGCTTAGCCTTTTTAATTTACTAATTTGTCTAATAAGACTGATAAAATTATTTATGAATAATGAAAAAGTTTTGATACAGTTGATATCCTGGAAAAAATATTGTTTCGTATCCAAACATCTGGGTTTCACGCGTTCGATGAGTACAGTTCTTGGCATAGATTACAGAATATCACACCTGTAATTCTTATCAGAGTTGATGAAGAATTTTACTCTTGTTAAATTCTTATACAATTCAATTTGTCTCTTTTCCTCCTGTCTAGTTCCTCATATCTATTTATTTTTTTCTACAAGAAAAATAAAATATAAGATATACCTATGTGACAAGCACTTATAACAAACACGAAGAGCTGTTACAAAAAGGAATTGATTATTGAAAAATTAAGTTCAAAGTGTGAGGGGAGCAACTATGGATATCCAGACTAGCTCTTTTATCAGAATGCTCAATCTGGATGTCGGTGAGTTCTGGCCAAAACGCGTTCTTCTGACAGCAGGGACAAATGGCAGGTTTGCTGGGGTATCATTCTCATGCTCGAAATTTAAATTTAGCTTAAAGGTTTGAGCAATCAATTTCATAAATATCTTAAACGCAAACGATATGTCAATTAGTTTTCTACGATTCTCCAATGACTAGCCTGGTTTCGTATGTCGACTTTTCGAGATGATTTTTCTCATTCCTTTATCTCTATTAATATGACGCTGTAACATAAGAATAGAAGAATAAATGTATACGAAATTTCAACAAAAGAAGCTGTTCTATGATATACTGTAGGTATCCAAATAATATCAAAAGTCAATAACGTGTTTATTCGTTGTATTAAGAACACCGCTTACTTCAGTTCGAGTCAAGGATCTTTGGATCATACATATTAATTGCATATCGTAATAAATCGCTTTGAATACACAGTTTAAATTGTACGTACAGTTTTATAGTAGTGAACCCGGTAGCTTAATATTATGAAAACATGTTTTTAGCAACAATAAACTCGTTTTTAGTAAATTTTTCGATTGTTTCCTATAGAAAATATTGGTTGTTTGTAAAGTAGGTTTACGATCGAGATGTTTACGTGATAACGTCTTATTGGTGATATAAGTTTTTGGGAAGTAAGGAATTAATGAAGATAACAAATCTCCATTCGTTTGTATGCCGCTAGAGTGAGAGAGACGGAAGATCGGTCCACTCACTCGAACGCTATGCCAGCCTCCGCTCGTGAGGATTCCGCGTGACAAGTTTCACGGAATGACTAGCAGCGCTCGAGATGAGACGGGAGATCGGTCCGTCTCTCTCTCGTTATACCTGCGATCGCGCTCGTGAGGTTTTGGTGTGACACAAGTTTCTGAACATGTCACCCGACTAAAACGATTTTAAAGACGTTATCACGTCAAAAAAAATATTATTGTTTCAATCCCGCAACTCCTCTATCTAACTTTAAGTAATGTGTGCCTTCCATCAAAATTATTATTCGAGGGGATTAGGGGGCGTAACCTATATAAATGTTTTGTAAGAAAGAAAAATTTAAATAATTTCTACCGTTTTCAAACACCCGCAAATGGCGTGTATACCCACATCTCCAAAACTACTGAACGGATTTTTATTTGACTTGGGCTGTTTCCTACATTCTGTATAAGTGTTTATACGGAGCGTGCTTTATACATAACATTTTGATAATGCAGCGAATTATTTTCCAACTGTCAAGAGATTTATACACTGGCTGTACAAGTTCATTACCTTCATTTAAACCAAACAAAGTGAGGGAAAGTGATTATGCAATGTAACTTGTTAAATGTATTTAAGAATTCTATTCTAACTAGCGCATTGAATAAACATGAATACCAGTTTGCAAACTAACTAGACTTTTATTTGTTCTGTATGTTATTTTTACAAATCAGGACCGTTTCACCGCTGCTGGATATAAAATGCCAGATGTCTCGTGAGTGGTCGGTTTGTATGCTATTAAAGGATCCTAATTTGTATTACTTTAAAAATACCTTGATGGACAGCTGGTTCCATACATTGATGGTGCGCGGCAGAAAGTCTCTACAATACTCAGTTATGTACAGAAATCAAGATGGTGAAATTTTGATAGATATATTAGATTTTTAAGGTCTGATTATATATTGTCGATTAAATTGGGAAACGTTTATTATGTACGTTTTCCCGCAAAAGAATATTAACTACGTTAACAAATACTATACGTACATCCATGACATTCAGATGTCATCCTTAGCGCTAGTCTCGGAATCAGGAGCGGTGTTGGCCTTGGCTTGCGACTCTGACGTCGCAGATTCGAACCTCGGCTGTGCACCAATGGACTTTCTACATGTGTATATAACACTTGCTCGTAAGCTGGAGGAAAACATCGTGGGGAAAGCTCATGCCTTATACCCAAAAAGTCGACGGCACAGAAATCTGATTAGAAAAATAAATGATCGCGAAACAGTCTCTGAATCTTATCTAAAAAGATATAAGTATATTTAAGGCTACCGTCTAGACTGAAGAGCCTTGGATATCAGTTAAGAAGTAAACGATGCTATTTTAAGACAATTACTAGAAAACTAACTGCGAAGTACGTGCGTATTTGACATCATAGAATGAGTACATCGCCATCTTCTTGAAGTAGAAGTATTTGGCCTCCTAGGTGTATTATTCTAGGGAGTATGCATATCTGAAAAATCTCACTGAGTGACAGTTATCATTGTATTGGTCATAAGTTTAACAATAAATATACAAAACATACATTATATGTTAGGGAGCGTTCAAGTATTACGTCACGCAATTTTTGGAGATTATTGACCCCCCCCCCCGTGTAACGCGCCGTAACGTTTTTCTGTACCCAAGTACTGTAACCAAGTATAATAAAACGTTTCGTGACCAGTGACTCTTTATACCTAAAAGTTACCATTATGTTTTGTAAAGTACTGGAAAGTCGGATAATATTAACAATAACGTGTAATTCAATCCCCATCCCGCATCGTAACGTTTTACAAAAGGAGCCCCCCCCCTTCAAAATTCGTTACGTAATACTTGAACGCTCCCTTATACAAAATTGCTAAATCATGTTCAAAATATTTATAAGACATTTCAACTCTATATTTTAACTGTTTTCATTAACAGTCATACTGTGTACTTTGCACCGGAACCGAGAATATTAATTAAGAGTAACATATACATGAATAAACTATTTTAACTTGAATTGTATCTTTCCATCGCGGCATAAACGTAATGACACCAAAGAGTAATTTGGTGAAATTAGTCTGATTATTTTTATAAATAACTTTGGCATTACTGAGATTTGTAAAATGGAGTTATAAATGTAGAGTGTTTCAAGTATAGATTAAATTAAGCGCGTTTCGTGAAAGGCCGAATTGAAATGTCATCTGTGAAAGGCATATGAGTTATGACATAATACTATAATCATTAATAATAACCAGACATGTTATATTTGATTATATTTATACAATAGTTCACCACATGGAACTAATGACTCCGTATTGAAAATATTCTTATTATGTCATCTGTTTTACACTTTTACAAATTATAGTTTTCATAAGAGAGCAGTGGTTAGCTTAGGTTTCTCATCATTTGGTCAAATTCGTAAGTACACATAATATGAAAGTCAAAAAAAGTAATAAAAATTACTCTTTCTTAATTTTAAAGTCTGTGGGAGTTGGAAATTTCGAAGATATTTAAATGACAGCGTGGTTTAATGTTGGAGTCATCTGAAGATACTGTTAAAGGCGCAAACTATACAATACATTATTTTACTATAACAACATTATACATAATATTAATAAGGGGACGGTCTTTCGTTCTGGTTTAAAAAAATGTATTACGTTAGGAAAGATAGCCTGTTAGGTACAATCCACAAAAATATTATTTTACCAATACCAAACCAAAATAAGAATACACGACAGAGGAAACTAAGTCATTAATTATTAAACTAAACTAACTTAAACTGATTGTTAATTGCTACACCAAATATAAGAAAACAAAACACGTTCCAACCTTAATATCTTTAATCACAAAAATACAAAGAATGAGGGCAACAGCACTGTCCTTAAATTCAAGTACTTCCCAAAAGTAAATCCATTAAAAATGTAATTTTTAATGTCAATACTATCACGTACAACTTCCATGACCTACATAACGTGACAATCTAATAAGCGGCCTTCGTTTTGATGATCATAATATAGCAAATAATACTTAATTGATTTATTTAAATTAGTTTTTAAGACGTAACGTGTACTAAATGATTTTTCTTATAATTGTGTTGCACGGCTAGAGAGCGCTTTATGTCTTGTCATCTTGTTTCGAAGAAACAGGACGAGAGACAGGACATAGAGCGCTAAATAGCCCAAGACACTCTAGATTCTAGAAGAATACATCTAGGAGGACGCTTACTGTTATCGTCTACTTTAGGATGACGACCAACTAGTCCTATATTAAATGCGTTAAGAACTAAACCATGCTTAAAGGAACAAACTATCTTATTGATTGAGTTGTATAACGTTTTTCCTTATCGCCTGCGTCCTAGTGCACAAATTGACACTTAAATTCAATTACGCTGTATGACCCAGGGTCACTGGTCAAGTGCGCGTGAACCCTAATCTAATTTTTGAAGTGAACGGACCGTACTGTATTTTTTTACTTTTGTTATTGTATTTAAAATTCTAGATTATAATTAAAGTGGAAATGGGCGGGGCACATGGCAAGGGGAACAGAAAAGTGGAACAAAACCGGTGCCCAAAGTATAGCAAATGAAGAAGAGGAAGACAGTATAGGAGGTAGGTAGACCAAATTAAAGAAACAGTAAGTGGTACATGGTAGAGAGTGGCACAGTGCAGAGAGGAATGGAGAGAGTTATTTCTAATACCTAAAAGAAGATTGAAATAGAAATGTAAAGGTATCTGAAATGAAATTTGAATATTTGTATAATATAAGGAATACTCAAAGGATAAAGTGTAAAATAGATTGGACACAGAACTCCTACACACACAACTCAACAAGTGCATACGTAGTTTTGGTGTACTGTCGTCGAAAAATATTGGAAAAATAGCTATATAGAAATAAAGATATAATATGGATATTATCAACTATTGTATGAAAAAAATACATGTCGAGTTATAAGCATTAATTTCGTTAAAAAAATTGTAATACTTTTTGGTTTTAGTCTTGAATTTATTATAATTTGAATCTAAAATGCTGTTAATAAATGGTTATTAAAATAACTTTGATTACTTCCTTATTAAGCCAATTAGCCTATACTCAATAAAATATTGTGTTTTATTTCTCTTATGTCCGTCTATGATAATTTCCCAATCAGTAAAATAAGATTTCCCAACGGATAAGTAGTTTTTCAAGCAATAGATGCAATGCGGTCAGCAATGCCACGGCTATTTAGCCAATCGTGTCATAATAATTATGCGATTCTATAATATGGAGTTTACTGTTCATTGATCACACGCATCGAACAATCGTTAGATAACTTTTTATCATCCAACTGAGTCATCTAAGATTAATAAAAAGGCTTTCACAGAAGAACACTTCACCGAACTCTAAGCAATGCTTTGCTTTTCCGAGTTCTGGCAACAACAAGATACTAATATCATAAGAATATATTAGTACCTATCTTCAATCCAATAAAATGCGGTGTTTTAATCCACGTAACCTAGATACGATTTCAACCTAAATGATTCGGGACGGCATATAGAAAGAATTTCGCTATGAAATATTATGGGATTTGACACCATCACCATACTATAACACGAGATAGAGATACATCTCCTTTTGCTATATAGTATAGACATATAAGCCTACGGGACGCCCTAGGGCAGGCGTCGCAGCCCATAGACGCCCATTTTAGTGGGTGCGTTTCCGGCCTTTTAGGGAGGAGTATGATCTTTTTTTAAACAGTTGGAGGTCCCGGGGCAGACCCCAACCGGGAGTCGATTCCACAGTTACTTAGATCGCAGAAAAAGACGTGGTAGACTTCCAGTCTAACTTCTGCTAACTTACAAAAGAAGAGGACAGTGTCTTGTCATAGGTTAGGAGGAGAGACTTTAATTCTTTAATTTGTTTCATATAAATGTTTGTCTTGTCGCTTCGAACACAAACAAACAACTTCAATTTGCCAATTTTAAACTACAATTAGCTTAAACTGCACTAATCGTCAGAAGCCGGCTAAATTCAGGATGGATTAATAGTCTCCGTTTTCATGATACTATTGAATGGTTTTTTCGGGTATCTACCTAATCCCTGGACTTAAATACAAATACAATATAAACCACGAAATAATTGTATAAGGTTTTAGGTAATTAGTCAGACACTGAACGAGTGTTGCCGCTTTGAGACCCATTATTTAATTTCTTACATACTATGTGAGATCTAATTCTGCAAACCACGCTGCACGCTTTATATTTGTAGCATAATTGCGATTCCTACATTAGTTTCATCCTTATATATCTATGTCATTGATATATACATGTTTTTAAATTCTGAACGCCCGTGTTAAATTGTTACTAAAGTGTTGTTAAATTTTCAAATAACAATAAAATGATTTTTCATGTCAAGTCGCGGGCTTTTTATTTTGACTCCTACTTGACCTTGACTCCTACCTTGACTATTAATCTCCATCGGGCTGTTTTGGCGAGCGTAACTTGGCCTGAATAGGCATTTTCCCGCGGCTACCGCTATATAATTGGTCAATAATAAGACCATTTCGCGTTGACACGCAATGTCATAGGTACGTCTTGTTGCGTCTTTTGTTTATCATCACAACCAAACGTTACGTCTTTATTTCTATATTACAAACTACCTCAATCTTTACAAACAGTACTCATTGTAAGTTTTACCACAATGCAAACGAAAAATTACATTTGATTTTTGATTATCAAAACATTTATATAAACCGCATTGTATTTTAGGACCGGTCCAAATGACGCAACATGAACGGAGACCTTAAGGCAACCAGTAAGGCAAGTGGATTTTATATCATTTTGTTTCTCCACACAATTGTAAAATCACAACATAATAATAAAATAGAATTTATGGTTGAGATTTTTAAAAACGAACCAGCAACTTCGCTCTCATTATATCAATTCACAAAATATATGAAGTCGGTTTATTTTAGCATCATGGCGTTGCATACATTCTTTCATCCTCATATATATATATTTCATACCTGAAGGGTTGAAAGATTTCTTTGTAAATACTCGTATTGCAATATTATATTACAAGATAGGATTGGTGAACCAAGACCTGGTACCAGCAATAAAGGTACACGCTATTATGTAGATTAAGTTTCTTACTATCATTTTATTATATATCTATTAACACCCTGTGTTCTAGTAAGATTCACTATCAAAAATTAGTCCTAAGTATGACTTATGTATGTCATTAACTTTTTGAATAAATTAATGTTTAATGTTTAAAGAACTTTATTTCTCATTACAAAAATTATTTTTTATTTACATGAGAAATTTAATATTAAGTATATACGAACGAGATACACGTCGCCATCAGCTAGCCCAATTTTAGTCTAATGGTCCCATTCTGATGTGTATCTTTAATGCCCTTTTGAACTGAATGAATTATTAGATATATGTATATACGAATTCTGTACCTTGCGACATGATGGAATAATATTATTCTACAGTGAGTTAAGTTCGGTGGCGGTTGTAGAAATGTTCAGATATATGTATGTTAAATGAAACACTTTGTTCGAAGCTGGCTTTAATCGTAAACGATTTTATGTTACTTTAAAAATCTTGTCTTTTAAGACAAAATTAGGGGCTGCGACGCTGGATTAACAAAAAAAACTAACTTGACTTATTGAAGAGTTCTTAAGTCTAAGTGACACTGTTATTTGCAATAAGGAAAGGTTAAATTACAATTTATTAGTGTGGTAAAAACTAAAGGGCTTTAGCTTTATGTGTGCGATGATTGCTTAAATTTTGTTTGCGCTTCTAATCATTAACTAAAATATATATATTATATATGTAACTTAACTAATGTTAGGTTACGTAGCTCGTGTCGCAAGTATTAATTGAAAATATAATAGCAATTAAAGAATAATAAGGATAATACACACGAAGGCCACTTAGTGAACGCAATATACCTGAAGCAAATATTGAAACAAAGTATTTATATTATTTATTGAAGTGCCCGTGACTGGCGTTATTACGAATACTATTTTTTACTTGTACTGTAAAAAAATCTAATATATAAAATTCTCGTGTCACAGTTTTCGTTGCCATACTCCTCCGAAACGGCTTGACCGATTTTGATGAAATTTTTTGTGCTTATCCGGTATCTATGAGAATCGGCCAACATCTATTTTTCATCCCCCTAAATGTTAGGAGTAGTCCACCCCTAAATTTTTTATTTTATTTTTTAGACAAAAATTTTTATTTCTATTTTTTTATGATACAACATACAAAAATACATACAACCCCTAATTTTCACCCCTGTACGATCAACCCCTATTTTTTATTATAAATGATATACATGGCAAAACGACGTTTGCCCGGTCAGCTAGTTACTTTATAATTACATCTGACATTGAGATACACAAAATTCATACAACAACAGAATCAGAATCAGGGACTTTTCGGGTCTAATGCATGCTATTCCTCACGATGTTTTTCTTCGCCATACGAGCTAGGATTAAATAGGCACATAGAATTTCAATTGGTGCACAGCCGGTTTTCGAACCTACGAACTCAGGGAAGAGAGGGCTGAAGCCACTAGGCCAATACTGCGCGGTACAAAAACTCATCATTAAAGTCGGGAACACTGTCACTATCGCTATTAAGAGTTATCCACTTACATTTTTTGGTTCATAACAGTAGTCCTTACGGTACGGGGGAAGACTTTAGATATGCAATACTGCATATTGGAATTTTATTACTATGAAGTGTTAATAACTAATTATATATAATAAATAGCATCTTTCAAAAATATGTCATAAATATGGTATGATATTTCTGTTACAACTTAAAATTTTTCTTACACATAAATTTTTATATATAATTAACTTGTTTGCTATTAACAGGTACACAACACAAAAGCAAGATAAAAGAATACAAAGAAACAACAACAATTAATGAAAAATAGAAGTAGTTAACAACCAACACACAAATCTATAATTTATTGTTATTGTGAAAATATTTTTCAAAACCAAGTGTAATATGCCCGATTTCAATATACAGTCATCAGTACCATGTACTCAAACGTTGAGAGATACATTTTTATCGCATTATCTTATCTGTACATACCTTGGATTCTGAGATTTTTAATAATATTCCTTTATCTAAATGATTATTTATTTGAGTGTTTTGTGTCCATGATTTTTTACACAAATAGAATTTTCATATATATGATTCTATCTAGGATACCTACGTGATAAAGTACAGTATTGATAAACATAAAAAAAATAGAAATAAACCATAAATGCACACATACACATTCTATGTGCGCATTTAAGATTTGCTCGAACGGTGAAGGAAAACATCGTGAGGAAACCAACATGTCTTAGACCCAAAAAGTCGACGGCGTGTGTCAGGCACTGGAGGCTGATCACCTACTTGACTATTAGATTTAAAAATGATCATGAAATAGATTCAGAAATGTGAGGCCAAGACCTAAAGAGGTTGTAGCGCCACTGATTTTTTGGACGTAATATAAGTTTTTCAGTTTATAAATGTATAAATATACAAATATTTCTTGATAATATAAGTATATATTAAAATAAAAAGAAAAGTAACACTCCAATCAATTCATCCATGACGTGAGAATCGCGAAACGGATCAAGACTTTCTCCATTTTAGTACACATTTTTATCTTGATATGTTAATGAAGTGTGAAGGAATTTCAACAATTGATTTCTTCGTCGGATTATTTAAATAAAAATCTAAAACAACCTTACAACGTGATTTATTACATTCCGGTTGACGTATTTTTTATGAAACCCGCAACATTTGTATCCAAATAGGATATAATGCCACCAGCCCTGCGATTCTGTAACTCACTTTTCGAACTCACACAGCGGTTTCCGCATCGGCGGTCGCTCTCAAATCAGTCGTGAAGCAGTCATTTTATGATTTGGCATTCTGATAAACAATAAACTACAAGCTCCCACCTTTTCAGAATGCCAAATCATAAAATGACTGCTTCACGACTGATTTGAGAGCGACCGCCGATGCGAAAACCGCTGTGTGAGTTCGAAAAGTGAGTTACAGAATCGCAGGGCAGGGATGGATCCCTCCATGCTGTTAGCATGTGTGATGGAGTGAAACCAGTTACACCAGTACCAGTGCAATTGTACTAAGTCCCATAACGCAGTTTCCTTTACTCAGAGATAAGTAGTCAAAAACATCTCAATCGCGTCTAGGATTGCGAAAATATTTATGTATTTCATTTGAGATAATTCTAGTTCCATTTGTACAATAACAACGTATTGGTATACTGATAAGAGAATTGATAAGTTTATCTTATACATACAGTGACATTCTCGCATCTCTGTAAGCGGAAGTATGTTCACGCCTGACCCTAGCTGACAAGGGTACATCCAGCATCAAACATACATCCATACATCCATCTAATAAATGCACTATTAAAATGTGTTGGATCGGTTTTTCCACAGAAACTAAATATCCACTATCGAAAGCTACTAATTGTGCTCTTTTTGTCCAAGGCCACGAAACTTCCCTTCCTAGAACAAATCCTCAGAATTTTAGGCTTCAAAATGCACACACAATGTTACAGGGTAGAGGCACTTTTTTGTCTATGTGTGTGTGTACCTGATAAGTATATTAATGAGCTGGCGCCGAGTGTCGCCTGATAATCGATTTTTGGCTCTACATGTAACCAAATATGTATGAATGTGAGAAACTGTTGATTTCGAAAATATAATGAAGACTTATTAAACTATGTAAGCGGATCTAAGGGGATAAAAGTTACACATACAAGTACAAATTTGTAATTGATATTATTACAAAAAAGCTATTAGTTATAGACCACAAGCCCATGAACAAAAAATACCTGTGAAATGACCCAACCTGAATTACGCTTAGAAGGCTGTTACTATATCTGAAAATAGCTCTGAGCACTATGCCGTCATTTCTGAGCGGTACATGTGAGTACGTGAGTGAATGGACTTTCTCAGGTACAATGGGGGAATTTCGACTAATTATTAATGTACGGCTTTGTTATAAGTGTATAGATGATTAAAAATAAATGTCGAAAAACCTAGTGCCGTACAAAAGTGATGGTGCTCGAAGTCGGTGCAAATTTTTAATTCGACGACAGTTGCAGAAGCAATATAGGTCATTTATTACTGTACGGCATTTGTGTGATTCCTTTTGGACACATATACAGATACTTTACCCGTAAACGCCGTATATATTCCCAGCGGAGCGGTCGAAAGCCAAGGGTCGCAACATATGTCTGATTAGCATATAGGTGATGATGATATGAAACAACATAAAATTAAATGATCTTGAGAGTACTTCACAAATAGATAACATTTTCCAGCATGCCGTACATTTTTTGTGGAACACATAGGTGTATGGGGTAAATTACTTTCCTCAGAAAAGAGTCATTTTCCGGTGACTTTTATCTGTACGGCAATAACACAGGTTATTAATACTTTAGACAATCTTCAATAAAAGATAAATGCCGTACACTTTCGATAGTCCGCTACCACCGCCTACCAATACAGGGCGTCCCAAAGTTATGGGAAATGAAGGGAAAGTACCTTAAATATCGTAGATAGGGTATTTTACTAAAAGAAGACTTTATGTTATTTTTAAAAGGTATTAATTCTGCATTCAAAGATTTTTTTAAAATTACTTGCCTCGTCTGGGAATCGAACCGACTTAAATGTAAAAAAAAACACCCCTACTTTTATGATGCCAATCGAAAGAATGGATAAAAACTAATAACTCTTCTTAAGTAACATAGTATTTTAAAAGAAAGTAACAGCGTGAATATATCTTTTTAATCAAATTAAAAACATTATCTATCGTATTCGGCCAAAAAAATCCCCTACGAGTCTGTTACTTTAGAAAATTTATTAGGTTTTGGCCATTCTTTCGATTGGCATCATAAAAGTAGGGGTGTTTTTTTTTTTAATTCAAGCCGGTTCGATTTCCAGACGAGGCAAGTAGTTTTTAAAAAATCTTTGAATGCAGAATTACTAACTTTTAAAAATAGCATAAAGTCTTCTTTTAGTAAAATACCCTATCTGCGATATTTAAGGTACTTTCTCTTCATGTCTCATAACTTTGAGACGCCCTGTATTATATTTTTATTTTTGTTAAAAATATTTTTCCTTTACCTCTATCTGCTGGTACGATAAGGCTGTAAATATACTTTACAGCCTTATGGTAGTATACTCAGATATGTAAGGGACACCTCAAACGTCGTCGAAGTTTTTATCAGCTGTAAAGAATAATCTGGAGTAAAATGTACGGCATCTGTTTTTTTTTGTTTATTTATATTTGTTACATATAAAATAACAATAATCTTTGAAAATATTACTCCCCATATTACTCTAGGAGCATTTGAAAAGTCATCTAAATTTCGGAAATTTCATATATTTTTTATCGTAATATTTTTATTTGTTACCATTTATAATGAACGGCTATAATGTACAACGGTAATATTTAGTAACATTATGTAAAAAAACAAGTTGCCGTACATTATTCTCTGATCTTACAGCAGTAAGAACTTGGTAAATCCTGAAATTTCGATAAATATTTAATTACACAAATATTAACTATAATATTTGGACGGCATAATTATAAAACATTATTGTCCGTGTTAAATAATATTTTGAACATGTTGCCGTACATTTTACAATGACCTTAGGGTATATGGGTGTAGGGGTAGGGTTCCGACCCTTGGCTTTCGACCGCTCCGCTGGGAATATATACGGCGTTTACGGGTAAAGTATCTGTATATGTGTCCAAAAGGAATCACACAAATGCCGTACAGTAATAAATGACCTATATTGCTTCTGCAACTGTCGTCGAATTAAAAATTTGCACCGACTTCCAGCACCATCACTTTTGTACGGCACTAGGTTTTTCGACATTTATTTTTAATCATCTATACACTTATAACAAAGCCGTACATTAATAATTAGTCGAAATTCCCCCATTGTACCTGAGAAAGTCCATTCACTCACGTACTCACATGTACCGCTCAGAAATGACGGCATAGTGCTCAGAGCTATTTTCAGATATAGTAACAGCCTTCTAAGCGTAATTCAGGTTGGGTCATTTCACAGGTATTTTTTGTTCATGGGCTTGTGGTCTATTAGTAAAAACTCCAAATCGTGAAAAAACTTGTGTGACCCAAGACTTCTATCGCCCTTGCTAAACTATAACTCTATTATTACTCATAATATGCATTATATATGCCAACCACCTCTTATCTCTACGATTACAAAACATTAAAGAACTAGGTTGATTTTGCGTAAAATATTAATTGCTATTGCATTTTACGATTCATTTAACATGATATAAATGATATTGCACTGTTGAATCAGGAGTTATAGAAATAGTTTTATATTGTGCAAAAAAGTGTGAAATGGAAGATATTGGGAATTAAATCGCTTTATATAAATGTGTAATAATAAATCTATGTGAAAGTTTTCAATAATTTATCATATTTGACATAAATGCTAAAAGAAATATTAGACAAACTTGACCGTCCCAATAAAAAAAATCTGTGGCGCTACAACGTTTTTAGGCCTGGGCCTCAAACGTTTCATAATCATTTGTCAATCTAATAGGCAAGAAGGATCTGTGCCCGACACACCGTCGACTTTTTTGGGCCTAAGGCAAGCCGGTTTCCGCACGATGTTTTTCCTTCGCCGTTTGAGCGATTGTTAAATACGCACATAGTAGTAGTGGAAAGTCCACTGGTGCGAAGCCGGGTATTGAACCTACGACCACAGCCACTAGGCCAACATTGTTCCCAATACTTCATAGAATATCTAAATAACTAAAAATACCTTCGTACTTTTTCACGTATCCAATCGGATTACCCGGATAGAAGTTTTGACTTAAAGGCACTCAAGATAGATTAAGATTTTTGCATCGTTGATAATTTTAGTGGAAATATAATAATCTTAATTAACAGGAAACCAATCCCGAACAATTTTCGTAAAATTCATGAAAATATTTATATATTTTACAACAATCTTCGTACTAACCGTATTTTGTGTATTACGCTCTTAATGACTTTCTATTTAGTTTTCGTTTTTACTGCTTGTTTTCTTTCCTTGCTAGTTTGAGATTTTTATGTTCTAATATGATTGATGTTTATGTGTGTAGAATTTGAGACGTCATATACACATATTTATATATTTCTTGTATCTTGTTGCATACATGTTGTTTCAGGACTTAATAAATAAATTCTTACTATAAGTCTAAAATTTAAGAACATTTAGTTTCACTTTGATAATAAAGATATGCATTTTTAAACAAATTTTGGCTTAAAGTACGGTTAATGTTATAAATAATAAATAATTTATTGTTAGGGTATTATTAAGGTTTTAGTGCCTTGTTTAAACTTGAATAATTTATGCATATGTAGAAATCGAATAAAAAATTAGCAAAATACACTTGGACCGGTTTCACATTTGTTTTGAATATCACTTAATGTTCGTTTCGTTTGTTTAGGCAGTATAGTTCTCGGTATCTGATAATTATATAATGACGTGATTAAACCAAAAATTACCTCATAACAATCCGTATATGTATCCAGAATATAGATAATATGTATATAATTATCATATCATTGTGTTTGTATCCAAACGATTTTTATCTCTATAGATTGGAAGGTCTGAAAATAGTAGAAAACTATTTTGTATATCCCTTAGAGACTTGTCTCTTGTCTTGTGGTGGGACACTCTTGAGTGGCCCACCACAAACAATTTTACTATTTTGATAATTTTCTTTAATTTTAAGATTTGGCGTCAAAAACCCTTCTACCAGCAACGCCCATTTATAATTAGTGATATTCGTACTGTACAGTCATTATATGACATTTTCATTTTTATACATTGTTTTTAATTATTAGAATTTATACGCAGGTGAATTCTTCATATATTCCCATCAAGACACGACCATAACCACGCACCTATATTAATAAAATATTTTCAATTTTTGTTTAAATACACGCGTCCATTGTTCAAGAATAATGGCCGATAGCATCAATAGGAAAACAATAAAGAGTTGGTATTGTGTATTCAATTTAATAACTCTAATTGAACACTGAGTTATTCAGATGTTTTACGTAAGATGAAGATCAGCTACTGTCCTTATCTCGCGATCCCAAATTATTCAGCGCTACGGAATATAGGAGAACTGCAATAAAAGTCAGTATAAAAACAGAATTTTGCTTAGGCTACAAAGTGCTTGTACTGTGTTGCAATATTGATTTAATAATTTATTTATCGTGTTTAGAGATACAGAGAATTCCGTTACATTAATATGTTTTCATTAGTCTTCTGTGATGTCGAATGAGTCTTAAACATGCCGGTATTCTCACGATGTTTTATTTAGTAAAGCACACAACATCACATGTTTCTACGTTTCAATAAATGAGGATTACGGTGCACATAAGCAGAAAAAAAACAAAGGAAACTAAAAAACATTCTCCTTTACTGCATTATTTTAAGATTCTTTTTCACAGATTAGGTACGGGATATCTTAATATATATTTAACACTACTGAATATTTCAAGCTCTGGATGACTACCGTTCATTTTGTTGTTTATATATAAGACATTATAAAGAAAATAAGGCAGTTGAAATGGCGCTAGACTGGGCACATGACGAGAGATAGCAGGTTGAAATGGACAAAAATAATTACAGAATGGCAACCACGTGATGGAAAAAGGAAAAGAGGAAGACCGAGCAAGAGATGGGCAGACGATATTAAGATAATAGGAGGCATAACTTGGACAAGAAGAGCTAATAACAGAAAAGAATAGAAACAGCTGCAAGAGGCCTACGTGTCACAGGACACGCTTATTACCAAAAACAAGTCATATGATGTATTAGATTAAGTTTTATTTATGTGTTAGAAATAAGTGTTTTTTTATGTTACTTAAATAATTGTTATTACATTGTACTGGGTGTCAGCAATAAAGGCTAATCAATATAATATGCACCACGGTTCGAACTCACGGCCTCGTGTTGAGAATCGCCGGCTTAACCACTAGTCCATTATTTCTACAACACTGAATATAAATTTAAATTGTATAACTTGCGTCGTTTTTACAATTTATTCAGCTGTTTGTCAAACATATTTAATTCTTAATTTTTGTAATGTAACGCGAACTTTCATTCGACACATTGACGTCGCTGAAATTTTAAACACTTTCTTTTTATGAGATCACTAATGAATGCACTTTTAGATTTCACTAATTGTATTACTCTAATGACTTATTTCCATAAATATTTCACAATAGCCAGTCATCGGTCTAGAACTCTTTGTAATTAAAAGACTATATTTAAGATACGAAATAAAATGTAAGTGGAATTTCGCATGTTCAAGCCGGTTCCATGGTTCAAGTAACTCTTGAGAGAAAACGATTGACTTGTTAGTACATATATCTTTTACTGTACTTCTGATATTTACACCAAGCATTGGTACCAAATAAGGTCCCAAACTGGTAAGAAACTATCTTGATCCAAACAATTTGATCTGTAAAACATTTATCAATAAATAATTAATGAACTCAGAAAATGTGTCACTAAAGAAATACATATGTAGTCATTTGAGTGCGACGATGAGATGCTTTATTCATTGTTTGCTTTTCGTGTATTCCATCTTTTATTCATCTTAAAATATATTTTATCTGCGACATATCTCTCTTTAAGGGCTTTATTTAAACCAATGAATAAGAAATATTATTATTTATTACAATCAAATATACGGTATTTACAATTACCTTAACCTACAAAGTAGTAATAAAATAAATAAAAAGAAAAATAAAACAAATTTAAAAAGTTTGGTCCCATTGTAATTTTATTTTATAAGGTATATTAATTCTATTAACCATAACAGCTATTATGATTATACTTGTCAATGTTTCTTTTCAGATAGGTAAAAAAGTTTCAACACAATTCTCAAGTTTCATTTAAAGTACGCAAATGTCAAGGTAATAATACATTAACTAAACCTATAATTTACATTCCTACTAGATCGTCGCTTAATTTAAATAGATTATTGGCTGTTCAGCTATCGTTAATGAAGGACTCTTCGTCCAGTTAACGCCAAACAAATTCATTGTAAGCAATGCGTTCATTGTTCAGGCGTCATAGGAAAATTCTTGGATTCAAATGATGTCACTCACCTGAATCCTGCGCATTTTGCAGGTGATGTATGTGGTGCAGATGCGCATAGTAGTGGTGGTGGTGCAAAATACATTCCAGATCAGTGCAGTTTAACATTGTCTCGGGGCACCGGTCACACCGGCGACTCACTCACGCTCGCTGCACACTTTCACAAAACTATTCCACAGGCACCTTACTACGTTTCGTTGTCACATCACGTTATCTCCTTGGACACTAATACGGGACTAGCGAACATGGGATCCAACACTGGTTAAGCACAAACAAATCTTTGCATCACATAGGTTTTGTTTATTATCACGCGCGTTCACGTGTTTTCTTGAGACATCACTGTTAATTGCGCGCGGTAAGAGTGACGGAGAATCGATAACAAATCGATGGATGCGCGTGCGTTTGATGCATGGAATAATACGCTCAACAGCCGTGGCGCGCGAGTCTACACTGAGCGCGATTGCGTCTTGCGATTTCCACCACTCCTGAGCACCCGGCCCCGATCGCACGCAGTCTTCGATATGATACCGAGCCACCTATTGCCCTGTGAGAATAATATGCCGTTCAATGCCCGAACCTTATTATCGTCAAATGGAAGTTGACACACGCGTCCTAATCAACTCGCCCTCGAAACAACAAGTAACTGTAAGATAAACTGATCTATTTAACAAAACAAACGATGCATCGAATTCTTTATACCGTGTTTGCATAATTATGAAATGACGTTCACGCGACGGCAGCTTGGTTAAGATGTTTGTATTAATTACGTAGCGAATTAACTTTGCGGAAAAAATGTGTAAGTATCCGCAGTATTGTCCCAAGGTTGGAGGACCTGCTTGCCGTGAGTGGCTTGACGAACTTTCATGCCTACAATATACACTTTATGTAGATAGCTTACGGAGTAAATCACTAAATGTGATGTGAATTACAATGAAAGCTTGGATCGTAAATACAAGTGAAAACACTCTGAGTTAGATTAGCACAAAGTCGCAATTTTGATACAATGCAACATTCTATCACTTACGTCTCGTCACGAGTTACTTTCATCTAAAGATAATTTCTATTGCAATAAAGAATAATCTCGGGAATAATTACGCTAGTAATGACTTTGTAAGTAAATAGTTTTTGTTTTGTTTGGCCTTTGTTGTTTCACACGTTAACCGATCGGTCCATTAGTGTGAGACCTTTGACAGTCCTTTTGTTTTATTAACATTATTATAAATGTTCGCATTATCACATAATAGAAGATCATTCGTCTATATTACCAGCACTTTTTGCCGTGTGGTTCAAGCAGTTTTTTTATGTTAGTTTATTAGTTTTTTATTGCATTCGCTGATTGCAAACTTAAAGTTACGATCGCATTCTTGACATTAACTTCCTATATTTTTTTATTACGCCGTATTAACCTTAGGCAATTGAAAGAGGTATTTTTCCTAGACATTTATCGATAGAAGCTAATCAAAAATGTATTTAGTAATTGATGATTTCTATTAATTGTAACACGCTTGAAAAATAAATCTGGAGGTTCTGGCAAAACAAAAATGTTTAGAGGTGTTTTAAATATTCTGCTTCTGTTCTGTTCTTAAAAGTTCTCACGGTATTATGTCCGTTTGGGGAGTAACGGAACTTAAAACAGACCTAGACCTAGACATGGAGAGGATAGATAGATAATAATATGATACAGCGAGAACAATTTATCACTTGAACGCGTGCTGCATTCATCATAGTTTAATTTTAGCTCTAACGTACACTTAACTCCCCTTTATGTAGTTAATATAACGATGGGGGAGTTAACTATAATTTTAGCACGGTGTACGGTTAGCAAAAAATTTCGTTAAGATATATTTTCATATATCAGAAATGCAGGAAACGGAACCGGAAGTACGCACTTCTGAATCTGAATAATTACTATTTAATTCAATTATCGTAAAGACAATTGACGCGATAATAAATAGTTTTTTTCTTTATTAGACTTTTGAGCTGTGTTCATGTGCATTGTAATGTATTGGTTTTTGTATAATTACATAATGTACTATTAATGCTTCGCTAAAAAAACCTCGTTTTTATTGGCATTAAAATAATGACATATTTTTATAAAACATAAATAATTATATAGTGCATATTTTTCAATTTGTTATGGCCTCACTCGGCATTCCTCGAACTATAGTGCGATAAGTAAGGCTCTTTCTTTAGATTTTGTTTCATTTTTGTTAAAGGAAAACCTTTTGCTTTGATTTTTTTTTAAGAACAGACGGCAAACGATCATCGCACCATGTTAAGTGATACCCGCCGCCCATGGTCACTTTGAATGCCGGAGGGCTCGCGAGTACGTTGACGACCTTTTAATAATTGGTACGCTCTTTTCTTGAAGGACCCTTAGTAGATTTGGTTGGTTGGAAATATTTGACTGTTAGTTTTCCAAATCTTCATGCGCTTTATAAAGTGTGTTCTCGACATGCCACATCGCTTCTTTCGAATTTGGTTAGACTGGTTAGATTATCAAATATGCTCCCTTCAGGTCAGGAGTAGTACCTTTCCCGATAACATAACATAAAATTAAGAAGAACAGGCACAAACTGGCAGACACCGATAAATAAGCATTTATTTGATAAAATCCTCTCAAATCAAATTGCTTGTTGAATTCTCAAAGGAATGAGACCAGTGCCCTTACTCTGTAACATGCAATAATGAAACCAAGAATAACTTAAATATCGCCAACCTTGTATTGGCCTGGGGTTTAACAATAATTATAAACAGTCGACGCCTATATATATCATCTAAGCGCATTATTGTAAAGTTAATAATTTTGATACATTAAGGAGTTATACAAAATATAAACAGAGACATTTATTGCTTGTGAAAATTACGCCATTGCTTAGTATTAGCTAACTTGACATAGTGGCGTTGTTTTTTTCAATTATTGGTGCTGGTTTCTGCCAATTATTTAGTCCATGATTGGTTCCACTCGAATCACTATTTGAGAGGGCATTGGATTGTGGACACAAAATTTTAACATAAATATTCATGTAAGTAATATTGTACACATCCTATGAAGGTCAATGTAAAAATAACAATTATCCTTAATGTACATTTACAACGATGTTCTTAAATCAAGGGCGTAGAACGGTGGAGAAAAACTGACATAAAACTTTCCGATACTCCGTTTAATGGCTAGTATTTGTATTACAAATAAGGCTAGAAGCATCACATGACAAAATATATAAGATGCCATATACTAGGTAACCATTTAATTACTTGTTAGCAATTTTTTAAATCGTATTGGTGAAATTGATCTCTCCCTCGACTCTCAACCCTGATATCATAGGTTCAAACCCCGCTGAGCACCAATGTACTTTTCTGTCTATGTGCTCATCAAACACGCCCTCGTTCGGTAAAGTCAAAGAAAAAATTTATTCATTTAGGTAACACAATGTACACTTATGAACGTCAATAAAGAAATACATATTAAATGCTAAATGCGTCAAATTTTACATTTACTTCCAGTTCTCAAATCAAGGGCGTAGAACGGATGAGAAGAACTGGCAATAAACTCTCCACCACTCTTTTTGATCGCCAAGTTTTTTGTTTTACACATTGTTTGTAAGAACTGTGGAACATGGTGCAATGGTTGCGCCATTACACCATGTTCCACATGACATCTTAAGTAATTAATAGTAAATAATAATAAAACATAAATAAATTAAAGCAAAGATTTGTCCTCTATCAGCAGGAGGCATGGTGAAATAGGAGCACGCACTTACATTCTCGTGGGAACAACACGCAAAGTAGAGGAAAACATAGTCAGGAAACGTCATACCTTAGACCCAACAATCTAAGTTTCTGGCACAGAGGGCTAGTCACCTACTTGCCTATTAGAAATAAGCAAAGCGAAAGACATGGATAAATCTAGGCCAAGGGGTTGTGGTACCACGAGATCTTTTATAGGCGTAATTTACTTCTGTAGTTTGAAGTTATCAGTACGATTTTTTTTATGTAAAAATATTATGACAGGTATATGCCGTGAAATTTATTAAAACATTATATCCTTCATTATTTTGTCTGTTTCGTATAGTTTCGCCGTTTCAAATAAACACAAAAAAGATATATGAACATTCCTTATAAAAACTGTTGGTATCGTGGGCTAAAGATAGTAACGTTTGTTACCATGGTAACCAAAGTTAAAGGTTTAGTGGTTTTTTGGTGCCTGACAACAACGTTTAGTTTTACATTTATAAATTTACATGCAGAAATTTTATATTAAAACTGTAAAAATTCGTTATCTAGGTTTAAAGATTTAGGCAAGAAGCAAGCAAGAAGCTTTATCGTAGGCTATATTATGTAGTGAAATCATCAATAAAATGCCTTTTAATTCTTGCAAAATCAAATTAAACTTCATCCTATTTTAAAAGAATTAAATTAATTCTTTACTAATGTGCACTCCTTACTTACCTTATCTAATTTAATATTTTTTTTTCTTTTCACTGTGGTTGCCTGAAAGAGATCTTTCGAAAGCGATAAATCCGCCAGTTGCCCTCCTTTTCATTTAATTATGTTGAATTTTTTATTATGTCAATGTGTTAATAAATAAATAAAACAAAATAAATAAATAATTATTATTTGTAATAATATCTTTTTCTAACTAGTTTGTAAGAACCCTTCCGCAGGTGAAGGCCTACTCTATGGATCTCCAGGTATATATCTGTCATGGGCAAGCTGCATCCAGCTCAAGCCAGCCGTTATGATAATGTCATCTGCCCATCTCGTGAGCGGTCTTCCTTCGTATAGTTTTTCAATAGGACCTCCTCACAGGGTCGCTCTTATCCATCCCTCGTCTGACAGTCTTGCTACATGCCCTACCCATCTCCATTAGATGCTATCGGTACCTGTAGTAATGTTTCTTGTTTGTGTGTCTCAGTTTTATAATCTATATATATAAAAATGAAACCCGTTTTCCGTTGTCACGACAAAACATGAAAACGGCTTGACCGATTTGTCTGATTTTTTTTAATAATATTCCTTGAAGTACGAGGATGGTTCTTACGGAGAAAAACATTTAAAAAAATTGAGTGAAAAAGTCTAAAAACAACACTTTTCTATATTCCCATACAAAATATTCGTAATAATACTTAAAAGTCAATTTGAACTTTAATACCATATCATAAAGTTCAAGTGTTAGTGGAGGGGTTCCGGGAAGGTAAAATTTTATTTTTTGACATATGTAATGTATTTGTTGTCTTATCAACTTTCTTTTTTTAATCTTACTAGCTAGACCGGTGTCCCAAATAGCAGAATAAGTATTTTAAAAAAAATAAAGAATCGACTGTTAGGCGGTACGATGTTCGCCAGGCCAGCTAGTTCTCTATAAATTTGGTCCCATTCTACTTATTGGCAAGTTCTGATTTTTCTTTTTATCTTGTCCGTATATTTCTCTCTGGCAAGCATATGTTAGACATGGCAAGAGACAGCTTGCCATGGCGTTGGTTTTAAGTTTAACTGGCTGAATAAAGATAAGGGAGTATAAATGAATGTCATGGCCAATACGGAATATCTATTAGGACGGATGTTATGAATAATGAGGAAACTGGCTTTTCCTTTTGGGACGTTTTTGTCCTTGTTTGACCTCTAGTGGGTTACAAAGTGCCGGATAATAACGGAAGAGTTGTGGGAAAACATTTTCCTTATCGACTATAATGTTTAAGGATTTTACAATATCAAAATTATCCACTTCCGTTGTTCACTTGGTTTGGAAGGAACAGGTGTATTTTCTGAATTACTTAATGGTTACATAAAGCCAACTTATTAACGACATATGGATTGGAAAAACTTGCCCCAAGTATTTTTTGCACTATAATTTTTTTTTTACAGTTCGGTCAATTTAGACACTAAAATAGTGGTTAAATAATAATAATTCCCATAGAGCCAAAAAATATTGTGGGGGTTTATTACAAATAAAGTTTTAAAAATCCGCATCGATCCTATGTGTGCTACAAAAGTTATTAGGGGTCAGAGGTAAAAATTTTAGGTTTTTTGAAATTTTTCTCGAAAACGGTAAGTTTTATCAAAAAAGTTTCAAGCCAAGTTGTAGGTCTTAAAATACTCTATAAAAGTGGTCCTTAAGATTTTTTTACGCCATTCTAAGAGTCACATTATACATGATATTATATTTTATAAAATAATTTTTCAGAATATTAAGAGAAAAATACTCATTCCCATGGGAAGATTTTAACCTAATCAACAATTTCATTACATTACTACCTACCAATATTTTATATTTTAAACAAAACACGCGAATTGTAAACACCTTTAGGTGTTTTATCATTTAAAAGAGACTTTATTTCCTTGATTTTACTTTATTATTACTCATAACGTCTACGAACTACAAAACCAATTTAACCTTTCACCAATCACAATCTCCGAACACTATCAAAGGATCAAAGTAATTTCGCGCAAGATTAATGCCTCTTAAAATTGCATCTAAACAGGTGCAGCCAGTTATAGTGTTTCAATTAATTCTCTTTTGACCGAGGCAGCCGGTCATTACACTCGAACAAGGCTGTGGTGCAGCCTAGAAGCGGTTTTAGGCCTGACCAGAATATACTTGAAATAAACGTGCTTTGCATCTAAAATTTAATGTCGAAAAGCCTCACAAATAAAAGCGATTTTAGCTGACATATCACACTCAAGAAAATGGAAATTATCAGATAGAAGGATCTAGAAGGATCAGTTCGCTACTCTAAATCTATGATTTTTTATATTTAATTTTGGTATCATACAATCAGTTTCAACGACTCGCGGCTAGTCGTTATCAAAACCCTTCTGAATATTAAATTTACTCTAAAATTAGTACTTCACACATTTTTTTTATATTTAATAATCTTGGGAGAATTTATAAAATAATTATTTATTTAGAGAATTTATTTAAACTATCTTTTTGTAGAATAGAAGGATCTAGAAGGATCAGTTCGCTACTCTAAATCTATGATTTTTTATATTTAATTTTGGTATTAAACAATCAGTTTCTAGAAACACGAGTCGCGGCTAGTCGTTATCAAAACCCTTCTGAATATTAAATTTACTCTAAAATTTTCACACATTTTGTTTACATTTAATCATCTTAGTAGAATTTATAAAATAATTATTTATTTAGAGATTTATTTTATTTTATATAACGCTATGACATTAGAACAAGCTGTGCTGTGCTTAAAAATACAACTAGTAGCTCTGTCCAACACATGAAGGTGAATTTCAAGTTTCCAAACCGGAAATCAGTTTTAATATCCGTCATTGTTTGAAAACTTAGAGAGCAGATAACATCAGATATAAAATCTACGAATTCTATGGATTATAAACAATAATTATCAACGCACAAGAAAAATAGCCCATCGAAGTGTGTGGGGTTCCACATATTTCCAGATATTGTCTTCAACTTCACTTCAGCTTGAGCTTTAGAGTAAGTAGCCTTTGAATAGCTACACTAATTCTTTGTCCGAGGTAGCTGCCAGCTATTCGGTCTCCTGTGGTGTCGACTACCATTTGCGATTTCCTTCATATTTATGCAAATCTAAAACTTTAGATTTCTGAGACTTAGAGGGAGGGAAAAACTAAGATATGTGAGGAATTTAATGAATTTAATTGTAATTTTTTAATAGTGTCGAAAATTAATACAAATATTTTTTTTTTTATTTATTTGTTCGATAATAAAAAAACGTGGCATTTTAGTTTACAATACGTCATTTGAGATTACAATAAATTATTTGCAATATAAAATATTTCATAAATTTTCTTTACGAAATTTTAATTTTAAAAATAGAATTTCTATAAGATAATTCACCCTTCTCACTCTCTTTCAATCGCTCTCTCCCTTTTTTTCGACAAAACCGCTGCACATCTTCGTGACGTTTCGTAAAAATTTTACCCTCATCTTAAAGAAGTTTCAACACAATGTATCTTATTATCATATTAAAGAAAAAGCGTCAGTAATCTGTAATTCATTAACCTGTGCGTTCATCATAATCGGTACCTTTGATCGACGTCTGCCGATTCCCAGAGAGAATGCTTTAGGGCATACAGAACTTACATGAAATACCACTTTTTAGAACTACTCAGAAATGTAAGCGATCAAAAAGTTAAAGATTGTACTGCACAGATGTGCCATTCTTAAATAATATTATATCTGCTACCTGACACAGTTGATTATCGTTTTATGAATTTATTTATAATATACATTTTTTGACAAAATAATAATAATAAAGTATCAAAATTCCCAGTGGCGTAACAATAGGGTGGCAGGGCTGGCAAAATGCCACGGGCCCCGGACACAAGAGGGCCCTTGCCCAAGAGATATTATGTTCTATGGATGAATGAGAAGTCTCCAATACGCATTAGGCTAGCGAGGGGACTACAGACCATTCCCTCTCGCCTCAGAGAGGAGGCCTATGGCCATTAGTGGGACATATTTAACGTGTTATTGAGTACTCTGAAAATCTTAAAGTTTATTTTTTTTTTTTTTTTTTTTAAAGACAATTCACACCAATTGACCTAGTCCCATGCTAAGCTAGTGAAGCTTGTGTTATGGGTACTAGGCAACGGATATACATACATATTATAGGTAGATATACATATAAATACATATTTAAACACCCAAGACCTAAGAACAACACCAAATGCTCATCACATCGATGTTCGCCTCAGCCGGGGATCGAACCCGGGACCCATGGATTCGCAGTCAGGGGTACTAACCACTAGACCAATGAGTCGTCATATTAAAATTAAACTGAATACAACGTGACGATTTTTACTGATAGGGCCCCATCAAAAGAATTTGTCACGGGCCCCAGATGGTATAGTTACGCCACTGAAAAGTCCTATCATTTTTAAATAGGGAAAACTCCTAAAACAGTTGCACGAATCTATCAAATTGTTTGACCTTCCGACATCCACATATATAAGATCCACAGAAAGCCGCACATTCCTACAAGAAAATAACCTTATAAAAACCTGTGTTCTTGGTTTAGGCCTGTGTGCAACAGTGTACCAGGATCGTGAATCGATCCTGAGGGTAAACAGGATCGAAAGTAAACAGTAATAATACAAATATTAAATATCGATGTTTTTGTTTGTATGTTCAAATTTGGCGAAGGCTGTAACTGGCTGCTTTGTTTCTGACAACGAAAAATCGCCTTGTAGGAAAACATAGAATTTCCATGGTCACACGTCATCTAAATGTCAACTTCATTTAAACCAGTAATCGACAAATGTATGTGTATTCATTGCGCTTGCGTTTTTTTTTTAAAGTGGACTTTGGTGTAGTTAGTATTGTACTCGTCCACCTCCATCAGGTCCTGGACAGGTTGGCATGGGGTGAAATTAAAAAACGTTAAAGAGATCCATTTATATATTTATTTAAGTAAGCAAAAATTATGGAGAAACAATAATTACTTTTATTTAAAATAGGAAAGTCTGATCACTTAGTTGTTAATGTAGTTAGTTAAATACACAAACATTTACTTATAATAAGCCCTCTTGCATGACACTTCACGAACCCAATAACCTATCTCGTCGTATCGGTGTCTGTGGATAGACCTTTGTATGAAAATGACAGTTGACAAATTACAACAGTCAATTTTAAGAGATTTTAACTTACACCAGTTTTTTAAATAATTAAAAAAACTGTTTGTTATGTTTTTAACATACACATGTATATTTTAATGTTATTTGTACAGTTTTATTTACTTTATTTGGTTTACATTGAATAACAAATATGATTGAAAACTCGGTAAAATGGAACGACAAAGAGCATTTTATCTGTCGCCAAAAATAGATTGTTTTCGTAGGGTTCTGTTATTGGGATGCAGGTAGGAGATCGATTCACTGTCACGGTCTGATCTCAGATTGTTTTCAAGATTGTGGATTAATTATTAGGTTCGGGCGTAACAGACCCGAACTTACCAAAAAAGGATTGATCACTTTATTATTTTGCCCACAACCTCATGGTTGAATTTAACGAAAATGTCTGTTATATATAATACTAGCTGACCTGGCTAACTTCGTTCCGCCCTACAACCTTATAATATCGTTGTTACTTTAATTTAACTTATTTTAGGATTTCATTAATGTTAAGTATTACATTAATACAACTCTTTTGCAAATACAGAAATGTTTTATTGCTTGCCATTGCGAAAGAAGAATGGCAGTTTTACACATTAGGCATCTTCTCTCTAGCGTCAATATGGCGATACTGCATGTTAAGCACTTTCTGATATCCAACATCTTTTGATCAGGATCAAAGCATGGTTATGCATCTCCTCATTCACCTCAAGATCGGAATTTCTTGAACTGACACGAATTCGACGTAAAATGATGCGTAGTTTTGTCAACAGATGGCACCATATGGTTTTTGCATTCGTAAAATTAATTAATTAATTTATTGTTATTCGATAACTTATCCGATATTTTATTGCTTATTCTGCTATTCGGGACGGAAACAAATCCAACAAATCAAAAACCATGGCAATCGGTCCAGCCGTTCTCGAGTTATAAGTGTTGTAACAAACACGACTTTCTTTTATATATATAGATTATCAAAAGCCACATTGATAGTCCTCTTTAGCTCTCAAAAATATTCTTGAAGGATTCCTCGATCTCCTATTACACCTTTTGCCATTTCCTCCCGCAAAAACTCTAAGTGTAACGATACTATTCCTAGGATGTATGAGTTTGCTAATAAATTTTCCCCTGAAATGGATACTTTCCACCTCTCTTAGTACTATAGAGTTCTTTAAACTTTTGCAATACCTTTTTCAATTTAGATCACATATTTATAGTTTGTAAGAATTATGTGCGTTAGCAATAGTTATTAAGTATAAAGAATGTTGTGAAAGAGTGTTAATCAATTTCTTATTAAATCTAATAATATCTGCTGCGAAATTTAATACCCGAATACGAATAGTTATAGACTAGAATATAAGCAAAGGGCAGTGACCTTATCTTTAAAGTCTCAAAAAAAATAAAGTAATAAGTTTTGTAAACGCATCTAGGAACAAATTTAAATCTTCATGTTTATGAGATAATTAACTATTGACGTATTTACCGTTGAGATGCAACATTGAATCTTATTTATGGATCGACTGACTAATAGAGGATTTATAATAGCCTCTTCCTTATCACAAACGACTCGCCTTCCGCGAAGCCTGGAAAACAAAAAAGGAGTTCTCTAGACATACCGTGATTTGGTATAATAATGATTACATTTGAGAACACAATTTAATTTTACCTAATGGGTAAATAATACTCGCTGTTGTCTGGGTATGTTTGTTTGAATTACACCTTAGTTATCTATTATTTTGTTTCAATGAAGTCTTGATAGGAACTCTATATATTTGCTTAAAACTTGTATCATTGTATTCTGATTTTAAAGTAAGTGCTTGGGATTAAATAGATATTTGAGTGTAAGAAGTGAATTTCAAACTTTTTTATTTACAGAGCATTTTTAGTAGTAGTTAGTAATGAAGCTTATGATTAAATGAATAATGAAGCTTAGCTTATGATTTAGAGCCAAAACTTATCGCTAAATGTGTGAAAAACGAATTTCATTTGACTTACGGAGTCTGGCGCTGTCTCGACAATTTTTTTTTAAATATATATATAACTGAGGGCAACCATGCAGGAGTCACTTCTGATGTTGTGATATCGCCGTCCATGGACAGTCACATTGCCAGAAGACTCTCAAGTGTGTTGCCAGCCTTTTAAGAATTCGTACTTTCTTGAATTTTACTCTCATCGTTGCCCTTTCCGTATCTACACTTGTATACTCTTGGACCGTTAGACTTAAACACCTGAGGCATCCTACTCTTCGAGTTTTTACCTCTCTTCGGAACTGCAGACACCGATGCAATATTAAATGCCACAAAATCAGTGCAGGCGAATTTGATCGTTATGGTGTACATATTGCAAAAAATCGTATCACGTATTAGTGTGAGTAAAGGGATTCCAAATTTAAATGATTTTATACTTTGTGGTATCTGTTATTTTGTTTTTAAATTTAGAAGGTGATGAATTGTCTCCTGTTTATTGTAGTAAAATTGTATTACATTTACGTAAGTACTATATTAAACGTTTCACAAATGTTAAGGTGAAATTATTACAATATTTGCTTCATAACTCGATATTTTAGAGTGCTTTATAGTAGTCATAATCAACGCAGTGAGAGAATTAGATGTTTGTGTATAAGAATAATTTATTAATATAATCCTCTCTTTAGTTTGCAAGATATTACAAGTAAAAACGTTGTGTGTGGCGGACTACGTACGTCCGCAGTTTTCATATCTTATCGCCTATACACCCATGACTCCAAGATCAAGGATTAAATTATTATGAATTTATCTTGGATTCAAAACAATAACATCGTAAAATTCCATGGATCTGGCAATAAAACAAAAGGCCAGGGTGAAATAAGTTATTTGCGTTATAAGGAAATCTATAGTTTAGAACTTAACATTACCCTTCACGATGTCAAATGTTCAAATTAAATTAAGTATTAGAAAATTGATAGATTAGTCAAAAACGTTTAAGTGCCTTACATTCCTGGGCCATGTTTGCTATACTCTCGGGGCGTAACTCCGACGATTTAGGTTATAAAACTAAGAAAGCCTGAATGAGCTGAATCTCTTGACTCATGCGTTAACATTGAAGGGTAATTTAATTTTTTTTTTATTAGTAATTGTTTTTTTTGTAATGTTTGTTTTGTTTAATAATTTTTTCATTGATATTTCTATGATCTCTACATGTATGTCGTGTTTGCCTTTAAGTGTTAGTCACGTTAAAAATTGTATTGTGTGTTTGATTTTACCAATGTATAAGAGTGCCGAATCGCAGACGTAACCGATATGCACACAAAATTTCCCGAAAATCGGTCAAGCCATTTAGGAGGAGTTTAATTACAAACACCGTGACACGAGAATATTGTATAAAAATCATTGTTAACGACATGACTGTCCGTCGCCTTATGAATTCAATTCGTATAGCAGGGTTAAAAAATTGATGATAGCGGAAGTCAGTGCACATAAAAGTACTAAACTCTAATTGCTCACGATGCATAAGGTTAGGACACAGCTGTGCTATTCGCTTTCTATAGAAAGTTGCGGAAGAAATTTATTGACATCTAGGCTCTAAATCCAATTACAGTCACGTTGACAGATAAACGGACCTCGTAACTTTAAAATAAGTCCAACCCTTTTCTTTAGAAAAAACTAGTCTTGTCGCTGTTTTAACTCAAGTAATTATCAATCTGTTTTCATCCCAGCGTAAACACAGTCCAAAAGATGGTAGGAAAAACTTAAAGCCGGCTTTTTAATTCAATTCAATTCGATTGCACTCTTCGCTGCTTTATTTTGAAGTGTGTTATTTTAATAATTATTATTTATATTGTAAATAAAAATATTACCGATGTAGTCGGGGCGTATTTCGCAAGACGCGTAACACACCATTCGAGAAGTAGTGTATTGGAATTAATATAATGTATCTTGTTTTTTGGAAAAATCTGAGAGATAGAAAACGTCCCTGGACACAATGGCATAGAGTATTATTAATTTAAAAAAATATTCTTTTAATAATTTAATACATCCGACGACTACATAGTCAGGGAATTATCGAAAAAAAATTTTTTAAATCACGTAATAGCGACATTTTTTTTGTATGATCGAGTCTGACCATACTTTAGTCTCAATTTGCGGCATTGTACTGAAGTGTCTTATTATTGCTCTCCTTTTTCTGTGGTTCCAGTACTGCGAGTGAAATTAGACTTGCGTTTTTAGTAATGTTCATAATCATTATTTGAAATAAATAAAATGTTAACCACAATGCAAGTTCTAACAAAGCACCTTTTGAATCCCTTTTTTCACAACAATGTTAATAAATCATGTTGAGAGATTATATACTATCAGTTGTAGTAATTTAAGATGTATCCTTTGGTAGACATACCTGCTTTAAAATGCCCAAAAGCAATAATAATAAATATCTGAAAACCGATATAAATTTTCATTCCCATTAACAATATGTTCTCGAAAAGGGTTTTTCATATCTACCTAAAACCAACCGAATATGGATAACAAATTAGAAAATCGTTTTTCGAATTATTGCCGCTATTTGATCCTAACAATTGACCTATGAAACGATTATTTTAATTTAGCATAAAAATCCATAGAACAGGGTTGGCCTAGTGGCTTCAGCGTGTAACTCTCATCGTTGAGGTCGTAGGTTCGATTCCCGGCTGTGCACCAATGGATTTTCTATCTACGTATATGTGCGCATTTAGCATTCGCTCGAATGGTAAAGGAAAACATCGTGATGAAACCGGCTTGCCTTAGGCCTACAACGCACTAGCGGCTGGCCGTGATGCGGTGTGCCGCTGCGGCAGGCCGCAGTATATACGGTCTGCCGTAGCGGCACGCCGTATTCCGGCTAACCGTCCCTATTGCGGTCCTATTGCGGTCTGCCGCAATCGTCACTCGTCAGTGCTTCTTGAAATATTACAAATTCAAATTTAATGACGTGGAATAAGTGATACATGTATCTTATGTTCCATAATAAACATATTTTATTTTTTTATTTTTTACTCTTTTAAAATAGGTTTACAATATATTGTTTACATTTGTTAAATAATTATATGTGATGACGTAGGTAGGACGGCTAACCGCGCCGAGTGCGTGGAGGGGACGCGGCGCGCCGCATCATTCAACCGGTGCGGCTCGCCGCAGCTCCAGATCAACCGGAGCGGTTGACGGTTGACCGCAAGTCAGTGCGTTGTTATCGTGCGGTTTCATATAATAATCGATGTGCGGCCCGCCGCAGCGGCACACCGCATTGCGGCCAGCCGCTAGTGCGTTGTAGGTCTTAGACCCAAAAATCGACGGCGTGTGTCAAACTGATCACCTACTTGCTTATTAGATTGACAAATGATTATGAAACAGATACAGAAATCTGAGGCCCAGACCTAAAAAGGTTGTAGCGCCACGGGTTTATTTTTTTGAAGTAAAACTTCTTTAGGCGCATGAGGGTAAAATTTTTACGGATGAAACGCAATAATAATATTATCGTCAAGATGTGCAGCGTTTTTGTCGAAGAAAAGGGAGAGAGCGATTGAGACCGATTGAGAGAGAGTGAAAAGGGCCAATTTCCTTAAAGAAGATCTATTTTTAAAATTAAACTTTCGTAAATAAAATTGATGAAATATTAGTTTTTACATTTTATGCAAAATAATTTATTGAAATCTCAAATGACGAATTGTAAATTAAAATGCCACGTGTTTTTATTATCGAAGAAATTAATTAAAAAAAAATCTATAATTTGTATTCATTTTCGACAATTAAATACATCCTATCATATCTTCCTTTTTCCCTCCCTTAGAGGGAATCGGAAATCTAAAGTTTTAAATTTGTATAAATATGAACAAGACTTAAAAATTAGTTTGCCAAAGAAGTTTCACTTCTGACATGTACTATGTACCTACGCACGCACTTTTTTCCATAATCTAGTACCAAGTCAAGCTTTAACGCCAATATAGAACATTCGAGATTTTTCAAACATACAGTTCACGATGTTTATTTACCACATTGCTCACCTGACCAGTGACCGTGATCCGCAAGTACTTGCAAATGCATTCTTGTTATTTTCTATTGCGAAATTTTTCGAGTTAACCGCGAGTATAGCCATAACATTGTGTCTAAAATAAAATATTTTTTTTACCATAATGGGTCAAATTTACAGCTTTTGTGATAACATTTTTACAATTACTTGCTTGTCATTTTTAATTTAGTTTAGTTTTGATGTCTAAATTTAAGTACTTTTTTAAAGTTATTGCTAATGATACAACAAGTCTTAGTATTGATTTATTACGAAATAATAAAATTATCCCCATCGTGATTTTTTTTAATAATTTGTAATTTTTGTATAAAGGCAAGATATTTATTTGGTAGACAGTGTTTTTAAAACAGCGTTTGAGCTCATCAGTTTTCATATCCAACTCAACCGTCGCGTTATATGACAAACTATATGTTACCACTAAGCCATAGAGGCATTAACAGAGAAAAAAAATCTGCATCCAACAAAACTTCTGTATCGGTTTCATCATCATTTTTCATGAATAGCCAAGTAAGTGATCTTATTGTCTGAAATACGTCATTAACTTTTGGGTTTAAGGTATGCCGGTGAGGAAACGACGTTTTCCTTCACCGTACGAACGAATGCAGAAATAACCGGATTTTTTAAGAATTGTTGCGCACCCTGTTTCGAACGCATGACACCGCTGAAGCAACTCTCAACGCTGAAGATCTCTCGAGCAGTGTTGTTTCAGTCAGTTATTAACAATAATAAAAAATGTGTGCGTGTACTAGGTGTACACACGTAAGAAGTGAAACTTCTTTATGACCTTATTTTTCGAAAAATGATCTACTATATGCAACTTAACGAAATTGGTTAAATAAAGTTTAACAAAAGGCTTTTATTATCATAGACATGAATACAAATACAATTATTTCATTTTACCTTATTACTACTAAGATTATTACAGAATTTCATTAATTGTAATAGAATTATTACTATCATTGTTATCGTTATTATATATTTTTGTTATTAATGGCTTCGAATCTCTTCGGATCAACCGTGGTAGGGACAAGAAAAAGATGGCGCGTAACCGAAAAACGTGACGATTTGCTACAAAATTTCTCCCATACGTCGATAAAAAATTCATTCTAACGCCGATAAAGAAGTTTGACTTCAAAAAGCAACATGGCGCGTTACCGAAAAACGTAAAGATTTGCTACAAAATTTCTCCCAAAATTTCTTCCCCCGGAGCGTAACGGAAAAATGTGACGCGTAACGAAAAAATGTTACACTAAATTTTTTTTCCAACCCCGATAAAGAAGTTTCACTTCAATAATAAAACTTTATTCGTGACAGTGGTCGATGATTGTGACAAAATTGAACGAACGCTAGTCCGCACAACAGTGAGGGTGTTGTAACTAAATTACAATTATTCCGTGATACTTGGTGCACAATTAAAACAATTTTTTAAGAAAAAGTAGTTTTAGATCTAATTAAACAACAGTCGTGTATGACCTGCGTATGCGTGAAGGTATGAGTATGTGAATGGGTAAATGTGCGTATTATAAGAGCGTTGGACCATTTTGTATACAGTAGAAATTATATATTCTTAATAAAGACATCATAGGCACACGCCATTGCTAACTTACCGCTAGTCTCACAGAGCATGCTAATGTTTCTTTATTTTCCGCTATAACCTGTGTGCATATTTATAACATTTATTTTAGATACTCCATAATGTAGTACTTTCTTCATACAATTTGATAATTACCCAGTTCTCAGCTTGGCCAGTCCATTTCAATTAGGTTTGCAATTTTAAGTAATTGATGTTGAGTAATTTTCCTTGAATTACGATCAAGCAAATCTTATTACTTCTCGGTAATACCTTATTGACTTTAAAAACGGGTTTACTTTGAACTGGTATTTACTAAAATCACGTGTTTCGACTTTCCTAATATCATGCGTATGTAGGGTCAAAAGAATTATCAAAAAAGTATTTAGATAGAAAATATATTTATTTTATTAAAATTCATACAAAACAGTCACTTTAATCAAACTCAGACCAACTCTTAGGCCGAACTCAGCTTAAAGTTGTCACCAGCAACATAGATTTTCAGTGAGCATATACTATCTTAATTATAATTATTATAATCCTTAGACACTTATTTTTTTATTTTTAACCAAAAAAGTTATCATAACGGATCACCTCAATACAATAATACATTTACATTATCTACATAACAATACACACACAGAAAAAAAGTCATTTGAGATTTCAATAAATTATTTTGCTTAAAATATAAAATACTAATATTACGAAATTTAAATTTTAAAAATAGAATTTCTATAAGTCTTCTCACTCTTTCTCCATCGGTCTCAATCGCTGTCTCCCTTTTCTTCGACAAAAACGCTGCACATCTTCGTGACGTTTCCGTAAAAATTTACCCGCATGCGTCTAATGAAGTTTCACTTCAAAAACAACACGCCATTTAACAGTAAACGATTAAAATATTTACAAAATGCCTATTTCTCTATAGGAGCTGACATGAAGCAAACGTTGGTCTTTCAATCAGCGGCCAATTAAAAACGTATATTAATCTACGTCCTTTAATTAATTCCATGCATTGTGCTATGTGTGTCCTTTAAAGGTTAGTTTTCACTTGTTTTATATTTACACCGTGGTATGAAAATCACAAGCCAAGAAACTCAGCTGGGATCAAAATTCAAAAATCATTTAATCATATAGGTAACACATTGTACACTTATGACTTGACAGTAAAGAAATAAATATTAATGCTTCTAATTTTACATTTAGTGCCAGTTCTCAAATCAAGGGCGTAGAACGGAAGAGAAGAACTGGCAATAAACTCTCCGCCACTCTTTTTAATTTTATGTTTTTTTTTACACAACGTTTGTAAGGAATAATACCAAAATCCCCGTGAGTGCTTTAGCTTCGCAATCTCCTTTAGCTTTTAAGGTAAAATCTAAACACTAATCCTGTAGACGAAAAGGGAAATAACCTTACCTGGCCCTTTAGATCTCCTAGATATTGAGGAAAATATCTTATGCATATTTACATACTAACCTAAACCTAAACGCATTAAATTAATTTTCTTTTAACGCATTTAATCTAGTTAAATAAAGTTTATCTAACCTAAATAACATAATTAACTTAATTTGAATCATGATAAAGTAAATGTTTAGCTTTGAGCGGCTATGAAATCGTATAAAAAGAGGTTTTACTGTATTCGAATATATACTGTTTTATTTTATAAATATATAGATTACTTCTAAATGTAAAGTTGTATTTTTTATTTTTTCACCTATTTATTTTTACATCTGTAGTGCATTCTGTCTATCAATAGTCAGAAAAATAAACAGTTATTGCCACAAACCGAATCCAGGACCTCCTATACACTAAATGTAACCCACGGAGACGGTGCCTATTCTCCTGAGTTATATTATTAACTAGCTGACCTGGCTAACTTCGTTCCGCCCTACAACCTTATAATATCGTTGTTACTTTAATTTAACTTATTTTAGGATTTCATTAATGTTAAGTATTACATTAATACAACTTTTTTGCAAATACAGAAATGTTTTATTGCTTGCCATTGCGAAAGAAGAATGGCAGTTTTACACATTAGGCATCTTCTCTCTAGCGTCAATATGGCGATACTGCATGTTAAGCACTTTCTGATATCCAACATCTTTTGATCAGGATCAAAGCATGGTTATGCATCTCCTCATTCACCTCAAGATCGGAATTTCTTGAACTGACACGAATTCGATCCAGCCGTTCTCGAGTTATAAGTGTTGTAACAAACACGACTTTCTTTTATATATATATATAGATATAGATATAGATATAGATATAGATATAGATATAGATATAGATATAGATATAGATATAGATAGATTAAGACAAAGACATGAATCATACAAGTACATAAAAACAACTAAACTAAGCCACAACAAAACAATATTTGCACAAAATAATTATTTAATTTTGCCTTAAGAATGACAATAAATATTCAAATCAAAAAATTTGCTTAGGACATTGACCGAATATAACTAAGATTAATATTCTTCCTGAGAACGCTAAGTTATGAGTTATGTATTATAAAAAGCGTTATAAAATTGTTTTATTTGAAACAGTTATAAATGTTACTCTCAGGAAAAATCACTTGGGACCACATTTAATTCATTAAAACGACTACTCTTTACTAGAATTTGTATGTATGTCTTTTTACATACTATATCTACAATGACATGAATATTTACTTTGTAAAGTATAACTTATACTATTTTTAATTATTGTGAATGTGAAGACTACGTGGATCATTGTTTTTTATTTATTTTATCCTATTCTCAGTTTTAGTCATAGTCTGACAGTTTGAGTAATTTATGCGGCCTACCCAAATGTCTTGGGTTTGGACTTGACAGATCCACTCAATCTGTGTGGTTCTTTCCGCAAAAGACCATTTCAGACTGCAATCTACATGGTCTTCACATAATCTTGTTATGTCTGGACTTTAAAAGAGACTGTGACCTCTGAGTTTCGGCGTTTCTTTTCAGAGTAGTCAGATAGGAAACGTCGATCTCATCTAGTTTTAAAAAAAATTATGTTTTACCTGTAAAAGTATTTGTAAAAACCTACTTACAGAAATAAATCATTTATCATTGTAGTGCCTCGTATCCAAAGCACGTATATCCGAAATTCGATCACTGGATTACTGCCCTATTATTTGATTGCTACTATTATTTGTTTCACGTAGAAGATCACCTATATTGTATTAGTAATAAATCTGATCAAATCAAGCGGACGTGAATTGATTTTTAGTCGATTCTCACGATGGTTTCATCCAAGACTTTTTGTGCTTAGAAACTTTTAAACCCTAATTTCTAATTGTTAAGTTTAGAAAAAATTATTTAATTAAAGTCTTTAATGAATATGTAGTTACTGAGGTATAGAATTTGTAAGATCTACACAATTAGTTGCAAAAGCATGCAATATATCAATTTATAAACCGTTCTAAACTTAAAAAACCTTTAATATCTGTAATTATAGTAATCATAATAAACATAAGGCAATAAGGAATACTTTTATTTAAAACCCCGTTATATAGTGATTTTCACTAATAAAATTTACAGTTAAATCTCACGCTTATTATAAGTATACTTAAATTCGTATGAGCAAAAAATGCGAGCATTCATTCACCGCTGGTATGATTTATAATCCTATAATTTATCAAAGACCACGACCATTAATCTATGACTGGTAATGGTAAACAGAAACATCTTAGCGAGGAAGTAATCATATAACCTAACTGACTCTCTAGAATGTTTGACATAGATTTTTACAAGATAACTAATTAAACTCAAACTCAAAATATCTTTATTCATGTTGGTAAACAATTACACTTATGAATTGTCAGAAAGAAGTTAAATTAATTGTAAATTTACATTTACTACCAGTTCGGAAGTCAAGAAACTTTCTGCCACTCTTTTTTATCGCCAAGAACTGGCAAGAAACTTTCCGCCACTCTTTTTTATCGCCAAGTATTGTCATACAAATTGTTTGAACTGGAGGGCTTTGAATTTATTAATTATTAATTCTCTAATTTCGCTTGGGAGTTTGTTGTAAAAACGAAACAATATCCATATAAGGAGCGGTTTATCTTTTGAAGCCTGATTGTTCGTACACTCAAATTAGTTTTATTTCGCGTATTATACTGGTGAAAGTCACCATTTGTTTTAAAATCGTTTATATTTTTTTGGACATACAACAAGGCTTCAAGAATATATTGACCAGATAGTGTCATAATATTTAATTCCTTAAACTTATTCAGTACCGACTCCCTCGGAGAAACACTACAAATACCCCGAACAGCCCGCTAGCACAAATATGGATTGAACCTCTGCAGCAGCACCCCACAGTAGAATACCGTACGACATAACGCTATGATACACAAATTTAACCGTGTCCTTATCATTAATTAAGCTACATATACCCGATAGATTGACAAAATGAATATTCCAAATTCGATTGCATTAAAGGTGAAAAAGTAAAGATATTGCAAAAGTTTTCTTATAAAGGAAAAACCCGTATTAATACGAACTTAGTATTGAACGTAGGTCACAAGCTGCTTACCTTCGAGAACTTCACACAATCTAATTAAATTCTGTTGCTCTATTTATATGACGTATTTTCCAATTAGTACGTAATTTAGGACATGCGAATGGAATAATGAAATAAGACTATTTATTGACTTTTACATATCTAATATATAAAATTCTCGTGTCACAATGCTCGTTAGCATACTCCTCCGAAACGGATCGACCGATTCTTATGATTTTTATGCATATTCAGTAAGTCTGAAATTGGCTACTATCTATCTTTCAACCCCCTAAGAGATAAGGGGTCCACCCCAATTTTTTTATTTTTTAGACAATTTTTTTGTTTTTATTTTTTTACAATACAACATACAGAAATACATACAACCCCTAATTTTCAACCCTCTACGATTAACCCCTATTTTTTTTTATTGTAGTTAGTTGTTTTTATTGAACTAAAAAAATGTTTCCTAGAAATAATATACATGGCATAACAACGTTTGCCGTGTCAGCTAGTATTTTAGTAAAATAGGGGTTAAATGGGAAGGTGACTTGTGATGCTACTATGGACACAGACTTGCTGACTTTAGAACTCATCAAATAAATCCATGTTAACTTACACAATTAAAATATCGCCGATATATCGGTATCGGCGATATTTTAATTGTCAATACAACGATACTTTTAAAATTTCGCGCTTTAATAAAGTAATGTAAATCTTGTTAGATTTGTAGTGAATTCCAAAAGAGGCACGGACTATCTATGCCCCTCTTAACCGCTTTGCCCACACTTTAGTTGGCTTTTAACTGCTAAGTATCACGCGTAGTATTTTTTCGATTCCAAATTACTTAAATAAAATACATAATTACAAGAATCTTATCATTATCAATTTTAATTACTAACAGTTATTTATTTTATTTCAATTTAATTATTACTCTTAATTCTGAATTGTAATAACTAACCCAACCTTTTAATCTTATTCAAAGTTTGTGGCTGTTTATATTTTATAATAAAAATTAAAACTTTAAGCAAACTTGAGAAATTTTAGCTTAAATTAATTTTAATAAAATAAGCGTTCGTATCGATATCGGCGATATTTCTATAAGAGTATCGGCATCGGTATCGTATCGGCAAAAAGGCGTATCGATGCATCCTTAATTTTAATCCTATTTTTTAAATATTTGTTTTGTAACATTTATATTTACCTAAATTGTCATACATTTTAGATAAAAGAGTTTGTAACGTATACCGTAGATTTAGTAACTTAGTAAGTACTATGCATGATGTGGTAAACTTTGATAAATCAATTATTGGAAAGATATATATAAAAACGTCTTCCATAGACACCGATTTCATCTCAGACTTTTGTGTATCCTTCGAATACATGCCTCTATAGACTTTCCTTTAGTAAATTTTGTTTGATTATTTGGGTAGCGTAAGCTAACGCTTTTCAACCGCTAATATCAAATCCAAACTCGGCCTTAGCGATGACCTCAACAAAGAAGAATTACATCATAATATCACATGACCAGCTCTCATGTGATAGCTTGACCTAACCCCTTTTATCTCAATGAAAGATGCTCCTTGCTTATTGCTAAATTACTGCTGACAATGAGGGGCATGTATTTACGTCCACTGTTCTTTGATCGTTATATTTTGTTCTACCGAATTCAAAAAAGGAGGTTTATTTTTGTATTATTGTTTTGTACTTCAGAAATTACTTCGAAAAGTAATGTCGAGCTAAATTTTATTTCACCTCTTTGATATTTATTTTTCTTATTAAATTGCCGCAGCTTCGCTCATGTAAATTCCGTTAATTTTAGCAAGATTGTGTACTACCTCTTTAGGCAATTATATAATTTTAATTCCAAATGCCGGCGACGCACCCACTAAAATGGGTGCATGGACTGGGATACACGAAACACGAAAAAACATGACTCATGCGGCGTTAGCTCGCTCTGAGGCGTTCCATTTAAAATTGACATAATTGTAATTTTGCGTACAAATAAATGTAACTTGATCAATTCAATTGTGATTTCCATTTACCTCCTTCTCTATATCCATACAAAATACCTATTAAACAAATATTTTTTTTTTAAATGCAACCATCCCATCAATATTTTTTTATGACGTTGTCACGTTCAACTATCGTCAGTAAACCGACTTTACAGACAACCGATTTTTTTAATATGAGATATATTTACGGACGCGGACGCGGCCGGGAGACTCCATCTATACAAACATTGTAAAGAGATGATGTTTGTGAGGTTGTAAGGAGTAATTTCTGGATATATATATAAGCCCGTAAGAATTAAAAGATGTATTCATGGTAGTCGGATTTTCAAAGTAAGTCGGAGAAAAACCGGGTTGACATTTCTTACGAACGCCGCCTTATGACAAATGTATGATAGTTCTATAAAAAAGTTGTGGTGCTTACGCACTTACGTACTTTTTACCCGGGTTACGGTTGCCCATGTGCCGTAATATAAAATGTATTACAGTACAGCGCCCTCTCACGTCTCTAAAGCAAAATAACTCATTTGTCAAATTTTATGAAACATCTTACCCAATCTCGTTAAGTTTCAAAACCACGCTTGAGGCGTGACTAGAATATGTTTAAGCTTGCTCAAGTCTGAATAAAACAGTTGTTTTTGCATTTAATTAATTGCTCTTATGGCCTTTATGTGTTTAGCGATACCGATGAACTTGAAATACAAGATTTTGATTTTACGTCCAAATATTTTATTTCCAACCAAAATTTTGTTCTAAAACAAGAATTTTATTTTAAATATAAGTGATACAAACGTGTATAACAACTTTTATATAACTCGATTTTGACTCGATCTTTACAAATACCAAATACGCGGCAATAGACAATATTATTAAAGTATAATTTCAATAGCTAGCTTAAATTCGTTTCGCGTAAGCGTGTCACGCCTGCCGAAAAATAGTTTTGTCTAACGTCTAACCTAACCAAGATATCCATATGTGAAGTTGATGCGACAGTCGCTGAAAAACGGCAATGATATGACTATATAACAATTCATATAACATTTCTAAAGCAAATGTTAAGGACAATATACATTTCGTAGTTCAGCTAAGGACGCAAAATCTGGTTTGTCCCGGTAGAATGCGACAGCGACCCCGGAGCCTCTGTAACGCGGCGTTGTAGGAACAACTCGACGTGGTTTGAGTGGGTATTGCTCACCCAGTCTCTGAATAGCAGAGATTTTGGTGTGGGTCGAGTCCCACAAACCCCTGCATCTTTTGAGAGCAGGGGATGTGCAAATGCATTTCCACTTCGGATATCAAAAAAAGGACTTTCTAAAACTAAATCCTTTATAAAAACGTGAACATGATTTGCATTACCATGGTTATCATTTATTATCGCTGTATTTTGCCTACGTTTAGAAATCTGTTGTTTACCCAGCAAACTCTTCTAGCGAATAATATGGTATGGTAAATTGTACTTCGCTTATGATTTCAGAATAGTAGAAACAGTAGAATCTATAGACTATATAAATTCTAATACTCTTTTGTCAAGTTTTTTTTTTGTTAACTGCCAGTATGCATACATAAAATAGGTATATCTATTAAGAATGTTTTTCGTTACGTTAAATCTATATTAATAATAAAAAAGAATGAGATGTTAGTATTTAAACGTATTATTAGCCTTATTGCTATACTTTTCATCAGGCGCTACTTTTCAAAGTTTGACAATTAAGTATGTTTGTCAGCCTTTTTTCATAAACTCGTATACATACTTGCAACTTATTTGCAAAACCCGGACTCTCGAATGATTTTCATCAGCAAAGTTATATCAAAGAGTAGGTAGTATTCGTATGACTCAAAACTTGGCGATTAAAAAAAGTGACGAAGAGTTTCTTGCCCGCTTTTCGCCCTTAACTTGCGAAGTGTAAATTTTGAATCAATTTAACATCTTTTCAGTTGACGTTCATAAGTGTTCTTGGTTACCTATATGAAACAAACTTCATTTTGTAAAGACGAAACCTCCGTTTAGTTCCAAATACGCCAACGGCACAAGTTATTGAAACGAAATACTATTGATTAAAATAGCTTATCGATTTTACGTACGGTACGTAAGTTTATTTATTTAATTATGTAGTTGCAAAAAACGCAATCCTATCCTGACAGGTTACCCTTAATAGCCAAGAATGCAGAACCAATAAAAAATTCACACAAAACAAAAAACAAATGTAAGAAATTAATAAGGAAAAACAAGCTAAAGAATCACAATAAAAAAATTAAGTCACTACTAAAGACACTAACAAATAATAGAACTTTTCTCACTTCACTCAACGGACAATAAAAAAAGTCTGTTAACCTATGTAATTCAAAGTTGTACTGTATAATTCAATGTTAATTGAAAGTTATACTGCTATAATCCTTATAAGTATTTATATGCATTATTTCGAAGGCATCTCATATCAAAATGTCAGAAAAGGCCATATTTGACATTTAGGTTAACCCTTTATCTACAAATCAAAGGTAACTCTTAACCAATAGCCTCGAATTAACACGTCAACTTGATAAATCGGTTATCTGATAAAAAACACATACTAGAATTGACAAGGCGATATTTATGATAAATCTATGAAGCGTGACCCTTTGTTTCATTATGACAGCTCTTGGTAAACCGGGAAGGGAATACAGCAACCGTAGTATTGCTCTAAATTCTGACAGCGTTTCGTTTCGGGCATCTAATATTTTATGATCACGTGCTACTAAAAGCCAAAAGATACTGGGAGTTACTAAGTACCTACCGGCGCTGATGTCGCAAACATGGACCACGCTGTACCAAAACTTAGCATTAAAGAAGGGTTGGTAATATATACAACGTATTTATATAATTCCCGATGTGTTTAGAAATATGTGGGAATATATTGTGGAGGTAATATTTCGGTTAAAACTGAGAAGAAGATTGGTGAAGTCACTATTGTTCCCCATCATCTTATACGGCGCTGAAACTTGGACTGTGCGAACATCTGAAAGCAAGCGGATGTTCAATTCTCAGGCAACTACAAATGACGACGCGCCTTTCTTCAGTACGTCACCAAAGCTTCTTTATACATAAAGCACGCGGAGGTCCCGATAACTTGGAGAAGCTTAAAACCATAAACGTAAATAACGACGCATGATCATGGCATCTTTATGGATTTCTAAATACCCTATCTAGGAAAACTCGCTGCTGGGTTCTCTGGCAGAATGACCAGCGCTGTCCAACATTCTGCTTCTCAGCATAATGCTGACCCAGGGCCAATTACAGCCACAGCACACGTCATTACACACTTGAAACGAACCGAATGTGATTTTTTTTTTCTTCTTTGATTATTGTTATTTTGTGTGTTTATGTGTGTGTGTTTTTGTTATTAATAAATGTTATGTCTGTCTGAAAACGGGACCATATTACCTGATTCAATAGAGAAAATTATATATAATAAAACAGAGGGGAAGTGGTTATGCATCACCATCGGCCTACACCCTCTGTCTTTGCCGATGAGTAGGGATGCCTACAAATTCAAATTTAATGACGTGGAAAAAGTGATACATGTATCTTATGTTCCATAATAAAAAAAAAATATCCGGATGTTTTGTTAACAGTATCATTAAATTCAGATTTCTGATACCGTTAATAGCCCACTCATTTAGAAAGGTTATATTCTATACTCGATATTGTTGTTTTTTTGTATGTTTTTAAATAAGGCATTTCTATTATTGCTTTAAAGTGGCCATGATGATTTTGAACGAAGTCATATGACACATGGAATTATGAGCCAATAACACTAAAGATAGTAATAAAATATATGTGCGCATCGCATTTATTATAATCGTGATACAAGAATATTTTATAGCGGTTTTATTTGAAAAAATATTGACGTATGTAACGAAAACTGTTTACACGTTTTAGGATTTTCACGTATCTGAAGTCCATCAAAATCCGTGTGTAATGTCACCTGGATAAAGTATCCCAAAAATCAGACATAATATATGTCATCAAAATAAGTTCAGCGATTTACTTGTTACATATTTATACTAACGTTTACCCTTGACGTAAAATTATTGTATTAATTGAAATCCGTTTTCTAAACCCATACATATGCGCCTTATTTATTGAGAGAATCTGGAGAAAATACCAAAACTTCAATATTGAAAAAAACTTGAACTTTTTAGTTCTGGGGCTGAGATTTCTTTGTCCTTCGCTTTCCTCTCGATGTTTTCGACGTAACGAGCGATCGTAATTGCGTACATAGATGTTAAAAACTAATCGACTCGAAGATTTTAGTTTTTTTTTTATTTCGATTGTGACAATGTCAAGAAGATTTAACCTATACAAAGACAATATAGAAAATAACTAAAAAGCTCGAAAGGATCGAGCCAACAGTTACCAACACTCCTTTTCCCGAAATTCCCGAACTTGGTCTTAGTTTCTGCAGTCACGCAGCTCCTTTGTCAGGATATCTGCTTCCATATTTTCGGAGCATAGGTATTTCTGTCACACCCTGATGAATTCAATTCCAGATGGAGTGAAGCTTTAAAATCGAAGACGGGGTTCGAACCTACGACCTTAGGAGTCGCACGCTGAAGCCAAATATCTAATTTCAACATTTATTAGTATATTTACAATATTACTGAAACACAAAATATAGTACAGCAATAAACAGAAAAAATCATGTCATGATAACTGTATTTGCATTATAAGACCTTGATTTTTTAGATAACTCATTAAACATGAAATTGCACAATTAGGTTTATTAGAGCAATTTCCAACATAAGTTTACTGAACCCGCTACATGCCCAAAAATACATCTTAATTTTGTTTTATCTTCTGAAACGAATGTTTATACTTCGATTAAATTTTAATAATATACTCTCCTATGCACCGACTGTCAAACCTGCTGATATATGGCGTTACCTAAAGCCGCCCATCAGCACCTAGCATCATTGTGGTGTGAGGATTGTGAGCCTGGTGACAAATAATACGCCAGGTGTTCGTACTAATGTCGATTTAGAAGAAGATGACCTAGCTAATATATTAGGATAAATTGTGTTATAAAAGGGAAAACAATTCATTTGAGGGGTCATAAGACTTTTTTGAATATTGACCATTTTGTTCGCAGGGGATCTAGGTATTCCTACAGATATGTTTCATCATTGGTATGTTCTCAACAGTACAATCTCGCATCCGTACATTCTTCGGACACGTATCTCGGCGTGGTGAACAGTCCATAGAACGCCTTGTCGTCCAGGGGAAGGTGGAAGGCACTAGAACGCGCGGAAGGTCACCTACGCGTTGGACTGACCATATCAAGTCTGCCGTAGGAGATTCACTTAATCAGTGCAGCAGGATGAGCTCTAATAGGCAACGATGGCGAAACGTCGTGAAGCACATCACATCTGCTTCTATTACCACTACTCCATAGCGATCACGACCGCTCTGTCAAGAGTGTACTGGATAGGATGAAGATGTTTTCGTTATTACGAAAATACACAAAGTTTTCGTAATAACGAAAATTTTGTGTAAAAAATTAACCGATTTTACATTGTCAGATTATACTTCTCATAAACCTTATTTTTTTCTTTTTAAACCAATACAAAAGACTGAAAGCTGTATACAAATAGAAACAGCTAAGTATATTTAGATACTGATAATACGTCTCATAGTTCATAGTACCATAAGTACTTTATAGTGCTGATAAACAATCGCCATCTTCTTAAATTTTTATTCTTGGATAATATTGAATCATTCCTTTACTGCTGTAACATATGCCTGGATTTTGTATATCACCAGTCGTGGGTACCTAATTGCTATGAGGCCTAAATATTTTTATACCAATTTGGGAACTCAGCTTATTTTTACCTATTTTTAAAAGGCCGGCAACGCACTCACGAGCCCTCTGGCTTAAAGAGTGTCCACTGTCCATGGTCCATCACTTAACATCAGGTGAGCCTTTTACCCGTTTACGTTGCCCCTGTTCCATAAAAATATATTTAATTTCTCTATAATTGACTTTTACACAGTACCTTACCTTACCTTTTAATTTTTATACCTTTTATTTTTTTCTATCAAATAATTGATAGTCCCACAATCAAGTGGCGCTACAACCCTAAACGGGCCTTAGCGTTGTGGTTAAGGTTGTGGTAAATTAATACAACTGGGGTTCAAAGGCACAAGTTCAGTGTTCATAATAGCCATGTTAATCACTAGGATAACCCTACTGCCGATTTATATGCAATCAACTCGGAGCGGGGAGTTTTTCAGCAAATTAAATTTTATATTATTCCAGGTTTTGCAAATAGTAGAAAAAGATGCGGCCACCTGGTTACGTGTACGATAAAACAAAGCAAATATGATTAACTTATGTGCTAATTAATGTGTTTACCACCCTATGATCTTATCAATTGTAAGTATTGCAACGTAGTGTTTAACTAGTTCGCTATAAAACCCATAAGTAGTTACAACGGACCATTAGTTACGCGAATTGTCATACAGACGGTGTAAAATGAAGCTACTCGTTTTTGTTTTGTTCTTTGGTTTGGTGAGTTCAATTTCTTTTTTTTAAATAAATACGGCAAATTTACTGAGTTTTTAGTGGTGGATGCGACCATTCAAACTAAACTAAAATTAATTTTTATAATGTAGGCAAAAATTTGTGATGTCAATTTTGGTTGATTGAAAAATTTCACTCTAAATGAATTTTATTCTACTACTACTATTTGATATTTAGTTTGATTAGCACTATTATTTAATGCAGTGTTTCCCAACGTGGGGCCGACGCCCTACAGGGGGCAATTTGATTATTATTAAAAAAGACTTATTAAAATTATTAGTAATTAGAATTTAAGTTTTTATTTTAGGTTTTACTTAAAAAATTCCTTAAAATAGGAAAAATATGATAGGTATCATTTTTTCTTTAATTTAACGATAAAAAAAATTAAATTACAAGTTATGTATGTTGAATAATACATGGGGGCATAAGAATTTTAGTAAGGCTAAGGTGGGGCATGGCACAAAAAAGGTTGGAAACTGATTTAATGCAATAAAAATACTTAATTAATAATTAAGGTTTTTTTTAAATATTACAATTTAGTCATAATGTATATAATTCCATATAACCCGTTTGCGAAAGCTATTTTTTGAGTAGAAGAAAAATCGCTTGCGCATAAAAAATAACAGTAATATTCATATTATTTAATTCACGGTTTTATTTGATAAAAAAACAGATAAATAAATAGAATAAATGACGTAGCTATATTTTTTAAATAAAAAATTTAATTCTTTGCAGGTGTCTACCTCACTCGGAAGTCCTGACGCATCAGTCACCGTACGCCAACGACGAGATGTAGATATTTTAGCAAATACCAGGTAACTATTTAATTTATTAGCATTTCCTGTTATGACTGCACACAAATTTATCTAAAGCATGAGGAAGGAACAATTTTTAAAACACAGAGAGAGCCGGCACAAAAAATTATAAAAAAGGGAATCTAACACTATATTTTATAGTTACGTTACATTTGTTATTATAAAATCATTTCAAAGCATGAAATAAAACAAAGCTCTAAGCCAGTATAAAATACTTTACGAATAAAAAACATAAAGAAATTGCTTAAAGCGTAAAAACAATTCGTAGTGTTTTATTGGAAAACGAATTAAAATAATGAATATGTTATATATCATAACGGTAAGGATAAATTGATTTAAGTTTTAAAAATGAGTTTTGCTCACTATTTTAAATTTTCCATAATAATTCTGATGTGCCCATAACTCTACGTAAACTTTAGTACTATTTTGTCAGTTTCCCTAAGATACGTCAAAAGCATGTACTTAATTTTTAAGATATTATTTTGTTTCACAGGGTGCTAATACAACAATTGATAGAGAACTTACTGAAGGCTGTGCAGCAAGCTAGAGATGCCGTTGCCACATTCGTTAGAGGAATGCAACAACAATTACAACTGTTTGGTCAGAAAATCATCGCAGACTTACAAAAACTCCGTGATGGAATAGAGCAAGCGATAAAAAACATCGCAGATAGAATTACAGGCGCTGGACCTGCCGTGAAAGCCTGTATTGAGGTATTAAATCCTTTTACCTGTGCGTTCAGATAAGCTGGAACCCTTGCAAATAAGTGATAAACCATATGCTCTTGAATTATTTTTGGTATTAGCCTAACACTGTTTACTAATCACGTATCTCCCAATGAGCTACCTTTGAACCCTGTGATACCCACCCGTCATACGGTGCATGGAAAGTGAAAAGAGAAACCTTTAAACCAAAATGTTTTTAATTCTTATTTCTGGATAAGATACTTTCTTAAATAGAACGTGATTTAACTTCATTATAGTCAAAATCTTTTGCTAAAAGAAAAGAAGAACCGTCGGAAACTATTTAGTATTCTAATGTCCAAAATATATGCGATATTCGCTATAAAATATATATAGTAGGTTTTGGGAAACTTCACCCAAAATAAATTCGCATACGTTTTTCAGAACCAACGTGATGCAGCAGAAAATCTTTTTACAACAGCGCGTGAAAATTCACATATTTGCGCTGAACAAAACGTGGACGAAATCCAAGTTATGGTCGACAAGCTATCGGCTTTGGCAGATGGCGCTGTCAATTACACAAGAGCAGTTGTGGAACAAATGGACGGCTGCAGTAAAAATGGGTCTGGCTTGTTCAACACCGGAGCTTGTCTTGGGGGCCTCGTCGTCAAAACTGAATACAACGGCATAACTTTTGCGACCCAAAGCGCTATCATGGTATAATATTTATATTTAAACAGTAGCCTTAAACTAAACAAGACAACTGAACCTAACGATACTGTGAAAGATAACAATGAAATCTGAGTAAATTCGTACAATGAAGTACACAATATGACATGCATGCAGACACATGTACCTACCCACTTCAACATTTATATATTTTGCTTTGTTATTTTTTTAATATATAATAATTATATTATTTTTACAACACGATTTTTTTTTGGTTTTAGATTTCAAAAATCAACCTATCACTGCTAACTTTCCCTGCTGCTTTGGAGGTGTGTGCAGGAAGAAGTCTTCTATCAGCCAGCTCAGGGGCCAGAACGATTATATCCGAAATAGCTTCCTGCTCATATACATCCATCTTCCAATCATCATCATCTGCCTCTGATGAATTGAGCTTGTAATCTGTTTAAAATGTTTGAAAAAAAAATGAAAATAATTTCTGAAATAAACGTTTCCACCAATCGTAAAGCTGTTTTAAAAACCAACTTAATCTGTAATACGTATAAGCAGATATCTAGTTGGTACTCTGAATTATCTACAATATACATATGTACCATGAATTTCTTCACTTCCTTCTCCATTTTACAATTCCATTTATAACACAAAATTCAATTAACGATCAAAAATACCTAATTTTACCGTAATACATATATTATCTAATATATAAAATTCTCGTGTCGCGATGTTTGTAGTTAAACTCCTCCGAAACGGCTTGACCGATTCTCATGAAATTTTGTGTGCATATTGGGTATGGCCGAGAATCGGACAACATCTATTTTTCATCCCCCTAAATGTTAAGGGTAGTCCACCCCTAATTTTTTTTTTAATTTTTATGAACAGCATTAAAAAATACATACAACCCCTAATTTTCACCCCTCTACGATCAACCCCTATTTTTTATTTTAAATGATATACATGGCAAAACGACGTTTGCCGAATCAGCTAGTATGTTATAACTACATACCTACTACATTTGTAAACACATTAATTATACAAGGCACACTGTGAAGATTATTTAAGAAATCCAGAGCAGGAAAAGAAACAGTTGAAGAATTTTGAATGTCACTCAAACATTAATAAATGTTCAAACCTATCATAATTATTCTGCTCGACGTCGCATATTCGTTGCTAATTGCGAAAGAACATATTATTCTTCACTACTCAGGTTTAAAGCATTTTGTAATCTTTGCTTCAGCTCCTCAATATTTTCTACCTACGTCTTTAGCATCAGTCATTTCAGGATAAACAATTTTCCTTGCTTCTGTTCATATGTAGTATAACGTATCGGTGGTTAGTCTGGAGAGTTAGACGGCCATGAAACTGGGCTAAATATTTGGAACCTAAATACTCGGTGATATTCTTTTTCTCTTCCACAGGTATGCCATGTATTAGAATGTGATAGTCAGATGAAAACGATACCGGAATACGCCTTACAACGATTAAAACAGAAAAAACAATAGATTGCCAAGAGCAACATTTGATTAGAAAGGAAACTACAAGATGGAATAATGTTGTCTAGATTGACGCATTTATAAAACAACATGGGGTTCAGAGGTATTTCCGACAAAGTATGCTAATCCTTGCATACTCAATATATATTATAAAGTCGTGTTAGTTACACCACTTATAACTCAAGATCGGCTGGACCGATGTAAGTTATCTCTTTTTGGTGGATTCTTCTCCGCTCCGAATAGCAGAATAAGCAATAAAATATCGGATAAGTTATCGAATAACAATAAATAAATTAATTAATTTTATGAATGCAAACACCATGTGGTGCCATCTGTTGACAAAACTACGCATCATTTTACGTCGAATTCGTGTCAGTTCAAGAAATTCCGATCTTGAGGTGAATTAATAGATGAAATAATAATAATAAAATAGGAATAACCAGGCTTTGATCCTGATCGATCCTTATCAAAAGATGTTGGATATCAGAAAGTGCTTTAACATGCAGTATCGCCATATCGGCGCTAGAGAGAAGAGGCCCAATGTATAAAACTGCCATTCTTCTTTTGCAAAGGCAAGCAATAAAACATTTCTGTATTAGCAAAAAAGTTGTATTAATGTAATACTTAACCTTAATGAAATCCTAAAATAAGTTAAACTAAAGTAACAACGATATTATTAGGCTGTAAGGCGAAACGAAGTTAGCCGGATCAGCTAGTATCAAATAATTCTCTTGGTTTGGGTAGCGTTTTACCAACTCGTATATTACGAATTTACGAGGCGGTAAAAACGTGAGGTGGTATGTCTATTTCATGTAACTTCGATATGTGTAGGTATATATATTAAAATAGCCAATTTATAAACGGTATCTAAGTATATAAATCTCTGAAACAAAACAAAGACAAAAAAAAATTAAGGATCGATAGAAATGGCTAAAAATATAATTACATACTTTTTATTTTAATAGCGTATCATTGGTATTAATTCACTTTTTTCGCAAACTATTGATAGAAAAAATAAACAGTAGCCTACCATATAATAAATTAGGACGGGTTATAAAAAAAATACACATTACCCATTAATCTCACATATATATTTCTTAGAGAAAACGGATTTTTAACGTGGGCACATAGCATGGCGTCCCCCATCAACCGGTAAAGTTGCTCCAGTGATATTACTAGCAGCTTCACTAGCCAAAAATACAATGACAGATGATACCTCTGACGCATCGCCAGGTCTACCCAAAGCATGTGTTGCTGCACATTTTTTCAGGAAATCCTCATATTCACTATCGTCCATACCACCTTTTTTATGCAGGCCGGTCGTTATAACGCCAGGATTAACAGAGTTGACACGCACACCTTTCCCACCTAATTCTAACGCAACACATCTTGTAAACTGATCTAAAGCTGCCTTAGACATACAATATGCTAAGACATTAGGAAATGATCTCATGCCAGTCACACTAGAAACATTAACAATACATCCCTTAGTTTTAATAAGATATGATGTAGCCAACATCGTGATGTAATATGGCCCTCGGACATTTGTATTCATTACTCTATCATATTGGTCCAACGATGTTGTTTCTATCGTTCCAGATTCCAAAACACCAGCATTATTCACAAGCACATCCAGCTTACTGAATTTTTCAATTGTTTTGTTTATGATATTCTCCACATCATGTTCTTTATTCATGTCAGATATTACTATAAGAGGTTGTAAATTTTCTGGTGAAGCTTTCTGACATGATGCAGCCACTTTTTCTAAATTATCTTTATTCCTTCCTGTTATTACAACATTACCTCCAAGTTTAGAGAACTCAATAGCTGTTTCAGCACCAATGCCGGAGCTCGCTCCAGTAATAATTACAACTTTATTTGTGAACATGATACCTGGCAAAATGATAAAATTTCTATTAACTAAGGTACATTTTTAAATTTAATTTATATATTTATAGCAATAAAAAGGCTTTAATCTATAAACCTTTACTCAATTCAATAATTATATGGCAAGCCAATGAAATCACATTAATAGATTGGAACCAAACCAAAAACATTTCTTAAACAGTTTCTGATTAATATATAATTTTAGATAATGAGGTTATCCAAATTATAAATCCAATCAAATAAACAGAAAAATATAAATGTTATTTTATACACGGTTGATGATGTTAATATTGTAAGGTCGACATCAATAAAGTATCACTGTCCCCTCCAGTCTCAAGACATAGTTAAGCACAATGTTTTAAGTTATTTTCTAATATTAAAATCACATATGCATCACTTTTAACTTTATTATGGTGTCAAATCTGGAGATCTGGATGGCCATGGGATGGAGAATACAGCAGTATTAAATTTAGAAATGGAAATAGTAATCAAAATATTCTGTAACAGAATGTTTCTTTCAATAGTAGAAAAAAGTAATTGCTTGAAAATGAGATAATCATCTGTAACGTTTCAACTGCAGATGTAGCTTCTTAGGCCATCTCACCCCATATAAGCATTAGGCTGCAGGTTTATCCCCATTGTTCAAACCTATACCTTCTTAGAGTATTATAATATTACATACCTTCATAATATTATAATACTCTGTATTTATAAAGTCTGACATTATTTAGTAAAATGATACACTACTCTTAAAATGTGAATGTTTAAATGCTGTGAGTTAAAAGGCTTTTCCCAGGAAAGATAGGAAAGATATTCAAATTATGTATTTGATGATTACCTGATCTTGTTTGAATTTTAACAAATTACCAAACCCAGAAACATTATAAAACTTAAGTAAATTTGAAATGTAAAATAACATAAAATAAATTTAAAGTTATAGGTAGTACAGTGCCTAGAACTATTTACAAATAACATTTCTTAATTTTAATGGTCTTGAAAATGTCATCCAAGGTATTTTTAAAACTTACATAGGTACTTTATATATAATTTATATTATTTTTAAGGGAGCTTTGCTAATCATTGGGTTTTGCTGCAACATCAGAATTCAGAAGTTATTATAATTTACAAGCCGGCGGATGTTTTGATGTCGTTTTTTTTTTCAATTTAATAATTACACTATAAAGCAACATAGCTTAGCTACTATTTTACATTTTGACTAAATCGTACCTGTTGCAATTACAAAGAGAGTTGACTCAGATTGCGGACTTTAGAGTTAGGACTTAGGACTTAGGACTTAGGAGTTAGGACTAGACTAGACTCTTGAGTCTTGGGCAATATAATTATAATTCCCCCTATATTACTATACTCTATGGTCTTGGGACTAGAATAGGGATGCTCGATGATCATCGATGTTGAAAGCAAAAACATCGATGTATTGACATCTTGTTGCTATACCAAAAATATCGTTACATCGATGTATACTATATATGTTTATATGACAATATTGTTCTGTTTCTTAATAAATTTCGAACCATTTCACTATATTTCTTTGTCAATTATTAATGCAAAAATGTGATGATGTTTGGTTTTCGATAAATATCGAACATGGATGTTGGGCTTTCGATTATGACATCGATGTTTTTTTAACATCGATCATCCGTAGACTAGAATCGATTATTCACTATGCAGTAAAGCCAACTTCTACCCCTAAAATCAATTTCAAAAACTCTAAATATTAATTAAAACTATTTGAAACTCTTGTTGTACACTTGGTAATTGAAATATGTATCAAAAATACATTCAACTAGTACAAAATTACTAGGTATGTACTTATTATAGCCACCCTGATTTACATTTGGATTAGTTTATTGGTTAAGTTGGTTAATGTAAATTGTATAGATTGGTACGTTTTTTAATTTAAAAATTCTTAATAAAGTAGCTCTTAATAATTCCCCCCAAGACATCTTGATTCCCCCTTAATTTGGGCAGAAAATCCCGAAGTTGGCATGACTGACTGATTGAATTTGGGGGCTGACGGCTGGGGCTTGAGACAAAGTCACTTTTCGACAGTTGTGATACTTAAATACCAACGAATGCCAAATGATAACAATTTTCATCATCTATATGGGTCAATTTTATAAAATAGCGTGATTTTATCCTTAACAGAACACTTGTAAATAGTAATGATTCATTATTCTTCGCAAAAATAATATTCTGCTTATAAAATTATGCTATTCAAATTTAATCATTATTAAGTTTGGGATCCTAAGGTAGAATACACTATACGTTAAGTCATCTTGTCTCAGCCCCACTGAGACCGTCCACGGGCGGTCCACCGCGCCGTGCCGCCCTAGTGAACCGAGCACAGATAACGAGTTTACTAGCATAGAAAATACACAGATCTACATATTTATATAGAGTATTAATACAAATATATAATATACTCAATATATTGAGCCCTAGATTCAGTACAATATTTAAAAAAGCAGACTTAGCTCTAAGTCTGACCCATACGTATTCAAAAAACAATTATTTAATAGAAGATCCATCTCCTATTTAACAAATTTTATGAACGACAGTTTTGACATTGTTATCTCTAACGCCTAACGTGTTTGTGAATGGTCACGTGACAAAGCGATCAGTCAGTGTGTATACTGTATACTAATGTTATTGTCAACTACGAATTATCAAATATAAATTTTTAGGTTATATTATATTTAAATTTTTAATATACCCTGTGGTAACTAAAGTTAATACTCGAATGATCGCAATCCTTATTTAGCTATTAATTATTCTGCTAAACGGAACATTTGTAATTGTACAATAATTTCTGAAAAATAATTAGATTTTGCTCCTTGAATGGCGAATATTCCAAATGAACCAGAATCCTGTATATAGTTAGATCTTTGTGTTCTTATTTACTATTTAGGTACTACGATGTCATCGTCTAGCAACAAGAAAGAGTCTTTTGAAGAGTTTTATTCTGAGGTAATTTGTTCTAATCATAGAAACAAAATACGCAGTTAAATCGTAATTTAAACAAGATGATATTGTTTAAGTTGACTATATTGATGTTAGTTATTATCAAGTAATGGCTTTTTTTTAATATACTTGCAAATGAATATTAATACAAGTTTTATCATACACACATGCTGTAGAAAGATTACAGAGAATTGCTGAAATCATCTGATACTAAATATACCTACCTACATGAAACCTTGTGTTGTTATAAGTATAATATACACCTACTAATATATAAATAATTTACTAGCTACAATTCTGTTCTGTTTCAGGTTAAGGAAATAGAAAAAAGGGATTCTGTTTTAACTCCTAAGCAACAAATTGAAAGGTTACTTCGGCCAGGATCTACCTATTTTAATTTAAATCCATTTGAAGTCTTGCAAGTAGAGCCAGATGCCACTCTTGATGAAATTAAAAAAAAATATAGACGTCTTTCAATTTTGGTACATCCTGATAAAAATATGGTGTGTATTTACAAAATATAAATAAACTTTTTAATAAAAAAAAAAGATAAATATTGCTTATATCTAGAAATCATGGATTTATATAATACTTTACAACACTCTCTAATTGATCTTTATCGTAGTTTGTAAGAAGGTTTTGTTTTGGTCAGACGGTAGCCCCGTCAATATTTCGTTTTCATTCACAGATGGACATTGGTTACTGAATCTACCCACCATGCTTCTTAATAGGTAAGGCAAAAACAGAATGACTAAATATTAGTCAATGCAGTTACTATAGTCAAGAAGCACATTAAAGAATGTCAAAAAAAAACAAACTATTCTTTAGTTTTATACATTTATTTTAAATTAGCCTAGAAGAGATCACTTAATAGCGATAAGGCTACCCTTGCACCAAGTGAGATTTTTTATATTTTTGTTATATTGTGCAGTAAAGTTTAAATAAGTTTGCAGGATGTCCAAATAAATTTTGATGCTTTGTTTGATTAAATGGGTTTTGGTTTTCTGTATAACAATAGAGTTTTGAAAATATATGTCCCATTAGGCAGTCTTACACTGAAAAAACCATACTAAATATAATTGCATACTAGTGAATTATTTTATTTGTTGTAAATCTTCACATTTAAAAAAAAATCTCATTGAGGGATTAACCCACTTAAATTCAGTACATATTTATTATAAACAGCCTTAAAGTATGTTTAAGTACTTCAAGATTGTAAAAGTCTTAAGACTTCTTTGAATGCTGACATGTAAAGTAACTATGTGTCATATAAGTCTGTTTTTTTACAGGATGATCTCGAGCGAGCACAACACTCATTTGAGATAGTGAATCGTGCATGGAAGACCTTGGAAAATGAGGACACTAGAAAGAAATGCTTGGACATTTACCAAGAAGCGAAAGAAAGGACTGAACATATGGTAAGTATTCTTCTGACTAAATTTTGCCTAAAATCTGCTGTATTAGTATATATTGTCTTTATTTTATAGCAATCTAAATATATAATCTGCATATAATAAAGTAGATTTATAAACCTTCACTTAATTTAAAAAAGGAACTGCTTAATGTTGAAATGACAATTAACCAATAATGATATAAAAACTGTTCAGAAATTGGCTAGATGCATGATAAAACAAAGTTATGGTAAAATGAAAGATTGTTGTAAAATATGTCAATATTTTCATCAAAGCTAGTAATTAAGTTGTAAGAGCGAGATAGCCTATTCACTAGACCATTAAAAGTAGCAGATAAGCGAGCTGTAGGTATATATAGAAGACTTAGTTCTAGTAACTCTAGGATTTCAAATCTATTAAATATAATACTACTAGCAGACCGCATTATATTACATGTAGTAGCAAACTATTCAAGGGTAGGTAGGAGAACACCAGTCATGGGGACTACCATGCTTTTTTGGTGGTTATGTCATTAAATTGTAGCTTATGTGAAACGTTGGTACTTTCAACACTGCGCCATCTGTTGGAATTGTGACTATCAAATAATAAACAAATATTTTGCAATAAAATAATATTGCGGGTATAAATTGAGATTTAAATTATCCTATCTTTGAAGTTGGATCAAACTACACACGGTGTGCAAATTTGATTGATATCGGTTCGGTAGTTTAGGAGTCCATAGCGGACAAACAACGTGACACGTAATTTATATATATTAAGATTATTATCCTATATCTTTAATAAGTATAAAAAATTGTACTTTAATGAGTTTTGGAGGGCCATCATGGTTGTAAAAGAAAGGTACTACAAAATTTGTCAATACTTACTTTAAATTACTTGTAAATTCCTGTGTTAAATTGATATCTGGTCATACTAGACTTATATTGGTAAAAGTTGTCATTGATAGGTAATTAATAGATGTTAATTTTGTAACAGATAGAGCAGAAACGTAAGAAACAAAGGAAAGAAGGCCGTAGTGACGAGCCAATACCAGAAGATGATCCGGATAAATTTAAGCATGCTGTCTATGTTATGACTATGAAGGTATTGTAAGAATACTTTTGATATTGTATTATGAGTAAGGGATTTTACTTTTGATGCTTAATTTGTTGAACAATTATAATTGTAGACTTATATATTTATAGTTAAAACTTAATGCTAAACATGACTCGTCTGTCAAAGTTGTAATGGCATTTGATGTTGACATATGGGAGTGTTGAAATGCAACTCTTAATTTTAGCCTTAGGCGGCAGACGGGTAGTGAAGTTGATAAAAATAGTTAGGGAATAAAAACATCTTTTACAAAGGCCGTAACTATGAAAAGGGCACACATGACACTGTATGGAAATAATCAATGAACTGCATAGATTAATAGACGTTTTTAATTGTCCTTTGAGGGAACTGACAAAAGGTCTGCTTCATGTCAGTTCCTATACTGTAAGAAATAGTATTTTTGTAAATATTTTAATATATAACTGTTAAATGTTATGTTGTTTTTTTATGTGTATGTATTGTTTAGTATGTGATATAAATGTACATAGTGGCCGCATTGGAGTAATCTGTATTGGTAGCTGTTGTTTAAAAAACTAAAATAAAATAAATCATAATATTATGTGTAAAATTGATGTTACAGTTCTTATTGATTTTATTTTATGATATATCCACATCGCTTATGCACACAAAAAAAATTACAAACATTTTCTAAAATTAAAAAAAAATCCTTTTAACTCCTTGCCCACTATTTACTTCTTTAAACTAATATACTTAAATGGTTCCAGCTCTTTGCTGATATGGAGAGAAAGAGGCAACACCTAGAAACAAGAGACATGGAAGAGAGAAAACGAAAACGGGAATCGGAAATTGAACAAGAGGAGCAAATGTCTTTTGAGAAAGAGTGGGCCAAGAACTTTGAAGTAAGTTGAAATAGATGCAGTATGTAATGTTTAAATAACATTAAATATAAAACAACCCTTGGCCTTCAGATATTGTTATCGAAACGATGATTTTTCTGATACACGCCGTGGTCTGAGTATGCTGGTTTCCTTGTGTGTTAAACGCACACAAATAAAGTCGGGTGCACAGCCGAGGTTATTAGGCTAACACAACTCCAAAGACGAAAGATGTTTAATAGATTTATATAAAAGTTAATTTAGTAATAGACGCAATAAAAATAAACTTTTTTTATACTTATTCCATGACCATGGATACAAGTCCTTCAGTTAGCTTTTATTCTTTTTTATTTACCACATGGCCATTCACTCAAATTTATACTTTTTTTTTAAATTTGTCTTTCAGTGGTTTGACTACCAAATATGGAATAAAAGGTACTTAAGCCAAGTCTAATATTTCGAAATTTTCACTTTTCTCAGGAGTCTCGTCAAAACCGCGTGGACAGTTGGAAAACCTTTCAATCGTCAAGTGGAAAAGAGAAGAAAAAGAAGAAAATTATGGGATTCAAACCCCCTAAACCAAAACCTGAGAGTAGATAAAATTTAGTTGTCTTTAATTAATTTTAACTGTATTTTGGTAAGCTAGTATTAAGGATTTTGTCTGAATAAAAACATACTGAGGAATTGATAAATATAATTTCAGATTACACGCTGAATTCGTAAAATCGTCAATAAAAACAGTTCTTTACGCTGTTTTAATTAAGTCAGAGTTAAAACACTGTATAATTTATATAGTTTTTTCTGAATTATACACTTTGTATTATAATTAGTGTAATTGTAATTTTTTGTGACTACCCTCATTTTTTATTTACTATAAAAACATGGGTGTTATGTTTTTGTTAAAACGAAGTACTTATAGAAAATTCCTAAGGTGTGTCTATCAAGAACGTTATTTAAATAATAGCAATAATTTTAATGAAAGAAATGTTCTACTAAATAACTTCCAGCCTTTTAATAGTCTAAGAATAGTATAAGGTCCTATTACCGAGTTGGAACCTTGTAACATTGATCATCAAAGTGTGTGTGATCAGACAGCAGGCAGTCGATTTTCAACTCACATTCACAAGTACGACTTGAGCACTGGCAAAGATGTCAAACTTAGAAAATAATTTGTCGTAACTACATTAAGTTTGACGTTTAAGAATACAGACACTAGTGTGCTGAGCGTTCAAACCCCGACAGATATGATTGTTGTTTATATGTATATGCGATATTACCATTTGCGTCAATAAAAATAATCTATACACATAAAAAGACAAGTTTTAAATTTATTGGTACAGGAATCGAACGCTGAGGCTTGAGAATCGTTAGACCACAAGACAATCTCATTTGTAAGTTTTTTATTTCAATTAAGTAAATTATTTGAAATCCATATGTACTGAAGCCTAAAAAATAATATTGGGACTAAACAATTCACTTTTCTTTGTATATTTTGTTTTTCCTTTATCTCTAATAGATGGCGCTGCTTCTATTTATATCATTAAATGATGTGCATTACACAGAATATTAAACATTTTCAACTTTTTCGAAATATTATATATATATATATATTATAATTTATGTAGTTACGCCGTTACCTACTATCCATTTTTAATTTTATCAAAATTAACGTATAAAAGCTGGATGATAGTCAGATTAGTAAAGTTTTAATCATTTACTGACAAAATATGTATACTAACAAACTATCGCTAAATCATAAAAACTCAATCAGTGTCATTGCAGTAACTAAAGGACTCTCTTGTCTTTTCCGTCCAACTGTATTTACGCTATGATGAAAAGAGACACTTGAGCACTTTTATTAAACTATAATTGAACTGATTAAGTTTTTATAAATAGAGGTCACTATACTTTGATCAACTGACATTCATACATTTACGACGTTACCTTGAGGTTTTTTGTATTGTTTTTAGTAAAGTACGTTACAGATACGATTTAACGTTCCTAATTCGAATATTACGAGATTAAATTTAAGATTTTTTTAGAACAACGCCATCTATCAGTAAGCAAAGAAAACGGACTCCGTTTATTTAATATTTTATTGAAGTTGTAACTTGTAAGCCGTGATATGTTAAAATATCTCGTAATTAACGTAAATTTGTTTAAGGCTTTTATTTATGTCTAAGGTTCGTCTTTGAAATAAATACATTTTAGTTTTAAATGTTTCAGTTATTTTAAACCCCTATTGTAATATTTGATTGTGGTTGAGATATAAACATGCGTATGCTAGACTCTCAAGTCTGACGTCGTGATTTCGTACTACAACTGTGCACCAACTTTATGTCTATGTCAGTAACAAATAACAATCGCTAGTACGGCGAAGAAAAAAATAAATAGTGAGGACTTAGACCCAAAAATCGACGGCGTAAAGGCACCTTATAAAATAAAAACAAATGATCACGTAACAGATAGAGAAATCTGAGGCCTAGTACTTACAAAGCCTATATATAACAAAATTACAGATCATAAAAACTCAAACTTCTGTTACACAGTTAAGGAATACATAGATGATAACAATGAGTGGGCACTAATGCCGCTATAAAATAGTGAGATGGCGTAAATTGACATGCATAAGAATTTTTTATTATCACAAATTGTACCTAGATGAATAAATGCCACTCTTGTGAATTCAGTCAGTATTGAACTGAATATATCAGTCTTAACCGCAATTTTATTTGTGCGTAATGCACGCGTGTTGAATCTCTGAGTAGTTGCGTGCACGGCACAGTCAACAATTGTTGCCGTTTCCTATGCCTAGTGTAGTTAGTTGGTAGCAACCCCAACCTCTCTCACATAATTATTTAGCTTAACCGTTAGAATTTTAAATAAGTACCGAGTTTTGTATGAATTTAACATTTGGTCGTAGGGTGAAGAGGAATATCGTAGAGAAGACTTGTCTATTTCGATACAGTTTTGTAGGGCCAAAACCAAAACGTTATATAGAACAAAGTAGCGGTAAAATAGTGACCCAAGTATAATGCGAAAGCGACCCTGGGAGTCACCTTATTCGTCGCTGGTTAAAAAGGTTTTGAAATAAGACAAAACCTTTAAAGAATATAAGGTTTTAATAAGCTAAATTAACAGTAAAATATTTTGGTTACATTTTGATACATTGACAAAAGTTAGTGTCTAAACAGATAGACAATGTCATCAGTTTATAATAGTATCATGTAAGAAGTTTACATCAAGTGGGTATTGCTCACCCGCCTCTAAAGGTGCGCTTACACGGGCAACTAAAATTGCTCAATTCCAGTCAATACTCGTCAATTATGACGTCACGACTACATCAAGCAATTTACGGCAACGGCAACAAGCATCAATACTGCGCAATACAATATTGAGCGATATGGCGCAACTTCATCAACTAGGCAATACTGTCATACACGAGCATTTCAGTTTCCGCTCGCTATGGACGACATTGTTCTTGCTGCGGCGGCTTGTAGCGCTTTTTTTATCATTAATCAAAAACAAAAAAGAAAGATAAGGAATAGGCGCATCTGGGTGCGATCGTTTTTGGCAAAGAGGACAAAATTTTCATTATGTAAAGAATTAGATGATATATTATTCAAAAACTTTACTAGAATGTCACGAACAGACTTTGAATTACTTTTGAATAAAGTACTTAATTAGAAATTATTATTATTTAGACCTCTAGCTCTCCCCGCGGAAGCAAGACGGCAAGCCGCAAAACAAACAAGTGCGAATGAGACATATACAAAAATTGCTAGGAATTTCCAAGTCCATTGCATATTCGTCAATTCGTATCTGCGACATTGAGCGATATGAAATATCTGGAGCAATTAGAAGCAATATCGCCGAAATAATTTATTGAAATTTATTAAATTGCTCCATTAATTGCTCCAGATCGGTCCATTCGTCTCGCCGAGCAATTATTGCCCTCGTGTAAGCGCACCTTAAGTAGCAGAGAGGATGCCTGGTGTAAGTTGAGTCCTACATAATCCATTAGCCTTTCAGTTGCGGGGAATGCGCAAATAGCATTCCTCGATTACCAATTTGTTAACTAGAACATTCTATGTGCAAGAATTTTATTATTACCAACATGTAAATCCTTTTTGTTTTTTTATGAAATTTTTGATTTGCCAGTGACACTTGCATTGAAAAACAAATGAAGTGACACATTACGATTGAAGACTTATTAAATAGTAACTATGCGTGCCTTTACTGGTTTGCGAAAAAATATTTTTTGTCTTATTCAAAAGAAGCAATACTGTAGTAAAACAAGTAAGTATCTCTCGTGTACAAGCGGAGTATTAGAATTTATTAGATATTTGCGTTCAATCATGATTCATAGTTAATATTTAGTCAGTTTTGTGCCCAGGAGTTGTGAAGTATATACCAAATGTCTTTGAAAAAGCTAACAAAGGCGTGTAGAAGAAGGAAGGTGCTGCGTTTCTTTCCACCTTAAAGTCTAATTGGACTGTCCCGAAGGACCCAATGGCTCGATCGCGATCGGAGCGATCGGAATAACTTTATTTGTGGGTGCAGATTGTAGCTGTCACTACAGACGTTTTTAAATATATATCCAACACCTAGAAGACACATCATCAGTTCGACTTTATATTTTTCTTCTTTTCGTTCTTTGCTTGAAGCTAAATTCAATCGGTTAATGTTCATACAGATTTCGACGACTTTTGAAAATTTCATATCGCTTGAAATGAATACATGCTAAAATATTCTACGTAAATATTTCATCTACAGAACATCTACCATCCCGTGAATTCCAGTAGATTTCAATTGAATGCTCAAAAGTTTTTAGTAAACATTCTTTTTAGGATTTTGTTATCCCCACATGAATGAGTTGCCCGTGCCGTGTGGGGCTTGGGAGCCCTGGTATAGAGAAAAACAGGCCGTTTACAACAAATATCTCTTTGCTGGAATTGTATGGTAAGACACTAACGTTTATTTAACCCGTATCACCTCGACGTCCGCCCACCACGGAACCAGCTGCCCACTGAAGTATTTCCGAACCTATTCGACTTAGGGTCCTTCAGGAATGGAGCGTAAAAATTCTTAAAAGGCCGGCAACGCACTCGCGAGCCCGCTGGCATTGAGTGTCCATGGGCGGTGGTATCATTTAACATCAGGTGAGACTCCTGCCCGTTTGCTCCCTGTTCTATAGAAAAAAAACTATACAGCTTCATGAAATGGAAATTAAAAGTAGGTCGTCCATTCCAATATGCTATTTAGTTGCTCAGACGAGTTATAATATTGCAATTCTAAATGTAAGATTATTTAGCTGGATTTTTTTAAACCATGTTTTTCAATTCAATATTTGTGTGTAATACTTAGTAGTAGGTACCTTAGTGTTGGTTCGATTTTTTTTTAATAGAACCAGTAAAAGGTTGCTGCGCATCTTGGATTCGATACTAAGACCTCAGAGGTGAAAGTCGCACGCTGAAACCTGCTTTTAATTAATAAATTTATTTATTTCGTACTTCTACAGCTAAATTAAATATAAAAAATACCAATTATACTAGCATATAGCCAACGATGGAATAATGAATACTTATACATTCTATACAAAAAGGTTCAAAAATTTTACGAAACTAAATTATTATATACATTCTAGTAATACCAAGGCTGTGTTGTGCGATGGTGTGTGAGGGTGTATGATATGTGGGGTGTGCTTATGATGCAGGTTATTTAGATTTTAGGGCTATGGATATTCTTAATAGTCCTTTTAAGCATATTCCGCAACAGCTTAAACAAGGATCAAGGCTTAAATACTGGTCGTTGTTGTTAATAATTTAGTTAATATCTTTTGAAAAAACACATATGTGCTAGATGTTAACTAAAAAAATCTAATTTCTTTTCTGATTTAATTAATATAATTTTTTTTTATTTTTTTTGCAGGTGGTTGTTTTCATTTGGATTAGCTATATATACAGAAAGCATTTATTTGAACTGGGGCCCACCAGCGCAACCTGGCCCACCCAGCGATATGGTTGAAGAGTGCGATGACTCTGATTCTTAATTTATTTGGTTTTAATAATAATAAACGTTATTAAACTTTTTATAGACTTTTGCTCCTTTAAAACATACAACTGTCAATAAAACGAGCATTTTTACCCAAATATATATATAAATCTATATATATATATATAAATCTTCTTAAACGACGGGACCGAACTAATTGAAATTTTGTGTGTTCAAGTGGGTTCGAGAATGGTTTACAATTAGACGATTTTTATTTTATTTAAGACGTTTACTGGTCAATCTTAAGCACTTGTTTATATTTTATTAATTGTATGAAAAAAAACAAATTCATTTAATAAATATTAAAAGCTACTTACTACAACACGATGTTAAGAGCTATTACGCACTGTCGACTTGTCGCCGGCGACTCGGTCGCTTCGGCGACCAAAACATAGGCAACTAGGCAGGAGACCAAGCCGAGCGACAGTATTCCAAGTACATTCGTATATATGCGTCCAGTCGTTACGACGGTTGTTCGCAGTGTGAATGCTTCCATTTGAAGCCATGCTCCTATTGGTCGCCAGCGACCGGCAGTCGCTTGTGTGTCGCCACGACGCGGCGAGTCGCCCAGTCGCTTGGGCGAACGACGACCAAGTGCGTAAACCTCTATTTAAACTGTAGAAACTCACAGTCGCCAGCGACCGAGTCGCCGGCGACAAGTCGACAGTGCGTAATAGCTCTAATAGCTCGAAAACGAATAATATAATCGCACGTGGCGTGTACATGTCGTTATCATATTTTCTATATTTGTGTAACTACTCAATTTAATATTTTATAGTGGCAACTTTTTTGATTATTTTACATAATTTACAAACTCGGTTAACGCCGGTTAGACAAAAATATGAAAAGCAAATAATATGTATGAAAGTGAAAAGAACAGAACAGAGTTATCACCTTAATAGACACTGTAAGTATTGTTATTGGACATTTTCTTATGAAAAATATCTTTATTAGTAAATTAGGTTGGACATCAATTGTTTAGTCTTTTGTGAGCCTGGATCGTAATGTTCAATGATGGCTAATTATAGAGAGAATGTATAAAAAATATTCAGCGGTTGTAACTACAATCATTTTTAGAAAGTATTATAACTCTATAGTTATAATACTTTCTATAACTATTTATAGTACCGAAATGGTTCCCTTATATCCACGAAAATTATGATTTCTGATGATCACAAATAAAGAAAATAAAAGTTACATTAGCCTACACGTGAAGTAATAAAAACTTCTAAATTTGCTATAAAAATCTTTGCCACTTATCTTCAAATAAGTATTCCGCAAGTTTAGCTATAAAAAGTTCTTAATCGACTTAGAATTTTAGTATAGTGAATGAAATCGTCATTGGCCAATAAATGTAGGCAGTACAAATTATTTTCATGTTTAAAAAGGTAGGTACTTATGGCCTAATTCATTAAAGCTAAATCTTCGCAAATCGTCTTTGTCTCAGCGTAAAAACCATTGGGCATGGATTTATTCCTTAAATGTATTTTTGTGAATTAATAGTTGTCTTTCTTAATAACGTCAATTGTCAAAACGATTCTATAATGAATTAACTAATGAATAAATAAAAAGTTTGTATTAGCAAGGAGTTTCCATTGGAATATTGCACTAGGAGTCTCGTAATTTCTATAGACAATTTTAGCTAATCTGTGGCCGCTTCAGCTTTGGCGCCATTTAATATTCATACGTTTTATTACTTTGACCTTGGGAAAAATGAAGGGCTGAATCGCTTGTTGATTTCATTGAATTAACATTCCGCTAAATATTTTTGTCCCGCGTGATTGTGGAATTGTAGATGACGGTACGGTGTAATGGTGAATGATTTTAGCCTAATAATTACTAAATTTATCTTTAGTTCTATCGGAATTTATGATATTAGCAGTGGTATATGCAACAGTGTTTCGCTGATGATTTTTCTTGTTTTCTGCTTTAAGTGCCAACAAATTTCTATAATTTTATTCTATTTTGTTGTGTGCTTGTATTATTTTGTATATGTTTTAATTGTATTTTTTAAATTTTAAATTTCTATTCATTTTGTGAAACTTATGTTTACGTTAATTGTCACACATTTTAGATGTAAGATTTTGTAAAATAATTAGTAGATTAAGTACTGTGTGTGATGTCGTAAGCTTAATAACTAAATAAACAGTGAATATGTATTTAAACATTCTGTACTCTTGTAAGGCAATATTATGAATAAGGCGGTATGTTAAATCTATAACCAAAGTATTTCAGGCATATTTTTAATAACTTGGCGTCTTAATGTAACTATTGGTGTCTGATATTTCAGAGACAGAGAATATAACAGAATTGTAGATGAAGGAGTACTGTTCCTCTAACATAACGATCCTTTAGTTGATCCATAGGATCCTTTCCTACCCGTGTAACTGCTGACAAGCCCGAAGGCCCAATTTGCTGTGATGTGTACATTTTCAGTGGTCGGACACACTTTGATAGCGCAATTTAGAGTATGACGTCATCATACTGATGTTGAAATACACATATTTATACGATTTAGATTTTACTAAAAAATCAAATGTCAGAGTCAGATATCTTTAAATTATAGTGATTGACTAGAAGAGACACTATCACTCGAAAGCGATATTAAGTTTTATAAAATTCAAAATTTAAGTAAATTAGTTTTAAAGGCCGGTACTTACTACCACGGTACAGACACTAGCAGTGTTGGCCTAGTGGCTACAGCGTGCGACTGTCATCCCTGAGGTCGTAGGTTCGATCCCCGGCTTTCACTGCCGGCGACCAATGGACTTTCTTTCTATGTGCGAATTTTAGGCGGCGTGTGTCGGCCGCAGAAGGCTGATCAACTATTTGCCTATAAGATTGTTAAATGATCATACAAGAGATACAGAAATCTGAGGCCCAGACCTAATGTAGCGACACTGATTTTTTTATTTTTTATCGCACTTGCGAACCTTCTGGTAATGTGCGTGTCTATGGGCGCTGCCGGTTTGCAAAGTTAAAAACAAATTGAAGAAGGCAGGTATTATCCAACTTATAGGTCATGACTTACGGTAATTTATTTTAGGTTGATCCACGTTCGCACAGTTTCATTTCATAGAAACCTCTTAAAAAGTCGTATTTTGGTTTTGAAATAATACAATCAATATAATTTTGAAAACAATATCAAATTGAATACATAAATAATATTTATGTACTTCTACATACATGTTTTCTATATATTTACATTTAAACACATTTGCCTAACTTAATAGTACGATTAACATTAAATTACAAACTAATGAAACGGAAAAATAATCAACGAAGTGATTTAAACAATTAAAAAGATTACCAACATAAAAACATGGTACAAAATAAATTATGGTGTGTCAACACGATAAAAGCTAACCATGCGTTTGGACACTGGTCAATACAATTACACTCATTTACCTACTTGTTCTACGATCAAATTAACTAACTATTTTCACTAGGGAATAACGATCCAATGTCACAGATAAATTGAATATTTTTTTAAAATCCATTGCTATTATACGCCGTAAATTTTACAATTTCATATCTTTTGACGATAAATTTGATTTAACGATGCGTTTTGGACATGCACCGAATCACAATTCGCTTAGAAAAAATTTGCCTATCATATTTATTCACAATCAAAGCTTCTAAATAATTTATCGTATATGGTAACTAATTAGGAATTTCCAAAGAACACAAAAATCACCTTAAAATTTTAAGTCTAGCCTAAACAGCGCTATCTAATTGACCACATGTATTGACATATACCTTCGAATAAACAAATAATTACATAATATATCAACAACCATAAAAATAAAACTAATGACCTTATGAGATGTCTCCAAAGAGTAATCAAGACACTGAAACCCTAAAATTCCGTCCCTATTTTTGGCAAATGTTACCTTAACTTTGATTCAATGTTGAACATTCGTAAATCGCATTCCTGACTTAAAGCCACGAATTAGTTAATTTTCTATATATTTACATTAAAAAACCGCTTAATGTGGCGTGTTGTCCGTTTTTGTACGTTAGGTTTATAAGTAACTTAAAATAAAATGCGCTATCGTTAATAGCACCAATGTCAGCCATGTATAAATATAAAAAATGTAACAAACAAACTTGTGTCTTAATTAATAAACTGGCAAATAAAATGGTGCTTGAATTGACGCGAATACAAAATTGACTTAAGTTTAGAATTCTAAATGAACACTTATTGGCTAAATTTATTCACAATAGAGTGAGGTAATTTATATTAAACCTCTTTACTTCATAGGTCCCAAGATGATCGCGGCAGCTGTCATTACCATACAGCCTATTTCCCGCCTTAAACGTAGAATTCCCACCGTGCTTTGGTGATTATTGACCGGCTTTTCCCACCAACCTCTTTATTCATGTATGAATTATTATTTCATTGTTTTTTTTTTAGTTTTTGTAAGAATCAGTCGCTGCCGCTATAACGATGGAGTATTGGTTCATAATCAATAATGTTGTGTACTGTACTTATAAAACCACGCTACAATAATATGAGGCTCGTTAGAGATACTAAAATATTAGTTTAGTATAAAATTTAAGATTTATTTGGATTTTACTGGGGGCAACAATTGAGGTTTATTTTTTGGACTGGTAACATTTTCGATGTAGCATACCTTAGATTATTGAGCCATGGTGTATGACCAATTTGGTCAGTCAAAATACTTAATTACAACTTATTAATTATCGGGACTAGAGATCTGACTATTATCAACAATTATCAGATATTTTTAAAAAGATTTGAACGATATATAACCGAAGTAAAAATGATTTTTTATCAAAACTAAATACATGATCTTTTGAGCATTAAAAACGCATAAAAATGTACTCAAAGTGATTAAAAATTATAAAAAGAAGCTTATTTAGGCGTTAAAACATATCCCAGTAGCAAAAATTATTAAGACCTAAGCTAAAATGTATTCTCTAGAAGAGAGTTATCGTGTCAAGACCGCATTTTTGTCTATGAAAGGTTTTAAACATGCGTTACTTTGGAATAGACATTCTCTTATGTTTCATCTAACAAAAGAGTTATTGAATTGTTACAAAAAGATATCTATGGAAATCTCTTTAAAGCTTAAATTCTTCAATTTAGCATATACTTTGCGACAAATGAATATCATTTGTTATACGAATTATACGTCTATTATTTTGCATAATTACATTTGCTTAAATCAAAGAGTAGAGGAGACTCAGAGATGTGTCAAGTGAACAAAAAAAGCGCCAACTGACTGTCAAAATGTGATGTTAGTTCGCACTTATTTTCAGATCGTATCTGTCAAATGTCAAACGTTATATAAATATAATAACGATTGAAAGTAAAAATATATATGTGCGTTTTAATATCGTGCTTTTTCTCTATGTAAGAAAATGTGTAAAAAATGGCTATTCCAAAATTATAAACTGAAATTGACTTAAATTGTTAATTTTTTGGTTTATATGGCCTTGAGGTATCACTATTGCATAATCTATAGACTGTCAAAATATGGAAAAACCTAGATAACCCTTGCGATATTACAAAATAGCAGTCAAGCCTATGACGTTTGACAATTATGATTTTGATGTCAATTATTGATTTTACCCACTACACATTGACCGTTAATTACCCATAAATTGATTTAAATATCTCCAAATCCTCAAATAATTTGGATAGTTCCTATCGAAAAGGCTTTACTTAAAGTAACAAAATGCCCTTAAAATAATCGTTAAACAATGTCAATTTTATATTTTATAAACAATTACTGAGTAACTAAATTAACGCGAGGTCAAACTTAACTATGTTCACGTGGATTTCTAATCACATTTTCACTTTAGTTTTTAGGGGAACTTTCGGTGTCTGAAGTTGGTCGATAAAGGTTATTCCGGAACCTTGCTGGCGAGCTTCAGCGTTGTGCGTTCCATCTTTGTACGTCTTGGTTATGCCTGAAACGAAAAAAAAAATATTTAAAAATATTCATCAAATTGCATTCTAATAGATTATTAAAAGAACGTCATTGGGTGAGTTCAAGGTATGTTATGATTTCCAGTGACCACTTAATGCGGTATGGAGCAGAAACATTTCTAGGTCTGTTTCATAAAAAAATAAATATTGTTTCCTCACGATGTTTTTCTTCCTTATGTATTTAAATACTTTTTAAATTTTTTAATCATCACGAATTTATCCCTATAAATATCACTATCCAACACATCCAGTAGTTACGATTAAAACTAAATTCCATCTACAACTAACTATATATAGACAGAGAACATTCGTTTATAATGTCAGATAAAATTACTTAATTTACCCATTGAATAGTAAAATAACGAGCCCCATTACAGTTAAAAGACGTAAGCAATATAAATACCCGAATTCAAAGAGACTGACAAAGATTTTAGTAATCCCGATATAATTTTCGCAACGCGTCTCGATGTGGATTATCAGCGATTCCCGTTTGGTAGTTTCTGCTGAGTTCGTGGAGTGTAAATCGTAACCTGCCCGCCACGGCGACGCCAGTTCCCCGCTCCCCGCTACCCACCTGACGACCCCTAGTGATGGGGAGGTATCGATTTTTAATTCGCTACTTTTCGACGATTTCACGAAATATTATCGCTGATTAAAAATTATAGAATATATGTTTTAACACAAGCTTAAGCTTGGTTGCTGCTATGCATGAGTGGCTAACACTTTACTCTAAGTAATCTACCTGATCGTTTCATTGTTCCTCGCTCTCGTTCTACATAAAAACAGTATGACTGAACGACTAACTACTGAAGCGACTTAAATGTATTTTGTAGAATTTAAAATTAAGCAATATTAGATAAGGTAAGGAAATATAAACCAACAATATAAAGAATATATAAGTACTTAATTACTATTTAAAATTAATGGATAACTATATTATTACTTTCAACTATATATAACTTAGTAAGCACTAGATCCAGTGCGGCCAAACGTCTCTATCATGTTTTAAGTTAAATAAGTTAGAACAAGTTCAATTCATTGACGATATTGAGCACTTGAATATCGATAAGTCGTCATTCGAGGGCTCAGCCCTAACAAACCACGATAAATCTGTCGCATATTCAGCAATGTAACGGACTTTCTCTGCGTTCATTGCTCAGAATAAAGTGTGTTCTTAATATGTGATGGAGATAATTGGCGTCGCCGAAATAAGGCCAACATACCACGTAAATGCGACCTACCTAGTTCCCAGATTTATTACGTGAATATTTATCTAGAACAATCAACTTTTCGTATAAAACTTGTCTGCGAACGCGAAATATTACTTCCAGACTTTTTGGATTAGAACTAATGCTATCCTAGTTTTTTGGACTTTTTGAAGGATTATGGAAGTGATTTCGTTGTATAACCAAAGTGTATGTGTTTGTGAGAGATTTTATTTACGTACGTATATTTATTATTGGCCAAATCTGGTTACAAAGCGGTTTCCGTTACGTTTGTAATTATTAAACTAGTGTAAGTCTAATTATGGTATAGAATTTCCAATTTGGTTATGCTATTTAATTTAATTTCGTTATTTTGATTAACTGATACAAAATCAGGATTTAATCTCTGAATTATTAATAAAGAAAACGGGTCAGATATTCAAATATTGATAATGATACAATTTGCGAATTTTTTCATGACAATAAATTCGGGACCGGATGTGACGGGTTATAAAGCCTGCGCCGTTGGTTATAGGGTGATTCCGGTTGGGTTGGGGAGTTTCAGTAAATTTATTCACACTATAGTTAGGGTTGTCAATATATATTCGATATTAAGGCATTGAATCAAAATAGTATCGTATACGTAGTGACGTTTCAAAGCTATTAATAAAATACTATACACGAACATGTCAAAACGTTATAGAAAATTACCTTAGTTTAAGCCATTCATCAGTATTGTAGAAAATTAAGTCAAAAATTAGGGATTAATTATGTCTAATTAGACATAATTATTGTATCTAGGCTAGATTGTAATTCATGTAAAGTCGCTCTCTTTTTTGTAAGAAAAACAAGAAAAATAAAATACTATAGTATGATTAAAATAATGTAGTATTTCCTAAGTTTTTAAGTATTAAATAGACTAACAAAATGAGCTTTTGAATACGGTCAATTTACCTTTATACGTAATTTTTAGTTACTATTAATTTCCATATAAGATGACACGTATTCATCTATATACAAGCCATCCCCTTTTAATAATATTATTGTAGCCATAAAGCAAAAGATTTGACAATTCTTTTTAGCGTTGGCAACCCTGTTTAGAACTCGACGCCCTCTTAACACTGTCGTTATTTAGGACGTGTTTCCTTTATAGTACTATAACTAAGATTTCGATTCTCTAGGTCAAATTTTATAGGCTCGAATTTTTATTGTTCCCCGTATTAAATGGTATGGAACGGAAGGGGCTATCAAACGATATTTCAGCGTTCAGTTTATTCTTTGCTCTTTTGAATATATTTTCTTTTAATCTTAGTAAATCTCAGACAGTTGATGTATACATATATAATCTATATAAATACAATTTAAGCGCGAAATATGTTGCTAAAAACTGGAATTATTGAGTTTTTTTTTTAAATTTATTCCTTGAACTCTGTGGAAGGTTTTTATGGAGAGAAAATAAAGAAAAATATTTAGTACTTAGGTTCTTATTCGGGAAAAGTGAACAGTTTCCCCGGGTTAGCATAGAAAATTGGTCCATATGTTGATATGTAGCAACTAAAAAGTTAGACTTAGTAAAAAATCATATGAAGGCGAAACGAAGTTTTATGTTAGTCATTTAGTGTGACAGAAATTTGTCATTATGGTAAAAATGAAATTAAAAATATATTGTATCATTATCCCAGGTACCTACATCCCTGCTGCATCGACAGATTGAAGGATGACCTGCTGCAGCTGATAGCCAGCAAGTGGAACAGGACATTTACATATTTTGGAGGCTTAATTATATCTTGGGTCGCAGAGTGTGAATCCAATTATAAAGAATAAAAATTGCTCTATATTAAGGATAATTTTAAGTTATCTAGAAACCTTAAACAAATTTAAAAAGTTTGGTCCCTGTGGCAGTGTACCTTTAATGTGGCTTTCCTCGCTGAATCCCGATACTTACACAATACACACTTATTCTTAGTTACATTAGGTATGTTCTTATTACATTAAATAGTGAAATACTAGTACTAGGACTTCTATAAAAGTGAACTCTTACAAAATTTTCTTCGCAATTTTTTTCCATCTTTCCGCTCTTTCTCTTTTCCCACCATCCTGCGTATAAAATTGCTTGTAAACGTTCGCTTGTAATCCCTAGAAGCTGGCTTTGACCCTGGTATTTAAGTGATCAATATAGCGAAGTAGAGCGAAGAGTTTTTTTGAATTTATTTACTTTGCTTTAGGTAAAAAAGATTTATGATAACCAAGTTTGGTTGCATTTTCATGTTATGTACGTTAATGCAATGGCCAATGGACGTAATATCAGATACTCTAGATTTTGTTGATTGTGGTCATGGCTCTGATAAGAATGGTGTAATTTACAATCTCGAGTGTATTTCGGATACGGTATAACGGTTTTGAATTTTCTGACTAAATGTTATAATTCACTGGAATTAATACTTTACAAGATCCAATTCCAATGAGCTTAATGACGCAACAACCATTTTAGTCTGTGCCTCAGATTTCTGTATCTATTTATTGATCATTTGTCAATCTAATAGGCAAGTAGGTGATCAGCCTCCTGTGCCTGACACACCGTCGAATTTTTTGGATTAAGCCAAGCCGGTTTCCTCAAGATATTTCCCTTAACCGTTCGAGCGAATGTTAAATGCACACATATACCTCAGGGATGAGAGTCGCACGCTGAAGCCACTAGGCCAAAAGGGCTCTAATGATGAGGAAAGTAGATTTTGAATTTTTTTAACATTCGCGAACGTGGTATGAAAACCCAATATTTTATATTGAAGTAAATAAGCAGGCAGGTATTTACAATTCGTAGAAAAAATAAGATTTATGTATGATTTTTTGATAATTAAACTTAAATAAGGATTAGTTTGACAATTTCAAACTATCTCTGATTCTTTAAGCTGTTTTATAGCTACGGGAAAGCTCTGAAACTTTTTCTATTTATTATTTATATTATGCTGTGGTTTTCTCTATATAAAAGACACTTGAACAGTGTATTGAGGTAAAAACTGTGAATTATATCATTTGGAGTGTTGTACAGTCATAGCAAGTTTCTTCGGGCACAGTATATAAGATATTCAGTGTAAAATTCATGGTTGAGCTCAAAGGTGAATAATTGTCTATGATCAATGAACGAAAGAAACCAAATATGATTTCTATGCTTGTATAGGATTTCAACTTCTTCACATTGTTAGCGTCTTACGCACTACAAATAAGAATCAATCTACTACTTGGATTTTATAAACTTTCTTAAATGGTTATTCAAAAATCAATTGTATTCACTTTACGTTCTGAAGTCTGTGAAGGCGTGTCTGAAGCAACTTGTTGCATGAGGGCGGGGCGACCACGCCTTCCGCCCAGCTAACGTGGTATGGTTAATGGTTTAGATTTTTCTAAGACCTATGTTAAGTGAATGGATAAAGCTATTTAGGAATGAAGTGCCAATGGCATTCTATGTAATAAAATTTGTAAACGAGACGAAACGACAAGGCATCGAACGAAGAACGTCAGCAGGAGTCTTAGCTTTCTTCGTTTGGTTAGTCTTTAAACGTAGGCTTAAGTAACGTTTATAAGTAATCGTATATGTGTTTCTTCATGATAGTAAAAGTATAAAATAAATAAAATGTGTACAGTAAATACTCTATGTTCTGCTCATTGGGCTCTTGTGATGAGCAAGTAAACAATTTGATACGCCAATTTAATTTAAGGTTGGTATTTAAAAGTTTTAAAAGATGTTTTCGTTTTATAAATTAGAAATATAGACAGGTTAGTTTACATAAAGGAAATTGTGTGTTAATTAGTAGTTTAAGTCAAAACCTACTAAACATTTTAATACGATATCTATTAAAATTCTTCTACTTCAACTAAAGCTATACTTGCATTTCATTACATAGAGATCTTTTAGATAATTGAAACAATGTAACATGACGTATAACATTTGGACTCTTTTAAATTTTTTCTAGTAAGAAATATATGGTAGCATTGTATTCCTTTTAACGACTTGCACTCGATCTAAGTCTATAAATAAAACATAAATCTGGTCTGGCCTTAAAAGGTTGAAGCGCCACTGATTTCTGTATCTGTTTCATGATCATTTGTCAATCTAATAGGCAAGTAGGTGATCAGCCTCCTATCGAATTTTTGAAGTGAAACTTCTTTACCGGGGTTGGAAAAAAATTTAGTGTAACATTTTTTCGTTACGCGTCACATTTTTCCGTTACGCGCCATGTTGCTTTTTGAAGTAAAACTTCTTTATCGGCGTTGGAATGAAAGTTCTTTATCGACGTATGGGAGAAATTTTGTAGCAAATCATCACGTTTTTCGGTTCCGCGCCATCTTTTTCTTGTCCCTACCACGGTTGATCCGAAGAGATTCGAAGCCATTAATAACAAAAATATATAATAACGATAACAATGATAGTAATAATTCTATTACAATTAATGAAATTCTTTAATAATCTTAGTAGTAATAAGGTAAAATGAAATAATTGTATTAGTATTCATGTCTTTGATAATAAAAGCCTTTTGTTAAACTTTATTTAACCAATTTCGTTAAGTTGCATATAGTAGATCATTTTTCGAAAAATAAGGTCATAAAGAAGTTTCACTTCTTACGTGTGTACACCTAGTACACGCACACATTTTTTTTGTCTAAGGCAAGCCGGTTTCCTCAAGATGTTGTCCTTCACCGTTCGAGCGAATGTTAAATGCGTACATAGAAAGAAAGTCCATTGCTGCACAACCAGGGAACGAACCTACAACTTCAGGGCAGCATATTTGCTGTTATTGATAAAATTACTTAAATATAGTTATTATATAACAAAAAAAAAAATACAAGTGGCGCTATAACCCTGTATCTGGTTTGATCATTTGCATTTTCTATCGACAAGTAGGGGATCAGTTTTCTGTGCCCGACACACGCCGTCTACTTTTGGGTCTAAGGTTTCGCGAGTGTTATAAATATCGCTTCATAATAATATACTTGACTCGAGTTATGTAACCTAACATTAATTAACTTACACATATGTATGTATTTATTTCAGTTAGTCATTGGACGCGCAAACCAAATGTTAGCAATTATCTTACGCTTGTAGCTAATAAATTATAAAACGTCAGTTTAGTAATAAATGAGCCCTTTAGTTTTTCATACACTCATAAATTGTAACATAACATTCTCATTACCGATAATGTCCAATAGGTCGACTACACTTATATTCTTTTTTTTTATATTTAAGTCTTTATCTTGCAATCAGTCAGCTAGACTATGAGCAGATGTGTTGAGAGCTGTTAGCTATATTCTTTATAGGATCTGTCACTTAGATTTAAGAACCCATACATACGATGGGTCAAGTAATTTTTGAAGTTATACTTCTTTAGGCGCGTTATGAAAAATTGATGAGAGTGAAATTTTACGATGCACGCGCACCGTTACACAAAATTAACAGAATGAAGTTGCCCACGGAAGATGCTACGGCATTGGACATAATGTAAAAACAACATTCGAATAATAATAGAATTTATGTTACCCTTAATGTAAGAGAATAATAATAAATATTTTAATTTTTCAAATGTAAACTGAAATTTATTGACTATTATGACTCCTTTGCCAGTGTTTGATTATTTAATTGTAATTATTTTTTTGCATGCAATCAAAAACTATTTTTTTATAATGCCAAAGAAGTATAACTTCTTACGCGCGTACATAAGTACACACACCCTTTTTTTTTGTTAGCCCAGCGTCGCAACCCCACTTCCCCCAATTTTCAGGTTGTAAACGATTAAAGACAGTTGACACTTAACTTCAAACAAAGAGTTTCATTTATTTGAACATCCCTCCAATAACCGCTACCGAAGTTAATTCTCGTCAATTATCCTTTATCATTAACACATCATGTTACGCATATAAACGAGAATGTATCGTATTACAGCAAAATAATTTGGCCGGTAAAGTACATTATCTATGTGTATATATACTTAAACATAACCAAGGGGTAGTTATAAATACTTATTAACCTGTCGAAGTTCTAAGCTAAGTAATTACTGATTACGCATAAAAAATATTCACCAAGCTCACAAGCTTTTCAAAGCTTCTTTGTACCATAAATAGTATAACACAAATTAAAAACTCTCCACCTGCTATGCGATAATTATTTTAAGTTACACATGCGCTTTGCTACGTTATAAGTTGTCCATTTTTTTCTAAGAATCGCTAAATGGGTTTAAGGACTCGTAATAACTTTATGTACTTCGTTAGAATGTAGAAAATGTAAACAAAGGGTCCGTACTATGGCTATATGTATCAATAAACGTAGTAAGGATTGGGTTCGCGTACAAAATCTGAATTTCGCCTAAGCTATTGGAAGTAACAGAGGTGTGCGTTCGTTTTTGTAAAATTCAAATTCAGGGGGCATGATAATAAAATAATTTAATTTTTAATATATCTAGCAGTTGCTATCAGTTTTGTATCACACAGCCGTTGACTTATTTAAGCTATCGCGGAATATGCTTAAAAAATTATATCCATAGCGCTAAATCACCTGCATCATGAGCATACCCCACAAACTCACCCTCACGTACACTACGCTCCCTTTTACACCATCACACAACACAGCCGAATTAGGTATTACTTAGTTTAATGCATTTAAGATTTTTTATTGATTTGTTTTTTATGCTATATCTTAAGTATAATTATTTTTTTTAAATATAATTAAGGTATTGGCTGTCTAGTAGGATTACGAAATAAATGAAAAACGGACCATTTAACATAAAGCTCGATAAATTTTTTGTCTCTTTATATGCAATTTGACACTTGATGCTTGAGGTATTTAAGTTTACGAAATGGATAGTAGATTTACATCATGAATGTACCATTTCGAAATTTCAAGTTAAATTTGTAAATTAAAATTTGTGACTTTCCAGTGAGGCTCACGGCCAAGCCGCGCTGCGATTGCAAGTCTTATCTTAGTGTCCATGGCGAGCACTAAAATATCTTTTTATATTTATTTTATTTATTTATAAAAGCTTGCCAACTCTCGGCACACTGATACATTGATAAAAGAAAAATAAAATATAATGTTTATGTCAAGTACTTACAGGCAAACATAGCATGTAAGAAATATTAAAAATAAATTAAGCAAAACAATAATATAATTTAAATGAACTTTAAACGAAAATCGCCTTTAATGTGTGAGGGGAGCAACTATGGATATCCAGAGCCAGCTCGTTTAACAGAATGCTCTTTATTCTTTCTTTACTTTTATTGGAACGAAGTTCCTTATCGCGCGTTGTGAAAGGGGGTTAGACGGAATAAATTCTTACGAAAAGACACTTTTTTGCTATTTGCTATTGTAATACACCGGTTCTCGCCCGATCACCGAAGCTAAGCAACGTCGGGCGAGGTCAGTACTTGGATGGGTGACCGCCTGAGAACACCTCGTGATGTTGGCTTTTTTTTTTTCGTCGTAAGATTGGTGTCGAGAAAATTTATCAGACTGTTATAATACCAATTAACATATAAATTAATCGAAAGGAATTTCGTTCCATCCGGGTGTCCCTTGACACCTCTAAAGTTTTTTATTTCTTTCTTAATGACAAATTTTAGAGTAACCAGCCAATAAATTCAAAATATTATAACGGCGCTCGGAGACATTGTCTCAGAACTTCGTACTATAACGTTATTGAAATTAATTTTGGCGCAAATTCCACCGCAGAACACTTGCCAGACATAATTTGTACTTGCAATTAGTATTTTGGTTATAATTCGCTAAAATCGTTTGTAGAGCAAGATCCCAGGGCCGCCAGACATCACGTATTTTCTGACGGATGAAATGTGGACGATTGGGTAGTGTTAGTATGTACTATGATCGTATGCCTACCTGCTAGCTTGGTCAAACGGCCAATTTCCAGGTATCAGGTAATCAAGGTACACAAAAACATTACTTACTTCACGTAAATTCTCATGGCTGATTTTTATATATGTTTTCGAGTGTATAGTTAAAAATAAATTGTCAATACTCCCAGACACTTTCCGTCGGCCATATTGCTTAACAGACGCTTTCAGGGTCTCAAAATAATTAGTCAACTTCACGTAAATTCTGACGCTCCATTTTTATATATGTTCATCCGACCACTATTTTAAAAGCTTTGACAAGAAGACAGACCGATCCAAGGGGCCAATCATCCCCTAAACTAAATTTTAATATCTCTATGAGTGAGAGAGCATTATCTACGCGCATGAGACTGAGTGAGACCGACTGCGCTGTTAAAGCCATGAAAATTACTTGAACAGATATTTTATAATTTTTAGAACTTTTGTTGACCAGTAAATTGTAGCAACAAAAATAAGAAAAAAATTGACACATAATAAATAATACTAAAGTTAGCCGACATTTTTTTTTTTTTTCAATTTATTAATTAGAACTAAAAAATATTTTTTAAAAATACCACTTATATTTAAATAGCAGCAATTTTTTTAATTAATTATTTATTGGAAATTTGGAAACAAAGTGGAAAAATATTAATTCTTCAATATTTCTTAACAGTGGCTTTTAATCTTCATTATCATCATCATCAAATATCAATCTTGAAATTGAATATCTAAATCGTGATCGTCATCATCAGCATTATCCTTATTTTCTTCCTCTGTAAAAAACAAGTTAAACAATGAAGGTCTGAAAAAACTAAAAAGATACAAATAATATGAGAAACGAAAATAATTTACCTGATTGTTCTTCCAGCGACTCACTGACAAAACCCGGTAATTGATCTCCATCGAACCAATGAAAATCATATTTACCATCTTGTAGTGTCCAGCCATTGTTTTCGGGGTTGAAAATATTTATCATCTTCATACTTGCATTGTTCCAAAGCTAGCCCGTCGAAACTGTTGCCAAAGCTCACTTTTACAAGGTGGTAAGTTACAGGCATCGAAGTTTCTTAAATTCTTTCGATTGAATTCTTCATTTATATCAGATATCATGTATGTAAATGATAAACAATAGTCTGGCAGCATCTACATCAATTATTCCAGGAAAATTGTAAACATCACAGATAAATTTTTGTATTATGTTGAATACACGTTCTTCTTCATCTACATCACCAACAAAATCCAACGTACCAAAACGGTGAAATGCTTTGTTGGTACTCTTAATTTTTCTTCAAAATATTAAACGGCTTTTGCTTGCCCTTTTTGAATAATAATAATTTTTCAAGTAATTTTCATGGCTTTAACAGCGCAGTCGGTCTCACTCAGTCTCATGCGCGTAGATAATGCTCTCTCACTCATAGAGATATTAAAATTTAGTTTAGGGGATGATTGGCCCCTTGGATCGGTCTGTCTTCTTGTCAAAGCTTTTAAAATAGTTGTCGGATGAACATATATAAAAATGGAGCGTCAGAATTTACGTGAAGTTGACTAATTATTTTGAGACCCTTAAAGCGTCTGTTAAGCAATATGGCCGACGGAAAGTGTCTGGGAGTATTGACAATTTATTTTTAACTATACACTCGAAAACATATATAAAAATCAGCCATGAGAATTTACGTGAAGTAAGTAATGTTTTTGTGTACCTTAATTACCTGATACCTGGAAATTGGCCGTTTGACCAAGCTAGCAGGTAGGCATACGATCATAGTACATACTTACACTACCCAATCGTCCACATTTCATCCGTCAGAAAATACGTGATGTCTGGCGGCCCTGGGATCTTGGACCATTGGAGATGAGCAATAAAATAATAAAACCGTTAGCGCGGCAATGTCACGTAATCCAATTTGTGCCGGTCGACATCGGCGAAGAATGCTAAAACATTCAACAAAATTATAACAAGCCCCTCGTGGTGACTCAAATTTGGCAATATTTCGAATACACTTTGCACGACTAAAGCAAAATTTTATATAAAAATACACTTTGCGAGATTAATCTAGTTAGCTACGATATTTTGAATTTAGAATTTCAAAACTATATTTAATTTATATTTGTTTCAACAACGTCAAGCAAGTTGGTAATATTAACTATTCTTTTATTATAAGGTTGTAGGTGCGAACCCCGGCTTTGCACAAATGGATTTTCTGTCCACATGTAACGCTCGTACGTTGAAGGAAAACATCGTTAGGCAATCGGTATGCCTTAGACCCAAAAAGTCGATGGTGCGCAGGCACAGAAGAACAGATACAAAAATCTTAGACCCAGACCGAAAGGGTTGTAGGGTTTTTTATAAGATACATAATATCACACTATAACCATATCAATGAGGAGGAATCTGTGGGGTAACTATAGAATATTTCTATGCAAGTAGTTAAAACATATGGATTATAAGAATCAAAATGTAGTAAAAATATGGAAAAATAATTTATACGCCAAAATATGAAACGTTCCACGCGTAAATCTAAACAGGATTGACAGGCATAACTATGTTGGCTCATTTAAATAACCGATAAAACTCGCCACAAGCTGTCAAGCTATAATGAGCCAGCCATTTGATATGCGCAGTTCATCGAGAAAACTTCGATGGAATGTAAAAATGCTTTATGTAAATCGTGTTGATCTACGATACATAAGATATAAATTAGAAAAGTTTTAAGGGTGAGATTTTGAAATTGGAGCGCTATCAAAGGTTACGAATTTTTGAATTTGGAATATTACAAAATACACTTTGGCAAGGAAACTTCTATAACGTGCGTATTTCCATAACACTTCAATATGTACTTTTTGGAGACTTTTCTGCGTTTATTTCACGTGACACACACACATACTTGTGTGTCTTTATCTCAATAAAATGCATTGCCAAGCGATTGGTACACATACAACTACCAATAAGTGGTAGTATAATTGGGAAATTTTACATACTAAGCTACTAAAAATACATAAGTACAGACTGTAGGTAATATATGGAAAATTCGAGAATAATAATTAAATTATCATCACGGCATTAGATAAAAAGAGCAAAGTCCATTTTATTAAGAAGGGGAATATAATGAATAAATTTGGTAAGGAACTAAGAACCCTCGTAACGCAATTGAAAACTTTTAACAAGTGCCGAGAAATCGTGTGTAAAGGTGGGACCTACCTAATTACGTCGCCGCCCGCCCAGAATACAAGATGAGTTTGGAAATTTAAACGGCTCTTTATGAAAATCAGCTTGTTAATAAAACGTCGACTTCAATTACGAGACGTTTCTTACGAATATTAAATTTGTTTAAATATTTTTTTAAATAAAATTGAATTTATTCATATATATAGCATAGTACCTTTAGTTAGATAATTCTGCATTTGCATTTAATGCGAGTTCTTAAAACGAAAACATAAGAGAAGAACTGGCAATACTGCCCCGACGACTTTTAAATTGCATTTTTATTTTAGAAGGTTCTTCTTACAAGAAGTTGTAACCCTTACTCCATTACATCATACACCAATTGATCATAACAATAAAAGCAAATGTCAAGGCTCTATCAGCAGAAACCATGGTGAAATAGGAGCAATCACATTAAGTTCAACAGACATTAAAGATGAAGCACGTTTGACATCCTACTATTATAAACGCGAAAGTTTGTATGGATGGATGTTTGTTACTCTTTCACGTATAAACTACTGAATGGATTTTAATGAAATTTTACAAAAATATAGCTTATACATCAGAGTAACACATAGGCTACAATTTATAAAGATATTGTGTGAATTGTCCAAAATATCAAGTAAGTAGGAAAAAATCTACCATCTGCGAGCTATTCTGGCGTGCGCTGCCAAAACCGCTAGACTTACACATATGTAATGTAAATTAGGAGCCAATTAAAAGCCCACCACATTATATATCTATATCTTATGTGTAAGCCATTATAGCCAAAATAGTGAACCATAACTAGAATAAAAATTGATAATTTATTTTAAATGCACATTTGGTAAGTAATAAATTGATTACTAAATGAAAATAGATACTTTTATCGCTTCTGGTATTTAAAGTAAATAAAATATATCTTTCAGGCTACAATATTTGACGAATAATATTTTTTTCTTTTGCTATGAATAATTAATATCAATAATTCAAATCCGACCAATTATCCACCAATGTTACAAAATCCAGTCGAATATATATAATATACGTCATTTTTGTATGTTTTTCATTTTTTTTTTGGAATGGCAATATTTCAATATCAAATTTTAATAAAATCCTATCAAATATTTATCTGCTAATACCCTGACCAGAACTGTATCCTCGTAAAGTTATGTCAAAATTATACTACGCGTAAGAAGATTCCTCCAACTTCGATTTTGTTCCTTTTGGAGTAGAGACTCTTGGGCCGTGGGGTTCAAGTTCACAGGCGCTAATTAAAGATTTAAGTTGGCGTCTGGTAGATAGTACCGGTGGCTCCAGAGCTTGTGCTTTTCTTGCTCAATGGATAAGTTTCGCAATACAGCGAAGAATCTCTGCCGGCATTAAAGGTATACTGCTTAGGGCCCAACTTTTAAAATTTCTTTTAATTTTCTTTTTATTAATTTTTAAATTATTTTTATTATTACTATGTAGGTTAATAAAATTTTAAATACTGTATATTTGATTGTTATGATGACCAATAAATTATACGCGTACAATGACAATATGGTAAATTAATTGTAAATTTCCACACCATTTAACACTTTAAAATTAAGAAAAATACCAACCCCTTAAAAACAAGTCATTAACGCCTTGAGGTATGGTTTAGATTTTTTTCGTTATTCTGCGACGATAACTCCAGGACGGAAAAATTATATGATTAATTATCGGTGGGTCTCATTAGCGCGCAAATGCGACCGTTCAGTGGTAAAATTGAATCACGTCCGCGTTCAATACAAATCTAATTATATTCATACCGAACAAATGACGAGCAGTTTTCTATAGAAATAATCCAAACCGCTGGTTTAACTATAGTAATTAAGGCGACATAATTATCGGAACGGTTTAAGTCATTTTACAAATAATTACCGCTTGTTAGCGTTAAATTCTAGATGATTCTTACACGCGTAATAAAAATATGACTTATCATTATGAATTATAGAAAGAATATGTAATTATTAAAAATCTTTTTGGCAAATTGGGATAAGCTTTATCTGCTGTATAAGCAGATATCAAAAATAGCTCCTACGCTCAATTGACGAAATAGGATTACAATATCGAATAATTTAATTTCCGCGTAACGGAAAAGTACTTTTATTAATAGAACATTTATTTCAAAAATGGAATCTAAAAACTAAGGGAGTCGTTAGTTTCCTTTGTACGAAAATAATTGTCGTTTTACCAATGGCGCGTAAGAAATTTTACATCTACATAATTTCTGAGCAAATCGTAACAATACACTGTACCGCGGAATATCAAACTATGCCGCTATCTCCATATTCCTCACGTGTCATAATCCACGTACAAAGACGAGAATATGAGTGACGTAGCTATTTTTCGTAATTTGCGTCGTAAACTTGAATGAGACAAAATCATGGCCTCGCCTTGGATTTTTTTCTTGTCTCAATGGGTTTCGGTAATGCCCCGCTCGACGATAGAAAAAATTGTGCTACATATAAAAATACTGAGTTAATCAAACTCTTTTTTTACTTGTGGTATTATCGTCAGAAGGACACGGAAAATTGTTTGGAAAATGAGTTTCATGTGTCTAACTAAAGTCGTATTTATATACAATCTTTTATGATATGATAAAATGCTCTTTGTCGTTCCATTTTACCGAGTTTTCACTCATATTTGATAATCAATGTAAACCAAATAAAGTAAATAAAACCGTACAAATAACATTAAAATATACATTTGTTATGTTTAAAACATAACAAACAGTTTTTTTAATTAGTTAAAAAACTGTTGTAAGTAAATATCTGTTAAAATAATTAACTGTTGAAATCGAGCTTTCGTCAACTGTCATTTTCATAAAAAGGTCTATCCACAGACACCGATACGACCTCCCATGGATAGCTTGTATCGACAGATGGTTATTACAATCCGTAGATTGGTTATTGGCACACTTGTTACAACATTTGGATTCAGATTACTATCTCAGATGGTGGATTATGGATTGAGATAGGTTACTGGGTTCGGGCGTTAGCCAACATTGCTCATTACTAATACACATATTATGTATTTTACGGTAGCGTTTAATAGTTTGTCAAAGTCATGGTATTTATCTTAAAATCTCCTCTATTTATATAAAATTTTGAAGTAATAAATCTTTAAAAAGCGCAGACGCTATTAAACTAACTTCCTATCAAGACACGGGAATGAGGTCAGGACGTCCGCGGTATTTTCACGAAACAACGGACTCGAAACGTTCAAGTTATTGGATTGCTGAAACTTCCACAGATTATCGCTGATACAACGAGAGTACGATTTATTGCAGCTGTATTCTTAACTGTTCTATTGTTAGATTTATTGTCTCATGTTACAAACTACCGACTAAATGTACCAGCCTCTCACAAGTGTGAAGAGGCTAATTTAAAACTTTGTGTAATAAGACTTTGTACGACTAAGAGACTAGTGTTGGTCTAATGGCTTCAGCGTGCGACTCTCATCCCTGAGGTCGTAGGTTCGATTCCCGTACACCAATAGACTTCCTTTCTATGTGCGCATTTAGCATTCGCTCGAACGGTGAAGTTGGACGTTTCTAAAGTTTTATATTGATATTCCTACATAACAATTAACAACTAATCATAATATTACAAGGGGGAGCATATACCTGGTGCCTTGCAGTTATTATGGAAATTGTATTCGTTCTTACAAAAACTCCCAAGTGAAATTAGAGAATTGTCACTGAATAAATTCAAAACTCCCGTTAAACGTAAATTAATCAATGAAGCTTTTTATACATTTGACGATTATTTAAATGATGGGATTGATTTCAAACAATTTGTATGGCTCAAAACTTGGCGATTAAAGAGTGGCGAAGAGTTTCTTGCCAGTTCTTGCCCTTGACTTGCAAACAGTAAATGTAAATTTAGAATCAATTTAACATCTTTTCGTTGACGTTCATAAGTGTACTTATCTATATGAATAAAGTTATTCTGAGTTTGAGTTTATTAATGCACAATATTCTTTATAAAAACTGGTCAGTAACGAAGCCCATTAAACAATAATTACATACAGACGTAATGTAATACGGATGTTAAGGTCCAGCCATCCCCAAGGACACCTGATTACGTGCCTAAACTAACAAGTCGAATATACTCCTATACAAAGGCTACGTGATTTAAAGTTTACATTGCGATAGTTAATCGTGGAGATGTTTTAAATGATAAAAAGTTACGAAAATAGAATCCGAAGTAGTTTTATACTATTTGTTTCTACTGCACCTAACATATTTTGATTGTAAATAGTGTATGTGATCGGAATTTTTCATTTTTTTTTTAAATTTATTTAAGCATATTATAATAAAATCATGATATGTTACGTTAGGAAACCACTGTGGTTTGTATTATTGTAACCATATCATTCTTTTTAGCGCGACAAATGCATATAAAAGTAGTTTTTCAACTTACTTTTTATGCTGGTAAACGTTAGGCTATCTAATAAGTTAACACAGTTAGTGGGTAGTCTTAACTTTTTATGTCTTCTCGAAAGTGCTTGTCTAAGGGAGCGTTCAAGTATTACGTCACGCAATTTTTGGAGATTATTGACCGCCCCTCCCTCCCTTACATAGGGTAACGCGCCGTAACGTTTTTCTGTACCCAAATATAGTAAAACGTTTCGTGATCACCTAGTAACTCTTTATACCTAAAAGTTACCATTATGTGGTGTAATGTACTGGAAAGTCGAAAATAATATTAAAAATAACGCGTAATTTAATCCCCGCCTCGCATCGTAACGTTTTACAAAAGGGGGGGTCCCCCCCAAAATTCGTTACGTAATACTTGAACGCTCCCTAAAAGACATTTATTTACTTTTTCTATACAAGTAAATGATATATCGTGCCGGTTTCCTCACGATGTTTTTCTTCTCAGTACGAGAAGAGATACAAGTGAGAGAGAGCAAGTGTTTATATATACATATTACGAAGTGATTTGGTCATCCGGGGCTCAAACGCAAGACCTAGTTTCGCACTCATAACTTTTTAAAGACTTTATTGACAATAAATCTTTAATTTACAGGAGGCACGAATAACAAGCAATTTAAACGTAAAAACAAATAAATAAAAAAAAGTATGTAATAATAATAAAATTATGAATACATACTATTTTTTATTTTTATTTATTTGCAAAGAGAACAACTAACCTTCTGAAGTAAAAAATGTCGTCCCGCCCCCTCCATTTACTAACACTAAAACAATTGACACTTGTCCATATAATTATTAAAACAAACTACGCAACAATAAAAGTCTTATTCAATGAACCCATGAGGGCGCCACAGTGTATGGGGTTCGTTGACCACCACCAGAAAGAGTGGTGGGGACCGGGGGGGCGGGTGCTGCGAACTGGCTTTCGGCTTCCGCTGCCATCGCTGTGTGCTGCTGGGGGAAGTTGAAGTCCAGACTGCCGTCCATACTGAGTTCATGTTTGATGACCTGGAGAAATATTTTATTAGGTCGCTTGTATATAGCTGATTTGGTCGTAGTATCAATGGGACTCAATAATTGGATTACGCAGCACAACTGAGCTCTCAAAAAGAAATAATTTTCCCAAAGCTATACATTGTTACTCCCTAACAATGTAGATTTATCAACAGCGGACATTATATTAGACATTTAATTATAACATGGGAAGCATCCCCCCAGCAATGACGGCAAAACCGTTTAATAACCGTAAAAAAAAATGTGCCATTAGAAGTTCATAATATTTTTGGGCCAATCCTCAATATGATGCCGTTCTATGTAGCGAACATACTCGGTTCCATTTGTCTGAATATTCGAAGAAAGAATTGTTACGTAACGTACATACGTTGTAAGTACAGACTTGTAATTTACCTCATCAACGTTGCAGTCGAAGCTGTGTTCCAACGACTCTATATTAATATCCTCCGCGAGTCCAGTATTTAACGCTCCCATGATTTGACCCATCACAGTGGTTGGCCCCATCGCTCCAGTCTGCACCATCATGCCTCCGTTCATTAAGGCTGCATCTGACGTCGTCACCATTTGTGTACTATTTTCTGGGAAATAAAAAGTTATAATGAGAGCATATAAACCAGAACCCATGAGCCAGTTTTTTTAAATGAATCACACTAATATTATTATTTTATATTATTGACAGTAAAATAAATTTTATGAAAAAAATATATATTGATAAAATATGCATTACTGAAATAAGAATATTTCACATCACTGTAACTAGGATAAATCTCACCCCGCAACGTAACAATTTAATTATGAATTGAAATATGTTTCAAAAAGGCTTTTAATCGAAATTAAATTACAAAAAAATTCCCTTAGATTTAATAAGACAAACCTGTCTGCATAATATCAGCCGGGTCAGCAGGTGGTGGCGGTCTAACAAAGTGGTCTAACGCATGCTGGTGCGGGTGTGCCGGGTGCGCGGGAAACAGAGAGGCGCACGCGCAGCCGCCGTGCGGGTGTCGAGGACACGTGTATGCGAACCGGTAACTACCGCCCGATGACGATGATGACGTTGTTGGTACATACCTAAAGTATCATTCAATAACTATCACATTTCACGAGTCAGAAATAGTCCACACAGATAATTATAACCTTAAAATTTCATTAAATGTAAGGACACTATTAAAAATGTTTTGGGGTCTCTGTCAAGTGGTTAATTATTTGTTGTTACACTTGCAACTATTAAGAAGTGATACAGAAAATTTTTACACTATTTCGATTATATGCATCGATTTTAACGGAATTTTGCGCGTTTGATCCGATCAAGCGAGAAACAAAATTCGAACCCGCACTTTTAAATATTTATTAAACCAAAATACCTCATAACTGGTGGTCTGGAAAAACAATTATATGATAGAAAAAGTAAGCATACTAATAAAAGGCAATTTGATGCTAATTAAATATCGAAGCTAAAAGGTCAGTCTATTATGATACCTGATGGATTTTAATATGTCATTCTCCGATATAGAGCTGTATAAGGCAATCATAAATATGCATGACAATTTTATATCAGGCATCAGAACAGACGTGTTCGCAACAATGTATTGAGGCACTAAAATTCTAGAAGCGTCTTACGTATTCAAGAAAGGATCTCCATGTAGCTTCATGGAGTCAGCGAGTGTCCCAGCCAATTCGTCTTGTGTAAAATCTTGGTAGTCTGTATTTGATGTAAAATCCGCTGATCCGAAATCCGCTGATCCAAATTCCGTAGAACCGTAATCGGTTTGCCAATCAGGTTCCGTGTGTAATAGTGATGGGATTGGAGAGAGACGTCCACACGAAGACGCGTTAGACGATGCCCGCTGGCGGAAGTCTGGTGATAACTGAAAACTCGTGCTACTGCCAAAGCATTGAAGCGTTAAAATTATGGTCTGAATGACACAAAACGTGACTATAATTCACTTACTGATCATGATTATACCGCAGAGAATTTACTTATCACTCAGTCACTAAGTCAATGTACCCAAAACTTGCCAAAAGTAATCAGTGATCAGATTATATATTGATTTTTTTCTATAGTCACGTTTTTCTATACGTAGCAAATAATGAAAAATTGCTAAAGAAAACTTCTACGACCTACGACCGCCTACTCTAATAAATTCTATTACAATTCTTACGTATAATAAACGATGATTAATAATGGAAACATGCAAATCTAATGCCCCTATCAAGGCTCTCTAAGATATAATCTCGAATGCCAAATGAAGCGATCAACATAACGGGTTAGATGGTCAGCGAGAAATATATTTTATTACTACGACTTACTACACAAATGGTAAAGAATTGTGATAATACTAAAATCTAAACTATCTGACTCCACTATTTAATTACGATTTTGGGAGCGATTTCACGATTCGTACTGCTCTGTCAGCATTTGCGATAACTTTTAATACACTTGCTAAACTTGGAAGACGTTCGTTGTTAAAAAGATTTTGATCTACGGATGCTGAGTTGGCAATCGTGATTGCATTATAAAATTATTATACCTTTAAAGTCGAATTAGTATCGCAGCCCGAAACTCATAACCGTTAGTATTATTGGCTGACTGCCACAATTCTTTGGACTTTTATGCATCTGTGGTCTATATCAAAGGAAGCAACTAGTCTAGTTTCTACTGAATTTATAAGGCGTTTAATTCTGTGATATATTTACCTGGGTACTGGCGAATCGGGGAATATGTCGTGGCTCTCTGAGACAGAACTGCTGGGACTTGGCGTTGTGTCAGCTGTCATTCCATTCCTTAATGATTCGGGCTGTTGATTAAAACGATTAATGTCAAGACATGTATATTTATAAAATATTTATACAGATATAACTTTAGTATTGAAAAATAACATCATTTCATGCTTGTCTTTGCACTATATTACTAATGTAGAGTATGACAATTAGGGCTCGTTGTAGTTGGAATATTTAAATAAGAAACGACTACTACTAGCTTGGTAGTACATGTATTTAAGCCATAAAAATAAATCAGTGGCGCTAAAACCTTATTAGGTCTGGGCCTCAGGTTTCTGTATCTGTTTCATGATCGTTTGTCTAATAGGCAAGTAGGTGATCAGCCTCCTGTGCCTGACACACGCCGTCGACTATTTGTGTCTAAGGCAACCCGGTTTCCTCAGAATCCTTCACTGTTTGAGCGAATGTTAAATGTGCACATAGCGAGAAAGTCCATTGGTCCATCCGGGGATCGAACCTACGGCCTCAAGGATGAGAGTCGCAATTAGGCCGTGAATAGGCCGTGGTACAATGACAGTACCACGGTTTTGATAATGTGCTTTGTCGTACCTTCTTTTTAACCCGTCCTCTTCTCTTCTCTGCTTTCGACGTCTCCATTGAGAGCGCTCGTCTTCTGACTGACTTTCCAGGTTTGGCATCAGGGTTGATCATCCACCACGAAGACTTGCCCGTACCCTCATTCTGTACTCTCATGAACCGGTTGTGAAGGGATAGATTATGTCTAATTGAGTTCTGCAAAAAGAGAAAACAACAATTAGACCCTTAGCTTTAAAGTTTCATTTGTATTTGAGAAATGGGAATTAGGAAGTTTTTTGGTCTTACATTAATATAGTGTTCATTTGAATACGAAATCATATGAATTACTAACTTTTTTTAAATTTGATAATCACGTGTTGGAATATTTAGACGAGTAATTTAATAGTTGCGAACACGTTACCATTAGGCATAAACGGTATGTAAGAGAAAATTGTTTTCTTATTTTAAAATGGGAAAGGATTTTTGACTACTAAAATAGATTTAAAATAACGATAGGTAAACGGAAAATAATAAGCTAAGCGAAAGTATACGGGGTTATAAAAAGTTAAATAACTAGTGGCCATTTATGATTATGGCCATCGTTGACCACAAACCTCTATTTTAATTTCAACTCCAGTTCAAAGTTAGTGCAATAACGTGTCCTATCTCACACCGGCAATAAAATCTCACAACTTTTTCCGTTGAAAGAATAAAAGCAACCACAGCAACGAATGAAGTTTAGCAATAAAATAGTCCATAAATAATTTCTCTGCCCTCTGAGAACTGCCAGTATACGTAAATATAACAACTTTTCTCTAACATAATTCAAAAAACTCCATTTGATACTCGCTAATCTTCAATATAAACTTATAAACGTATCGGTGGAAGGCAAAAATAATGTTTTTAAGGCAAAACATAAAATACCATTTCCTCTATAATTCCTAATACTACGAGTAAGACCAATATTTAATACCACCAAAAGAAACAAAAGTATCGACCATATTATTTATCATTCCTAATACTAAGACAATACCACCAAAAGAAAAAAAAGCATAGACCATATTATTGCAATTGCCTCTGTCAATATTCCAGCCATTTTGGAGCTAACAGGCATCGCTAGAGATGGTAAGGGGCCGGATGGGATATCTCTTTGAGGATAGGACGGGCTTTGGTATGGGATGCTACTTGTGTAGCCCCGTCTCATCTTCCTCGGACAAGCATAAAATCTGGCGCGGCCGCAGAGCAGAAAAGAGGGAACGGCTCAAATATACGTAATATAGTATTTCCTTACTATTCAGGTTAAGAATAATGACCCGGCAAACGTTGATTTTTGTATGCTGTATCATAAAAAAATAAAAACAAAAAACAATCCAAAAAATTAAAAAAAATAATTGAGGTGGACAGTGGACACCCTTTATCACTTAGGGGGTTGAAAGATATACAGTAGCCGATTCTCAGACCTACTGAATATGCATATAAAATTTGATAAAAATCGATCAAGCTGTTTCGGAGGAGTATGGTAACTAACATTGTTACACGAAAATATCTTAATAAAATAAATTGGTGAACACACATGGCTTATCTCTCCCTAACTCTAAAGTCTTAACTTAGCTAGTAGAAACTCACATACATATTACTATTGCGTTTGTGTAAAATCTAATATTCAGACATTATATCATTGCCCCTTTATTGCGGTAAGTTCGGAAAAAATCAGAAGTGAATATTTCAGACGGTTTCACGGATAATTGAACGGGAACATTACATAATTTTATAAGGAAGTATTGCGTGGGTACAAGTATGAGACACGATTGATTTGCGATGTTATGAATCAGCTACCAAGGCTACCCTTTTCTCAGTTTAGTATAAGTTACTACCGCTCATTCAGTACAGTAAAACCTTTTTGGTTTTTTAGTAAAAACAAACATATCTACACTTGTCCGTTATCTGACGTCAGTAGGGTATTTACACATTTTCAAGGTATAGGTTGTGAAGTTTTTCGCTCGCTCTACAATTGTCGTATCCAAGATTATTTTTACAATCCAACAATTTCGTACGTAAAATATTTTTTGGGTGAGCTCTAAAGCACAAAATTATACAAAACCATCCAGTCCAACCAGTATTACGACTGACATGTATGGGTAGATAGGGGGAAGAAGGAATACATTTTATGCAATTTTGCCTTTTTCATTCTTGAAAAGTGTGAGCTGAGGGCACAGAGGTCAATTACTGGTTGGGGGCGCCGAACTAGGTGTTTTACTCTAGAATTTGTAAGTTTGGTACACCGAATGTACAATTACAAGTGAGAGGAGTCATAGACAAAATTTGTTGCAGACTTCTAATCTTTTTGACTTCTATGGGGTAGATAATAAAAATGCGGTTCCCAAATTTCCGCTCCAAAAATCTACCACCCTAGCCTCCAGCCTACTCAGCCTGCTGGTAAATCCCACACTCATAAACGTGGATAAATTTGCCAGTGGACAGTGAAGTATTATTATACGTTTGCGTGTTGTTCCCACGAGAATGTTAGTGCGTGCTCCTATTTCACCATGCCTGATAGAGGACAAATCTTTGTTTGTCATTTATTTCATTATTATTAATTACTTAAGATGTCATGTGGAACATGGTGTAATGGTTGCAGCTTGTGTAAAACAAAAAACTTGGCGATTAAAAAGTGGCGGAGAGTTTATTCTTCTCTTCCGTTCTACGCCCCTGATTTGAGAACTGGCAGTAAATGTAAAATTAGAAGCATTTCATATATATTTATTTTTTGACGTTCAAGTGTACATTCTGTTACCTATATGAAAATATTTTTTTTTAATTTGAATTAGAATTATATTATGTAAATCATAACTTCCAAATGAAGTTCTTTTTAAACTTCGTCTTAGGGGTAGAACAGAGAGAGAAACTAAGGTATACACAGTTGTATGGACAAACATTACAATGCCTCAAACATGAAGTTACGCTAACCAATTAATAGGGAATTATTGATATATATACAAACTTAACAGCAATATGCATTATAATAAACTACAAAGGAATTAAGATGTTTATCTAAGGCCACAGTCGACACATATATGGCTAACAACTTTATCGTGGCTGGTACAGAGCCATCTTTATAGAGACGGTTTCAAATAGACGGTAAAATCACAAAATATTAAAGACAATTATATGTGTTATACAGTTTACCAAGCATGAAAACGCGCGCAACAAATGACCTGTCCACGCTCTGATGGATTCGTCGCCAAATGCCCTCGCGATTATATACTATAGGTACATTACTTCTAAATACATTTTGTATGCAATAACGATGTATTTTTGGTGTATGTTAGGTTATATATGAAATAGCGAGTTGCCTTTGGTGCTTCAGATGTAACTGAACAGTTTCTGTTTTAGGCTTCTGTTCCATACGTCATACATTTTTGGGTGTCTTAAACCCTCGTTTTCAATGGTCCACCACCGTATGGGAAATTATACTATAAGTACAGAAAAATCTTTTTTTTTATTATTATATATTCGAGAAAACGTTTACTGTTGCCTTTCTTATGTCTAAGAAATTACTGATTCGTTGACGAGTAAGAACTTGACAAAGTTATTAAAAATATTCGTAATTAAAATCACACATGTTAGTATTTGAATTGCATTATTATTTTTTAAATACATATACTGTGGTTAAACATATCTCAAACAATTGCTTTGTATTGTTTAATCATGAGGCCTAAATTTAATATTGATTCGTAATGCGGTTTTATAGTTTACCGCTAAATGACTTTCCTTAAAAGAGCATGTCCTTGAATCAAAATAGACATAAAATGCTTAAAAATTCTTCTAAGTTTTATATTTTAAATATGTACGATAATTAAGTGCAATGTGTTTAGTAATGTGTTGTTTGGGCTCATCTGTCACAAGATAATGACAATTTAGTTATTCAGTTACACAGAATAGCAGGGATCAACAAAAGCATAGACTAAAGAAAATTAGTTATTGTCTGTATTATTTATCATCTGTTTTAGTATAGTAAAAAATCTAATGTATAGAAAATACCCTAGTTTCTTTTTCAGTAGAAAGGGAAATCAAGTGACGTAAGAAGTGTCAATGTGCTATCAAATGCTACGAGATTTTCACAAATTCGCGAGCGGAAAGAATTTTCTTTACGGCAGGATCCGTGGCGCCACTGTGTCCCTTATGGGGTGTATTAAACGGTATCCCCTTTAAGATAAGACCGCACTGTAAGATTTATACCCGGCATTTAAAAGCAGTCGAAATACCTAAAGTTTGTCTTCTTCATAATTTGTCATTATTATAATTAAATGTGTTTATTGCCAATTATTCTCGTCCGTTCGCTCTTAATTTCAGAACTGGCAGTAAATGTACATTTATATCCCATTTTTTTCTGAAGTGTACATTCTGTTACCAATACGAATAAATATTTTGATTTAACTTAGTCTCATTCACGATACGTTAAAAAATATGTTTTAATTTTATTCCTTGTAAAGATGACCTGTGAACGTGTAGTCTGTCATGCAGACTTAATTTTTTTTGTGTTTTTAATCACATTACAATTTACCACCGCAAACTTGCTGGCACTTTGAGATGATATTCATCGGCTCATGAATTCTTATGAGTCGATTTTATAGTGGGATTATAAAGAACACGCACGCAAAAACATAGTAGTTTTACTCCAGTGCGGCCAGAGCCTGAATTAAAAGCCATCCCCTTTATTATCTACCAACTTAAACTGTCGAATTTCTTGCGTAATCTTGAAACATGATTTCCGTGTTTTATGGCCTTCGAATATATAAATCGCTATACAACATTAATATTAATAGTCTATTATATTATACGAAGAGACGGAATATATTGTCTATTTAATTTATTATACAATAAAGCTACTCATAAAAAATAATTACTCTGCAAACTATTCGGTCAAACAATAGTTACATTCATAGGCTTCAATGTTAAATTAATGTGTATTATTTAATTCCAACACACAAACACAGTATTGATAATCTTAAACTACATAGGAATAATAATTAAGAATTAATAAATACAAAACTAAAACTAATATAATAAGTTTGGTCCCTGTGGCAGTGTATCCTTAATACAAACAGGATTTGTTCGCTATATTGCGATACTTATTCGTTTGAGAGAAGAAAGCAATTCTCTGAGGTCACTGGTACTATCTACCAAGCGCCACCTTAAATCTTATAGATCTTTTTATATTCTTAAAGAAAACGACATGAAGTTAGACCTTAAACTAACGCACAGAAGGCGCCTACTCGCCTATAAAGAAAAACAATCAAAGCAGCAGAAATCTGTGACCTCGACCGTTATTAGTGTGACAGTCCCTAGCTGTGATCAATTGGTGGCACGGCCTATTGTTTTAGGGGTTTTAAAACCATAACGATACCCGAAAGTGATACAGTATGAAATGCTATTTAATTACTACTTGATTAATTATGTTGCTACAGAATTTTATAATACCATACCAAATTTGTACTTGAAGGTCATATCTACTAGAAAACCATATATTTCAGACTGGCCATTCAGTATGAGTGTTTAATCAGCCTTGCTATGCCATTAGCCGTATTACATGGATATTATATAACTTCGCACAAGTAACCTTCAGGTGAATAATATGAAATAAACGTGGAAGGTACCATTGGATTAGGCGAGATCTGAATAATTCAGTACGATAAGTGCAGGCTTGACAGACCTTCGAAATGCATTTAAATAATCGTATATGTTACTACGAAAATATTCGCAGAAAATATGTAAAAGCATTCTTATCTTTTATATAGTAAAACAAAACGAAAGTATTAAAGGCCGTTTGCCTTAATGACAAAGCAGTTCTTTAAAGTTTTGTTTGGGTAATATTGTCATCAATACCCGTTGTACTATTATTTAGATTTCTTATTTGAGCACTGTACGAGCCAAGGCTGTTCATTTGCTAACGCAGGCTTTTTTAGTCCTTAGATTTCCTAAATCGTCGGAGCTACGATCCGAGAGTATAGCCAGACGTAGGCACTCTCTTCAACTGTTACATTGCCTTCATTCGTTACATAGCAATTAACATTTCATTATTTCTCTTATATTCTATTGTTGTACGCGAGTGGTTAATATAAGGTAACTCTAAAATCCTCTTTTAATTAAAGTACCTACCCCGATGACCCAGGAACCGTACAAGCACTGTTCAATGCACTGCAGCACTGTACAATCTCATAGGGGAATTATGGTTAGAGGAGTTTTGAAACAAAACCTTAGTTTGAATGGCGTATCAGATGGTGTAATAATTACCATATACTCTAAAATGATATATGATTAATCTAATTTTACATTATCTCAGCCAAATATTCATAAAAAACAAATCATGGAAAAATTATATCACTGTACGAATACATATTTGCAAGCAACCTTCACCTTCGAGGCTTAGCTTGAGATTGTATTTTTGTAAATATTTGCGATTAAATTGTATGTAAGCAATAGAAAACGTATTATTTTTAGACAATTATAGCGACTCAAGATCAGCATGCATTGCTTATGTATTTATCGCCATATAAACACAGAAAAGTCTCTTGTACTCCATATTATGTATGCTTTTAAAATGCGTCACAGCCCAATGAATGCGCATATAAAAATTTAGTGCGGTTACAAGAATAATATTATCGTGTTATGAAATACTGGTTTCTTCACCTTCCTAAACAAGGTAAAATTATAATATCTAAGCTGTATTCACATATAAAAAGCACAGACAAAAGAGTGCTAATATTATATTTTTCTGGACAGTTAATTTATGTTTATGGTTATGAATAATTGTTATATAAATCTTTCTGGATAATGTATAATAGACGTTATTATACAGTACTTGTAACACGAATAAATATTTAATGCAGTACCAGAGTCGAGACTTCGCGTTAGGTACTTCCGTAAGACAGAAACACGATTAGCAATGGTATACAAATGTGAACTTATTAAATTCAATTATGCTATTTCAATATCAATTTATTAAGTTGCGGTTGTGCCTTCTACGAATACGAATTACCTGGAAAATTCGCCAATGTTTCGGGTTTTGGCTAACTATGACACTATTACCTCATAGAATAAATGAATCCATATAGGATGTTGATATTTTCCACCTCACCAAGGAAATGAGGAAATATTTGAAGAGGCGGAAGAGAGACTTTGACTTTGTTTAGCAGTAACTATTTAGTTTTTTCTTTGAAATATTAAGTATTAATTGTCGTTTGTTTAATGTAAAATTTCACTTTTCTTTTTTTTATTAATGTACTTACACTACTTACTTATGTTTTCTGTTTCATATATATTGTTTATCTGTATAGTATTTTAAATTTTCTAAAGTGTTTTGAAAGATTTCTATATAATATTAATTTAAAAATATACACTGTTGTTATGGAAAAATAAACTTAGATATAATAAAGGTTTGTTTATTTGAACTTTGTGATTTAATTACACTTCTGAAATTGGAGTAAAATTGTTACCCTCCTGAAATCAAACAATAAATAATTCAAATCAGTGAATCACAATGACACAATGAAGATCCAAAACGTGACAGTACTGAGGATTTTGAAGAAAATCCAGCCGTGTCAACCGCTGACAAATTTAATTATTCAACTTACCGAAACGTTAGAAAGCGACTTTTCCGATAACTAAGTAAATAAATTCGTTTAGAGCCACCGCAGCAAGTTTAACTTAATAAAACATTGAAATTTTCATAATTCACTTCTGCCGAGGTTGTATGCCATTCTGAATTTATTATTTATGTGCATACATTCACTACAATCACGTATTGGTCTTCTGCATCTGAGTTCATTTTAACCCTGGTTGTCCATATCATAACACTTAGATTGGAAATCGTATTGTTTGTTGCAAATATAATACGGGAGAAATAAAAATAATAATAATTATTTTTCATTATATATTCTGTTCTTTAGAGACACATGTCATCGGTATGGGTTTTAGACATGATGGTTTTCGCAATATTACCTTCACTGTACAATAAATTTATTAATTACTAGTAGACTCGGCCAAGCGTTGCTGTGGCTAATATTTTTGTTATAATACATAGTAGTAAACTATTCAATAGAAACGGCAGGAGAACACCAATCCACCATGCTTTTTATGTGGTTATGCCATTAAATTGTAGTTCAATATCTAGTGTGGATCAATACCTAGGTACGAATAAAGAGCCTTTTCTAACGGTGGCATTTTAATTAATAAAATAAAATAAAATGACGCTTATAGTGACGTAACTATAAGAGACATGCTGTCGCAACATTTTTTAGTTACGTGTCCAGAAAAATTGTAATACATCATTTTGTTCTATCATTAATAGTTTTCGCAGCGCACGCGATTGAAGGAAGTTTTTTTGTTTATTTTTTTACACCTTGGGTTAGATTATTCAAGTTTTAGTAAGCATCCCAAATTTTTTGAAAATGAACTATCTAGCTACTAGCCTATGTCACTCGGGAATAGTGTAGCTTGCCAACGGTGAAAGAATTTTTGAAATCGGTCCAGTAGTTTCGGAGCCTATTCATTTCAAACAAACAAAAAATCAAACCTTTCCTCTTTATAATATTAGTAAAGATTAACATATTACGTGGATTACACAGCACAGTCGAAGTTAGCATGCACTTAAGCTGGGCTTTATGTAGACCTTCATAATTAAATGAGATAAACAGTTTCCTGTAGATATCTTTAGGATTATAAATAGACGCGGAAAATATCGTCAGATAAACGGTAGGATCAGGGATTTATAAGTGTTCGACGTAATCAATATCACAAAGATATATTACACGAGCCAAGCTAATCAATAAATTGTGTGGGTCATAAAAATAACTGATACACATACATATACTATTATATAAGTTAGTCAGTTTATCGCTTTCTTTAATATATATATATAGATAGTTGGATTAAAATGATTTTATTATTACCAATCCAGTTAATTGTTAAGTACTTAATTATATGTATGTATAGATTTGTTTAATGGTGTAAATACAATTATATTAAGCGAGTAAGTTAGTACTAAGCTGTAAATATTTCCAAATAAATTTAAAGAAAATATATATATACTATTATATAATATATACTAGCTGACCGGGCAAACGTTAGTTTTGTCATGTATATTATTTCTAAGAAACATTGTTTTAGTTCAATGAAAATAACTATTTACTATAATAAAAAATAGGGATTGATCGTAGAGAGCTGAAAATTAAGGGTTGTATGTATTTTCGTATGTTTAATCCGGTCAAATTAGACTAAAAAATAGGGGTAAGGTTACAATAATTCGCACTTGGCTGAATATTGGTAGGATTGCTCAATACACTATTATAAAGGAAATGTGAAAAGTCCTCATCGATCCGGCACGTGCAAAAAAAATTACTCCGGTTCAAAGATCACAAAAATGGGTTTTTCGCGATTTTCAGCAAAATGGTAAGTTTTATCATAAAATTAGTTTAGACAAAAATTGTAGATCAGATAATTATCTATAAAAAATGTCTGAATACTTTTTTTCCTAAGAGCCACCGTTTTTGAGATATCACGATTCAAAAAGTTAAAAGAGTTGTAATCGTCATAATGATGTATATACATCACTGAAGCCGTAATACAAGCAAAAATATCGTTCTATCGGTCAGTGTGACTTACAAATATAAAATATGAAAATTTCGGGTAAAAAAAAAACCCAGTCCTTTATTTTCTACGCCAGTGTAACCTTCAGCAACATCGCTCTGGAGTGAAAACACGTGTTTATTGTAACCTATTTTTTCTAACCTATTTCGTGCTGTTGGAAAAGACTGGGGTTGGAAGTTGGTCGACAATTCATTAGAGCCAGTTCAGACTTTACTTCCACCTGCACCAGAAAAACTACTAAACAACATTTTTTGCAACTGTAAAAAGGGATGTAGTGCTAAATGTGGTTGCAAAAAAAGTTGGACTGTTTTGTACTGTAGCATGTACTAACTGTAAAGGCCGGTCATGCTCCAATGTTGAATTGCCAACAATTGAAGATTCATTTGATGTTGACGAAGAGACATGCGATGTGTCATTATTGGGACAATTTATTAACACCCAGAATGAAGAAGATAAAGAAGAAGAAGAAGAAGAAGGAGAAGAAGGAGAAGGAAGAGAAGAAGAACAAGAACAAGAGAAAGCAGAAGTTAATGATGATTTAGATTCAGACGGATAAATTTTCTTATTTTTTGTAATTTACACCCCTTTCATCATTTTCAACCCTTGTCAATATCTACAGTTATTCAATAGTTTCAAATTAAACAGAATCATAAAAGATCAGTGGAATAGGCCTACCGGGAAAACCACATTTAAAAAAAAGCGCTAAGTACACTACCTCAAAGGTACCACATTAGGAAACGCATATTAAGACGATTACAACCCTTTCAACTTTTTGAATCGTTATATCTCAAAAACGGTGGCTCTTAGGAAAAAAGTATTTGGACATTTTTTATAGATAGTTATCTGATCTACAATTTTTGTCCAAAACTAATTTTATGATAAAACTTACCATTTTGCTGAAAATCGCGAAAAACACATTTTTGTGATCTTTGACCCGGAGTAAATTTTTTTGCACGTGCCGGATCGATGAGGACTTTTCACATTTCCTTTATAATAGTGTATTGAGCAATCCTACCAATATTCAGCCAAGTGCGAATTACTGTAACCTTGGATTTCTAAATTGACCGGACTAGTTGTATTGTATCATAAAAAAATAAAAACAAAAAAATTGTCTAAAATTTTTTTTTGGGATGGACATCCCTTATCACTTAAGGGTTTGAAAGGTAGTAGCCGATTCTCAGACTTACTGAATATGCATAAAAATCATAAGAATCGATCGAACCGTTTCGAAGATGTATGGGAACGAACATTGTGACACGAGAATTTTATATATTAGATAATATACGTAGTATATGTATATGTATATAAAACTGTAAATATTTGTATGAAGTCGAGAGACGAATATATATCGTATGCAATGCGTGTTATGGTCGTAAATCATTACAGTTTTTATCTATTTTTATTGTACTTTTCCAGTACTAATTTTCTAATAAGTCAAAGGTACTAATTGATATAATATTTTAATTGTCCGTCTCGTCTTTAAAACACTTTATTCATTAGGTCACTTATAAAAGACCTAACCTAATACAAAAAAACGCTAGTTTGCAAGTGGTAAAAGATTTTATTGCATTTATATTTTAAAATTACTTCAAAAGAATTTTTCTCGTTAAGTATCAATAAACTCTGCTTGAATAACTAAAACGGAAGCGAATCGATTAGCATCGCGACCATAACGCCCAATATTGGCACACTGTGAAGCTTCTTAGGTGGGGTCAAGAGCAGCGATACTCGAATTTAGATCTGGGCTCACGCCAACAATTCAACTTCTTTAAGTGAAACATCTTTTTGTTTTTATCGCCCTCTCAATTAACCGACGTACCCAATACTCAAGATTGTATACCTTCGTAATTAATTATATTTAATGATATATAATTAATAATTGTAGAAAAAAATATAAGCATGGTGCCGAATACTACGTTGTTTTTTTTTTGACTAAGGTATGCCGATTTCCTCGCGATGTTTCCCTTCACAGTGCGAGTGTTAAATGCGAATTTAAAAAAATCCGTTGGTACACAGCCGTTTTTCAAATACACGTCCTCAGGGTTGAGAGGCGCACGTTCAATACACTAGGCCAGTAATGTTCTTCTCTAAATGTAGAAAAGTATACGTAAAAGTTACAAGTCATAATTTTGAGATTTGAGAATGACAGGTAAAAGTAATTTAACAGTTATTTTAGACTAAAAGCACAGTCAACAGTCAAATTAATTAAATTCCGCTTCTCGAAAGCATAAAATAATCTTTATTGGACTTGAGATATTTAAAAAATACTAAATAGAAGACAAAAATTAAATTAATGTTATTGAATTTACAATAATTATCGATGTTATGACGTTTGAATTATTTTTAAGGCCTTTACAATGCATTTTCGAAGAAAATTCTCTTACAAACGAGCCGAGATGACTGTATAAAATTCGTTTTAGTGAGCCCTATTGTATCTCAATGACGATGGAAAATTAAAACATTTTGTAATAACTATCGAAGCCTAAGTGGCGATGAATAAAGGTTTTAAACCGAGGGGAGATCTATTTTTCTTTCCGCGAAACGCAAACACCTTTTCAATCCTTCAATAGACTGGATGAGATGGGAAGAGCGCGACCAACTAACGGTAAGACTTAATGGGAGAAAAAACTGGATCGTCTCACAATAGCAGTGGGAATGTTTTCAAGGCGTAAGATTAATCGTTCAAAGACGTATCCGCGGACATCTTCGACGCCTGCACAAAAATTAATCATTTTATCGCGGCATTGTCAAGATCCAAGCACCCACGCGTGAAAACTGCTCCCTTATTAATCTACAATTAGCTTGATAGATTACGTGAAGATATTTCAATTCATTTTTTAAACGTCGGGAAATTAGATTAACGAGTTCTTATGGATATCGAAATGACAAGTTGGAATTACGCAAAGCTTTCAGAAAGTGCGATGTAATCTCAGTCGTTTCCATAAACTTAATGGTGAAGTATCACAAAACTTACATATCGCTGTTATAACTACGCAACTTGGCATATTTGTTACTCTCTCAGTCAGCATATTCACGTCGAATGACCGCCAATTTATGTGAAAACTTCACCGGTGAAACGCGACCTGCGAGTTTTTCGTCAAGATTCTGTAGCAAGGGCATTCAGGTAAATATGCCAGGTTAAAGTTTTGAAAACTTTATGGTCGCGGGCAGCAATGTGTCAATTCAGCGATTGAAATATGGCGACAGAGTTGCGTAGTGGGGTGGGCGGCCGACGCCAGTGTTTCCGCGTTGTGACGTGATGCATCGTGTGAGCTTGCTTTTAAATTCAGAGCCGTTCGTATATCAAACGCCAAATTTGCGTTACGTCGGGACGTACTAAATTTTATCTGCACAAAAATCGTGCAACTTGACAGATAGAGCATGCAACGAGATAGTGGGTCAGTCACCTCGTAACGCCGTGCGTTCATCGATCTTGTCGATAAATGATGTAGGTGTGCGTGATATAACTGATGCGAGGCATACGTCACAATATGAGCCTAACTCGTGCTTCGAGGCACGTCAATGGGATAAGTAAAATATTCCACTCAACGAATTGGGGCTCGGAAGTATGCGATGTTATCATTGTACTACATTATTTACGTTAAAGATTATTAGAAAAAGGTTTTGAAGAATATTTAAATGATCCTTGGGATTGATTTGCTCCAGTTCAAACAATTTGCATGACTCAATACTTGGCGATTAAAAAGGGTGGCAGAAAGTTTCTTGCCAGTTCTTCTTACCCGCTCTAAGCCCTTGACTTTCGATCTGGTAGTAAATGTAAATTTACAATTAATGTAACTTCTTTTTGACGTTCATAAGTGTACTTGTTTACCTATATGTATAAAGATATTTTAAGTTTGAGTTTGGTTCTTTATTAACTACGATCAAGTCGAACCTTATTCCCGAAACATGATGTATCACCAATAAATGGACGGAACATCTAGTGGACTACTTCCGGTGTCCGGATCTCAGCGTGATAAAGCCATAACTGTCAGCCGCCTGGGGATTTTAACATTTTATCTCATACATTGTACTTAATATTCATGATACCAATTAAGCAGAGTCAAAAAATCTAAATGAGGTACAAAACAAAAAATTCAAAAAATACCGTCTAAATTTTTCAAGTTTAAACTTTGATAAAATCTAAACAGGTGTTTCGCTACGTTTAATCTTTAAATACTTCCTGAATATAATAAGCGAATAGTACACATTCACACATTGAATTATAGTACTGTGTCGTTAGGTAGGCGTCCGCGCGTCGCGTCGGCAGGTATGTTGGCGGCGCCACATCAGCTTCTGCCAGATTAATGGATCATTGCCCCCCCTCACCCCTCTCGACACCCCTAGATCTCACCTAACCCCTTACTACATTCAAACTTCCAAACTCATTAAATCGTTGAAATTATACCCGTAATAAAACATTGACACGCGTTCATAACCAAGCGACCTTCAATCTCAACAAGTAGCGAACATTTATGCTCGATAAAACACTTGGAAACTGCGCGTCGTAAATCACCAAGACATCGAAAGTTAGCCGCCGAGCACTTAAAGTTTAACGGACAATAATAACTGGCGATGAAAAAAAGATACGACCGTTTTCGCAGTATAAAAAGTAATGTGATAGTGTCGGAAGGGCTAGGTTAGTGGAGTTTTGAGGGATGCTGTAATGAAGCTCGGGACAATCGATAAATTTGAATGTTCTTCGGCGCCGCCCACCAACTTGCAACTTTTTCGGTAGCGAGGGAAAGCGCGCCAACACGACGCCATCGTAAGGGTTCGTTACAGTTATTGCGATACTGAAGATGTATTTTTACTTTGTCTGATTTATATTTAACGTATTTAATTCTTAAAATCTCGACAGTTCGAGTGGCAAGTCAAGTGTTTAGAAAATTTTTTGAAATAAAATATTATAGATTAAACAAAATGTTCTTACTTAAAAATTATTTATAGAATTGTACAAACTGTAGTTTTGTTAAAAACTATTTAATTCAATTTAATTACTAGGCCGTTTATATATTTATTACCGGTTTAGTCGCTTTCAGTGACTGACTTTCTTTATGAAAGTTAAACTTCACCGAACAACCGAACAACGAAAAGATGCAAGTGAAAAAAGCCGTAAAAATTTTAAATTAAAATATATAAGAAAATGTATTTTGCAAACTATTATGGCATAATTATTTATGTCTTTTTAATAATGGTATATAACGTTGTCTTATTCGTGTATATTTCATAGATTAAATCGGATCGATTCTCAATTTATATATTTAAAACTCCCTCAACATTACGTTTACTATAAATTCTAAAAAGTTAAAATAATTTTCAAAACCAGCATTTTATATAAATAGCAACAACTTTTAAAAGACAAGTTTCCTAGCAACATTCTTGCCTTATTAAGTAAGGAAGAAGTCTTAAAAGTTAGATTGACATAGTTTCGTACGAAGTCACAAATAAAGGTACTGATTTATGACCCTGGCACTATTTCAACTGGTAATTGAAGTGAAATACTCCGGAACACGTAAGATTTTATAACTTTGGATATAACTGTCTTAGTACAACTTCTGTTTTATGTTAATCGAGATGCGATTCATAAGAGAACTTTCGTTTAAAAGGGATAATAATTTAAATCATTATTAAGCATGTAGATTTTCATTTATAAAAAAAGGGTGCGTGTACTTATGTACGCGCGTAAGAAGTTTTACTTCGTTGGCATTATTAAAAATAGTTTTTGAAACTGAAAAAGGAGTCACTATAGTCAGTAAAGTTCAGTTTACATTTGAAAAATTAAATAAATATTTATTATTATTCTCTTACATTAAGTGTAACATAAATTCTATTATTATTCGAATGTTGTTTTTAAATTATGTCCAATGCCGTAGCATCTTCCGTGGGCAACTTCATACTGATAATTTTGTGTCACGGTGCGCGCGCATCGTAAAATTTCACTCTCATCCATTTTTAATAACGCGCCTAAAGAAGTATAACATCAAAAAAATTGCTTTGATGTTCATTTATGAAATTTACGGGTTTAACACGAGTCAAAAAGAGTAGAGCGATTCCTTTAACGACGATAATAAGATTGGCATTGGGGCTGTTATTCTTACTTATACTACATAGTCCTCAAGGGTTCTACGCGCTTTTTTTATCGAAAGGTAAACACAATTAGACAGAAAGAAACGAAAGAGTATTAAAATTAAATTTGTGTATATTTTTGTGTTTACTATAGAGATCTCCTGGACTTCGTCAAGGAACTAAAAGGCTTATATTTTATGGTGCTGCGAAATAGACGGAATAAGTCAATTTTCTTTAAATATCTACAGGCAGTAAGACTTCCGCGGCGAAACCTTCCTTTCACCCTCTGAAGCCTTCGATTCACCCTCCTTCCTATTAAAACATTTTTACAAATAATAAGTTTAAAAAAATACCAAATCTGACGTATTACACAAAACATCGCTACGAATTTAACATTAACACATGAATCGTTCTACAGGAAACATACGAGTACTAATAATACTAAGGAATATTGAGGACGATAATGTTAGTTTATTCGTGCGATATCTAAAAATTAATATACATAATATATATAGGTTTTGTTAACCCTGATTGTTTTAAAAATGAGGTTCGTTTTGTTGCACGTCAACGCATCTCCACTAACGGTTATCGAGGGCTTGCTCAAGTGGGCCAACTGCTTAGGCAAATAAAAATATTAAGAACTTAAAGCGAATTCAAATACAAATTAGATTTAGTTAGGAAATAATAATGTATTGTAATTTATATCATGTAGCAAAGCTTTGTTTGCTCATAATGCCTCAGAAATATGTAGTATTTGATTAGCTACATCACGACTGCTAAATGATTCTCAACTTTGATGCGTTTGAACTCTGTGCACTAATGGAACTTTCCTTTGCATTCAGACGCAGCAACTAGAAGGTAATTATCTAACTGAGATGAACAATGATAAAAATATGTCTTTCTATTCACCGTAATCTTGTTTATTACGTCTAATGAGGGTTAATTAAGGTTTTATTTATTTTAGTTTTAATATTACTATTTTTCTGTTACATTTATGTTGCATATTTTTTTATTATTTATGTCATATTTTCTTGTATTTTTAATCATTCACATTTTATAGCCGAAATAATATCATTAAGTCCCTTGAACGAAATGAATTAAAAATAATTCTAATCTCAAAAACCAATACATAGTACTTCTATTTTTACTAACTCAAACAGCAATAAGAAATCTTCCTTTTGACCTCGTATTTTAATCCAGATGAAAGGATTACAAGCAAGAGAATCATGAGGAAACTTCATGAATAGAAATCTCGTAACAAAACTTAGCACTCTCAATATATTACAAGTTCCCTAAGGGGAAAGCATTAAATGTAGTTGGTAGATCTGACTAAACTTTCAATTTTTATGACAAATTCAATTAGGAGATTTATGTTCTTTGTATTAAGTTCGGAAGTTAAACCTTTAAGGAAATTATAAAGAGCTTTTACCGATTCAAAATATTACACTTTAGTAAAACCATTTACACATTTAACTTTTATTAGATGACTTCGTCTGTGTATCATCAGTCATCACATCTTAAACTGATCAATGATTGGAGTATATTAATTAATCAATAAGGAAACATGATAGACACATCACAAATACAAGATATGTAAAATATATAATATATACACGTTATAATTATAGAAGTCTCCTTATATTGTTTCACAGTTAAGATTTTTTTTTAAGTATGAATAAACTAAGAGCAGTGTTGGCCTAGTGGCTTTAGCGTGCGACTCTCAGCCCTGCGATCGTAGGTTCGAACCCCGGCTGTGCACCAATGAGCTTTCTTTCTATGTGCTCATTTAACATTCGTGCCAGGCACAGATGACTGATGGCACCTACTTGCCAAATTGATAAATTATCACGAAATAGATACAGAAATCTGAGACCAAAACCTAAAAAGGTTTTAGCGTCACTAATTTTTATGACTAAACTAAAATAAAAAGAAATACAATACCGAACTAAACATGGAATAAACAAAGAAAAATGTGATAATATATACCTCGATAAATTAAAGAGGAATTTGTATAATCGCCACTTGTTCATACAGTAGAAATCCATCGTTAGTCTGACGTTTCGGTGAAAATAATGAGAAAAAGCTCTAGGTGACCGCAGATTGTGCCTCAGCCGTCACTCACGTCACGAAACCTCATTATCGATAGAGATCTAGCGACATCGGTGGACAATAAAACGTACCATCATATCTAAAAGTTTGCCCCATAATGAAGCGTATGGGGCGAATGGTTTACGACAGACGCCGGCGAATCTTTATTGGGAGCGCACCAATTTAGATAAAAGGAATGCTTTCCTTCTATCAGATAGTCTTAACTATCGCCAAGTTAGCGGTAGTTAATCCGGCGGGCTAAGATAAATCAACAGTGGAAAGCAATAAATTCGGCCGGCTCCGGTAATAGGTGAAAACTATTACGTTTCGAGTAATTTAGGTGCTGAAGAGAAAAAATATGAAGGCCAGAGAGGCGCCGAACGCTTCAAGGGATTGTTGCTAAGACAATTTCATTTGGCACAAACGAAGATATAAACTTACGGTATGCAGTGGATACATCAAAAACTGTTAAATTAAATTTCGTAGACTTTTCTTATTAGAACAGGGGGCAAAGGGCGTCATCTGATATTAAGTGATATCGATGATGAAACTCTCAATGCCATGAATAATATAAAAATAAAATATATTTATTATGGAACATAACATACAGGTATCACTTATTCCACGTCATTAAATTATTAATCCCTACTCATCGGCAAAGAAGACAGAGAGCCGAGAGAAAAATCCGGCGTAAAAAACTCTTGGTACTCTTTTAAAATAGCACATCATCAAACAACACTTATTTTAAACAAATATCGCAAATTAATTAGAAGTAGCCTGTCTTGCACTAGTCCCAGGCCCCTTTTCAACTAGATAATCGTTAACTTTACAGTAAGCCTCTTTATGCTCGCGAGTGCGTTACCGGCCTTTTAACAATAGATACGCCATTTTTTTAAGGACTCGTCGAAGGACAAGTCGAAGAAGGAGATATCACAATTAACACTTGTTAAAAAATTTAAGTCTTAAGATTGTTTCGTTTGTTTTGAATTTTTATATTGAGAACATTCTTAGATTAAAGTTTCTCCGAAGATCGAATCGCAAAGTTATCCAGGACATGAAAGTGGATTTAGCCAAAACGTCTCCTTGTTATCTCATATCCTAAAAGTTTAAAACGGGAACTTATTAACTCGACGCGACCGTGGAAAATGCTCGAACGCTAAAATGTTACAAGAAACTTTCAAAGTGCAAAAAGAATCGAGCAAGTTTAACGCTAAATGCAGTGTCTGAGTACGCGCGGATAGTACCTATACTATTTTAATCCCTGAGGTCGTAAGTTCGATACCCGGCTGTGCACCAATGGACTTTCTTTCCATGTGCGCATTTAACATTCGCTCGAACGGTGAAGGAAAACATCGTGAGGAAACCGACATGTCTTAGACCCAAGTCGACGGCGTGTGTCAGGCACTGGAAGCTGACCTACTTGCCTATTACATTGAAAAATGATCATGAAACAGATTCAGACACCTGAGGCTTAGACCTAAAGAGGTTGTAGCGCCACTGATTTATTTATTTTTTATTGAAGTACGGGACAATGTTTATTTGGGTAATTTTGATTTTTTTCATATATATCCTACCTTCGAATAAAAACTATGCGACATGCATAACCAGGGCGAGTATAAAGTATTCAATGAGATTAGCTCAGGTCACGTGACCCACGTCACATCCGATTTAGGGTCTCCACAGCGTTTACAGGCTAGGCAAAAATAGGCGGAGTTTTTTTGTATGCAAACGCGTTTGAACTTTATAAAAGTAAAAAAATCATTTCATCATATAGGTAATACAATGTACACTTATGAACGTCAAAAAAGATATGTATATGCAATGCTTCTAACTTTACATTTAGTGCCAGTTCTTAAATCAAGGGCGCAGAACGGAAGAGAAGAACTGGCAATAAATTCTCCGCCACTCTTTTAAATCGCCAAGTTTTTGTTTTACACAATGTTTGTAAGGAGCTGCAACCATTACACCATGTTCCACATGACATCTTAAGTAATTAACTATAATAAAATAAATTAAAAACAAAGACTTGTCCTCTATCAGCAGGAGGCATGGTGAAATAGGAGCACGCACTTAATGTAAGTAGGAACCTCGTGGGAACAACACGCAAACACATAGTCGAAAAAACTAACATCACCGCATACACGAATTCAAGTACGACCAGTCACCAGTAAAAAAAAGTTAAAAAGTAGTATATAATAATTTTAATTACCATATTAGTTTTTAAGTTTGAAACATAGCTATAAATGGAGATAAAGTAGTGTAAGCCTATGTAAATAGGTGTTTTAACAAGTTTATTTGACATGACATGACAAGAGCAAGTCGTGAGAAATGGAAAGCTTCTCTTCTGGGGACGGACTGATATGGCGATGGAGGGATGATCTACAAACCACTACGGGGCTGTGTGGACTAGAGTTGCCCGAGATAGAAGTAAGTGAAGGGAGCTAGATGAACCCTATGTGACCAGAAAGTCGACGGCGTGAGTCAGGCACTGGAGGCTGATCACCTACTTGCCTATTAGAATTAAAAATTATTACGAAACAGATTCAGAAATCTGAGGTTGTAGCGCCACTGATTTTTTTAAAATAAATTTGTTCAATGACACACACAGCCTTAAAGGATTTTATAAATGTTCTATATTTAAATGTAATCGTATTTGTGAGCTTTAAGTAGGTAAATGCCGTAATTGTGATTAATTATATAAATTAGAGTAGTCGGTAGTTTCCGCCTCACTCAACATGCATTATTAAAAAGACAATTGACGTTACGATTGTCATTTGAATAATAAAAGGTTAAAAATAAATTAACCTTTTTTACAGCCAATGTTACCAGGTCATGTTTTTTTTAAATTGAATTATTAATAATCAATAAACATGAAATAACGTATGAATATAAAGGTTAAGTGGAACGGTCGGCCCTATCGCTAATAAGCGATCTGAAGAAAGTTATGGGCTATGCTAAAAGACAGCTACGAGAATTTTATTTGATGAGTCAAAGCCAAAACAATTTTTGAAATATATGTCACTGAGTTTACTTTCAATAGTTACAATAGATATATTTTTTAGACACACACTTCAAATATACACTATAAAAATTTACTTATAGCGAAGAACCATATAACCTTGTTTTAAGAAAGGTTAATTTACAACGATTCCAATAAAGATTTGTCGATTGATAAAATAATATTTAAACATGTCGAAACTGTTTTGATATGAACAAGTTTTTTGTTTCCTTGTTCAATTTTGCCGCAATAAAACTTGAATTGTGCAGATCTATTTTATAAAACACCAAACATCAAAAATGGTTCTTAAAATACTTGTCGAAATTTTTCTATTAAGCATAGCTGTGTACGAAAAATAAATTCAGACATAATTTTTCATTGAAACACATTGGAACAGAGTGACCTATCGTAATGTAAGTAATATTTTTCAAATTTTCTATCGTTTAAGATGTACCCAAATATCGCAATTATCATGATTCTTAAGTCTAGAGTCAATTGTAATACAATTATTGGCAGTAGACAGTGTTTTTATGACAATTTATTTATTCGTCTTGTCTTTGTTTTTTTACCATTAAACGCAAACGTCAAAGTCTATATGAATGACAGTGACAATACAAAATATATGCAAATTGTATAGACAACAGCTCGGCTGTCATTTTACACCGTATAAATGATCTTTGAGGTTTTGATCTCATAATGCGATATAAAGTCGCTGGCGTGATATACAACCTTTCCAGCTTTAGGTGCAAAATCCTTCAACATCAAAAGGATCGTTTTTATTGCCGCTTTGGATGTCTATTCTAATGTGACATTTAAATACTAAAAAAGATAAGCGAATTGAAAATGGCTAGAAAAAGGTATCGTTCGAAGAAATAACACAAATTTAATAGGATTCAACACATTTAATACATATGGCTAAGTCCCTGAATGAGATAGAAATGGTTATTGTAATTTTTTTTGTCTATATTTTCTAAAGTTAGGGTGCGTTTATGAATGACTTTTAAACTAAGGTTTGTGTCCATAAGAGATTTTAAATAATTAAAACTTAGACTTTAACTATAAAAAGAAAAACATATTGCTGCACGGCACAGGTCCGCGCGCACATCTTCAGCCCTGTCCTAACACACTGGTAGGCCCAGGTAACCACACCAAGCGACCAATATCATTCGATCCTAAGGTACCAGCGCTAAGGACTTTAAGAGAATTACATCGACATACAAAAACGTCGACATCGATATCGTTATTAGCAATAACAAAGTACACGAACTCTTGCGGTTCTCATCTCACCATTGGTTAAGAAACCACCATCACTCAAAATTTGGAAGTAACAGCCTGTATTACTAAATAAATTTGATAAATTTCAGCATCGAACAACTTGCTTGTTAATAGCTCTTCGCAGATATTCACGTACGGAAAATTTTAAAGGAGATTTAAGCTAATTTGCGTTTTTAGCTTTATTACTAAACCGGTTCAGTTAAACAATACTAGTCCGCCTTGGTGTTTCTTGTCTACAAAATTAACGTAAGGGCCTGAAGGTAATTCCGTGTTTGTATAATAAAAACTTAAAAGTTTATTGACATTACGTTCACTTATTTATAGCATTTGGTTGGTTTCCCGTTATACATATTGATAAGCGCCATCTAGTGAGTGGACTTGGTATTTATTCTGGACTGCCACAAAAAAATGTTATATTTATCCTACATGTTTAATTCATAACGATTTTATATTGGCGTATATTATTTAAAAAAAAATACATTAAAATTTACAGTAAAAAACAACACAAGGATCATTTACTTTAAAGGTTTTCTGAACTGAATATTCAAATACTAGCAAACACTCGCTTAAATATCGTTATATGAGAATAAATAAAAATCAAAATATAATAACAAGAAACAATAAATCCTAATGAGCTTATTGAAGTAACATCTTAGAATAACGATATCTTTCAAAAGGACTTGAGTTCCGTTGAATTTATTCATCTAAAAATAAGCTAAAGCTCTCGATTCATTTGCGAATTGATAAGTAGCATAAGCACAAATGAGCATGTCTATGGCTTAGAGGTTAAAGTATTCAGTAGTAAGTCAGTTTAGTTTCCAGCGAAATGATAATGTTGTCTTTTTTGGGGAATAATGTCTGAGTGTCAAACACAAAAACTATGTATCGTGTTTATTCAATTTTAAAGTTAAAGATATAACAGAAAAGACGAAGATAAGATATTTGAGGTATATATAAATAAAGGGCCTACATTAATAATCAAATAAAATTATACAAGTACTAATATAAAATAATGTATGTTATTTATGTCAAAGCAGTGTTGGCATAGTGGCTTCAGTGTGCGACCCTTATCTATTAGGTGGTAGGTTCGACTCCCGAATGTGCACCAATGGACTGTATTTCTATGTGCGCATTAAGCATTCGTTCGAACGGTAAAGGAAAATATCGTGAGGAAACCGGCTTGCCTTAGATACAAAAAGTCGACGGTGTGTGTCAGGCACAGAAGGCTGATCATCAACTGGCCTATTAGATTTACAAATCATCACGAAACAGATACAGAAAGCTTAGGCCCAGACCTAAATATAGCGCAAAATACAGTGACATATAACAAATAAAAGCAATAACATAATTCCTATAAAATTACCTAATAAACGCAATAACTGATATAATTTTTCACTCGAGCATCAGACTTCATTATCTAATTTTATATTTTGATTTATTAAATTTCCAGCCCATAAGCGAACGAGTTAATCCGATTTAAATCCCCAGCTCTATTATCCTGAGGCGGTCCGGAAAAATGGATATAATTTTTAGCTACCAATAGTTTTTTTCCAGACTGCACAACGTTGGCAAATTGAATTTTTTGTTGCCCCTCACTGCACTAATTCGGCTAATGGATTTAGCGATATGCATGCACTGGCCACTTGCTATGAATTTTTACTGATGATAAAACTTCGCTCGTACAGTTTTGCTCTATATAATGTCAGATCGACTCGTGGCTTACTCAAGAGACTAGACACGTTGGAGACTTAAGGTGTTATTAATTTGTTTAGTCAACGCCTGTACATCCATACTGGAGACACACAACACCGAAGTATGTCTCCGTAATAAACGTATTTTGACATACAGAAGTTCTACTTCGTACAGTCTTAATCTTACACAAGTGAAATGTTTGACGACTCATTGGTCTAGTGGTTAGTACCCCTGACTGCGAATCCATGGGTCCCGGGATCGATCCCTGGCTGAGACGAACATCGATGTGATGAGCATTTGGTGTTGTGCTTAGGTCTTGGGTGTTTAAATATTTATTTATATGTCTATCTATGTATAATATGTATGTATATCCGTTGTCTAGTACCCATAACACAAGCTTCACCAGCTTAGCATGGTCCATTGTTTAAAAAAAAAAAAAAAGAACAACTATTCCATATCTTATACTACTGTGGAAGGATGACATCACATGGTACCATGGGAGTTACATACAGCCCTTGTATCTACTATTCCTGTGTAAACCACACATTCACGACAATATCGAGGGAATTACTATAAACTCGTTCTTCGAAAACAGATTTAATTGCTCGCGCGTCAGAAAGGTCGTTTGTACTTCAGGATAAATATATGTAAAAATAATTATTTATGTATGTAAGTTAAAAGAATACTTCATTTTATCGTAAATATTTACTAATATGTACAAAGGTATGCATTAAGCATGTTCAGTGGATTTTAAGCTATTGTTAAAAGAGCAAAAACGTATATGTTTAAGCGTGCGGAAAATTATGAATTCCTGCAAATTAACCTTTCCAAATCTACTTGCGCATTTAACATATCGTATGCTAAAGGAAAATAGAGAGAAAACCAGTATAAAAGCCTGATAAGCCGACAGCACACCCGTAAGCCTGGCTTATGTTAGCGGTAAACACTTCTTTCTATGCGAACCACCTGTTCGCCTATAAAAAAACAATCGACAGACAAGGTCGACGTACTAAGAAAAATAATCAATGATGAAGAAATATGTTTTATCGAAAGGTAAAATTGCAATGCTTCTGCTGAATATTAATAATAGCCTATCTTTCATATTACGCCGTTATGTACGACAGGTGTCCTGTCACACGCATAGTACATTATATTGGCTGATTCTTATGGAGTTATTCACAGGACAATATTCTATAAATGGAAATTATAAAAAAAATCGAACCTTTTTTTTCAATTCTTAAAGTGAAGTAGAAGACTGACAGATCTTTAAAATTGCCAAAAAAGTCAATGTAGGAGGTAGTGTATTCAGGAAGACTATTACATCACGTTACTACTGGGTAAAACTAAGGTACAGATTTTAAGTAATATATCTATATATATAAAAATGAAACCCGTTTTCCGCTGCCACGACATAACATGAAAACGGCTTGACCGATTTGTCTGATTCTTTATAATATTCCTTGAAGTACGAGGATGGTTCTTACGGAGAGAAAAATTAAAAAAAATTGAGTGAAAAAGTCTAAGAACACTTTTCTATATTCCCATACAAAATATTCGTTATAATATTTAAAGGAAATTTGAACTTTAATACCATATAATAAAGTTCAAGTGTTGGAGGGGTTCCGGGAAGGTAAATTTTTATTTTTTGACATAATGTATTGGTTGTATTATCAATTTTCTTTTTTTATCTTACTAGCTAGACCGGTGTCCCGAATAGCAGAATAAGTATTAAAAAAAAATAAAGAATCGACGGTTAGGCGGTACGACGTTCGCCAGGCCAGCTAGTGCTTTATAGAAGTTCTTAAAGAATATTAGTTCATAGGAAAACTTGTACAAGGTATGTGATCATTTTATAGGTGTTAAATGTTTATGTTATATGTTTTAACACATTCGTTATTTTAAAAGTGATACATACTTATATCTTTGTTTTATTCGAATTAATAGTAAATCCTTTCCCATATCTATTCATCTCTTTAACAAAATTTTGTGTATATAGATGAACTAACCAACGAAGAAATAAAATGTGCGGTGACCTCCAAGTTACCTTGAGCGAATTATAAACTAAGGTCTTGTCGAAGTCTATTTAAAATGTCAGCAGATTTAAATATTCACGAATTCGAATTATTTAATTATCGTTTAAGATATTAAAATCTACGGGAAATACTGTACAGAAAGAACATTCCATTTCAACTTGAGGATTATTTAAAAATTCTGACCTTTGTTTTAATAAACTCAGCATTCAATTACCTGCAACAAAATAAGTTAATTAGATTTCGTTAAGTAAATATATTTTTAATCAAAAAGAACCTTACATAAAATAATTATTACCTACACATACAGAAGGATTTTCAGTGCTTTTTAAGCTGTCATTTTCAACATTTGTGCCAGACAAAAAAAATTACAAATATAAAACTTGAATAGATTTTATTTAACGAAAGTGATTCGCAACTTCGGCAATAGATGGCGCTAATAAACTTAAATTTCTGAAATCATTTAATTCATAATTGTGAATAAATTAAAAGGCTTGATTGTGTAAAACAAAACTTTTTTTATAGAAATAGAAAAATAGTTATGTATACAAAATGAGAGACCTGCGTCAGTACTTAAAATACCAGTAGTAATTGCTACGAGACGTTAAATTTTTTATAGATTTTAAATTTAGTATGAGTCATGTAAGAAAATTTCCAATACAGAAATATTTTTCGTTTATATTGTTTGTGTTTCGTTAATCTTCAAATACACCTCGCGACTATAAAATTACAAGTATTTTAACGTACTCAAGTTTCTGTCAAACAAGTTTTCCGTTCGTGAATAAAGATAGGGTATCATGTGTGATAACGATAATATAGATAGCAAAGTGATAAAACTTATATAATTTCTTTGATTTTGACAGGAGGTGTACTCAGAGATAAATAGAAGAGCTTGAAAATTAATTAAACTGTGTTATTCCGTCCAGTAAATATGAAACATCTTTTTTTTAAATATAGAACAGGGGGCAAACGGGCAGGAGGCTCATCTGATGTTAAATTGTTAAGTGATACCGCCGCCCATGGACCCTCTCACTTCAAGAGGGCTCGCGAGTGCGTTGCCGGCCTTTTAAGAATTGATACGCTCTTGAAGGACCCTAAGTCGAATCGGTTCGGAAATAATTCAGTGGGCAGTTGGTTCCATATCGTGTATCTGACATAAATAATGAGCGACGCCATATTGACAGTGGAACTACATTGAAATGAACAGGCTAGTGACACGTCACCGATTCAAGTTATTTAATATTTGCCTAGCTGCGTGATCAAATGGCTGAATATCATTCCGGCCGCTAGTTTAACGGCGCTGTTTAGTAAAGAGGCTAGGCTGTTGATTTAAACGCTAATTAGTCTAGTTGGCTGCGACATATATACTGTAAAGAATATTATATCGGAATGACAAAAATAATAGCTGTAATACCATGAAGCGATGAATCAAAGATTACATTTTTCGTAGATGTTTTAGTTACGAGCATGTTCCATTTTATACACTTTTTTATCTCATGTCATACATAGGAATTGAACTTAATATAACAATAAAAATAAAGCGTATAAATGGCGCCAAAATATACCGTAGAGTATAAACTATAGAGCAGTGGCTTCAGCGTGCGACTCTCATACCTGAGGTCGTAGGTTTGATCCCCGGCTGTGCACCAATAGACTTTCATTCTATGTGCGCATTTAACATTTGCTCGAACGGTGATGGAAAACATCGTGAGGAAACCGACATGTCTTAGACCCAAAAAGTCGACGGCGTGTGTCAGACACTGGAGGCTGATCACCTACTTGCCTATCAGATTTGAAAATGATCATGAAACAGATTCAGAAATCTGAGGCCAAGACTAACGCCACTGATTTATTTTTTACTAGCTGGCCTGGCGAACATCGTACCGCCTAACAGTCGATTCTTTATTTTTTTTTAAATACTTATTCTGGTATTCGGGACACCGGTCTAGCTACGATAAAAAAAGAAAGTTGATTAGACAACAAATACATTATGTCAAAAAATAAAAATTTACCTTCCCGGAACTCCTCCACTAACACTTGAACTTTACGATATGGTATTAAAGTTCAAATTGACTTTTAAGTATTATTACGAATATTATGTATGGGAATATAGAAAAGTGTTGTTTTTAGACTTTTCCACTCAATTTTTTTAATTTTTCTCTTCGTAAGAACCATCCTCGTACTTCAAAGAATATTATAAAAAAAGAATTGGCCAAATCGGTCGAGCCGTTTTCATGTTATGTCGTGACAACGGAAAACGGGTTTCATTTTTATATATATATAGATTAACTATAGACTATATGTTTTGATATTCGTTATTCAATTATTACATAGTATAGATACAGATAAATAAATTAAGTAAAAAAGTGGCGGAAGCGAAAGCATAAAATACGCTATGACGAAAGACGTCCGCTTTAAAAGACATACACGTCTAGAAAGACGGCACAGACTGACGTTTATCGTATAATTACATGTTCAAAGTTCAATTAAAATATTCCCAAGTGGCGCGCGAGCACTAATCACACTGCATTATGTATGAGATGAACGCGGAAGTCATTAGGGTTTCGTGACCTTCAGTCACCGCGGGACCATTCGCCCTATTTCCCTGATGATATAATAGATTTGTATTTGTTAAATATGTATCAAAATAATGTTTACGTACTATTAGTGACATCTAGTTTGTTATAAAGAAAGTACTCATTTGTGGGTCTATGTATGATTGTCATTGAATTAAAGTTAGTCTGTCAACGTCCACCGTTGTTTCATTATTATAGGTTATGGGCCCAGACCCGTTTTTAAGTGTATTATGGAAGTTTAAAGTATTATCTTTATCCATACTGCTATAATAATGTCGGTGAATTATATAGCCAACGTCCCAAAGTTGAAGGGTCGTGAAAACTATGACGACTGGTGTTTTGCGGTGCAAAATGTTTTGGTGCTAGAAAACATGGCGGATAAAATCAAGACACAGCTATCAGCATCGGCGTCGGCGAGTGATATTGAAAGTGATGCTAAAGCCAAGGCAAAATTGATATTAACAATCGATACATCTTTATATGTTCATATCAAGCAGGCAGCTACGGCATATGATTTATGGTCTACGCTTAAACATATGTATGATGATTCCGGCTATATGAGGAAGATTAGTCTACTGAGAAATCTCATTAACATTCGGCTAGAAAACTGTGAGTCAATGGCACAGTATGTTACTCAAATTGTAGAAACGGGCCAGCGACTTCGAGGAACAGGATTCAGTATAACCGATGAGTGGATTGGAGCATTAATGTTAGCGGGATTGACCGAAAAATATGCGCCTATGATAATGGCCATTGAGCATTCTGGAATTGAGGTTAGTGCAGATATTGTAAAAACAAAATTGGTAGATATGTGTGCTGATGATTATGTTGGTACTACATCCGGTTCAGAAAGTGCATTTATTGCGAAAGGAAGACATAGATTGAAAAGTGGCAATACTAAAAGCGGCCATTTTAATAGACAATCAGATATGACGCAACCTATCAAAATTATAAAGTGCTACAAATGTAAACAAACCGGTCACTATAAAAATCAGTGTGCGCAATCGGATAATACTAAACGAAAACAGACCAATGCCTTCAGTGCTGTTTTTCTGAGTGGAAATTTTAATAAGAACAGCTGGTATATCGATAGTGGCGCAAGTAAACACATGACAGCAAACAAAGATAACCTCACGAATGTATCGCATCAGCAGGAAACCAAAGAAATTATTATCGCAAATCAGACTAGAGTTTCAGTGTTGTGTTCTGGTGACGTAAACATCGTTACAGTAGTCAATCGAGAAGAATACGACGTTACAGTTACAGATGTATTGTATGTTCCGAATTTAACCACTAACTTGCTTTCTGTGAGTCAGTTGATTAGGAATGGCAACAATGTAATTTTCAAAGGAGATTTTTGCTTTGTTTATAATCAACAGAAAGAACTCGTTGGCCAAGCAGAATTAGTTGATGGTGTGTATAAATTACAAACGTTACAAGTCGATGAAATATTTGCAGCACCTGCAATAACATCATGTGAGACTTGGCACCGGCGATTAGGGCATATCAATAGTAATAGCCTGAATAAAATGAAAAATGGAGCTGTAGATGGAATCACATATCCTGAGGTGGTAAACATAGGCAAATCTTCATGCACTGTTTGTTGTGAAGGCAAACAAACTAGGTTGCCTTTCAAGAAAAGTTCATCAAAAACAGAGGATGTGCTGGAGATTATTCATGCAGATGTTGGAGGTCCTATGGAAAATCAATCGATTGGAGGATCAAGATACTATGTTTTGTTTGTGGATGACTATAGCAAAATGGCATTTGTTTATTTTATGAAAGCTAAGAATGAAGTGTTCCATTATTTTCAAGAATTTCAGAGAATGGTAGAAAACCAAAAAGAAAAGAAAGTCAAGGTTCTTCGAACTGATAATGGAGGGGAGTTTTGTAGTCGTGAATTTGGCAGTTATTTAAATAAGCAAGGTATAGTTCACCAGAGAACTAATGCTTATACACCAGAACAGAATGGTCTCTGCGAGAGGATGAACAGGTCAGTAGTTGAAAAGGCCAGATGTTTGATCTATGATGCTGGATTAGAGAAGAAGTTCTGGGCAGAAGCCGTCAACACATCAGTATATTTAAGAAATAGATCAGTTGTCACGGGGTTGAATAATAAGACTCCTTATGAAGTATGGACTGGTCAGAAACCAAACCTAAGTCATTTGCGTATATTTGGCAGTGTAGTCATGGTTCACATTCCCAAGGAAAGACGTTTGAAATGGGATAAAAAGGCCAACAAGCTGATTTTTGTAGGTTATGCAGAAAAAACTAAAGGATATAGAGTATATGATCCTGTAACTAACATTGTCACAATCAGCAGAGATGTAGTTGTCATGGAAAGTCCAAACCAGAATATGGTAGAAATACCATTGGAATGTAAGCATCCAGTGGAGGTAACTGAGCAAGAGAATGATTATGAAGAAATTGAGAGCTCTTCCTCTAAAGACGATTGTGGGGATGAAACTTATGTCCCAGAATCTGAAGTTTCAGTGAGTACTTACAGTGATAAGACATTTGACACAGTCTCAGACCCAGGTGTTCAACCAATTGAGCCAGAGCAATTACCCAAACGCACTAGAGTGAGACCAGATAGGTATGGTTACAATAACTTGTGTATGGTGGAGTGTGAAGACAGTAGTCAAGGAGAGATAACACTCAAAGAGGCATTAAATGGTCCAGAAAGTCAATTCTGGCGAGCCAGTATGAAAGAAGAACTAAAATCATTTAGAGAAAATGAAGCTTGGGAAGTGGTGGACAGGCCAAAACAAGCTACAGTGGTTAAGTGTAAGTGGGTGTTAAAGAAAAAAGTGGACAGTGATGATAACATAAGATATCGTGCTCGGTTAGTTGCTAAAGGTTTTACACAGAAAGCAGGAATAGACTATACCGAAACTTTTTCCCCAGTGGTTCGTCACTCAACAATAAGACTATTGTTTGCATTAAGTGTTAAATATAATCTAGATATAACTCACCTTGATGTAACCACAGCATTTTTAAATGGGCATTTAAATGAAGATGTATATATGTGTTTACCTGAGAATTTTGAATGTCATGATAGGGAGAACAAAGTGTTAAAACTAAAGAGGGCAATCTATGGGTTGAAACAATCAGCTAGGGCATGGTATAAGCGTGTAGATGATTGTTTACAATCTTTTGGATATAGAAAGTCAGTGTATGAACCTTGTTTATTTATTAAACAACATAATACTACCAGAACATATATAGCTTTGTTTGTAGATGATTTTTTTATTTTTTCTGATTGTAAAAGAGAAACTGAATGTCTTAAGACTGAACTAAAATCTAAATTTAAATTAAAAGACTTGGGAGACGTTAGACAGTGCTTAGGTATGAGGGTCAGAAGAAAAAAAGATGAGATTTTTGTAGATCAGGAACAATTTGTTGATCATTTGTTGAATAAGTTTAATATGAAAAATTGTAAACCAGTTAGTACACCTATGGAGGTAAATTTAAAGCTTAAAAAGGGAGACACTTGTTGTACTCAGTATCCTTACCAACAATTAATAGGAAGTTTGCTTTATTTATCAATGTTAACCCGTCCTGATATATTTTATTCTGTTTGTTACCTAAGTCAGTTTAATAATAATTATAATGAAACACATTGGAACCATGTGAAACGTGTTTTAAAGTACTTGCAAAAAACAAAACTTTTTGGTTTAAAATATGACAAGGATGATTTAGATTTAATAGGCTATGCGGATGCTGATTGGGCATCAGATTGTGTGGACCGTAAGTCTTATACAGGTTTTATGTTTAAGATGTCTGGTAGTGTCATCTCATTTGAATGTAAAAAACAATTAACAATAGCTTTGTCTAGCACAGAAGCTGAGTATATGGCTATATGTGAGGCAAGTAAAGAAGCCATTTATTTAAGGAACTTGTTAATAGAATTGAAATGTAGAAATGAGTCACCTATACTATTATATAATGACAACCAGAGTGCACAATTGTTAACTAAACATAGTTTATTTCATAAAAGAAGCAAGCATATTGATGTTAGATTTCATTTTGTTAGAACAGCTGTTGAAAATAATTTTATTGTAATAGAGTACTTAAATACAAATGATATGCCAGCAGATATATTAACAAAAAGTTTATGTTGCCAGAAACATTATAATTTTGTTAAACAGTTAGGTGTCACTCCACTGTAATGAAATTTGTTCACTTTACTGTGTTTCAAATGATTAGTAGTTTTTTCTTTTGTCTATATGTCAATTATTTTGATAAGGGAGTGTGTTAAATATGTATCAAAATAATGTTTACGTACTATTAGTGACATCTAGTTTGTTATAAAGAAAGTACTCATTTGTGGGTCTATGTATGATTGTCATTGAATTAAAGTTAGTCTGTCAACGTCCACCGTTGTTTCATTATTATAGTATTGCCAAATAATTATAAGGGCCAGATATGTTTGATATTATAGCTTTTGTAGTTCTTAATTATTTTAATAATGGCATACCTATAATCCAATTATAAACCATGTAACACCAAGGGTTAGAGAGACAGAACCAAATGAATGCGACATAAGCGTATTAAAATTTACTTCTTATTCAGTAAGGTTAAGCAACACTTAACATGGCTAGAAAGTTGATGGGTGCCCGTAGCCAATACAACATGTTTGCTATTTTTGACCCACTCACCTTGTTTTTTTTTAAATTACACTACGTAAGAAATTATTTTCGACATAAAACCATTTCGATGTAGATCTCTCAATATACGCGCTGATGTCGCAAACTTGGAATTAACGAAAACTTTTTAATTCGATTATAATATTTCGCTTGCAGATTTATTTCTAATCATTAGTCCTATTTAAAAACAGACGCTATCAGAAGTTATATATAACATTAATGTTTAACTCCATAATACGACGCAATAAATATAGATAATGTATTTACTAGACATAATATATATATATACGTATAATGCGTATAAACACGGAACAAATAAAGCTACTCAGGCCTTTGCTCGGACTTGTACAAGAACTATTGTCGCTACTTTGATTCCTACGATTTCCCTTATATGCAAAATGAAATATTAATTATTACATTACATGTAAGTAACTCGCCAGCAAATTCCGGATAGGTAACATAGTGTATTATAAACAATTCTAAGTTATTTATTTTTTTAATTTTATGCCTGGTAATGAGACCTTGAAGCCAATTCTAAGTTAATAAGCGCAGATAATGACACATGGCATAGAGAAAAAACTTACGTAAAATGGGGTTTTTTCCTGGGTGTAATAAAGTCACCGCCTTTTTTTTAAATAAATGAATGAATAATTTTGCATGACTTCGTCATCGTGATTTAGACGAACAGAAAATTATTGTATTATCGATGGGTTCAGAGTCCACTCTACAATGTCTACAGCCAATATTCAGACAATAGGTACATTATCTATTAGCATATTTATTAAAAATTGGCAAATTTAAAATATACTGAGAACAATATTCTTATACCCCAACTTTGACACACCCACTCTGTCATATACGCAAAGTGTAAGAAATATGATTGTTTAACCACATGGCGGCTTTTTACTAACATATGTATCGTTATTATTTTATTCAGTGCTAAAAACGGCATTTTTATAAATAAAGTTAAATAAATGTAAACCACTGAACTGCTTTGTTGACAAACGAGTGTATTTCTTAATCCCTAACAAAAATATTTTACGAAAATTGTTAGTCGTTAATAGCACATTTAGTTTGCCGTTTTATCAGTATTACACAATTTTAGAGTTATCTATAATGCCGCGAAGCCACGAGAAGCGCCGCAAGGTCATATCACACGTGGCGCCCAGCCTGTTGCTAACACTACATTCCCGCCATTCCGAAATCCGTCTATAATCTATTGCAACGTTTATCTATGTACATTCCCGCCATTCCGAAATCCGTCTATAATCTATTGCAACGTTTATCTATGTAAAAGAACTCAATAGTTATTAACGCTCTACGGATGGACTTTTTTTTATTTTACACATAGGTACCCTATGTTACATAGAGATTAGATACCATGTAGATCTGAAGTTGAAAATTTTTCGTCCATCATTTTTCGATTATTCGTTAACATAAAAAATATATATCTTTCGACTTTATAATATTATAATAGATTTAGATTCGAGCGAGTGACTTTTAAGTATATTTCTTGAGTTTACTCACTCATTTATAAAAGAGTAAGAGTATACTCAATAAATAGATACTTACAAAAATTCTTTTTCAATTCTAACCGTATTTAACGGAGTAGAGATACTCAATAGAAGTGCAAGCGCTCAAGTATTTTTTGAGTTTTATTTGATTCGATTATAAACATAATGTATAAACAACCACAGAATGTATGTTTTTAATTAAAACTTAAACTAAACAATAATATTTATACCTAGACTAAAGATTACGAACTCTATGGCATCTGCAGATCTCAAGGGGATTTTATAAAAGATTTCTGAAGCTTTTGCATTATTTTTCTTCAACAATAGGCTTATGTTTTTCTACACAGTTCGAGATTTTATATTTAGTGCGCAGCCGGTTTTAAAACTCACGTCGTCCCAGTTGATAACGCATTAACTTCAGTTACTATTATGCTCATTTATAGGTATAATAAAGGATGAACTATAAATTCCTTCATTGATATCAGACGTTTAGCAAGTAATACAATCAAAAAACACACACATACATTTAATTCATTCATTAAGATTTCGAGTTATGACCTAAATATTAATTTAAAACGGCTTAACGCGCTTATTTCCATAACACAAAATGCAATTAGTTACAGCAAAGACTCGCATACAAGTTGATATGGTAATAGGAGACCTTCAGTATTCGCTGGCAAGCGGAATTTTCCCGTCGACTTATGGTAATTTCGATATTCACTGAAACCCGATTTAAATGATGAACTTAGCGGTAATGTCAGTCCGAAACTGTAAATTTTCAACTGGACTAAAATTTGTTGACAGATATTAAAAAAAAATTAATTGCGTTACAAAATTGTTTAAATTAATGAACTATATCTATACCATAGTTGTTCCTAAAAAAATCTAAATCATTCTTTCATATAGGTAAAACAATGTTCACTTACGAACGTCAAAATATAAATATATATATGAAATGCTTCTAATTTACATTTACTGCCAGTTCTCAAATCAAGGGTGTAGAACGGAAGAGAAGAACTGGCAATAAACTCATTTTAATCGCCAAGTTTTTTGTTTTACACAACGTTTGTAAGAAGCTGCAACCATTATACCATGTTCCACATGATATCTTAAGTAATGAATAATAATAAAATAAATTAAAGTATCTCCCTGTATTGAGGTATTTTATCCTTGTATCACTCTTGTGACATAAGTATGCTAATAAACGTAACAAAACATTGTATATATGTTTTAATATAACCGCAAAACTGTTGTTTCCAAGGAGTTTTATTTAACACCTAATCCTAAGACACTTGATGTTATTAGATACATAACAAAGGGTTTTAAAGCAATTTCGTTCAAAATAGTGAATGTTGATGTGCTATTCTCAAGGGCTAACTCCACCCGAGGCAAACATCGTCTCTAGTTACAACACGTGTGAATTCCGCTATATTTAACCTATTATTACTAAGTTAACTAATATTCTGTAATGCAGTACTCGGTGGCTGAGTATTACAGCTTTGGATTAAACAGTATGAATAAAATTTACACTCAAGACTCCCGGTTGTCAAAATACAATACGTTGATAGACTGGAGTCGTACTTAGCGCCAACTCTCTACTCTGAATGCGGTGGTGTGGTAGGCACTCGAGGTGACTTTAACCTATTTCAGGGAAAGTTTTTACACTCAGTAGCTCCCGGCTTAGGATTCTGAGGGTGAGATCTATAGAGCGCACTTAGACTTTGCTCAGACTTAACTATAACCATTCCTTACTTTTTTAAAGGATAATAAAGAAGGTATTGCATGAAATGAAACATCAATTTCTGTCTTAGCTTGAGCTTAGCTTAATCTCACCGTTAAAATGTCTATAAATATACTAAATCATAGTTTAACCTTAGTGTTTTTCGTAAGTAAAGTCTGAGCAAAGTCCAAGTGCGCACTATAGATCTCACCCTCATAGTTCTACCGGGAGCGGCAAGTTTTAGGATCTAGATAGAGACGAGACCTTCCCGCTCGCAGGTTTACGGATCTATACCTTTTAAGTCATACGAGGAGGATATTATATTTTCCTAATGTGTAATTTCTACTATAATGAAGGTGAAACCTGTATAAAGTAATCCACAAATATTTTTTTAATAAAGGCACAGTGTTCGTCTTTGAGGTAACAGATGGCGCTATTCAATAAAATAATCTAAAAGAACAGAATTTAAAACACACAAACCGTGGAGTACTATTGGCATAATTTTTCGTATGCATATATTTTATCTATTAGAATACTAATCAATGGTTAAGTTATCAAATATCATAATTAAAAACGATAACATAATACTTGTTGATTATAAAGATAGCTACTTTATCATCTACGTCATGCTAGTAAATCATCCGATCGAATAATTTAAACTATTGCAATTTGGAAAAAAATATGCTTCAAAAATTATTTGGTTACGCAAACTTAACATCTAAGCTAAAACGCAATATGTATGATATGAAAAAAGTGTACACGATTATAACATTATTTAATAATTTAAAAGTAGATAAATAAAATGTTTGACTTAAATACTTCGTTGCATAATAGATAACAATGCTATTAAAATGCATAGTTGAAATCATTAAACTCTAGATAAAGCAGCCGCCGCCCGGCGTTGTCATGGCAACGTGAGGCTTCGTGATATTGATATAGAACAATAGGTCTTTTTATATTTTAAATCCTACAGAAGAAGTCTGTATTTTTATTAGAAGAATTTCGTATTTTGTCGGATTGGAACGATATCAGTCGATTTCGATCTAATAACTATAAAATAAATATGTTCATAAAAAAATTACTAATTAAAAAAATTTCTCTAACTCTCTTTCTAAATAACTAATAGTTTCATTAAAAAAATTCTAAATTTTGTTTCACATAAATGTAAAAAACCGTTGAATATAGTCCATTTCTGCTTAAATATTTCTAGACCCTGTTTCTATCAATGTATTTACAATTGTTTAAATATTATGTTTGGTACAATAGGGGTACAGCCAGAGTCAAGATTTAGCTTTATGTCTGCCGTATATCAAAAAAGTATAAGATTTTCACAGACGACAATCTTATTTCGATTTTCGACTATGAATCCAACCCTAAGAATCGAACCCACAATTGACTGAATTAACCAAATCGTGTACCTACGTATAACCGTAACTTATTCCATTTAAGTAAGAAAATCTTCTATACGAACTTGTTATTTATAACTATCTTTATATCAATTCAATGATATGTCTTTTAATTAAACGCAACTATGACCTTGAAAGATTATAACATTACCACATTTGGAAACCAATCTCCCATACTAATTAAGTCAATATAAGGCCGAGTAAAAGGCGTTATTTCAGTAGAAATTTAAGAGGTGAATTTTTTATAAATTTAGAGTAGTTTTAATATTACTACCAAGGAGTTCCTATTACATCGATAAATTTTATGTAACATGTGTAATTAATTTGATAAGTTATCAAAGTGACTGATGATAATAGGAAGATCTCGATCTATATTTAATTTAAAAAAAAAATCGTATTACGTAATACTTGATTTTTAAGTATAGGACAAATCCATATCACATTCATTATTTCCTTATGACCTGGAAGTACGTGATGTTATGGTTATAAATAGATTTACTTTTCAATTATTTCAGGCAAGGCTTTCGATGTAGAAGGGAAATCGCAGTGGAAAAGTACCGCGAGCTGCCAAGGCAAGAGAGTGGGTTGCGCATGCGTGTTCCACACGAACGTACCACTTGTTGTACATCCACGTGGCTCTCAGAGGGTGGGGGACTTATAGCGGCCTCGTGTTCGCACTGACTTAAATTATGTGAGTGTTATTACACTGTCTGATTAAGCGTTCGACTCGACTGACAGCCAAGTGCAGTGTTTTAACATCTTAGACTCGAAGATCAACGTGAATCAAGGCATAGCAGGCATTATAATAATTTATTTATTTCAGATTATATCAATACCGCGTCCTAGCGTCAAGCTAGCTCGGCCTTCCGTAAGTGCATTTTCACCTCATGAAAATGGATTCTTGCAGACAATTGATATAATATCAGGTTTTGTAAGAATATGAGTTTCTTGATTTGTTCTTCACAGATGCACGTCTATTCTTAAACGGAGATTACAGAGACTAGCACGTTTCATACTTAAATCTTCTATTAGTTGAATATATATAAATGCATTACTTTTTCTTTTTGATGTGTCCTTTTTTATTATTGTCCTGTTAACTGTTTACATATATTTTAACTGCTTTTCTTTCCATTAGTTTTCTTCCTTTTTATGTAATTATATCAATTTTATTATATTTACGTACATGCAACGAGGTGTTAATAAATAAATAAAATAAATATTGTCTTGTACATTTATTTTAGTTATTAGGACAAATCAATAGGTATTAATACGTACTTTTATGAAATACTACGGTAGGTATGTAATAATTGACAATTACAAATAAAAACAATTATACTATACTGGTACTGGTAACGGGACTCCGCACACGAAGCACAATACATAACATACGTAATGAAAATACTTGAAATATCGACTGTTTAAAATGTATTGAATTAAATTTATGATGTGCTACATTATGACCGGTTTATGAATTTAGTTCGTTCACTGTTAATAATATAGATAGTTGCACTTACGAAGTTATTTTCTCGCTTTGCGCTTTATTAAGAGCTAATGTGACGCACTGGAGAGGTCAATGACCAGCCAGCTGCATTATTTCGTGGACGGGCAATGATGCGTGACAGTGAAAAAGTTTTTAATTGAATTCCTTGCTATTTAAAGTCCGATACAGTACTTTAAGTGTAAGGTAAGGCGGTTTTAAAACCCTCATTCATAAACTTCATTACCCTAATGAGCGATGAATGATTTCTGTTTCGTCCTTATCATTCGAGATATAAATCAACATGACTAATCATTTTTATAAACATATTAACAGTTAGGTGATATTTAATTTTTTATACATATATTTTCGTTTGAGCTAGCGGAAACTATTAATAAATTTATTTTGTATTAAATAGTCCATAAAATAAGACTATATAATGTGGTATAGAATTAGTATGTAAAAGGATGACACAGATAGTATTATTATTATATATAAGACAGAGCAGACGATGATTTTATAAAATACCACTTATGCTGTGTTATATGAGAAAAAGTTTGAATTATAGACGCTTAGGCGGTTCAAAAATTATGTATAGAAATAAATCGTTAATTTGCAAAAAAAGTGGTACATTAAGATTAATTATAAAAATCTTAAAATTTATAATTTTTATAAAAATTTATAAAAAAATTATAATGTCATATTATTTTCATAATGTCATAATAGTAAGTTATATATAATTTTTGTCAAACTTATGGTCTAAATACTCGCCCACGCTATAAAGGCACCTTGCCTTTAAAAATGTGTTCACCTTGCACTTGAAAGTATTACACGGCATCTATATATATTAAAAATTTTGATAGCAATAGAGTAACAATTTTTTGAATACCTCGTGGTGCAACATGTAGGCACCCACAGCCGTGTTGGATCCCTCGGTATATATACAGGAAAGTTTTAAATATTTTAAACAATTTTGGATGCTTTTTTAGTCATAACTGTTTCAAGGATATATAAACTTGGTACTGTCAAAATACAATACCAAAATAAATATAGTAAAGTTTATAGTGTTATTAACTAAAAATTAAACTCAATTATTATATTGCATTCAATAGGTTTAGCTTATTAGGTAATACCTACAAACGCAACCCTCTCGATTATACTACACTTTTTAATCATCTTAAAAACAAAGTATAAATCTTAAATTTAAATTATCATATTACACGGTATTGCACGTATTTAAATTATTTTTATTACATATATAATAACGTCAGCGACTTATTGCAATTACTACTGAAAATTTATTAGAAGCAGCCACAGGTGTAATTATATAGAAGAGCGTTAAAAACTAATTTCGTGATCGTTAAATAACGTGCGCGTTCTACAAGAACTAGCAAGGTTACTTCGAATGTCGTGAGCCATTGAAGCGTCGGTAAAATGTCATACTTTACGACGCTCTTGCGCCGGTTCACGGACAATGACAGGCGTAGAGTGGGCTTAGCAATGACCATTTTATAAGGACATCATGATAAGTGTACTAGTCCAACAGTTATTTTTATAGTTAGAGCGACGACCCTAGTTTATATACAGAATTATTATTCGCGTCTTCGTGAATTGTGATTATATAATATTAAGCTGTATCCAAAAGTTTATACAAGATTTGTTATACAATATTTATTGTTGGTTGTTTATATATGAAAATTGGCATTTATCAAATGATAGATTTTTGTATACAGGCGATTTTTATATTAAACAATCTTATCTGTCTTTCATAATTTGTAGCATATAAATAATTTCAAATATTTTTCCCATTCTATGTATTCTAATAGTTATATAGTAGTTATAGCTTTTTACTTAACTCAGTCATGTATCGTATACCTCAAATTATAACACAAATTACCAGCAAATAGATACATTTAATGACACTAAAAAATGTTTAAAAAATAATTTGAAAACTCTGGTATCTTTCATTAATAATGGCTTTGTTATTCTTCCTTTATATTAAATATATATTATAAAGATCAATGAATCTTAGAACTTCGAATTTAGAATTTATTATAAATACATAATATATAATTTGTTATATTTTTTTGTATATATAGGTGAAGCTGTGCTTTGTTTATGTTTAAATGTGTATTCCGTTTTTGGCTTTTGTGTACAATGTACATTTTTGGATTTTGTTTAGTGAGTAGCTGTATGAATACTGTTGAGAAAATAAATAAAAATTTACGATTAAATAGTAATTGCCTAACATCTAAATTGTTTAGTTAGTAGTTGTTAACATCTAAATAGTTTCAGTGATGTACATTTTTCATTCTCGTCAAACGATGAACAGGGCTCATATTATCAAATCATTTTTGAGTCTGCGGGTTGAGTGTTTAGTAAATATCTTCTACTTATCTAATACTTTCGTACATAGGTTTGTTTACTCCTTCTAGGGGTGACTAACTAAAGCTAAACATTGCCACACTCAAGAATTATGTAACGTTCTAATGATGAATTATTCGGTTATACAAAAACACAAATCTTTCCTCTTTATTATATTAGATGAACATTTGAATAAAAATTCAATCAATATTCATCAAAAGGACAAATAATTGCCGAAGGCCATTATTTATTGTCTATAGCAATATGATGTAAGGTCTGTGAGCAAACTTGGTTAGCCATGGTCGCCATAGAGTAAAAAAAAGAATGTACGTGTACTTATGTACGCGCCTAAGAAGTTATACTTCTTTGGCATTATTAAATATAGTTTTTGATTGCATGCAAATAATTAATTACAATTAAATAATCAAAGACTGGAAAAGGAGTCATTATAGTCAATAAAGTTCAGTTTACATTTGAAAAATTAAATAAAAAAATATTTATTTATATTTATTATTATTTTCTTATGTTAATTAGTATTGATTTAAATATTCAATTTAAATCACTTCTGATTATAATTCAAACGCACGCACATATAAAAATCGCACTTGTATAATGAAAACAAAATGAAAACACGTGTTTTAAATGTAGAAACTCAAAGCATGTGCATAAATATTATAAGTATAAATACACAGTGAACAGAGGCGGCGTGCGTGCCAACATGCGCCACTAACTTCATTCTGTTAATTTTGTGTCACGGTGCGCACGCATCGTAAAATTTCACTCTCATCAATTTTTCATCACGCGCCTTCAGAAGTATAACTTCAAAAAGTACCCAAAATAACTTTTAGTTTTGCTCTTATTATAAATTGCCTTTCTTTTAGCAAGGCCGAAGGATTGTCTTTCGTGTTAAGGTTGGCAAGCTTGAAATTGGGAATAAAATAATTGATTGTTTTATTAAAACAAGTTTGTATACGTAATACGTCAAGTGTAGTGCTCAGACCTATAAATTAATTGTTACACTTTTAGTATGAAAGTTTTTAAGATTGCGCAAACGGCATTGAACATTGCAAATGAAAAAGGGTATTATAAATTATTCTTATTAGTCTCCTGTCACGTTGAATCTGACAAAGGTTTTGTATCTAGGGTTTTCCGAATGTATAAATATTTTATCCCCTAACGGAAATGAGTCTTATAAAATTGACCTGGTTGTGTACCCGTGTACGTTCTATCGTGGACGAATGGACCGGTCATGGTGCGGTTTTATGTTAGGTACCACTAGTACTCTGATAGCCCATCTCCTACCTCCGTAGTGTATTTTGCTGTTGAGGTTCCGGTAGAATGCGAGAGCGACCGCGAAGCCTCTGTAACGCGGCTTTGTAGGAACTACTCGAGGTGGTTTTAGTGGGTATTGCTCGCCCAGACTGAATAGCAGAGTTTCCGGTGTCACCAACTGCTGCAACTTTCGTTTAGGGGATGCACGAATCCATTTACACCTCGGAATAAAGAAAAGTCTACTCTGATAATAATAATAATAATCTTTATTCATTTCTCACAAAAACTTAGTACATAAACAAGTGACAGTTATATACTATTATAAATAAATAATTGTCTTACTTATGATAATGGATGTAGTTGGGGGATACTTGTAATCATTAATTTTATATTATACACAAAAAACTATTTAAGTGTGAAAGTAAGTAAAAATACAACTATATTAAATCAATCAAGGAATGTCATTAGTTATCTTTAATAACTAGTAGCCAATTTATTAGTTAACAATAGTAAATAAATAATGATAAGGAAACAGCAGGTGATTAAATGCCACTAGTTAACTCCACTCGTGGAAACTTCGTGAGCTCAATTAGTATTATTGGGACAAGTGTATATACATTTTTTATGTGGCGCCCGTTATGTATAGGCGACTGATCATGTCGCTCGCTTGTGATTGGTCAAAAAACGATATTAGCCAATTAGAAGCGACGTGTTGTGTTTCCTTTTTTAAAATTGTACCCATGAAAAGTTTAAGTAATAAACTAGAATCTATTTTGCATGGAATTTATCAAGGAAACGTAATAGAATAACTGTTGTAAAAAATGTATTCCAATTGAATCGGAATTCATACTTGAAGTTATCGAATAGTAAGCGAAAATAGTAAAATACAAAAAACTTTGTATAATCTATGCTTGGAACATAGTCGTAATTTTTTTTTAAATCCTGTCGGGATGAAATTCCAAATAGCGAACCCGAAAAATAGTTATTTAGTGGTTTTCCTTGTCTACTTATATGAACGTCTAAGCCTAATATTGGTTAAAATGACAAGGACAAGGGAACATTGAAAATGTTTTAACTATAGTATACACTATACATATACTAAGTCTGAGCTACAACATCCTGTAAATCATTCGGCCACACTAACAGAGGCTGTCACTACAATAACATTTAACACCTCAAGTTAGTTAATTTATATTAGTTTTATAGTACAAATATTAAATATTTATTCAATTTATTTTGTTTATAGTACAGGGGACAAACAGGCAGATCACCTGATGTTAAGAGATACCGCCGCCTATGGACACTCACACAGAAAGTTTGCTAGTGCGGTGTCAGCCTTTTAGCAATTGGTATCTTAACGGACCGTAACCAATTCGGGGTTCGGAAATACTTCAGTTGGCAGCTGGTAGTGCACCATCACCACGTATGTGTTACGCAGCAAAAAGTGCTTTCAAAAGCGCTCAGTTGTGGAACGACAGACGTCGAGGTGATACGGTTGGTATTTTCTATCCTGCCTCGATGATGAAACTCAGTTGGAGGTATTAATCTAAATTACTCCTCCGAACACTCTACATGGTAAATGTGGTAGAAAATGCAGAGAGGTCCCACATCTCTATGCTACGCCAAGGGATCAAGCCGCTCGGAAAGTGACTGGTCGTCGACGATTCGAATCGCTCTTCGTTGAATACGATCAAGTGGAAGGAGCTGGTACTGTGGAGCACCCGCTCAAAGCTAAGAACACCGTGTGGGGCCGAATTTGCTAATTATACACTATACAGTTATAAGCGGTGGGCCGGTGTGAGGTACCGTCTTGCCTTGTTGAGCACACCAAGCGTCTTGGAGGCTAATTTAGATCTTTTTGATATGATAATTTTTAATCCTACTTTGTATTTAATATGTCGTATGTTCGTTTGTACCATTTTAATCGTACATATATTTAAACAGACGACGACCTGTGGATTATACATATATTTCTACACTCGCGACCGCTTGCAACGCGTGGTGGTGCTCTAAACTAATGTGCAATACAAATTCTATTCGATTTCGCATATATTTTTAAATTATACAAAGAGCAACACCGGTTGATAGTTTTTGCGATATTATCTTACCAAGTTATAAAATTGCGATTGAAAAACCTTATTTCTATAAAATAAATTCGTATAGGAATAATATGCAAATTGTTAGTACATTAGTTTTATGTTCTCTTAAGTAACATTGCCGACCGGTTCCAATGTATTAAATTTAAATAGATTTTATTTGAAGACTTTACATTTGCATATTAATATCTGGATTTTGCACGACATAGTACGCTTATTATTCTTTAGCCTTCTTGTGAAGCCACGGAGTTTTTTATTAATTTAAATCATATCAAAAATCTACCCCAATCTATCAACCATAACCAAAGAGTTCAGGCACCTCTGATTGGAATTCTTCGCGAATATATTCGGTAGTGAGCTAATCGATTAAAAATAAATAAGTGAATTCTCATACCTAATCCGCTGTTTGGCTGGTAATTTTTTTCTTAAAAGTTAGCAATAAATTCTAGTATTTTATATATTTATTTTTTTAATATTTATGTTTACCTGTTACTGGAGATATAGCATTATGTATGATGTGAACTTTAATAAAAAATATCTGCCTGATAAAATATCTGTAACCTATATTTATTTAATGTATTAAAGGCGTGAATGATTAATAAATTTAATAATAACTATAATATAATCTGACATGATAAGTATAAGTAGTACCTATCTGATATTATAAGTATCGCAATACAGCGAGGAAATGCTGCCAGCGTTAAAGGTACACTGCCACAGGGACGAAACTTTTAAAATTTGTTTTAATTTTCTTTATAATAATATACTTTGTAGGTTAAGAATATGTATGTAGCATGATTAAATCTGACATGATACACAACATAAAATTTTATTTCAACTGTAAATATCAGGTTTTTAGTTAAAACCAGTAATTTACACACATTGTACACTTATGATCGTCAAAAAAAGAAATGTATATGAAATGCTTCTAACTTTACATTTAGTGCCAGTTCTCAAATCAAGGGCGTAGAACGGAAGAGAAGAACTGGCAATAAACTCTCCGCCACTCTTTTTAATCGCCATATTTTTTTACACAACGTTTGCAAGGAGCTCCAACCATTACACCATGTTCCACATGACATCTTAAGTAATTAATAATAAACATAAATTAAAAACAAAGACTTGTCCTCTATCAGCAGGAGGCATGGTGAAATAGGAGCACGCACTTACATTCTCGTGGGAACAACACGCAAACACATAGTCGAATTAACTAACATCACCGCATACACGTATTCAAGTACGACCCGTTCAAGAGTATGACGCATGGCCATCCATCGGCCCCCTCGCCATATTTTAGGGAGAGAGACAACCTAACGCATGGACGCCGCCACAAGTCCCTTCATAGATGTCAACTGCTTTCTTTACTTATTCGACACACTTATATTTTTCTGCTTTTTTTAGACTAGTACATAACTCCTATTGCTCGCTAGCTATAAGTGGTCTTAGGCACTAAGTTTTAGGTGACTTTATATATTTCTTATGTAGGTGCAGTTTTACATAACCTAGAACGCACTTACATTAATTGAGGGACACTAGGCGCCAAACAAGGCCGTCATGCCTTTCGCGATTAACATAATAATATACAAGACGTTTTCCTGCTTTTAATAGTGTAATAAGTATTTATGTAATAATTGTTATACATATTTTACAGGCATTTGAAGAACATACTAATCCGTATTACATATAGTTTTCATGCAAATCTTGTAGGTCTAAAAATGACCACAGACTATCGAAGAGCGTATTATAAATTACAATTTTATTCTGTGCGCGTTCAAGACACAGACTATACGTGCTGAATGTTTCTGGACGTAGGAGCAGTAATGATCTTGGTGATAGTGGTCAAAGGTCAAATTATTTACTCAAAAGCCTCATAGAGGTTATGTAATCCGGTCTAATTATATATTAGAGATACTAGAAAACATTTTAGTACAATTTTAAACATAAATTTAAGCAGTAAGTTTAAACAAAGTGTCACTGGATTTTCATTTGTCTAGTCAATACTATTTAATAATAGTAGTGTTGACCTCGTGGTGTGACCGTCCTCATCGCAGCTTCGAACCCTCGAACTTACACTCGCTCGTATGGTGAAATCAGCATGCCTTTGACCCAAAAAGTCGGCGTGTGTTAGGCACAGAAAACTGATAATCTACTTGCATGTTAGAAGATACAGAAATCTGACGACGAATCCAAGACCAAAAGTTTATTTTACATTTTGAAGTTCTTTATACTACGGGGCCGTTCAAGTATTACGTAAGCAGATTTACTGTAATTTGTCTGCCCCCCCCCCCCCCCCCCCCCGCCTCTTATCAGCAAAAATATACAATGTAATATGTGTAAAAAATTAAATAATTATTGTTGATGACAATCAAAGAAAACCCCCTACGGCCCCTACTTTATTAGAAAATATTCGTAAAGGTATTAAATTAGCCCCGCGGTTTTACACGACTTAGAGTAGTTGAGTATCAGGGTAAATATCTAAGTCCTATATAAGTCTACTTATGTAACATAGTCAAGGTTAATGATTTACACATTTTCACGGAAATATATCCTCTGTTGCCATAGTAATAATGCGCTTTGTTCTTTACATAAATAAATACTTATAATTTCCTTAATATCACGACACAATGACCTCACTTCAACGACATTATAAAATCTGCCAAAATTATCAATTTTTTTAATTCTTGAGCTATTTTACCTCAATTATAGACAAAATATTGGGGTTACTTTTTAATATTTTTTCTGAATTCAAAATGTATCGCCATTTATTGAACATAACAACTTTATTTCGATTTTATTTACAAATGACATCGAATTATCACAAATTAAAGATTACATATGATTTACAAAAATGCTATTCAAGGGATACACTTGTATTATTATAAAATATTTTTATTTTATTTTATCGACATAAGGTAGCGAAGTTACAACCTTAAAGTGATATAATAATTCTACATTGAAAGACGCTATTTTAAGTTACAGAATACCAATACTGGTAGAATGCGAATACGCCTCCAAGGTCATTTGAAATGCCCAAACTGTCTAAGAACTAGACACTGTAGGTTAGTGTTTACCAATTTTTTTTAATTATTTGGAATTTGAATTTCAGTTATCATGTTTTGAAAATGTACTAACTGTGATTCGTTAACAATTTTCTAGTAAACTCTTCCTAAAACCATTAATTTAAGTTTCATAATATTAAAAATGATGTATGTACATAGCTGATAAGATTTTTTCAAAGGCGAAGGTGGGGTACAAAAAAGGTTAGGAAACACTGCTGTATATGTTCAAACCTTCTTTGACATTACATCCCGTTAAAAATACCGAACATTAAATTAATGACAATCAAAAATCAATTCATGTCAAATTTTTGAGTGTCATTAATTTGAATATTTAGGAAATATAGTCGGTTATATCACTATCAGTCACTCGTTTGACCTTGCATACACGAGATGTCGGCGTGTGACGCACTTGTATATCAAATTAGTACCTACCAAACACTGGTATGAGTGGTATGTTCTATATTTATTCTCCTTGTCATTACTCTATGGATTTACTCACGACTTTCGAATACTACCTATATGAAAACACGACTTGCTTACAAGCAATGATTTTATTTGGCGGGACATATTTAAAATCCAATAATTTGTCATGATCGTAGAACAATGTGGGATTTGAAAAAAAAACAAAATCCACTTTTTATCATATTTGGATCCTACGTTTACTAAATATTACGGCTACACTAAAAATCCATGTGTTTTAAATTTCAAGTTAATCAGTCGGTAAAGTGACGGATCTGATAGAAACATGTAATTTTTCTAGAAAACTGTGTAATTTAATGTTATTATTTTTATTTTGTTTGCTTGTATGCCAATTTTCATAATAACAGAATATGAATTAAAATAGTTATGACAAAAAGTAACATGATTATTATATTTTAAATATTTTATTTTGAAATGGCTGCCCTGTAAAGTTTACTATTTGTCAGATCCGTCACTATTCTACGACTATGTCGAATTGTTTTTATTAATCTTTCGTTGTTAGATGTAAGTTTTTATAAACAATAAAAAACATATTTCTAACGTATTAGCATAATTTCATTATAAAGAATTTTTTTTACATTTGAGATGAATAGGCATTTTAGTAATGTTTTTGAACATGGGACAAGGTGAGGGTGAATTTCTTTTCTTTAAATGTAATACGTTTTATTTTTCAACAACATAAGTATAGACCGCGTGCATTGAAATAAAAAAAGGCATACATAGTTAATGCATATGACTCGGGAATGAAATTTCGAAATTTGATGGGAAATACTTGGAAATAGGGATTGTATAAAAAAATTACTGAAATATGCCGATTATTAAAATGTCACAAAAATCTTGTCTACACCAGATCCACGCGGAAATCTAGTTATTATAATTTTATATATTAGCGAAGTTAAATTAAAATGTGTGAGATTTTTAATAAATTATTGAAATTATGTTATAAGTATAAATGTCATGGTGATAGCAAAATTTTAAAACAAGTGAACGGATTGTAAAAACATAATGTGTACTACAAACAGATTCAAAACAAATCCACACAAACTAAAGATTTCACTAACACATACATAAAATATGTGTTTGTAATAAGAACTAATGAAGCGAATTTAAAAGTTCATTCATCTACTATTACATCATACTAATATTATAAAGATAGATTTGTATTTTTATGTTTACCGATTTTGTGCTACTTTTACTGACTTAATTTATTTTCAAGATATTTTTAAAATGTGCAGCCGCCCGAGGCCGTTGCTACTAAAAGAATGACATTCTGCATATCGGAAATTTTTCCAAACGTCTATATCATTGATAAAGATTATATAATCATTTAAATCGCTGTGTTAGTCAGAGGCTAAAGGTCGGATACATAATATTAACATATCTACGTCCTGGTTTAAAGAAAATAAAAAATGTCGGAATAATACCCACCTCCTTTGGTTTGGGAAGTTGTTTCAAAATAAGGACGTTGGGTAAAATTTTCAACCAGCCTTGCGATTCTGTAACTCACTTTTCGAACTCTCACAGCGGTTTTCGCAGCGGCGGTCGTGCTAAAATAAGTCGTGAAGCAGTCATTTTACGTTTTGGCACTCTGATAAACAATAAACTACAAGCTCCCTCCGCTTGTCAAGACGTAATGTGAAATAGCTTAACAGAATACCATGAGATTCCAAAAATGACGTGAGTGACGAAGGGAGCGTTGTTAATGCGAGGTGAACTCACGGATTAACAGAATCGCACGGCAGATATCAGACAAAAATTTAACCAAATCTATAAAGTGTTTATTCATACTTCATAGTTACAGATACGGTGTTTAATAAATAAAAAAAAATCAGTGGCTCTACAATCTTTTTAGGTCTGGGCCTTGGATTTCTGTATCTGTTTCGTGATCATTTGTTAATCTTATAGGCAAGTAGGTGAACAGCCTCCTGTGCCTAAAACGCCGTCGACGTTTTCGGTCTAAGGCAAGCCAGTTTCCTCACGATATTCCTTCACCGTTCGAGCGAATGATAAATGCGCACATAGAAAGAAAGTCCATTGGTGCACAGCCGGAGATAGAACCTACGACATCAGGGATGAGAGTCGTAAGCTGAAGCCACTAGGCCAACACTGCTCTAGTTACAGTGTATTACCCTTCAATTATCTAAAGGTTAATATAATGCGTTGGACCAAGATATCAAGGACTTCTCCAAGCAGGAAAAGGACCTCATCTATGAGGCAGAGTATAGACTATAGAGACAAACGTATTGAAAATTAAACCATACTATGCAATTTAATGTATGTAAAACTATAAATACTTGGTATGTAAGACAAGAATACATTAAAAATATTAAGACGCAATAGAGGTCGATTGGGTGACCGGTTAGCTAAGCTAGGGCTGATAATTTAGCTTTCTAGAAGATCCTAATGTGCAATTAAAATTAATTGCCCAAACTATTTAGTTCCGTCTTACTTCGTATTATTAAATCAGTGTGAACACCTCAGCTAAACTATGACCATTGCAACTGGAAATGTATTGGATAGTTGTATTAACAATTACACGTACAATTTAATGTTACAGTCTTAGAATCGTATACAGCTAAATATTTTTCAGTCTAGTCTATATTAATTTTAATTAACACAATTTTACAATCACTGGAAGTTTAAAATTAATTGTCTGGTAACTAAATTCGTTCTTTTGTTTATATGTTGTTGGCAGCCCTAAATAGCCTGGGCGGGGGAGTGACGCTGTATGAATGACGCTACGCTGACGCCGGCTTGCATCGCGGTGTCAAGAGTAAACAAATTACTGTTTGTAAACACAGCCGTGCCCCAGCGTAAACACGTTGTTTAGATGTCAATGCTAATACTAAGGAATCATGATCATTTCATGCTGTGGCTTCTGTCTCGATCGAAACAACCAGAATACTCAGAAATAGTCTGTGCGGAAAGAAAACCATCTTAATACTTCATATGAAAAAATATATAGATTCTGTGTCGCTGTGACTCCACGCCCATTCTCATTTCAAACGTGCATTTGAATTTGGAATATGGCAGGTTACGATCGGTGTTTGTTTAAGACATTTCAAATTTGAATTTAGAATTAGCAAACCTACCAACGCTTACAAACTTTTTCGGTCTAAAGTCCACAGTACATTGGCATTTCTTGGTCTTTATTTGCGAATCTGGTATTTAATACGCATTAAGCAGACCTCTCATAGTTTTAAAATGGAGGTGTGTTACATAAAAACAATTTAATGTTATAATAAATATTATGTCTCTTGACGTAATACAAGCAAAAACAATTCCGTTTTGCAGTTTTAGGTAAATACGCCATTAAACAGGCTTATAATTTTATACGCACTACTCACAAAGTACGTTAGTTTCTGTACACGCGGAGGCTTTCAAGGCTATTTGATGCCACGTGTTGAGGCGTTGTATAGCCTTTTGGAAGCAAACTAAACGTTTATGTGGAATATTATTGAGTTGTTCCCACTTCGACATCTCTTAAAATATATCTGATTTTCAAGTGCATACTAATTGGTAAATTTTTTTACGTTAATATTAAAATTGGTTTTCTTAAACGAATATTAAATTTATTAATTAGTATAAAGTATTTTAATTATGATGTCATTGTATGCATATAAGTAAAATCGTAATAATCAACAAATAACTATGGTTGGTAACAAAACATTGAATTCAGTTTATGAAAAAGGGAGTAAGAAGAGATAAGAAGAGTTTATATATTTGAGTCGAGACCCTTGGGGGGTCGAGTTTGTTGAAAAATAATAAATACAAACTGCATATAGGAACAAAATATTATTTTATTAAAGGAATGAATAATTATAGTGTAGTATTAGTCTTATAATTTTACAGTGACGGGGTCTTAAGACTGTTTTACTTAACTATTTGGCGTTTTCGTGGGTCACATAAAAATGGTTGAGAAACGACGCTTTAGATTATTCATTATCTATGGATATTTCATAAATTGGTTTGTTAGTCTGTAGAAAACACCGCGAGTGTTGGACTGTCATTTAAATTTTAATTCGAAAATTTTTTGGTTAGAACATTTTAGATTATAAAAGTAAAATTGTCAATCTTAAAATACATATTTCAGCAACACATTTGAGTTTCATTTATTTATTTACACTTTGTTGCATTACAATATAAAAAATTAATATAATTGAATGTAAGGGAATGCAACTGGCGGCCTTATCGCTTTCGAGCGATCTCTTCCAAGCAACCACAGTAAGAAAATATTTTTTTTTTAAAATTAAACTAGTGGACCCGACAGACGTTGTCCTGCATGATATTTCAAGCAATTAGTAAAGCAAAGTATGAAAGTACCGACTGCAGCGCCATCTGGCGGGCTGATTTGTGAATCTAAACCATTCCCAGATCCCCTTGAACACACACAAAAAAATTCATCAAAATCGTCCAGTCGTTTGAGAGAACTTCAGTGACATACACACTCACAGAAGAATTATATATATAAAGATTAGATAAGGTAGGCAAGAAGTGCAAGCATACATATTACATATAGTTATTAAAAAAAGAAACTAAACAGGAAAAAGAAACAAACTAATGTAATAAAGGATACATGAAAAATAAAAAGTAAAAAGTGCACATAATAATCATAATAATTTAATTTAAGATCAGTCTCACGTCAGTTAGTAATTCGTACGAAAGTTAGGGATACGATGTGGACAGGTAATGTTTGTACAGAAGAAATTTAAAGGCTTTTTTATTTTTATAATTCACCATATATATATCATTCTAATTTACAAGCATGCAGCAGCAAGCAAGGTAATATTTACGTAATATTTATAGGATTAAGGGGCATATAAGGGGCACATAATTTTATGTGATACTTGTGGCACTCACACTAGTGCGTTGTCGTACTTGCTACGCTCTTTTTATGAAGGACTCTTAGTAGAATATCTTCTTCATACGGAAAAACTTTTTATAGGCTCATATTACATAGTGGTACGCGGCAAAGAGTGTAAATTTCAAACTCAAATGCAGCCTTGAATCTTTTTCACCAAATAATATGGTTGGTCGATGGAGTAAAAGATGCAGCATTTTTCGCCGGATCCTATTGTATTACTTTTAAACCTAGGCCGTTCCTGCTAACAGCATGGATTGAACCAGGGTCTGACTAATCAAGCCCTGATCGGCGGAAGTTAGAAATTAGAATATCATTCCTGGTTCGCAATTATACAATTCAGTCTTATTAACATCTTGCAAATATACGAGTTAGTCCATAAATAGTTGGACCAAAAACTATATCAAATGTAAAAATCCTATTTATTCTTTATAGAGAGTAGGTACTTAAGATTAAAATAAATGATCTAAAATTTACACCTAAAGTATGAATTATACTGTATAAGTACTGTAAAAAGATCAACAAATATCTTGATTACAAAATAGAAAATGTTTCTTATGTTCAATCAATATATTTTTAGATTAAATTATAATTAATACAGCAAATACACGCAATTACGATAACGTATCAACCTGTTGAAGAGGACAATGCATATTCTAAATTTAAATTTAACTCGTATTCCTGGTCAAAGTAGAAATATTTTTAAATTAAGAACGACAATTTTTCGCATTACGCCTACCATTATACGCCTTATGTATGCCAAGCATTTTGAATATGAAACCGGTTATTCTAGACGTGATGCGTCCGCGTCGTAATGGAATATTTCGACTCGCTATAAATTAATAACACTACACGGTCAGCAATTTATAAAGAAATTTGACTCTATCATTTAGGGCATACATTCCTCAACGTTTCTCATAATCGTTATGACCATACATTTTTTAAATCGAAAGTTTACAAATAATCTGTGATGTTAGTTCATAAATTTAAAAACACATTAAAATTTCCACAGTCAATTTCAGTCCTTAGCATAATACGATAAAATCACCACGGCCATGAGTTGACGAGGCATTTCCAGGCACAAAAACGTGCGAAATATCTATAGATACTTTTTTGAGTACATAATATAATAACATTGTAATTATATGATTTAATTTAAAAAGCAATACAACCTTATAAACAATTTTTATAAGGTTTCGTGGTCGTTCTACATCTCTTAAACAGCACGAGGCATGCCGTTAGTGTAGATTTACCCTGAATTTTTTCGCGATATTTTGTTAAATAAAATATATAATAAAAATTGCCTTTTGCAAGTTTGCCAATCCCGACAAAAGCCTCCTCCAGACTCTTCCATTCTGCCCTTACTCGCCCCACTCTTGACTCAACCTTGCTTGCAACCAGTTTTATTACATCCTCCCCATCTCTTGTACTCTGCCCTTTATTTTTACAATATTTGAATTCTCTTGATAGTTTGACTCCACTTCTCAGTTCCTCGCAAGGTGTGTCCCATCCGACTCCACTTGACCTTTCGAATACTCTTTGTTACGTCCTCTATCCTTGTCGTTTCGCTAATATAAATATTTCTAACCCTACCTCTTTTGACATTCTTAATGAATTTCTCTCCATTGCTCTTAATTTTTTTGATTTGACCGAAGTTCAGTTCAGGCTTTAATTTTATTACTGCAAATTTGGTCAGGAAATTAGTTTCGGTTTTACAGAGTAGCCCTGCCGCTACTCGATCCGAGCCGCTAGTCAAAAATAAACTGTGCCATAAAAATGTATTATAGATCAACTCATACGCAGTAACCCGCTAGACGCGCCAGTCATTCCGCTAAATCCAATACATTTTTTATTCATGAAACGATTGACGTTTGTATGTTAATTCACAGTAGGTCCCGGCCCGCTGGATGAAATATTGAATTATTGCCGAAAGTCGGGGATATATCGAGGAGGTCTGCCCAATATTAATCCGATGGCTACGAGCCTGGCAGGAATTCAAATAAATCGGTTCTGTGACAAACAAGACGTATAAATCAATCAGGGCAAGGTGGTGTGCAAGTCTATTGCATTCGCCCCTTTCAAATATCCCCGGCGTATATCAAAAGTGGAACAAATTTGTATCGGTAAATTTATGACCAAGGTTAAACTAAACTTGTTACGAGTTTCAGGTGAAACGTTTTATTTATCAGTTGCCTTTTGATTTATACTTTTTTCACGACAAGTGTTCGATATTTGAATTAGTGTAGCGGTAGATTCAGTTGAGACTGTGCGCGAGCTGTGATTTTTGTATAATAAAATCTTAAAAGACAGAGTAAAAGCGCCAACGTAGAATATATCTGGGGCCGTCCATCAGGGGCGCTGTAAAATATTTCCTAGAAATATTTATGATAAGTTACATTTAACGCTTTGTTAAACCCATAGTAGAGCTACTGTTAGAACTTTAGAATTTTATCGTATTTTTTTAGAATCTACATGCGGGAAATGTTAAAAATTCGGGCCCGTCCAATTGTAACTACTATACATATAGCCAAGCGCATCACGTTAATTAACCGGCTGTTTTCTTGAAATCCTCAAGCATCAATATTAACAGGCACGTAAAGAAATAGTAATGTCCTTTAGTTTGTTTTTATTTTACAGAATATAAATTTAAAATACGAATTGAAAATCCCAGCAAGGGCAAGAGGAAAATAATAAAGTTTCACAATTTCTTGTTGGGCTATCCCACTGGATTTACACCCATATAACATATTATACAATAATTTACGCTAGAGATACTGTTAATAGCGACCTCTTAACCAGTAATTGTAATATTTCAGTTAATTTACAAAACATAACGATACCTACCTTCCTTAGGTATCACATTACCGATTGTATCGTACAAATCAGTTAGTGTGTTTATGAAGTATTAATAAAACCAATTTATTTACATCACAATAATACAAAACAGGAGAAAAATAAAATTAAATAAATGAAGACAAAGGATGTAAATGTTCTGTCTTACTGCTAAAAGCAGTTTTTCCCAGACAACCCAAACATAAATAATTCAACATTGACAAAATAAAATACCAAACTTAAAACTATGTACTTCATATACATAGGTATAACAAAAGTTTATTGGTACAAATGTTGCTAGTTGTTTCTTAAATGTAAATATAAAGGTATATCAGCGCGACAGACAGCCCCTCGTGCAGAGGCTGTTTCAGCGCAGAGGAATCAGTCACCCAGGTAGTCCTGGAATGCGAGGCTGTGGCTAATCAACGTGCAGAAATCCTAGGAACAGTGAGGTCACTCCGTGAAGCCTGTGAAGTGCCCAGGAGACTTCTGTGCTTCTGGAAGGAGCTGGGCTTGCTAAATTAGCCGCACAACGGACCAATTAAGTGTCTAATTGCGGAAATGAGTCTACCAACCCTAACCGTAACCCTAAAGGTATATTAATTTTTAATAATATGTTAGGATAACTCATATTAGCAAATAAAAGTTGTTTAATGAGAAAATAATTATGTCATGCTTTTTACAATAAATGGTACACGTGACCAGCTGGCATATCAATAAATATTGAACACTAAGGTGACGGCAACTCTGGGGTTATCGCTAAAGGACGTCACTCAGTGAAAAACAAGAGCAAATATGATTTAAGAGAATATATTTACATATATTAGCTGCTTTGCAACGGTGCCCACACAAAGTCACACACAAAAATCTGTTATGAATATAATTTACTAAAATTAATTAATGTAGCATTTTTACTATTAAACAATATATTTAAATACGGTTGAAATGTCTTATGACATTTGACAGATGCAATGACTGAATGTCAACAGTCTGTGGGTTATCTGTGATAAACTGTGGAAGAAGTTTTTGCATGGATGTATTATTTAAATTTAAGAATATCAGCACGATACATTATTTATTAAGAATATCTTTCAAATTAAGTTGTAAGTACTGTAATCACTGGTACTTTAAGATAATTCAATGGCATTAATATGTTATGATTTATTAATATTCGTTTGACTTTAAGTACTTAAATAAAAATGGCCACACATTTCAGACACTTCAAATTGCATGGGCAATTAATTTCAATATTATAACGGAAGAATAATATATTTCTTATATAAATATTCTTTGCAAGATAAGTTATCGCAAAGAGGAAAAACAGGCATTTAATAAGCATATATTGTGGATTGATATCATTGCTTTTAATTACGAATGCAGTTTTTATATTATAATGTATGTATTAAAACCTTCATTTAAATGAAAATGCATTTTGTAAAAACAAAACCACCGCTCATATGATTTGTTATGCCGCTATTTACTAATAACAATCAAGCGACGCGAACCATCATCTCATTTAAATTAGAGTCCGCGCCACCACTGAATGCCGATAGACGCGGCGCTAGCGAGTAGCGCAGCGTAGTAATATGTTGCTAGTACTAGGTGCAAGGCTATTTTACCCCAACGTAACATAAATTAATATGAAATTCGCGAACTACTCTCCAAGATTTGCTTCTAATGTTATACCTTAAAACGAATAAAATAATATTTCACTGTAACGACAAATTTAGTTCCAGGGTTCCCGTCGGCAATGAGTGGTGGCGCGGACTCTAAAGCAAGTATTTAGTATTTCTGGATGTCAACTATGTTTATGTCCGTCTATATACGAAACAATTGAAATTTAATTATGAAATTCTTTTTTTTATTTTTGGTTAATTCATTTAAGATATTGTAAATATTTACACGTAATTAAAAAGTTATAAATAGAAAATTAAAACAAATTTAAAAAGATTGGTCCCTGTGGCAGTGTAATTTTAAACCTGGCTGCATTTCCTCGCCGTGTTGCGATACTTATTCGTTGAGCGAGGAAAGTAAATCTGATAATTAACTGCATTTAAATTGATATAACTTTTTTACTTACTTTGTTTTATTTTGCCAAGATATAACAGTCCGGGAAAAATTACGCACGTTTGAGTCATCAAAAAAACTCATTTTAATGTTTAAAAGTGCTTCGCCGGCCTATAAACTTAATCTGTATGAGCTTCCTAATTTTAACCCGTAGACGTATTGCTATTCAAAGTCTTTTATCGATATTGCTTTCCGATATTCACGCTTATTTATAAAGTAAACAAAATGACCGTAACTTTCCTAAGTCCCAGAGTCAATTGGGTCGATATCGTTTAAACAAGCCATATCAAGGCCAAATTCACCCGTCACATCACGTTCTTCACGAAATCGCCATATCCATTGCTTCAAATGTATAGTCAAATAAAAACGATAGCGAGAATATTGTGGAATGGAAGTGAAACAATTGAAGTTGTTATATCAACTTGTTGCTACTGTGATAAGATATCTATTCGAATTAAATAGATCGTTGATGTTCTTTGTATATTTAAGATTTCTTAATAAATACTTTTATTAATAATGTGTTCATTTCTATTTGCAATATTAGATGATCAATCAAACGTTGCCGTAAAACTTAACCCAAAGAGATCTTAAATGTTATCTCTGAGCTATTAATTTTTTTTAATTGTTATGAGTAAGTAGGCATGCACAACGCATTATAGAGCGTTATAAGTGGATTGCCTTGCGATTCTGTAACTCACCTTTCGAACTCTCACAGCGGCTCGCAGCTGCGGTCGCGCTCAAATCAGTCGTGAAGCAGTCATTTTACGATTTGGCATTCTGATAAACAATAAACTCCAAGCTACAAGCCGCTTGTCAAGACGTAATGTGAAATTGCTTAACAGAATACCATGAGATTCCAAAAATGACGTGAGTGACGAAGGGAGCGTTGTTAGTGCGAGGTGAACTCACGGATTAACAGAATCGCACGGCTGGCCTCGAACCAACTTCACACGGCAAAAGGTGTGTAATCGAAACTGTACGTAAAAAAATACTTATAAGAAAGCCTACGACCACAAGTCAATCTTTTTGATTTAATTTTATGCGACGAAAGTTTAAATACAAAAATGTATGTCAATATATCTATCATCATCCCAAGTTTATCGGCTACCACTTCCGTTTCCATAACAAGATACCAGTTACAATCCTAAGCTGAGGAAAACTCAAGTTTTAATAGGGAAGGCGTATACGATAGGTTTCGAAGAAAAGCGATATATGGACATAATTATTCTCAGCTTTTCAAGCGTAATAAAAGTTTTGGTATTATGGTTAACAAGTATCGGAGATTATATAAATTTAAGGCATATTTCATATTCATAAAGAATAAATGTATATTAAACCCTTTTTTAAGTAGATAAAGGACCTTTATTTGAATATTATTTCTTGCATCAGCAACATTATGCATCATTGTTTTAATGGGCTTAATACACGCAATATAATATACATTATACATATATATACCTATATATAAGTAAATAAGTTTTAAATTTATTTTGATGTTCTGTTAGACAGATAAAAATGTCTAGCTTATGTTTCCACCACGCCGTTGTAAACTTCTTTTTTATCATGTAATAAATAAATACATAACTAGATACGTTCCAATCCTGTAAAATGTATTATAAAATACATATCTATGCCCTCATGTAAATAAAGATCAATATTCATTTGAGTACGACGCCATTCTGTATTAAACAATAAAAAAATCAGCCTGAGATTTCTAAAACTGTTTCATGATCATTTTTAAATCTAATCGGCAAGTAGGTGATCAGCCTCCAGTTCCTGACACACGCCGTCCACTTTTTGATTCTAAGACATGTCGGTTTCCTCACGATATTTTCCTTCACCGTTCGAGCAAATGTTAAACGCGCACATAGAAAGAAAGTCCAATGGTGCACAGCGGGGGACCGAACCTATGACCTCACGTATGAGAGTCGCACGCTGAAGCCACTAGGCCAACACTGCAACACTTCAGTATTAAACGTTGAATCAAAAACTTAATTTTTAAATGCAATTTAAAATTTTGACTTACATTCGGGTTTGAACTAATTCAAACGACTCTTAATTTATAGGAGTATTTATGTGATAATGTTCTGCGAGTATCCAGCAGCCTTATTGTAAGAATATTTTTTATTCAATCTCCTAGTACCATTCATAAATATCTTAGAATCTAATGGTACCTTGGATAAAAGGCTTTAGTACACATATGTATACATAGTGACTCGTGATTCACTTGAAACATAATTGGATTTATAATAATTTTGTCTACCCGCGACTCGCTAACGACGGTGCCGTTAAAATCAGCAGCGGTATTTGAAATTATTTGACACAATGTCACACTTAGCGAATTATGTCAATGTCTTGCTTATCATATCGATATGTTCTACTAACCTTAGCACAGCGATAAATCACTATATTATTTGAATTTATGAGACACCATACAAATAAATAATCGCATTAAAATAAAAGAACTGAGTTCAAGGGCTATATTAAAAATACTAATGGGTAAAATATTAGGAAAAGTAAAAAAACTATCAATATTTTAACATTACTAAATAACTATAAGACTAATAAATAATAGAAAAAAAAGATATTCGTGTATAATGTCAAATAGTAACATCCTAGTTAATTATTTCTTGTTCGATTATTATCTTTTAATCAATCTTTTTGTACAAAGCACAACAATATTGGCTCACGAATCGAACCTTAGATACAGATTCTTTAAGAAACTTCACAGAAGTTGACCTTAGAGGGTTATTATTTAATACTATTATACATTATACATAGGTACTCGTAGATGTCTAGACCAAGCGTTTTCAAGGCATAATACAGAGACAGCAAGAAGGTATGTAACACGATATAAAAAATGGCCTAAAAGACCAGACAAAACAGTAAGTAATATAAATACATTACTTACTGTAAGTCTTATCCATTTATAAAAACCCTTGTTTGCTTGTGCATGAAGCGAACTCTTAAGTTTTTGCTGGAATACGTTCTGCGTGTTTTGCGGTTACACGGTCACGCAGGATGATCATATTATATATGACCCATCCGTCCAAATGCAACGGCTGTAGATTCCTTCATTAAATTATTTCTAAGGATGTAATTTTTTTTATATAGAGGTATATAATTCAGCCTCGACTTTTTATTAGCCTGCGATACAAGTGGACCAAAGTGCTTCAAGTGTAAATACCGTTTGTCAAAAAGGTTTTGGATACGAAAGTCATAGTTCGAGCTAAATCTAGACCATGAATGTCTATGGTCTAGATAGATAAACTTTTCTAAACGTTGACGCGGTTAGTTCTTAAGCAATTAGACAAGGGATCTATGTAAACTTGGGCTGACTGTAAAATTTAATTTGTAGAGTATTATTTTTCAAGAAACCAAAGTCTCCAAACTCTTTTGTACGAATGGCGCAATCCCATGTTAGCAGAAATAAAGGGTAATTATCATATAGCGTACGGTTGACAACGGGAAAACTAATCCATATTGTGATTGTAATGGAAAATCCAGAAAATGACAAATATTTATCATGTTAAAACCCATTAACCATGAATGAGCCTGCGCATCTTATCTTTCACATAATATTCTCTGCAAATAATGTCGGTTATCACAGCAAGATGGCGCTTGTGTAAATTAAAATAACCTCAATTACTTGGTAAGAAAGGTCTCATTCGGAATTTTCCTATAGATAATACAATAAATTATGACAGCGAAGTCTTTAGGTACTTAAAATTAAGAGGATACAATTAATAATAATAAATTCTTTATTTCACACGAATGTGATAAGATGGATGAACAAATAACTGCACAATCAATTGTCAAATCAGCAAGTAAAAATAAAATAAATAAATCAATCAATGGCGCTACAACCTCTTTAGGTCTTGGCCTCAGATTTCTGAATTTGTTTAATGATAATTTTTAAATCTAATAGGCAAGTAGGTGATCAACCTCCAGTGCCTCACGCCGTCGACTTTTTGGGTCTAAGTCATGTCGGTTTCCTCACGATGTTTTCCTTCACCGTTCGAGAAAATGTTAAATGCGCACATAGAAAGAAAGTACATTAGTGCACAGCCGGGGATCGAACCTACGACCTCAGGTATGAGAGTCGCACGCTAAAGCCACTTTCCCCTTCTTTTTTGACGTTCATAAGTGTACATTGTGTTAGCTATATGAATAAATGATTTTTGACTTTTGACTTTTTTTTGACTAGGCCAACACTGCTCAACAAGTAAAAATAATTTCAATTATTCTCACACTACGAGCATAATGCCACAAACCTTCTACTTAAAATTGCCTCATACTGTTATAAATTTGATCCATAACTTCTGCGAAGGCTTTCTTTGCCTATTATTCTTTATTAATGATTGAGTTGACTAGTTATCATATTACACTTAGCCAATTACCTGCTATGTACTTAGCTATTAGATTATCGTTTATTCCATTCTAATATTGTTTCCACATAATGTACATGATAAATAAAGCACAAGAATTACTTGAAACTAATACTAATAATAATAATCACATCTACGTATAGATAATAATTTTACTACCAACATCTACATCAAATAAAAAAAAGGTTTGTATACACGCGTTAGAAGTTATACTTGGCGTGACAAGTAAAAATGTTTTCAGAAATTTTATTCTACGTTTGTCGAAAAATCTACACTAACAATAGAAAAAACTAAAATGTTGACTATAGCTAACTTCAGGGTGTCGGTTTTTTGTGACGGCGCGCGCGCGTATCGTAAAAAATTACTAAAATTTAAAAATTAACTATATTCAAAAAAATTCAAAATGAGATAAATACATAATCAGCCTACGTGTATATCAACTGCCTAAGAACTTGCGACTGCACATTTATTGAATCGCAGTAGGAATAGCTGCCTAGCAATCTGCGTAAAAGAGATGCCGTCCTTTCCCGACGTATCGCCCAGGAGGCATCAGTATGATCCTGGCCAATCATGGCAGGGGCACTGCAAAAGCGTGGCAGTCCCAACAGCATCCTAAATTCGTTACGCGCAAGACACTTTGCTTAATGATCTGCATCAACAGAGGTATCCAGACACACAGTTGTGTATTTAAATTATTAATAAATGTTACAAAAACTACCGCGAATGTCGCTGCTACATATATTTCACTAAAAGAGGAAAAAATTGCCTATGGAAGATTTTGACGTAAGGATAATCGGTGATTTCGCGAAGTGTCTAACGGGTTCTCATAACGGTGGAATTCATTTATTATTCAGCAGGGTCCAACCTGACCAATACAATGAATACGAATTTAACTCGGCGAGATGAAACAGAGACTGTTCCATATTTCCCACTGTTATTTGAAATCGGCCTTTACTCGTGAAGAGGCTAACATAGACTAGGATGAATTAAATTTTAATTCAAATTGATAAATTGTGTGTTCATCAACCAATATCAGGAATATTTTTGAAGTGAAATGCGCCTAAGCATCAGCGTAAATTTTTTACGGATAAAACGCAATAATAATAATTAATAATATTAGCGTCACGAAGATGTGCAGCGTGTCATAGAAATTATATTTTTTAAATTAAAATTTCGTAAAGAGTATGCAAAATAATTTATTGAAAACTCAAATGGAATTGAAAATTAAAATGACACGTGTTTTTATTATCTAAGAATAAATTTAAAAGATTAAATTTATAATCAGTAATAATTTTCGACACTTAATATTTTAATGAAAGTTAAATTCATTAAATTCCTAACATATTTTCCCCCTTTCCCCCTTCTAAGTCTCGGAAATCTAAAGTTTTACATTTGTATAAATATGAACAAAACTTAAAAATTAGTTTGCCAAAGAAGTTTCACTTCTGACATAGTGTGTACTTTGTACGCACGCACTTTTTTTATTTTATTTATTTGAAATCAGCATATTTCAACTGACTTTAAAAAGGGATTATCAGTTTGACCTCTATGTATGAGATATTGTCGTTGAATAATAAATATCGGTATAGGTTTCAATACACGTGTGCCAAATTTCAAGTCAATGTCCACAAATTCCTCGAAAACTGAATCACATCGAGATTTTATTTAAATTTAGCTGTATTTCATAACATAGGGAACAGTCCAAGTTTCATCAAAACTGGTGCAGTAACAGACATACAATTTCTTATATTTTATATGTATATAGTCATATATCATAATAAAACTCCATTATATCCAAGTTACGTAATCATTATTACAATACTATTTTCTTTATACTAAATGTTCAAATTAAAATTCTCAATGGAAATAAAAAACACATTATAGTATTTACATATAATGTGTAAGTACAGTCTTGCTATTAACAATAGTAAATAGTTTCATTAGGTTTGTGTAATTTAATTATAAAAAAAGAGAATTTAACAGTGACTTAAAATATTTAATTAAATAATAAGGGAGTTTTAAGTAACACTTGAACAGTTGAACTATTATTACTATAACAGTTATTTTTATTATGTAATAAATTTACGTTTATACTAAAATGTTTTATTTAAATATGCAGTACCAAACAAAAGGAGTAATTCTATATCTGGACATTAGTGAATTCATCCACCCTAAATCGCGTATTTAAGTCGTACATCGTTGAGTGATTTTAACACATTGTTAATCAGATAGACATACATTAGCAGCGTCTCAGGTGCAATGAAATATAAACACAATTACGTGTGTTATAAATGTTGTATTGGCATGGAACCGGCGTTAAAATGGCTATTGTATGCGTAAACATAAATCAATGCCACGGGTACGTTCGTGAAGGTCACCAGTTCGATGAGTTAATTTTGCTGAAATTATCCGTATTAATCCGTTGAACATCATACAGTTAATTACTGTATGATAATTAACAGGTAGTGTAGTATTTATTTAAATAGAAAACGTATGGTTAAATGTGTGATTATTATCTGTAATAGATAAACTTTTGATTGGGATTAATTTAAGGTAATCTCAAATAACTATTAATCGACGAAGTACGTTGTGTAAGAAAAAAAATGTCTTTGGTTTTCGCAAGTATTTAACGGACGAATTATTTAATTATTATATTCAATTTGATACAATGTTTTACTATTCAGAATGGTGAGACTGAAAATTTTCATTTAAACATTTAATATAGTAGTATTCCACATTATATTGTAATAATGATTACGTAACATGGATTAGTTTATAATGGAAGTTTATTATGATAAGTACTTATCGGACGTCAGCTCGGATTGAGATAACATAAGCTACTGCGCAGTTCTGCCAAAATGCGTGCGAGTTCTCGGAAATATTACTATTTGTTAGGATTGCTGAAGTTTTTCCCCAGTTCCACGTACAATTAACAAGCTTATTGAACACGATCAATATATTCAAAAAATCATCTCAGAAATAATACTAAACGACTTTTTAAATTTAGTTTCATTACTAAGATAAATACATTATATAATAAAAAATAATTAGTATAATTAAAGAATATACAAATATTTCACATAAAATTATAGAAAGGTGCAATTTACACCTCCGTTTCGTACTGTATGAAAAATCGACAAAGAAGAACTTGTCTTATAAGAAATGCACACTTTTAAATGAAGGCGCAATGAAGTCTTTAAGAATTAGTTTTTTTTTAATAGAACAGGGGGCAAACAGGCAGGAGGCTCACCTGATGTTAAGTGATACCACCGCCCATGGACACTCTCAATGCCAGAGGGCTCGCGAGTGCGTTGCAGGCCTTTTAAGAAAATTTAGTTAAAGTAAAGCAGAAAAAACTTACCTTCCAACCAGCTGACGAGTTGCTATCTCCCTTATCCTTAAAATATGGCACATTTTGGACCATCCACTCGTAGATTTGAGACAGAGTCAGCCTCTTGTCCGGTGATGATGTGATGGCTTGCGTAATGAGATCGGCGTAGGAGAGGTTTCCCCAGGCGTTTCGGCGAGAGGAATTTTTCTTCGTTGCTATTGGCAACGGTGGCGCGCCTGGAAAGTTGACCGTTATTATTCAAAGGTTATGCCTTTTGCGTGCATGTATTCAACTGATAAGGTTTTTATGCAATTCTAACTCAGCTGTCTAATGGAGTTTTTTTGCTGTGAACTTTTTAAGGTAGACAATTGCAATATTATTCATTATTTTTTACTGTATGACGCATATGTTCGATGTTTTAACAAGAAATTAAATTTATAATGATTTATTTATATGTTGTACTTCTAATTCATAAACAAATGTTCTTTAGAATCACGTAGAAATCTTTTGTCGCTTGTAGATAAATATATTTCATAGACTTGTAAATATGTACAGAGAAATGCTTAGTTATGAATAACGGATCGTGATATTATAAAACTATCAGAAAAGTCTTATTTTATCTATTACAAAAATATTATTTTTAATTTATCATATCAACTACTGAAGATTGTAACAATGTATTCTAATATAATTTAATTTATTGGCCTTGATTCAAATTATATTTAAAACTATCTATTTTTATCATCACATAGAATATACTCATTAGGTCTTAAGTACTAAGTATAATTATATTTCCTACTTAAAGTTATACTTCCTCATTCAAATAAACTCAGTCTATTGCATCTCTTTTCAACACAGCGTAAATACAATTTGACAAAAAGAGACGAAAGAACTTTAGTACAAAACTGTAGGCTTTTAGAATAATAGTGTTTTATGTGGTACGGATGCTGTTTATATTTATTTATGTGGTCAGGTCTTAGCCAAATGTTTATCTATACTTTCAATACTATTTTGTTTTTGCTAGAGCAGTTTTTGTCTAGTTCGTACCCATGTGCACCGATGGATTTTTAAAGTGCGCATCACACTCGATCGTACCGCGAAGAAAATTCATCAGGAAAGCGGCATGCCTTAAACCTCAAGAGTTACAGCCTGTGTGCAATATAGATCACGTATTTCCTCTTTTAAAGAATTCAGATATTAAAGGGCATGACTAAAGGTTGTATCGTCAAAATTTTTTCAGCTGGCTAACTTAATTAGCAAATGGCAGATGATCTTACATATAAAATTCTCGTGTCACAAAGTTCGTTCCCATACTCCTCCGAAACGGCTCGACCGATTCTTATGATTTTTTTTATGCATGTTCAGTAAGTGTAAAAATCGGCTACTACGAGCTATCTTTCAAACCCCTAAGTTATAAGGGGGTGTGTATAACAATTTTTTTAGACAATTTTGTTTGTTTATGATACAGCATACAAAATACATACAACCCTTAATTGTCACCCCTCTGCGACCCCTATTTTTTATGTGTATGACTTGAAATCTGAGGTTTATATATACCTACCTAGAGAAAAGTTCACAAAACAACCTAAAAAGTTTTTATTTCGGAAAACCGAACAGTCTCTAGCGTAGCATAGCAAAATGTTTCATGTTGGTATGTACTAAACAGGTAGGCTAAGTAAAATCACATTAAGGGGAAACGAAGTTCGCGGGGACAGCTAGTGTTATGTAAAAAAATCCTTATCTATAAAATATTTCTTACTTATTACTCGTTGTGTGGTAATCTTTTAAGAACTTAAATTGATTACGATTCATGATATGATAATGAAAATGCAATGTATTAACCCCTTTTTTATAGATAATTAATTAGTCTAATTGCACTGTAATTGAACAAAAAGTCTATCACTCGATGCAGCACAAACAATTTTTTTGGCTTTATTATGTATGCTTGTCTATTTATTGATTTAAGTAGTTTTAGTTGCCATGGAACTATTTACTGTGAACTTCATTTTTAATATTTATTTAGTAGGAAATTAGGATAATGTACATAGACTATAGAAATTTATGATTATACTAATTAATTGTTCTAAATGTTTTTGATCAATTAGATTTTATTATCTACAAGAAGTAACTTCGATGACCTTCACATACCTAAGAATGGTAATTTCTTCTTTAGTTATTAAGCTTACTTGGCATTGAAAATTAATGAGTACCTATTCTACTATGTACACGTTGCGTTTTAAATTAAATATTTAAGCCTCAATTACCAGTAAGATTCTGATTAGAATTCTTTTTGGAGCCCCCGTCTTCCGCTGGGTCAACGTAGTTCTCTGGCCTGGGCAAAGGCCACGTGTTCGATCGAGCCCTCGTTTGGGGTTCAAATCCAACCTCTGCTAGTTCACCTAAGGGCTCCAGCTCTCCCATAGCTCCCTCTAACTCGGAGAGAGCGGTCTGGGAAGACCACGGGCTATGATAACTTCCCCCTCCCAAAGACATCTTTATTAATTCTAATTTCACTGAGCAGTGGAATTTTTTAGTAGGTGTGTCGCACTGAGCGCTCACTGGCGCGTGCCTTCACAGGTGCTTACCCCACTATCACATTCACCTTCATATTTGATTCTTTCTTTTTCTAGAATGTCGTTCGAGCTCGGACCGAGAAATTCAAAGAGGTTATCTAACTCCTTATCGGTGTTATACGAAGCCAATAACATGTGGCGTCTCACTAACACTCATAAACAGAGCTGCGTGTAGATCACGTCAGTCGAGCACATCGGACCGGTCTCTAGAGGCGATTTTCGCTAAATATAAGCTCGGAACGCGGCGGGGGCGGGACGCACACCACGTGAGCGACTACGCGCCGATTTTCCAATTCATCACAGGCCAGCTAGAGGCGCGATAACCTTGTAACGTGGCTAGCGATCACGTTACCAGTCTACTATAAATGTGGTCGAATTGTGTTCCGGAGTAGCACTGCACTTAAACGTTTTCAAAAGTTTTAAAGCGAACACTAACGGAAACTTTTCCACACTGATAACAGTAATCACTGGTGGACGCGTTACTGTCCTCTAGAGTACGCAAGAGTAACCCTGAGTTATGATTGTAAGAGTCCACGCGGTCGGCGATTCTTGCTACTGCGTAATAAGTGAGTGCGCGAGATAAAACAACCGTCCTCAGTAGCGAACGGTCGCACGTACACTGAGGAGTGAGGACTTGAGGAGGGCCGAGGCGAATCGCGTAGTGGCGGGCGTGCGAATTCAGCTCGCGGGCGCCGAGCTGATCGCGTACGGCGACGTGGGTCGTTTGGGGGGGAAGGGGGGTGGCGTTGATAGCAGAAGTGGCGTCCCGCACTCGGCCATCATCGTTTGTGGTCGGTTGACACCAACTGGCAAGTAGCCGCTTAATCGCCCGCGCTATGACCTATCTCGACCGCGTGAAGTTTTTTATTAACTTCGCAGCTCACATTTGTAATGTCAATTAGTGCTACTGGGCAATACAAGTTGTACATTTTTACGTTGCCTATAAATTACTTAACTATCATAATATTGTTATTTCTGGAGGAACTGAGAAATATATAGTCTGGAAATAGCTTGGTGACTGAAGGAATATTCCTACATATATATCAACTTTCGTATTTCTATTGAAAGTTGAATCACCTATCTGCTCTGTATAACAAATACTATTTTTGTAGGAAAGTAATAATAATCAGACATTTTTGAAAATATTTCTCAACTAGTACTAGCGTGGATATTTATTATATTGAATATGTTATAGACAGACATACGGTATCGCGGACATTTTTGTAGATACATATTGATTTCGTCTATAACACTGTTCATTGGGGTTCATTCTGGCAATTTTAAATCCCTAACTTTTTTGAAAATATTCTATAGCCTCAAAAATATTCAGGGAATTATAATTATATAAATATATTCAGGCAAAATCTAGGATTTTAATAGTAAAATATTTTTTTCAAAAAAAGTCCAGTAGTTTTGGAGCCTATTCAATGTAGGTACACAATCAAACCATGGTGGAAGACAATCCAAATGTTCAGAGATAAATTTTCGACACAGTAACACAACTTAATCTATAAAAAACTCCTTATCAACAAATAAATTACGTTAATAAACAATAAAGAAAAAAATTGCAAATTATGAGTTATATCAATCATTGAAGTACAGTCTGACAAAATAATTACGATATAATGGAATCAGAGTGAACAAATTCATAGGGTTAATGTTCTGAGTCACCTTACATTTGCTGATAACATTATTTTTTCTCAGAATCTTCACACAGAACAAATGACATGATAAACGATCTACGCCAGGCCAGAGAAATGAATCCTGACAAAACATAAGTTATGATAAACCACCAAACGACAACAAATTCGGTAAAATATTTCCCATATCTTGATTTAAACACAAAACACAAACAGGCAATAAAAGAAGAATGGAGATATGTTATTAACATCGAGCAAATGGACCAGAAAAAAAATGATATCCGAAAAAGAACAAAAATGCACTAACATTTTCTCCCTTCAAAAGAAATGGCTGGACGGCATGACGACTGGCCAAGTTTGACGACAGATCAACACAAAGACTGGTGAAATAGAGACCGGCTTTGTGCCAGATGGACAGCCGAAATTGCGATGAGGGCGGGCGAAAGGTGATAGCGGTCCATACAAATACAACCTTTTATTTTTATTCTTTACTGTTAAAGTCTTGTATATTTGTATGGAATTAAATAAAACTAGAATATTATTATTAAAGCGAACAAAACAATCCATATTTTTGTCATTGTTTTGCGTATAGTTTAGTAATAGAAGTAAGTAAAAATTAATTTTTAAACACTTATTAAAAGTAGTTAAAATTGTGTTAAAAATATTTTTGTTAATAAAAGTTATAATCAGTTAATCGGTTAGGTATGTGCTCGCACATGTTGAATTGGCTGTAAAAGTCACATTGAAGAAAATATACACATATATAATATAGTTAATCAAATATTATCAAGTGTTTAATCTACTTTCAGCTCCATTGTTTAAAATTCACAAAAATACCATAATTGCAACATTAATTTTATTTTGTATGCTTTTAAACATCTTTCATGTTAAAATGAGAACGATAAAATACTTATGAAAATATATTAGTAACAGGATATACACGTTTGAAAATGACATGAGAACGGAGAGTTTATTGCCAGTTCTGCTCTTCCGTTCTACGCCCTTGATTTGAGAACTGGCACTAAATGTAAAATTAGAAGCATTAATATGTATTTCTTTACTGACAAGTCATAAGTGTACAATGTGTTACCTATATTAGTAAATGATTTTTGAATTTGAATTTGAACTTAAGAAGCAGCGCTAACCAGATAAATGCAACTCCCTAACAATCGAGTAGCCCGAAATATCACAGCACACAACACACGAGGGGAATTTTTGTATCGATGATGTCGCATGCGTACGCCAAGCATCCGCAAATTTCATGCAATATTCACGAAATCAGTCTTTATTCAATCAGTCTTCAACATTTTAACAAATTCATTCAAATGTCTCTTTTTGCCGTCACGGCTTTGTCACTAAACAGGTCCTTTAAGTAGGGAATGCATAAATTAACCGAATTGGTATAACATGTATCTCACAATTTTTGTAGGTACGGTAGAACAACTGCGTTGCGCGAGTTACGTTCGGTGGTTTGTGGTACAAATATGTATATGTAACACTTTGTTTTAAGCTGGGTGTCAACTGGCTTTAATTGTTTAAAACATGAACTTATAACATAGAGAAAATTAGGGGTTTTGCTTGACGCTGAAGTTGACTTATGGAAGAGTTCTGAAATCTAAGTGACGTTTTGTTATTGGACATAATCGGAAATGAGAATGTTAAATTACAATAATTTATGTGTGTGGTAAAAACTAAAGGGCTCATTTTGGCTTCAAGTGTACGATGATTGCTTACAATTTGTTTACGCTTCTAACTATTAACTAAAATATATATATAACGTAACCTAACATAACTCGCGACATATTCTTTTTTACTAGTTTTGTTTTTGATGGCATATAATTTAACGGAAAGAGACGAAAACGTTGACTAGTTTAGTAATGTAATTAGTGTAATAAGCACTGATAAAAAGAGTGGCGGAGAGTTTATTGCCAGTTCTTTTCTTCCGTTCTACGCCCTTGATTCGAGAACTGGCAGTAAATGTAAAATTAGATACGTATTTCTTTACTGACGAGTCATAAGTGTACATTATGTTACCTCTATGATTAAATGATTTTTTACATTACTTTACTTTAATTAAATGCCTTATTTACCTAAGAAGATGTGGCAAAATGGTTTTCCGACATAGCAAGACATTATCAATTTTACGATAGGGCAACGACAAAAAAATCTCTTCCATTTTAACTCTTTACCAGCCAATGCTTATAAAATTTGAATAGTCAAAGATTATAAAAATACACAAAATCAGAGTATTATGTCACAATATACAACGTTATTATTAATTTGTTTCTCAAGGTAGCTTATAAAAATTGCTTTGTACGTACCTAGCAAAATATTATATATAATATATATTGATGTGTGCGTCTGCGGGTGTGTAGTATAGATACATACACCAAAAATATAAACAATATATATACTCAATTGAAAACCGCATGTAATAATTATGGCACTGATTTATTACGTCATAATTACGAGAACAATTGCGTCACGACACACGTAAAAGCTCATTTGACGATTAATTTTCATAACAACTACGTATACAAACCACAAGACGTATATTAACATTGTAATCCTCATTTCCTTCTATTATTTGCTGCCGGAAATGCGTTTAAGTATTTAAAAAAAAATAACTATTTTTATTATTCTTCGGTTAGGTTAGGTATTTTCTTTTAATAACTGTTCAACTGAAACTGAAATGTTTAATTTTCAATTATTTTTAATATTAAAATCGAATACAAAAATCGATTATTTTTATTCATCGATTTTTCATGCTAAAAAACAATCGATTCATTTACCGAGAATGTCACATCTCATATAAAAAGTAAAAATGGCGGATTGTTTACAAATTTCAATACATTTCACAAAATTTTAATTTTTTTTTTAAATACTTAGATTCAGGCAGCAAAAATCACTTGGAGGTGTTCCAATCAAGGTGCCCCGAGACTCCTGCATAATCAGTATCATCAGATTCGGAGGACCGATTTTAAGATCCAACCCTGCTTGGTAACTGAAAAGGCTTCTAATTTTATCCACAACGAAGTTATAGGGGGCCGAAATTGGCCTGCTCGGCCTTTTTGCTCGACATGGAAGATGCACTGCCGTGCCACCAGATGAGAAATGACTATGATGGAATAAATAAAGTTATGTCATATGTAACTATGTAAAATTCTACCTTTTAATTATGTATGACAAATTTGCACGATTGTAAAGTACTAGATTGTACCACGATAGTATTTTTGTACTAATTTTTGCAAATACGCGCTTTTTATTATTATTTATTTGGTGCTTATTATTTTATGGTACTTATTAGTTTTTTAATTCATATAACCAAAAACCATTTTTTCAAAAATTTAACTGCATATTTCAATCAGATTAACTTCCGCTGAAAATCAGTGTTTCTGGGGATAGCTACTTAAAGCTGACTTGAGTTGGTCTCATTTTGATTAAAGTGATTGTATTTCTTTTTATTATGTGTTATTTAAATTAAATAAATGTTTTGTATAACTAGACGTCCATTTTCTGTAACAATGTGGTACTTTCTGTGTCGCTAGTACCGCAGACGATTTATACAATAAATTGTAATTGTATTTATATTATTTAAATTGTAGAAATTGTTTTATTGTAATTATTTTTGCTAAAAAATGTGATTGGCCTCTGAGTTCTGCTACTTATAATTTTAATTAAAATGCAAGTAAGTGTTCATATCATACTAAGTCATTTAGTGAAGATATTATGTATAGATTGTCTGATTGTATCGTGCAAAAGAACCTGTAGGCGTTTAAAACTAAGTACCTACTGGAAATAACAGGTTCGAAATAAGAGCAAGAGGACCTTCAAACAAAGACAAGGCCGAATGGACTAATATTTCACGATGGAGATAGATTCCTTCAAAAGCTTAAAAAGCTCATAGATAAATATCTTTAATAGTGTACTATATTTAAAGATTTAAAAACGTAAGACCTACAAATCTCTCAAATTCTCTCAAATAATAAACAAATGATTTAGTAAGTATAGGACAGAGTTTGTTTAGCTTCCAACCTGTGAACTTAATGAATGACTGTGTACAACTGTTAAGTTACTTCAATTCTTTAATAAGGCCTTTATGATGCCAATAAATTTTTTTTAATGTAAATACGTCAAAATTTGCTATAACGACATCGAAGGAACTACTCATATTTGGTCGTCAAAACCGATAGTCATAACCGCCGATGACGTTGTTATTAAGAACCTAATACAAAAGAATTCAGCCGGGACCTTTGATTTTGGTCAATATAACCGGTATGTTGTTCTAAACGATGTCGTCGTAAACGGTTTGACTAAATTCAGGTTATTAGTATTTAAATAAACATACAAATATCAGCTGTATTTGATTTTGTTATTTATCTATTTTTTTTAATTTACAAGATTAACAATCTATTGAGTTTTATACCGATTTAGTTATTACTAATAATTAGAACATTGAATTACTTTTTATATTTCAAATATTTATTTTATTTAAGGTTCTTTACATACAAGCTCAGGCCTGCTTGAGCTTAAAATAGTGTTTCTCCCGAGGTGTAAATACCTAAGTACTCATATGAAGTAGAATTAATTACGTTAGGGAATACAAGAAACATATAGTTAGATGCTAATGTTCGTAAATATTTTTTTAAGTATTACCTTATATCTGAATATATCAATAATAAAATAAATGTGTTTCGAGCCTTTTTTACTATTTCAAAACTTTTTAATTTGATTCCTCCTCGTATTATTTTCGACAGCCAGTTATGTTTTAAATCTTTCATGCAATGTTCGTGATCGATCTCTTTGGTGATTGAAACATTTACTAACAATATTCACTTTCCAAATTCAAATTGTTAATTTAGTCTGTATTTACAGCCTACAGAATCAGTTCTTTTAGAATAGATGTGATTAAATCTGTATTTGGGGGCCTCATAGCCTAGCGGTCTTATTAAGTGGCAGCTAGGTGAGGGGTGCCGGGTTCGATTCCCGGTTCGAGGGCAAGTTTTAATTTAATTTAAATTTGTTCTCGGCCTTTGGGAGGGTTGTGCGTTACCGGGCGAGTGCCTAAAGCGTACATGGTGGACACGGTCGATTTTTTAAAGACAAGCACGAATTATAAAAAAAATCCTATACTTGACGCTGGCTAATGCACAAATTGTGCCAGAGCCATAAAAAAAATCTGTATTTAAGGCTCTATATTGTATAAATTTTAGAAGGTATAGTCTCGGAATATTACTTAATAGCACATTAGATGAAATTAACGCACTACAGCTGTTCAGTTTCCAGGCGTTATTTATTGGCCATTATCTTGTAATCTACCGTATAGGTTTCATCTAAAAAAAGCTAAGTATAAAATGTACTTTGTATGTTCAGCGTAATAGCATATACTTATGTATTTTGAAATACATAAAGCGCTGCTATGGTTTTAATACAAAAGTGATATGATTTGCTTATTGAACTAGGCGAAAATTAATTGTTTCTATAATAAATGACTATGTCTTTATTTATTTATTTACAGCTTGTATAGTTGTATGGCCAAATATAATAAAAAACTCACTTGATTCTTAAGTTTGTCTTAATTCTTATAGTATATTGGTCTTGGTATTTTTAAGTAAAAGTGCATGTCAAAACCAAATAAAGTAGGCACCTGATGTAAGATTGACACTAGACAATGTGTGAATCTGGATCATTGATGAGTACAGTAAGGACTTTTTTTAACTCACATTTTAAAATTATATATTTTAGCTTACTTAGTTGATTTTGATTATACTTATTTGATTATAATATATACACCTATTTGTAACATAATTTAGTAATTGATTTGCAACATTTTGAACTAGATGACGCCACTTCGCATATTTATTATTTTAAATCGTTAGTTACATTATTTATAACTAGGTAGCGCTGTACACGAACATAGTTCAAACTTAGTATCACTTTACGGCGCTTATATTTTTAAAATTTTTCTAGATGACGCTGTATTATTTCTGTATGAGGTCTTTATTTCCATTAAGCTTTTTAGTTGTTGTTTTTTAAGCTAGATGGCTCTGTTTTAAAGTACCTTATACCGTCAATGTTGTTTTAAGTTGTATACTTTTCAACTAGGTGGCACAGATTTAAGATATAAATTTTAATTTATTTCATAGCTTCACTGTCACTTACTAAAATAATTTCATCTTAAACTAGATGGCGCTATATTAGACGATTTTATTAATATATTAATTCACTCTTTTTAATTATTTACTCATTTTTAATAATACTTTAAAGTACACAACCGTAAAATATATCTTAGTAATAAGTAAAGTAATTTTAATAAACTCTGAAAGATGGTGATATTTTCCTGTAACCCTAAAGGAAGTCTTATCCTTGGGAAGGTTTCAGAATCATTGTGGAAAAGCTCCCCGGATATATTTCAGTCGCTTCGACACCTTCGCGACGAGTGGTCCCCCGCTCATCAGAAGCTCCCGAATACTTAGAATAATTTTTTAAAGCTTATAGCAAGATTATTTTTTTTAAATTAAATACGCGCAGTAAATTTCAAAAGAATACTATTGCTCCTCGCGCGCCTGCCAGTATTGCGCGCTAGAATGATTGGTAAGTATAATACTTTGTAATTTTTTATAGAATTTAAGATAAAAATAACTATTATCGGTCTTATTCAACTGTTTCCAACTAATATTTTTATATATTTACCAAGAGTTTCAGGAAAAAGCGTTTACTACGCAGTACCTTTATTGCGACTTGAATGAATTCGCGATAATTACATTTTTATATATAATTTTAAATAATCCATAATCATTTATTGAAAGTGTCTGTTTTTAATTCTAATTGTAGCAAATTTTCTTCTTACTTGTCTGACAATGAAATTTTCATCTGTTGCGCGCTTTGTTCCTTGCAAGTCATTGAAGTTAAAGATAGTCATGAAATATTCTTCGAGTCAAATACATTAAAAATATGTTATAATAAAAACATATTCAAGATGTCGATATGTGCACAGTTAGTATGATGTTGCAAAATTTCTACTAATTGTATTCTAGTATATGCACTATGTGTAACGAAATATACAGAATATAGTATCGCTTTTGTGGCTACGTATACTACGTGTTTTATATGAATTTAAAAGATTTCTTCTATAATTATAGTATCGGTCTAGTAGCCTAAGAAATCAGGTATTATATTGGATGATTACGGGATTGCGGCTTAGTAGTAATTTATTTAACGAAAATAATAGACCTCATTTTTGAATCGCAAAATATGTTACTAAGCGCAAAATTCGTAGACGGCTGGATCAATGTGAATCTTTTTCATTTATTCCCTTAAACTCTGAGGAAGGTTTTATAGAGAGAAAAATTTGAAATATTAGTTTAGTTTAGATTTTATTCCGGAAAAGCGAACAGTCTATAGGGTTACAAAATGTTCCATATGTTTGTATTGTAGCTACTAAAAAAGTAGGCTAAGTAAAAAAAATCATATTAAGGCGAAACGCCGTTCTCTGGGGCAGTTAGTATAAAAATAATAATTCATAGCTTCATTTATTACGTTAACAAAAAATCTTCCTAATGTCAATTATAGTCGTCACTCTAATAACATATTTCTTAAATTAAATGTATATAAAACATTGTCTTTTAACCACATCGTTAGAACTTTCAAAACATCTCGAATGGGCAAATTTGTTTAAATAAATCTACAGGCGTTATTAACTTAATTTTACTCGAAATTGTTTTAACGTCTATTTTTAAAAGTATAATAAGGTTTTTATACCCACTAAAATTGTATAATAATACACATATATATTTTTAAGTATACGATAAGTAATGACATGTATACAATATACATATATATATAAAAATGTAATGTTGGTGGGTGTATCTACGCTTCAAAAACTCAAAAAGTTTCTGAAAGCTGAAATTTTAGCATGATATATAACCCGCATCAAGGATTGTTTTTATCATTTTTGTTTGTTTTTTTGGTTTTTTTTCATTATTTTTTTTCTACAAATATTGCAAAATTAAACTTATATGAAATGTTTTGTTTCTCATTTCTCAACAATTTAATCACGTGGCAGGGAACAGCTAGTATATATAAATATATACAAGAAGGTTATTTCATGGTAACGAACATGCGAGACTCCATCGTAGTCAATATGTTAAAATATATGTATACAAGTCATCATTGTTACTAATAGATTTATTTGTTATATACACAAAACGATCAGTAATGTTAAATTATTAGTGGTGTGCTAAGCAATGTGTTCTAGAATTTTCTTTGAAAATACATAAGCCGTTGCTCCTTTAGCAAACTACTCACTGAAATTCGTTTATTTAACTACACAAACCGGACATTATAGTAAAATAATTTGTAATGGTGTGCTTTATTAAAATCTATAGTATTTTGCCATACAAAATTAAAAAGGGCGGCACTTGCGAGACCTCTGTCCGTGTGTCTATGGCGGCGGTATCATATAGGCCTCCTGTCCATTTTTTAATAAAATAATAAATATAAATCTGTCTTCATAGTAATATTTAGAAGAATAATATTATTTGGTAACACCATGCGTTTATCTCAACGGGTATAGGAAATGTTTAGTGATAAACCCTTTTCGGAGTTATTTTGTACCTGACAGGTAATAAAGTAGTGAATTTACGAGATAAGGTTTTATATTTGGCCCTCATGTTGAGCACATGGTGCACGGGTTTTTTAACGTCTGTAGTACAATTTATACATCAATTTTATTGAATAAATTAAGTAAAAATTAAAATATATCCCTCGATTAAAATCCCAATAATAAAGTGATTTTATAAAATAAATCAGTGGCGCTACAACCTTTTGTAGGTCTTGGCCTCAGATTTCTGTATCTTTTTCATGATCATTTTTCAATCTAATAGGCAAGTAGGTGATCAGACTGCTGTGCCTGACACACGCCGTCGACTTTTTGGGTCTAAGGCAAGCCGGTTTCCTCAGGATGTTTTCCCTCAACGTTCGAGCGAATGTTAAATGCGCACATAGAAAGTCAATTTATCCACAGCGGGTCGAACCTACGACCTCAGGGATAAGAATCGCACGTTGAAGCCACTTGGCCAACACGGCTCAAAGTGATTTTATAGTCAACATTTTATTTCGTCTATAAATAAAATTGTCTTGTAAACTAAACCTTTTCGTAACTTTATAGATTATGTATTCTATTGCATTTTGTGCTCTGCTCGCCGTCTAGGATAACACTAAGTTCCCGTACGGATATTTATTGGATTCTCGATAGTCTAGCCCTGAGTCTTTCCTTCTTTCATCATTGCTTTCTTACATAAATAATAGAACAATTCAACTTTTCAATCAAATCAAATCAAAAGTAAAGTTAAGATGCGTCTTAGGGCATGCTTATGAATGTCAAAAACGTTTACAAAATTCGCGAAAGAGCAAGACTACGCCATCCGATCGCAGAACTACCAGGAGGCCTTGTTCTTAAAAGATTGGGCAAGAAACTCAGCAAGTTTTTCCCTACCTCTACATTACAATTATTCAAAGGAAAATGTCATAAACCACAACGTCATTAAAGTTACTTAAGTAAAAAAAAAAACTGTTCTGTGATTTACCACATTCACCATTACACACATATTCACAACACTTCAAAGATAACAAAACAAATTATAACAATATAATTAGAACTATTGCCAAGCGTTTTTGTCTTCTAGGTAGTCATTAACTGTCTAGTAACCTTTACACATTCATGTTTTATTGTTATTCAAGTCTGTATATTCAATATTATATTAAAAAATATCATTACAATTCTTACGACCAATGTAGAGAAGCATTTTTGACAAATGACATTACGCAACAGGTTTTAGTACTTTTCCTATTTAAAAAACTATTGGTCTACAGCCTATTTACTAGTACAGATTTTATTAAATTTCTCTAATCAGGAGTCTGATTGGTAGGCCTTCTTTGTTATCAGATCACGTAAAGTCTACAGAGGAGCTTCTCAATTTTCCCGTAACCTGGATAACAAAGCTTTATACGTGTTTGGGAAAGTGATACCTTTGTTAAAACGTTGCTTTGTTTTAATGTAATCTATCCTCTAAACGTCTATGTAAATCATAAATATATAAAATTAATGGGTGTCTCTGTTCTTCTATCTCTAAGAATAATAATTTTGAGAGATAGACAAAAATATAGATAGTTAAAATAGTAACAACAGCTTCATAAAACGTAAAAGTAAATGTAGAAGTGTCGATGAATATATAACGTCATGAATCTATAAAGCTATTAATTAAGGCCTGTAAAGCATATCCCTCGGTTGTAGCTAGAAAAGTTGTGCGACTTTTCACTTGGACATGATTTGTGAATTTTCTCTGAAAAAGCCGACTAAGTTTCGGGGTTTGTATTTTTCAGAGCGCATTTTTGAACATGGCTATGAAATATTATGTTAATGATATATATATATTACGTGAAAGAATTTATATAAATATTTGTATTTTTGTATTATAACAAAACATACGTCAAGTAACAGATTTTTTGTATTTCATGAAGATCTGTTTTTAAAATCATCGTAAAGGTTTTCTTAGGATCAAAATTATTTGCAGTAGTTTCGTGTATAAATTAATTAACCATTACTGACGAAATAATTATTCAATGCTATCTTATAGTTTACTAGTGAACATCTAAATATATAAAACAAAGTCGTGTTAGTTACACCACTCATAACTCAAGTTTGTTGGATCTCTTGTCTGGTGGATTTTTCTCCTCCGAATAGCAGAATAAGTAATAAAATATCGGATAAGTTATCGAATAACAATAAATAAATACATTTTATGAATGCAAACACCATGTGGTGTCATCTGTTGACAAAATTACGCACCATTTTACATCGAATTCGTATCAGTTCAATCTTATTACCTTAATGAAATCCTAAATTAAGTTTAACTAAAGTTAACTCGATATTATAAGGCTGTTAGGCGGAACGAAGTTATCCGGGTCAGCTAGTTTTTAAAATAAAAAAAACTTCCTTGACAAATTCAAAGCGATTTATTACTTAACATAAGCCTCGTGATAACTGAAAAGCATTTTAAGCGTCAAGTTAACAAATTCGCGTTTGTACAATGATGATATGTAAAAAAATCCATAATACTAATAAGTTTAATTATAAGTATTTAATTAAAAAATCCAATTATGAATCTGACGTAGCGAACACAAGATGCTCGTCTATTGCAATGACAGTTGAAGTAAAAGTTGCGTTTTTTTTTATGGCTCTGGCACGATTTGTGCATTAGCCAGCGTCAAGTATAGGATTTTTTATAATTCGTGCTTGTCTTTAGAAATTCGACAGTGTCCTCCATGTACGGTTTAGGCACTAGCCTGGTACCGCACAACCCTCCCAAAGGCCGAGAACAAATTTTAAATTAAATTAAAACTTGCCCTCGAACCGGGAATCGAACCCGGTACCCCTCACCTAGTTGCCACATAATAAGACCGCTAGGCTATGAGGCCCCCAAAAAAGTTGCGTTTATACAACAAGAAAACCGTTCTATTTTTAAAATTGTAACAGTTTCCATTCCATTTTCAAAGTAATTCACGTATCGCAGAGGTGTGATTAGTGCAAAGCAATCAACACGTCGGTAATTATTGTACTTCCAACGTCCGACGCAGCTGTTTGACGCCTTTGTTGGTAACGCCTTTTGTTCCCTGCACAAAGCAAATTTAATCAACTATCTTCTATTCGATTGTAACACAGTTAGGTTCTATATTAGTGTTCCGAGTACAGCGCCTACTCGATATTAAGTGACGATAACAATCATTTTAATGATTTGATTAAATGATGTTTGATTGATATTACTCAGTTAACGGCCGCTATAGTTTACTACTAATGCCGCTAATTTTTACTACTAGAGATTGATATTTTATCTCATAAAATACTTTTCAATAACCGTTCGATGAATGGTTTTTGCAAAATATCTTTGAATTCGACAGTTCAAATTTTTGATTGGAAATTATTTTAGATTATAGATCGAGTATAGAAAGCGGCCTTAAGTAGGTAGTGTAACAAGCATTAAGAACTTTAAGGAACTGTGAAAAAATAGTTTGCATAAACCGTTTATGAGTAATATTAGACACATTGCTATAGAAGTACAGGATTTGTTGATCAGTAACAATTTAAGTTTTTTTAAATAATTGTCATTTAAGTTTCAGTTTTCTTTTATTTATTTTTTATTTTCTATTAATGTACTTATGTTTTCGGTTTCATAAATATTGTTTATCTATGTAATCTGTTTTCGTTTTGTTTATTGTTTTAGTGTTTATTTTATAAGATGTATGTTAGCTGTAAGATTATTAAATAAAAAAGGGTCCTACACAAACTCCGAATAGTATCGAACCGATATTATTTTTCAACTATCTTTCAGTATTCAACACTATCGTTCATACTTTTATGCTAAAGCATGTTCAATATAAAACAGAAACAAAATTGAAAAGCATACATTCGAGAGCTTTCGATATTTATTGGGTCCTATTGCTGTGAGAAGCGAGGAGATGAATCACTTGTAAATATTTTACGTACAATAAATGGTTGAAGTATCGTGGTCTATTTTACACACAAATACTAAATATATTGTAGCTGAGACAATAAAGTTTTTTTATAAAGTAGTCAGTGCTTAGGTGTTTAAACATTACACCTTCACGCTTATTACGTGTTGTAGTATAATATGAATCGCACTATTTGATCATTATGATTTGAATGTAAGTGCGTGCTTATTTCACCATGCCTCCGGCTGATAGAGGACAAATCTTTGTTTTTAATTTATTTTATTATTATTTATTACTTAAGATGTCACGTAGAACATGGTGTAATGGTTGCAGCTCCTTACAAACGTTGTGTAAAACAAAAAACTTGGCGATTAAAACGCGAAAAGCGAGTGACGGAGAGTTTATTGCCAGTTCTTCTCTACCGTTCTGCGCCCTTAATTTGAGAACTGGCAGTAAATGTAAAATTAGAAGCATTTAATGTATTCTTTTGACGTTCATGAGTGTACATTGTTTTACCTATATGAATAATTATAATTATTTTTGACTTTGTTTTTCTCCATGAGTTAAAGAAACAATGTTATACAAGGTGCTTTTGTTATTCAATATCGATAACCACTCACGTTCAAAATTACATTCAAATATAATGTAACAAGCTTACGTTAATACAGTTAATATCGTTTACCTCAATTTTGCCTATAAACAGCTAATTTGTCAGCTCCGAGGTTAGAGCCTAAGGGTTGAGAAATTTAATAATATCTCCATCGCTGACGAGCGCCACACTCCATTTTAGATTCCAGTCGTATTACAGACAAAATTATGATTAAAGTGTCAGTCAACGCAACTTATACATCGGCGATGTTACTTTTTTAATCACGTTTTAATTACGTTAAATAATCGAGGCTCTACAACTCTATAGGTTGCGTCAGATTGCGTCAGTTTTTTAATCATTTTAATTTTTATTAGACAGGTAGGTTATCAGTCTTTTGTGACTACATCCATTAGAGCACAGCCATAATTTGAGACTCCAGCCTACCCACTGACTCAGTTCTTTCATACTTTCAATTTTTTATATAGAGAACAACGGTCAGGCTCATCTGATGTCAAGTGATACCGCCGCCCATGGACACTCTCAATGCCAGAGGGCTCGCGAGTGCGTTGTCGGCCTTTTAAGAATTGGTACGCTCTTAAAAGGACCCTTTAAATGAACTGCAATGTTCATACGTATTAAAGGCCGTTTATTAAGTGGTAAATAGTCTCCATGCAATCTGCTCTGTGGCACGCATACTTCGTGTTCCTACTAATTGAATTTGTTAATTAAACCAAAGCGATACATCGCTACACATGACTGGCATAACGTGCGGTGGAATGCTAAAGCTAGCAGGAAAATTATCGCCTATGCACGGAATAAAATAAGCAGGTTAATGCAGACACCGCAAGCGTAAGTACAAAGGTGCCATATGATTATTATTAACACGTTTTAAGTGTGAAATTAAGGGTTGATGAAAGCAGATAGTAGAACTTTACATATTCGTGATATTTTAAATATAACATTGAAAAACTCACAATTATTGCAAAACGGAGTGTTATGATTTTTATCTAAACAGTGTCTCACTCTATCTATCTGGCTTAGACCAAGTAACCGCTCTGGTGTTTCATATTGTACTTTAAACATGTTAACTTCATTGCAATAACATAACGATTTTATAGTTCATTGTGCATTGCTTAAAAGGCTCTTCTGAATATATAACTGGAATATAATGAATAAAATAATATTATATTATTATAATAGAATGGCTTTGTTATTCCTCATGAACTATGAATCTTAAAATTTAGAATTTATTATAAATACATATATACTTTATATTTTTTTTTATTTGTATAGGTGTAACTGTGCTTTGTGTATGTTTAAATGTGTATTCCGTTTTTGGCTTGTGTATAGTGTAATTTTTTGAATATTGTATAGTACTCGTAAGTAGCTGTAGGAATACCGTTAAGCAAGTAAATAAATAAATAAAATAATCCAAATTTATTTTTACAGAAACGTTTGATTTAGTATGCCATTTTTATATCCTGTTATTTTTTACTACAGTATATGGACTGTACTTTCCGAAGAACCATAAATTTTTGTCAGCTGTTAACAAGATAAAAAAATATTTGTGAAAATATTCCGATGTTTTATTCCTGAAAAGTGGCCCTTCAGAAAGCGTTTAAAATAAAATATTGGAGTGTCATTGGGCTGAAAATAAAGGTAAAATTCGAAATGGGAAAATGTACAGTTAACTAATGGTGCGGTATGAAACACGTTGGGAGCAATTTATTATTCAGGAAAGTAACGGCCATAGGTCAGCGTATTACCAACACTATTATTCAGTACTTAAAGTAGGTGCTTACCCACTTTGTACAAAGCACAAAGTCGACTTTCAAATGGATAATTTATTGTACATCGTGTTTCTTTACATTGTTACATTTGTGCATATATAAAATTTTACGGCTATTTTACGTGCGATGGTAGTAAAAACAGATTACAATACATAAACTTTTACAGTTTACAGATTTGTGTATTCAGCCTGCATAATAACTTGTTGGGATTAATGAAACAAAAATAGACCTAATAGTCAAATTATTAGTTAGGTCGGAAACAAATGTTTCGGTAAATATTCCGTATCGCGGCACCAGCGATTTTGAGGCTTTTTACATTCGCGTTATGATCTGTAAACATCATGTGGTTGGGTGTGAGAGAAACGCCCCCGAATTTGATGATACTGATTATGCAGGAGTCTCGGGGACTCTTGATTGGAACACCTCCAAGTGATTTTAGCTTTAGGAAATGCGTCAAAGTATTTAAAAAAAATTTTTAAAGTTTTGTGAATTGTATTGAAATTTATAAACAATCCGCCATTATCTAACTACTTTTCTATTGATATTGGTAAGAGATGTGACACTCTCGATTTATATTGGTTATAAGTGATGTGTCATTGTCGTTTTCTATTGGTTATAAGTGATGTGACATTTTCGGTAAATTTATCGGATCGATTATTTTCTCATTTGTTATTTTTAAAGTTGAACCTAATCGAATCGATTATTTCCTCATTTGTTAATTTTATAGTTGAACCTAATTTAAGCATTACTTGTCAAATGTACATACATTACATTTAACTTCATGTTTTAATTAATGTATGGTTCCGAAAATTATTAAATTATTCAAAAAGTACCCAAAACCGAATCAGAGTACCCCACTATCCACGTGGTCTTGTCTGCCTTACCCCTAGAGTGTATATAAATAATCGGAGGCGCGGAGGAAGAGCAGCCCCCACCCGCTGTAACAAAGCACAGGCATTACGAAAGCTGTAGCGGCTGAGGCTGGTCGCCAAAGGCGACCAAAATGCCGAGGTTGCGGAGGCTTGAATAAAATGCCTGTGCTTTGGTACGCAAGGGTGGAGGGGCTGCATTTCCCGTAGCGCCGGAGCTGTCCAAAAAAACAAATATTATTTAGATTGGTTAGGTTAGGTTAGTATATGTAGAATAAACAATTATTATTTAGATCGGAGCTGTCCAAAAAAACAAATATTATTTAGATGGGTTAGGTTAGGTTAGGTTAGTATGTGAATATTTGGTCGCCGAAGGCGACCAGGACGCCGAGAAGCCGAGGCTTGAATAAACAATTATTATTTAGATCGGAGCTGTCCAAAAAAACAAATATTATTTAGATCGGTTAAGTTATATAAATATTAATATACTAACCGTATATTAATATTTTTTTTTAAATAACTGTTCAACTGAAACTCGAAATCGAATACAAAATCGGATTCAAAATCGAATACTAAAATCGATTTTCACTTTCACAGAATAGATTATTTTTCACATCCCTATTCATTTTATATGGCCATTTCGAATGTGGATTTTGCCAGAGCAGTGTGTGTTCACAGTGATCAAGTGCAAAATATCTGTCAAAAAAAAAATTTTTTTTGGTTTCCTAAGCGCAAAATTTGTGGGGGGTGATTACTACACCCCTCCCCCTCCTCACCCCCCGCAACCCCAAATTTGGGTACGTCGTTTTCGCATCGTTACCGAGAACTCATGACGAAGTCATAAAAAAAATAAGCCTCAAAATCGCTGGTGATACGGAATATTTACCAATATTTCTACCAAGAAGTGCCAATAGCTGTGTTTTAATATGGCTAAGACATTTTTTTGAAGAATGGCTTCTCTAAAAACTAGGATCCATTAGTCATAATTATTACACTCTTCAGAAACACGTATAGCTCGTAAAAGATAACCCAGGCTCGGTATATTATAAGTAATTAAGAGACATGGCATTTACTAGCATATCAAGGGATTCCTGCAGTATTCTTAAAACTAAATTTTATATAAATATTTTAAATGCTTGTACACATGATAGCTTTCGATTCTAATAGATAAAACGCAAACGTACAACAATTTACTGCTAAGCTTTTTTCAGTATAGCAATTAAAGTAAGTATAGTAAGTAAAGTCAGTAAAGTAAGTAAAGTATAATTTTAATACGGGAGTTTACCAAACAAAAATATTTTTTAAATAATTTTTACAGCTCGAAAACCACACCCAGTTTATATGCACTGGAATCGCTTTATTACGTCCCACTTACATATTTTTTTATTAATTAAGCTTTTTACTGAACGTTAAAACACTTATAGTTTTTCTTTGAATAAAATTCACATCATATGTTTTTTTTTATCTCTGCCTTTTAATAAATTTAAGAAATGTATTAAAGAAAAGCTGTGTAAAAAGGCTTACTATAAAGTTAACAATTATCTAGTTGATAAAAGGGTCTGGGACTAGTGCTAGACAGGCTACTTCTAATTTGCGATATTTGTTATAAAATAAGTGTTGTTTGATGATTTGCTATTTTAAAAGAGTACCGAGAGTTTTTTTCCGCGGGCTTTTTCTCTCGGCCTACACTCTCTGTCTTCTTTGCCGATGAGTAGGGATGCCTACAGATTTAAATTTAATGACTTGGAATAAGTGATACCTGTATCTTATGTTCCATAATAAACATATTTCATTTTATCAGAAACAAGCTAAAACAATATTAAAGGTTTATTAACGACCTATTACAGTGCAAGGTGTAAATTACAGATCTTCAAAATGGTTAATGATGTAAGGAGCGCAAATTAAAAATTAGATTAGCTGAAGAGGCGGGGGCGCCTAAAGCTAATTACTTTGGCAAGAAATTTATCTTTACATGTAAGATTTGGTGATATTTAAATACGGTTTACTCTGGTTTAATTAAAATTAAACTTATTTAACAGATATAAGTGAATTCATTACATTATTTACATAAATCGTCGTTCTGAGTGCTTACCAGTCGTGGTCTCTCGATCACTGACCGTTTTTACTTTAAAGTGCTTTTTCGAATTCGATTTTAACAAACGTGTGCTACGATTTTCAGAGCTACGGCTACATAATCCACATCGTAGAACTACGCGTAGCACGGGCAATTCGTACCCTTTGTAATGTTGCATAAATAGAAAAGTATATGAATGACACTCTATCTATACTAATATTATAAAGAGGAAAGGTTTTATTTTTTGTTTGTTTGAAATGAATAGGCTCCGAAACTATGGACCGATTTCAAAAATTCTTTCACCGTTGGCAAGCGACACTATTCCCGAGTGACATAGGCTATGTTTCATTTTCAAAAAAATTAGGGATGCTTACTAAAACTTGAATAATCTAATCCAAAGTGTAAAAAAATAAACAAAAAACTTCCTTCAATCGTGTGCGCTGCGAAAACTATTAATGATAGAACAAAATAATGTAGTACAATTTTTCAGGACACATCACTATCTATAAAAATGTCGTGACAGCATGTCTCTATCTTTTATATTTACGTCACAATTAGCGTCCTTTTATTAATTTTTTTTTATTAAAATACCACCGCTAGAAAAGGCTCTTTATTCGTACCTAGGTATTGATCCTTATCAAAATAATTACCAACGTTTCACATAAGCTACAATTTAATGGCATAACCACCAAAAAAGCATGGTGGATTGGTGTTCTCCTGCCTTTTCCCTTGAATAGTTTACTACTATGTAATATAACAAAAATCTTAGCCACAGCAACGCTTGGCCGATTCTACTAGTTATCTATATATTACGATGACCTTCTTACTAAGGTTTTGTCTATTTCTGCTAAACTATATGAAAAATTCATAGCGGTATTGGTGAGCACCGAACTATCCTTTCGCGTGATAAATCATTTATTAATGACCTATACGAAGTCGTCATTTATTTTAACAGATAAGAAAGGTTAGTAAAAATATTTTAGTTCTAGTATTAAAAACGCAAACTAATCTAAATCTGCACTTGTTAGTCCAAATTTCAGTTTAGTAATTAGTCTAAATGTATATTACAGAATTAAAGGGTAAAACAAGTTTGCCGACATAATAAGGTTTAAGGAAAATCTTTACACAACGTTGTGTTAAGTTGATTGAACGTTTATTATATATGTATTGTTATACATAGCGTCTGGAAGCGACGAGATAAGATAGCACTGATCGATGTTCCCCACTTAAGCCAAGCCAACAAATAATGAACGTTCTAAACCGTTCCGCTCAAGGCTCTGTTTGCTTCGATACTTATAACGCAAACATAGATAGAAATGTGGTTCGTTAAAAGTGCTGTAACATATGAGATTCAGCATCTGTTCATAAATATGATCAGGCTTTGTACTCGTAACAGTCATTGTTACGTTTTTGTTCAAGAAAGAGAGAACAGTGTACAGTGTGCGACTCTCATCCCCGAAGATTCGATAGGTTGAAGGTTCGATCACCTCCTATCTACGTTTTCATACCACGTCATTACAAGTTCGCGATTGTTAAAAAAATTCAAAATCTACTTTCGTCATCATTAGAACAGTGTTGGCCTAGTGGCTTCAGCGTGCGACTCTCACCTCTGAGGTCGTAGGTTGGATCCCCAGCTATGCACCAATGGACTTTCTTTTTATGTGCGCATTTAACATTCACGCGAACGGTGAAGGAAAACATCGTGAGGAAACCGTATTGCCTTAGACCCGAAAAGTCGACGGCGTGTGTCAGGCACAGGAGGCTGATCACCTACTTGCCTATGATTGACAAATGATGATGAAACAGATACAGAAATCTAAGGCCCAGACCTAAAAATGTTGTTTTATACCAGATTCAAATACAAATATTTTTTTGATTGCATTACATTTGGATCAATTGTCAGCGGTTTTCGTGATATCTTTGTAATCACCATTTCTTTGTCAGGTATAATCGTACGAAGGTAAGGTGTAACTCATATATGACACCGCTACGTAATTGATTCTAAATTGCTTTGATCGTTTTTGCGGAAGGCTAATGAATTCTCGCGTCTGAATGAACCTCACGGTTCAGCGATTGAGCAGCCCGACTGTGACATTTCACGATCGAAATTGTTAATAAAGACTAAAAATTCATAAAAGCTAGAACAGGTTGAAGCTAATGGAAACAGAAATTGAAATTTTATTTTACTAATGATATTACTATTTGATTACTTATATTATAAGATACCTTTTTTGTATTCGTTATAAATTACTTAAATAATAAGCTAATTCTATATGATAAAATAATTCTAAATATTAAATTCATAGCAAATTTCACAACCGATAAACTTCAATTTTCTTGTGAAAATTCTTTTTCGCATTTCACACATGAACGAATGAAGAGAACTGAAAAGTACGCTGAATGACTTGAAGTTCGAATGAGCTTAGAACTTTTCCTTCAGATCCTTTTGAACAGCTAAGTAACGAAAATCTTGTTACAATCAAGAACATACATCTATATTCAATCAGTCTTTATAGGGTTATATGATTCTTTTATTATTAAATTAAATGGACGGTATGGTCGGATGTCTCTTGATTAAAACTTATTAATACCTGTCACGGCCAAAAGGCAATGGAAATGTTTTTGAAGTTATACTTCTTTATGCGCGTTATGAAAAATTTATGAGAGTGAAATTTTACGATGCGCGCGCACCGTTACACAAAATTATCAGTTGTAGTATGAAGTTGTCCACTTACGAATTCTTTTAAAACCAGCTGGGCGCCGAGCGTGCGCGAGCGAGATGGGAATAAGACAATCTACAAGTAAAAAGAAATAGAATATGCGTGAAGTTAGCAGCTATGCCAAGAATTTTGAATGACCATAATGACCTTTGTAGTACCTTTTAAACAAATAAAGGGGTTTTAATTATTTTTTCAAATAAATTTAGCAATGCTTCTTCACAAAGACCTATTGTTACTTAGTTAAAAGGTTATGAAACATACCTAGTTATAAAAATGAATGAATAATATAATAAATAATAATAATTATTATTATAAATTTTAATTAATAATTGAATAATAATATACTAAATATTTATTATTAATTATTTAATATTTAAAACAAATAAAGAAAGCTAAAGAAGTAAAACTTCTTACGCGCGTACATAAGTACACGCACCCTTTCTTTGCATCTACTAGGTGTGTTCAATTGTATTTTATTTTTGTGACCTCGGCACAACAACGCGCAATCCCAAATATGTAGGAGCCTCATGTTGCTTTCAAGTTTTGATTTACCTGCTCCGAAGTAAACAATTTCAAGCAGAGATTTATTACCGCGCGGACTTTAATTTTCAATCAATATTTAAGAACACGTTCGGACACGGCGCAAACAAATGAATTCTAATCAAAAACTAACTTAAGAGAATTTGGAAAGAAAAAAGAAAAAAACTCATTTCTGAGCTATGCCAGTGTTTATTTTCAAGGAGAATGTATCGCGTTATCATTATTGAATACCCTTCGTATATCAGTAAGTAAGTACCTTCTATTACAATCAGTATATCAGTTGCCAATGAAGCATCGTACTCATATTGTATGAAATTAACTCGCTAGGAAATAAACTTATAAGCATAAGTTATATTTTAATTAAAGCATAAGACAAGCTTAAATTGTATGGAGCACTGTCACAATTTCCTGAACTATTTTGGGTCTAATTCAATCTAATAGTTACGGTATGAACTCGGCATGTCTCGGCTGAAACTCCAAGCCGACTTTGGCATAAACTTAGGTTTCTGAGTTACGTGTTAGTTTAGTGAGTGACGTGGTAATTTGTAGGTGTAGTTGAATGTTCGAGCACATATATAAATATCTAGATAATTATGATAATAATAAACTTTATTTATGACATATGTTCCCACACTGGGGACTCTTTATATTGTGACTAGATGACAATTGCTCCGTGGTATATGGCGCATGTTTCAAACATATTTTTTAAAGAAAAATTGTTACATGTAATCAAACGAAATTAGTATAAGATAAAGCGTCTATTTCCGTGATAATAATTATTTTATAAGCCTTCTGTGTTTGACCTTTTTGGGTTCAAAACATGGCAATTTGCTCACTATGTTTTTCATCGCCCTATAAGAAATTCTGTTAATCATTGAGGTCAGGGTTGTGAATCGCAAGCCTTACCAGTAGACAATATAATTATATAAAAGTAAGTACTGCGCGGATATAATTTGTAACGTTTGATTGTTGCTACTTGATTATTATATAAACCGATTAATTTGGTAAACAATTGTTATGTTTAATAAAGTATGCCAGTAAGACGAACAACTATAGTCACGGCAATTGGCATAGATATCCATGGACTCCCGCAGAAGGAATACAGAAAAAAAAATCCGTATTTTGCAAGTGGTTTTGCTTACAGAAGTATCCGAACAGCGCTGACGTTTAATGCTCCGCGCTGTTCGGATACTTCTGAGAGCTGCCATGAATCTGACACCAGCCAGTAACGTTTACCAGGAATATTACCGAGGAAAATTGTAATGTAAAGGTCCAATAAGTTGAATGAACGTGAACTCAATCGGTCTTATAAGTTATTGCAAACCGTGAAATAGAACTTCAAATGAGTCTCGATATAGCAAACAATAAATAATTATTACTATCTAGACATTCATAAGACTGTTCCGTCATCATTTGCGGTTACTGTGTCGTCCGTAATTATGCTTAAACAATGAAACAATCGGGAAACGCTCTTCAGTATATTTAGATATATTACTGTAATGTACATTTTGTTATTTGCACTTATTACAATGTTTAAATCGTTAAGTAGATAGACACAGCTATCATTTGATAAATTTATTTATATATGTAATGAGTAGTATTCTAGTAACAATAGTATCACATTTGTTTGCATACATTTTGCTTTAATTTATGCTAATGAGAGAGACGAATAACTATAATCACGGCATTTTTCATAGCAATGCATGGAGTGTCGCAGAAGGAATACAGAAGCAAGAAAACCGTATTCTGCAAGTGGTTTTGCTTACAGAGGTATCCGAACAGCGCTGACGTTTAATGCTCCGCGCTGTTCGGATACTTCTGAGAGCTGCCATGAATCTGACACCAGCCAGTAACGTTTACCAGGAATATTACCGAGGAAAATTATAATGTAAAGGTCGAATAAGTTGAATGAACGTGAACTCAATCGGTCTTATAAGTTATTGCAAACCGTGAAATGGAACTTCAAATGAGTTTCGATATAGCGAACAATAAATAATTATTACTATCTAGACATTCATAAGACTGTTCCGTCATCATTTGCGGTTACTGTGTCGTCCGTAATTATGCTTAAACAGTGAAACAATCGTAAAACGCTTTTGCTCTTCAGTCTAATTAGATAAATTACTGTAACGTACATTTTGTTATTTGTGTTGGGTTATAAGTGTGCAGCGGTAGTCGCGTGCAGCAGTCCAGTTTATTAAAAAAGTGACAATCTAAAAACATAACAAGACCATAGCAACGCCAACTTTAAATAACGAACTATGACGATATAATATGTATGCAAATTACCAAAGAGTTTCCTCTAATACACCCCCTTGATTTGCATACACATTTAACAACAAATATGTACTAAATAGTCATTACAAAAATATACAGACATGCAATCTTAATCTACACCTAACATTGAGATGCAGCGGTAATGTTTCTGTCTTTGTAAAGCTTTTGTTAGCACATCCGCCGCCATCTCCTCGGTAGACACATACGATAATTGTATGTCAGTATTCTCCCTTAAAACACTTCTTATAAAATAATATTGAATATCGAAATGTTTAGTTCGGGCGTGGAAGACTGGATCCTCCGATAGAAATAAGGCACCTTGATTATCGCAGTACAACACTATGTTCCCGAAATCGCGCAACCCTATCTCTTTCATAAGACTATTCAGGTTCACTTTGATCAGCACCAAGTTGCAAGTTCGTTTTGCAGATTGTCGGCGATTCATGGGGGCTCTTTGATTATTGTTAATAAAAATTTAAAGTATAAAGAGCGTAATGACATCGTGTGTCTGTCTGTAGAACACTCTTTGGAGGTAGCCTGTATAGAGATTGAGAATTGCATTATTTTAAGTGTTTATAGACCACCAAGTGCATCTTACGATTTTTTTGAAGCAAAGTTGGAGGAAATTTTGTGTAAAGTTAGTTTTAAGAACAATAAGTATATTATTGTATGTGGTGACTTCAATATAAATTTATTAGAAAATACCTCCATTAGTAAAAAATTCAATCTGTTATTAAAATCTTACAATCTTGTTAACTTGTTTCTTGAGCCCACTAGAATTACAAGCTCCACTGCTACATGTATAGATAATGTATTTACAGATGCAGAGGCAATGCAAACCTCAATTACAACTGATCTTAGCTCAGATCATTGTGGACAGTTAGTGGCGCTAAAATGTAAAGTGGTGAAACAAGTAAATAAGAGCAGTGTGTTTGTTCCAGTAAATAAAAAGCGAATGGTGAGATTTAGACATAATATAGGTAAACACCTACCTTTATTACCGGTAGGTACTACCGTTGATATACAATACAACAATCTAAGTGATTGTATTAATAAAGAGTTCAACACCATCTTTACCCCAAAGAAAGTCTCTCATTCGCAGTGTAAATCGTTTAGTGATTGGGCGACAGCGGGAATTTATAAAAGTAGACAACGGTTGTATGACCTTTACGCTGAAAAGTCATACAATCATAATGAAGAATTTATTCTTTATGTTCGAAATTATTCGAAATTATTTAAGAAAGTTTGTTACGCGGCCAAGTCCTTAAATATTAAAAACAAGATTAAAAATAGTAGCAATAAAACTAAAATGACTTGGAAGATAATTGATAGTGAAACTGGAAGAGTCAGGGATCGCAATCAAGACATCGAACTATGTGTCGATAACACTATAATCAAATCTAACGAAGAGATAGCGATTGTTTTTGATAAGTACTTTTCTGACATTCCAATTTCGACTACAAAGTCTCTTCAATCATCTCCCGCCCTCGCTGAATCGCTGCTCAAAGATAATGTAAACGAGTGCAAGGTCAGTTTTACATTCCGACCCATTGGTGCCGACGATATAGTGAGGACATTTAGAACCATAGATATTAAGAACACTACCGATCTTTGGGGTATTTCTGTAAAAATAATTAGTAGCATAATTGATGTAATTGCTCCCCATCTAGCTATAATTTTCAACAATTGTATTAAAAGTGGCGAGTTTCCCGATCTAATGAAACAAAGTAAAGTCATTCCATTATTTAAAGCAGGTAGTATGTCCGACCCCAGTAACTTTAGACCAATTTCCGTACTACCTACTTGTAGTAAAATATTTGAAAAAATTATATTAAATCAACTGGTAAGTCATTTTAACGTAAACAAATTATTACATAATAATCAGTTCGGTTTTACCAAGGGTCGCTCGACAGCCGATGCCGGTGTTGAGTTATATAGATATATAATTAAGGCTTGGGAGGAGTCGCATGACGCTTTAGGTGTTTTCTGCGACTTATCCAAAGCATTTGATTGTGTCCAACACGAGACCTTAATCGGGAAACTCCGCCATTATGGCATCAAGAATACCGCACTGAATCTTCTGACTTCCTATTTACACGGAAGAACTCAGAAGGTTGAAGTGAATGGTAAGAGGTCCTCTGGGTCGGCAGTAGATATGGGGGTACCACAGGGCTCAATTCTTGGCCCTTTCCTCTTTCTTGTTTATATAAATGATCTACCTTTCATGGTAGAGAGAAAACATCAGATAGTTTTGTTTGCTGATGACACGTCCTTGATTTTTAAAATCAAACGACAAATAACAAATTTTGACGATGTGAACAATGCTCTGTCTTCGATTGTCCATTGGTTTAGTATGAATAACCTTCTACTTAATGCAAAAAAGACAAAATGCATTAAATTTTGTGCAAAAAATTCAAGGATTATGGATACTAGACCAATTATAAACGGTGAGGATTTGAATCTGGATGATACAACTGTATTTCTCGGAATCACCATGGATTCAAAACTTCAGTGGTCCCCTCATATTAACGGATTGGCGAAGAGACTTAGTTCTGCAGCCTACGCGGTTAAAAAAATTCGCTCTCTAACTGATGTCGATACAGCTAGACTTGTTTATTTTAGTTACTTTCATAGCTTAATGACTTATGGCTTATTATTATGGGGTCATGCTGCTGATGTCGAAACTATTTTCATCCTGCAGAAGAGGGCTATTCGTGCAATCTATAATTTAAAATGTAGGGAATCTCTTAGAGATAAATTCAAGGAAATTAATATACTTACCTTTCCCTCGCAATATATTTATGAAAATATTATGTATGTATACAAAAATAGTCATAAGTTTACTAGAATAGAACATACGCACAATGTTAATACACGGAACAAACGCAGGCTGCAATTTCCCCGTACTAGACTATCTAAAGTTAGTAATTCTTTTTTGGGGAAAGGGATACTCTTCTTTAATAAAATCCCAGAAGCTCTTTTATCACTGCCTTTCAATAAATTTAAGAAATGTATTAAAGAAAAGCTGTGTAAAAAGGCTTACTATAAAGTCAACGATTATCTAATTGATAAAAGGGCCTGGGACTAGTGCTAGACAGGCTACTTCTAATTAATTTGCGATATTTGTTATAAATAAGTGTTGTTTGATGATTTGCTGTTTTAAAAGAGTACCGAGAGTTTTTTACGCCGGCTTTTTCTCTCGGCCTACACCCTCTGTCTTCTTTGCCGATGAGTAGGGATGCCTTCAAATTTAATGACGTGGAATAAGTGATACATGTATCTTACGTTCCATAATAAACATATTTTATTTTTTATTTTTATTTTTAAACTGCCTCTTTTATCGCCAAATTTAAACTAATATATTCGGCTTCGCACGTTGAAGTTGCTACGCATTTCTGTTTCTGGGATTTCCATGAAATCGCAGCCCCTCCTAACAAAAAAGCATACCCGGAGTATGACTTCCTATCTATAGGACAATTTGCCCAGTCAGCATCCGAATAACCAATTAAGCTCTTACCTGTTTTTCGATAAATCAGTCCATAATCGGCTGTCCTCTTAAGATAACGAAGTAATCTTTTCACCGCATTCCACTGTATCTGTCCAGGATTATCACAAAACGCTGCTAATCTTGTCACGGCGTGTGTGATATCCGGACGAGTTCCTGCTGAAAGATAAATCAAGCTTCCGATTAATTCTCTATATGGACATTCCTTCTCCAGCGGAATTTGTGAACCATCGGGTCTAAAATTCACCTCCATCGGCGTGGTCACTGTTTCTTTACAATTCTCCATGCCGAATTTTATCATCAAATCATTAATATATTTTTGTTGTGACAGTTTCGTGGCATACTCATTTTTGACAATGTCAATGCCTAAAATATATTTCGCCAGTCCATAGTCTTTTAAATCAAACTCTTTGGAAAGTTCATCTTTGAAAGATTGTATGAGACCTTTATTGCGTGAAACTATCAGTAAATCATCAACATAAACCGCTAAGTATATAGACGTATCAATGGAGTTACCGTCCAAATAGTAGAGACACGGTTCCTTCAAAGACTGTTTAAAATGCATTGACTTCAATTTATTGTCAAGTCTTTTGTTCCATTGACGTCCAGCTTGTTTCAAGCCATACAGTGATTTCTTCAATCGACATACATCTCCACCTGTCTTCAGATCATTTAACATCTTACGAGCCTGCTCTTTTAAGCTTTCGTCTCTTTCTTCTTTAATAATTCTACCTAAGCACTCTGTCAACAATTCTGGAACCTCCATATAAATTTCCTCGTCAAGATATCCATTCAGATATGCAGTATTGATATCCAACTGGTGTATCTCCATGTCTAATTCAACCGCGAGCGCTGTAAGCAGTCTTATCGTGTCTAGTCGGACGACAGGTGAAAAAGTGTTTCGGTAATCGATGCCATATCGTTGACTGTAGCCCTTGGCTACCAACCGTGCTTTCTTCTTCTCGGTTTTGTCAACGTTAAGCTTCGTTGTCAATACATATCGGCATCCTACCGCTTTTCGATTTCTCGGCTTTTGAACAATTTCCCATGTTTCATTTTTTACAAGACTTTTGACCTCAGACAATATTGCTTCCTCCCATAGAGCACGTTCAGCGCTACTTAGGGCATCCCCTAAGGAAGTTTCCACAGTCAACGCAACATCCTCAGGTAAAGTTTCTTCTGCACGGCCATTATTATCATTGGGTATCATTTTATAGACCTTCTTAGGTCGGCCAACTTGGCCTTTCTGAAGTTTTGGTCTTCCGGGACCTCTCTTATACGTTACCTCTGTATCAGCTTGCGCTATTTCACTATCTTCCTCATGACATAGAGAAGGTGAACCAAGGGGTGAATCAGTCGTCTCCACGATCATTTCTCGAGTTCCTGAATAAGATGTACTTGGTATTACGTCCACCTCTACATATTTCGGCTTCGGTGTATCAACATCAGCAGAAAATTGATCTAGCTGAAAAGGATCATGAGTAATTGCCGATTTCCTGTCATCATTAGTATCGAGCCTCGTCTTGCAGAATTTCACATCCCTAGCTATAATGGTTTTATGGTCTACTGGTATCCATACCTTATATCCCTTTTGGTTCATTGGATATCCAATAAATATTCCATTGACACTTCTGGCAGCAAATTTGTCCTTGGTTGGACTCTTGTCTAGAACATAAACTTCAGCTCCAAACTTCTGAAGATACTCAATCTTCACTGGAGAGCCAAACCACTTCTCGTACGGAATTGTACCACCCAAACTACTCGTGGGACAACGATTCCTAATATGACATGCCACCAATACAGCATCTCCCCAAAAACCTGCTGAGAGATTAGATGAAAGTAACATACACCTAGCCATTTCAACTAATGTCCTGTTCATTCGTTCTGCTACGCCATTCTGCTGTGGGGTTTGAGGTACAGTCAGTCTTCTTATTATCCCCTCTTGTTTCAGGAATTGATCAAACTTATTATTACAGTATTCTCCACCGTTATCAGTTTGTAAATACTTTATTTTCTTAGCGGTAAGGTTCTCAACATAGCTCTTGTATTCTTTGAAACATTCCAGAACACCACTCTTACTCTTCAGTAAGTAAACTTCGCACCATCTAGTACAATCGTCAATAAACGTGACAAAATATTTTGCACCACCGACAGTTTCATTTCGAATTGGCCCAACTACATCGGAATGGATGATGGACAGTTTTTCGTCACATGGTCCACTCGACTTGGAAAATGGGAAAGAAGTCATCTTACCCTGCACACAATACTTACAGTCGTATAAAATATTTATATTTGACATATCAACTTTAATGCCCACATGACCTAATACTTTTATTAAATCCTTCACATTTAAGTGACCTAAACGTTCGTGCCAGGATAGTAAATCGTTCTTAGTTTCGGAAATCGCAGAAACAGAAGCATGGCCCTCCCGCATATAATAAAGGTTGTTTTTTCGATCTGCTATGAACTTAATATTCCCTTCAGAATCGGTTACATAAGCTGAATCTTTCTTAAAAGTTACATTAAAACCTTTGCTTGTAATTTTAGATACGGAAATTAAGTTGCATCGCAAATCGGGAACATATAAAGTGTCTGATAGTTTTATCGGAACCTCCCCATTCAAACTCACAGTTCCTTTACCTTTTGCAAATGTACTCACATTGGTGGCCAAACTTAACTTACTACTGCAATTTGTCAAGGTGTCAAATTTTCCTTTCGATCTACAAAGGTGCGATGTACACCCACTATCTATGAGCCAGTTTCCTCCACATCCCGAACCAATCACTCCGTTACACTCTGAAACAGATAGAACACATGAGTTAAAATTCTCACTAGCACCTAACTCACTAACACATTTTGAGTCCTGCCTTGTTCCTTTACACGGGCATTCCGAAGCTTTATGCCCAAATTTATGACATCTGTAACATTTAAATTTAAACGCTTGATCCGGTTTATAATTCTGCGGATTTTTAGATGTAAAACTCTTCGTGGTTTTTCTCCTAGCGAACATTGCTGACGACCCCCTCTCTGTCTCCTTCCTTTGCTGTCGCCTAGAGGCATCTTCTTCAAGAATTTTAACTTTCAAAGAATTCGGGTCTGGCAATGAATCTCTAGTCTCCATCGCACATCTAAAGTTCTCATAACTTGGGGGCAGACTATAGAGTAAAATAATAGATGCAAGATCATTATTTATATTTATGTCCATGTCTAGTAACTTTTCTTTGGCTTCAAAGAAGCTTAACAGATATTCACGCATGTCGTCCTCCTCACACATCTTGTGTAATATGAGCTGCTTTAACAGTGTCGCTTTCTTAGCGGGACCCGAAGACGCGAAGATGCTTTCTAATTTGAACCAACATTCTCGCGACGTACTCGTCCCCTTAATGTGTCGTAGCTCACCTGGACTAATTGAGAGAATAATCTCCGCTCTCGCCTTTGCATCCGCCGCTTCCCAAAGCAACGCCTCTGCTGGCTCAGCTGGCTTCTTAATGCTACCATCCACATAGCCCCACACATCGCTCTTAATCAATAGAGCATGGGCCTGGATTCGCCATGAGTCGTAATTATCACGGCTTAATAATTCTATCCGCACACTCGCCATCGTTACTAGGTTAAGCACTCTAGTTCTCCCTTTTTTTTTATTAATTTACTGGACTATGACTGGGCCCATAACCTTTGTTGGGTTATAAGTGTGCAGCGGTAGTCGCGTGCAGCAGTCCAGTTTATTAAAAAAGTGACAATCTAAAAACATAACAAGACCATAGCAACGCCAACTTTAAATAACGAACTATGACGATATAATATGTATGCAAATTACCAAAGAGTTTCCTCTAATAATTTGCACTTATTACAATGTTTAAATCGTTAAGTAGATAGACACAGCTATCATTTGATAAATTTATTTATATATGTAATGAGTAGTATCCAAGTAACAATAGTATCACATTTGTTTCCATACATTTTGATTTAATTTATGCTAATGAGAGAGACGAATAACTATAATCACGGCATTTGGCATAGCAATGCATGGAGTGTCGCAGAAGGAATACAGAAGCAAGAAAACCGTATTCTGCAAGTGGTTTTGCTCACAGAGGTATCCGAACAGCGCTGACGTTTAGTGCTCCGCGCTGTTCGGATACTTCTGAGAGCTGCCATGAATCTCACATCAGCCAGCAACGTTTACCAGAAATATTACCCAGGAAAATTATAATGTAAAGGTCGAATAAATTGATTGAAAGCATACTCAATCGCTCTTATAAGTTCCGTCATAATTTGCGGTTACTGTGTCGTCCGTAATTATGTTTAAACAGTGAAACAATCGTAAAACGCTTTTGCTCTTCAGTCTAATTAGATAAATTACTGTAATGTACATCTAGTTATTTTTAACTATTTACTCTAAATACAGCGTTTAAATCGTTAAATAAGAAAAAACAGCTATCCTTTGATATATCTACATGTATTTACATATGTAATGTACTAGTATCCTTGTAATAATAGCATTACCATCTTTTTCAAAATACATTTTGCTTTAATTGATGCTAATGCGAAAGACGAATAACTATAATCATGGCATTTGGCATAGCAATGCATGGAGTGTCGCAGAAGGAATACAGAAGCAAGAAAACCATACTCTGCAAGTGGTTTTGCTTACAGAGGTATCCGAACAGCGCTGACGTTTAGTGCTCCGCACTGTTCGGATACTTCTGAGAGCTGCCATGAATCTGACATCAGCCAGCAACGTTTACCAGGAATATTACCGAGGAAAATTATAATGTAAAGGTTGATTAAGTTGAATTAAAGCACACTCAATCGCTCGTATAAGTTATTGCAAACCGTGAAATGGAACTTCAAATGAGTCTCGATATAGCGAACAATAAATTATTACGATCTAGACATTCATTAAACTGTTCCGTCATCATTTGCGGTTACTGTGTCGTCCGGAATTATGTTTAAACAGTGAAACAATCGTAAAACGCTTTTGCTCTTCAGTCTAATTAGATAAATTACTGTAATGTACATCTAGTTATTTTTAACTATTTACTCTAAATACAGCGTTTAAATCGTTAAATAAGAAAAAACAGCTATCCTTTGATATATCTACATGTATTTACATATGTAATGTACTAGTATCCTTGTAATAATAGCATTACCATCTTTTTCAAAATACATTTTGCTTTAATTGATGCTAATGCGAGAGACGAATAACTATAATCATGGCATTTGGCATAGCAATGCATGGAGTGTCGCAGAAGGAATACAGAAGCAAGAAAACCATACTCTGCAAGTGGTTTTGCTTACAGAGGTATCCGAACAGCGCTGACGTTTAGTGCTCCGCACTGTTCGGATACTTCTGAGAGCTGCCATGAATCTGACATCAGCCAGCAACGTTTACCAGGAATATTACCGAGGAAAATTATAATGTAAAGGTTAATTAAGTTGAATTAAAGCACACTCAATCGCTCGTATAAGTTATTGCAAACCGTGAAATGGAACTTCAAATGAGTCTCGATATAGCGAACAATAAATTATTACGATCTAGACATTCATAAAACTGTTCCGTCATCATTTGCGGTTACTGTGTCGTCCGGAATTATGTTTAAACAGTGAAACAATCGTAAAACGCTTTTGCTCTTCAGTCTAGTTAGATAAATTACTGTAATGTACATTTTGTAATTTGCACTAATTATAATGTTTAAATTGTTAAGTAGACACAGCTATCATTTGATAAATGTATTTATATATGTAATGAGTAGTACCTATCCTAGTAATAGTATCACCTTTTTTTACATACATTTTGATTTAATTTATGCTAATGCGAGAGACGAATAACTATAGTCACGGCATTTGGCATAGCAATGCATGGAGTGTTGCAGAAGGAATACAGAAGCAAGAAAACCGTATTCTGCAAGTGGTTTTGCTTACAGAGGTATCCGAACAGCGCTGACGTTTAGTGCTCCGCGCTGTTCGGATACTTCTGAGAGCTGCCATGAATCTGACATCAGCCAGCAACGTTTACCAGGAATATTACCGAGGAAAATTATAATGTAAAGGTCGAATAAGTTGAATGAACGTGAACTCAATCGCTCTTAAAAGTTATTGCAAACCATGCGGTTACTGTGTCGTCCGTAATTATTTTTAAACAGTGAAACATTCGTAAAACGCTTTTGCTCTTCAGTCTAGTTAGATTAATTACTGTAATGTACATTTGGTTATGTTTAACTATTTTCTCTAAATACAGCGTTTAAATCGTTAAATAGGAAAAAACAGCTATCCTTTGATATATCTACATGTATTTACATATGTAATGTACTAGTATCCTTGTAATAAATAGCATTACCATCTTTTTAAAATACATTTTGCTTTTATTTATGCTAATAAGAGAGACGAACAACTATAGTCACGGTATTTGGCATAGCAATGCATGGAGTGTCGCAGAAGGAATACAGAAGCAAGAAAACCGTATTCTGCAAGTGGTTTTGCTTACTTTTATCCAAACAGCGCTGACGTTTAGTGCTCCGCGCTGTTCGGATACTTCTGAGAGCTGCCATGAATCTGACATCAGCCAGCAACGTTTACCAAGAATATTACCCAGGAAAATTATAATGTAAAGGTTGATTAAGTTGAATGAAAGCACACTTAATCGCTCTTTAACTTATAAGAACGCGATTGCAAACCGTGAAATGTAACTTCAAATGAGTCTCGATATAGCGAACTGATACAACTGGGAATTTAATTTGGTTATGACTATATATCGTAAAGCACTATGAGACTGATTTGATATTTGCTCATTTTTGACTTCCATGGGTGATGGGTGACTATAATTGCAATTTTTTTTAGAAATATCGCAAATAATATTCTAATAAAGAGTAGCAATAATATTTCTCTGTCTCACCAACGTCATAATATTTCCCCGAAAAGAGTGTTAATAAATTAATTGGTAAAAAAAAAATTACTATTACGACTTTGTTCTTCGGGGCAAGCGCATGTCGCTTATTATCGCTTTTTATTGACATTTTTGTATTATGGGTTACCAATAGACTTTTAAAAATACACAAATAACATAAAGACAAAATTTAGCCCATATTTTATTCTATTTATCCCATTCATTGTGAGCTAAGTTAATAACTATTAAGTAAGTTAAGTATATATACAAATAAGTTTTTGTCTAGTTTTGCTTTAAGGGACGTTTTGAAAAATATATCAATAAAAATGTGAATGCTTCATATTACAAATACGGTGCTTGGACTTGAAATGAATCGAGTATCTAGTCTAATGAGGTAAAGATGTGGTTACGAGAGCTTCAATAATAATTCCGAAAGAAAACCGAAATCGCACCCTATTTGATTGCAACTCATACTAGGCACATAATATCGATTGAGCGGCACTAAGCTAGCTAAATTACAGAATTAATTATTTACGACGCTACGAATCAATATTGCTTTGTATTTCTAACTCAAACGGAATATATTCAGCCATTTAAGCTAATTGTTACGATGAAAGCCATAAATGTTTCCATTTCACGTGGTTATGTACTTCTACTCGCTATAATGATTCAGCAACTTATATATCTAACTAGCTGATCCGGCAAACGTCGTTTTGCCATGTATATCATTTATAATAAAAAATAGGGGTTGATCGTAGAGGGGTGAAAATTAGGGGTTGTATGTATTTTTTGATGCTGTATCATAAAGAAATAAAAAAATATCTAAAAAAATAATAATTTAAGGGTTGGACTACCCTTAAAATTTAGGGGGATGAAAAATAGATGTTGTCCGATTTTCAGACATATCCAATATGCACACAAAATTTGATGAGAATCGGTTAAGCCGTTTCGGAGGAGTTTAACTACAAACACCGCGACACGAGAATTTTATATATGAGATAAGGCGATCTAGTATTTATTTTCAACAGATTCTTCTTATCTACTAAACTTATTTTAATGTATTCGCTTTGTATAACAAAATGTTAAATTAAATGTAATTTATTTGTTAAAGGTATTTGGCACAATCACGAAAACACCGTGGCGATGAGTAAGGGAGTCCGTCGCGGCCGATAGTATAGCGCGTACCCTCGAAGCCTCCAGTACCCCCGCGCCCCGCATCCAGTCGCCATGGGTCGTGACAAGCGGTCGCCCCATAAGACTGACTCGCAGAAATGTAAGTACTTAGTATATGTGCGACTATAATTTGTATCGATTGATTGCTGCTACTTGATTATTCTATAAGCCGATCAATTTGTTAAACAATTGTTATGTTTAATAGAGTTTGCCATCAAAGGTATCTCCTTATTTATGCTAATAAGAGAGACGAACTACTATAGTCACGGTATTTGGCCAGACATTGCATGGACTCACACAGAAGGAATACAGAAAAAAGAAAACCGTATTTTGCAAGTGGTTTTGCTTACAGAGGTATCCGAACAGCGCTGACGTTTAGTGCTCCGCGCTGTTCGGATACTTCTGACAGCTGCCATGTATCTGACATCAGCCAGGAAACTCTACCAGGAATATTTGCGAAGGAAATTGGAATGTAATGGTTGATTAAGTTGAATGAACGCAATCTCGATCGCTCTTATAAGCTGTTGCGAACCATGAAATGGATCTGCAAATGAGTATTGCGAACTGATACATCTGTGAATTTAATTTTGTTTTTACTACACAGTTTTACATTATGGCTTGCCAATAAAATACTTTTATGTATTAAGGCCATATACTATTCTATTTATGCTATTAAGTGTGAGAAGATATTAGAGCAATTAAATAAGTCCCAAATAATATAAAATAAGTTATTCAACGTTCGGATAATTTAGTCAGGTTTTGTTTCAAAGGACGTGGTCTAGAGAGATATATAATAATTGAAAATGTAAATGCTCCATATTACAGATACAGAGCTATTAGACACTGATTTTAAGCTATAAAACGTAACAGCTAGAAAAACGAGTCGTTTCCAGTTTGTATAAAGATTTGTGACGTCATTAGCAGCATCTCTCTCTTCTCATATCAATCTCAGTGATCAGCCTTGCGATTCTGTAAATCACTTTTAGAACTCTCACAGCGGTTTTCACAGCGGCGGTCGCGCTCAAATCAGTCGTAAAGTAGTCATTTTACGATTTGGCATTCTGATAAACAATAAACTACAAGATTTGTTTCGTCTGGAACCATCGTGAAATGAATCTAGTATCTATCCTACTGTGCTACGGATGTGGTTACGAGAGCTTCAATAATAATCCTTAAAGGAAACCCATTTAATTCGTAACTCCTACTATGACGTAACTAGAATGATTTAATACATGACTAGCGCTAACTTGCAACTTTTCATAAAATATGTTAAAGATTCGAGCCTATTACAAATAATTTTAAACTCTGCTGAATTATTGCCGGTAACTTGCGAGTCCTCTGGCATTGAGAGTGTCCATGGGCGGTATCACTTAACATCAGTTGAACAACCTGCTCGTTTGCCCGCTTTAGAAAAAAAACATAAAAGTCATCAATTTTTTTTAAATTTTGTCTATTTAAAGTTGTCTCTGGAACTGTATAACTGGATTACGCAATAGTGGAATTAGATTGTATGCTCTAGATACATTGTATGTTGTATATCGAATGGACACAAGGAATCTTTAAACATTTGCAAACCGTTTTATCCAGGACTAATATCATTTGTTTTTATAAGGAAAAATTAATAGTGCAAGGGCAAAGTGTAAAAACTAAATTTACAAAAATAAAATTACAGGAAACAATTTATACTTATACAATTACAAAACTAACATCTAAAATAAAATCAAACTACTAATATTAAGAATCACGATGAATAATGGACCCAAAATATAATTACAGAAAATCATTATAATGGCAAAACTCGTTTGTCTTTTAAGACGTCAAAGACGACTTTTAGAAGAAGCCAGTCGTTTGGAATCGGGGAGCATATTCCATAACTTTAAGTGATCCTAAAAGAGCTGTGAAATTGAAATAACACGTATTTTCAAGCAAGTTGCATGGACAAAATATAGTAATATAAATACTCCGTGTTCTATTAACGCCAACTCACCCTCGACAGGTTCCCTTTTTAAATCGATACACTTCCCATTCGTTCCCTATCAAGTTTCAATTGGACAGGATAAGTGCCTTCATTACAGGGAAATAGAGTTAGGTACTTTTCTACAAGTAATTTCCACGAGATATCGCAATACTGAAAATGTAACATGAAATTTCTGTGATATTCTTAAAGAAAATCTGTTTTTAATCAAAGTCGTTTTTAATATTCATAATGTTTAATCTTCTGGAGAAGGAATCTCGAACGCAATGCTTTTAAGCGGATTACGGAGTGTTCAGAATGGATTAATAAAGTTTGATCAAATACGTTTGGTTTCTGTTTATAGGATGTAGTGTTAAATTCGAAAATGAATTTACAATTATCGCAAGTTGCTTATATCAGAGTAAACCACTTTTCCATAGCTTTATTTTAACTAGAGGGTTAAGATAGATGTAGATACAGGTATAAAAATGTTTTTTTTTCTGTCTGTTTGTAGTAATGTTTTGTTAAGTTTCTTTGTATTAATTGTATTTCTTTTTAATTCTTTAATTTATTAGGAATTTTAATTTGTACTGTGGTTTTTTGTACTTATAGTTTATTATTTATTAGTAATAACTAATAAGTAAAGCTAACACACCCATTATAAAACCAACACTCCGCTTTTTAATATTTAAATATTCACCCGAAAAGATTATTTACAAAACCTTCTATTCCTAGTATGGTAAATAAACCACAAATCGTATCGATTTGATTCTTAAAGCTTCATTTGATATTTCTTCAGCCAATTCGTGCACGCATCAATCACTTTTGGGACAAATCTGGATAGGTTTTATGAACTTCCGTATATATCACTTAACATATTTTTTCATATTTTGCCAATGCTAAAATAAACTTTGGTATCTCGCTGGTGTGCACTAACGATAATACATTTTGGGCATTTATAACTATGCGTTATTTTGGCTTTATTAATTCGTCCCTATTTAATTAGTCCGATAATTACAGAGTAGATACTTATTATAATATTCCAGTCAATTTAACATAAAACTCTGACTTATACAAGTAAACCTTTTCCAGCAATCACATAACTGTAACAATATTGTTTTTAATGATCCTATCTGTTCATAACATAGTAAAATACTTATGTATAGTAGATATTTCATATTTTACCCCTGGAAACTGTAAATATCAGAAAAAAGCCGGTCCCTAAGGCTCCACAGTTGTAGTTCCTCATTAATGCATCGTCATTCTGTTTTATTATGCATGTCCGTCAATTCCATCGTGCTTTTGAATTAAATCTTGTTCAAATTTCGGTATAGTAGGGAAATTTATCGTTAAAAATATCGTTATACGTGGGTAACACTGAAAATGTTTAGAACTGGCCAGTTAGAAACATTGCTAATGAAAACTTTTTTTTAATTTCAATTTTAGAAGTTTTTGTTAACCTAATGTTAGTATATTGCATTCATTTGTCATTTGTTTTTGTGAAGTAGCGGCAAATCTAAAACTCTTGTTACACGTGAAAATGAATCTAACGCGAGAAAATTTTTGGTCAATGATTTAGTATGACTTTCGTTGTGGGCTTACTCAACAACAAAGCTATGATAGGCTGCGATTAGCATCCCCCATCTCGTGCCACTATTTGCATTTCGTTTAACGAGTTTAAGCGTGGACGTAGCAATATCAATGATGATCCGCGTGAGGGACGTCCTTTAACTGCGACTACTGAAGATAACATCAGTGCTGTGCGACGCATGCTAGAGGAAGATAAGAGACTATCAGCAGATATTGCACGAAAATTTAGGCTCAGCTTTGTACCAGATGGATTCATACTTTAACCGACGACCAGAAACACGTTCGCATGGACAGGTAATAATATAAAATCAATTTCTGTTGTTGATTGTGATAACTTACCCTGAGACAAAATTACTTTTCGACAGGCGTGACCTACCACGAAAGAAATTTGTGTGGGAATATCTCATGTGTTAGTGCTGCTTATGAATGAGTACAAGAATACCATACGCAATACCGACACACGTCAATTAGATAGCTAAATAGCTATTGCAGGTACACCAAACTTCGAAACAGATAAAAAATTGAGCCGTTGTAAAACATTAGACAAGTAGGAACTTTTTCTTTTTTGAATCAAATATCTATGTAAACGTGAAGCTATTTTAAAGTATACAAAAAATCGCTTTATCTATAGATATTGAATAAATATACGATCTTATAATCACTTAAAACTTAATAGTATAGTTTTATACAACTATAATGATAATGTGATTGAAGAAAACAAAAATCAAAAGTACTTAAAACAATAAGACAAATAATATAGTCCCAGATTTAATATCTTTTATTGTCGATTACAAGAGCCAAAATGCATTTGTATTGTAATACTTTTGATGGTGATTATTTTTTACAGAACAATACCTTATATGATATATTATGCCTAAATGTCTTATATATTTAATAATTATTCAAAAAACATGCTTTATTATTATACATTGCATTAACTTGAAAATTAATAAAATTTAGATCCATGATCAAGCGGAAAATGTTTGACTGAGGTTTTTATATTAACTGGAGCAAAAGATATGGGTCTTATATTATCTTCGGGTTCTTCGGGTACTTCGGCTACTTTCCGTGGTCCCTTTGTTTTTTTAGATTCATTAACTATATCATCATCATGATTGCTAACCTCAAATTTCTTGAAGTTAACTTTTGGGAGAGATTCTTCGACTGGAATTAAATGTGCATTGTCTTGTTTTGTGTCTTCTTCTACCTTTGAATTATCTTTCATAGTGTTTTGCTTGTCCATTTGAAACTTTATTGGCTGTTGCAGTGTCAAACTTATTTGTTGTAATTCAGTAAGCATGTGTGTCATTAGGGTTATTGTTTCCTGTTCGTACTTTTGATTTTTAGAGCATGGGCATTGACACTCTGTGTTCTCTACCCTATGTGATTTATGTTTGGTATTTGAGTTACCTTCACTATACCTAAAGTGTAATGATGGGTAAATTGGATAAACTCTGTTTCCATAAAACCTTTGATAGTCCTGATAATTCATATGCGAAGATAATCTTGCGTCAATGAAGACGACGAAAAATAGCGATAACAGTACCGTGGACACAAGCTTCATCTGAAAAATGAAAAGCAGTGGTGAAAATATAATTAAATATTGTATTAAAATAAGAAGATTCAGCCTTAGTGGCGTGATTACTTGAAATTTGTATAAAAGTCCTGTGGCGCTAAAACTCTGTATGTCAATACCAAGAATATGTAACACTATAGCTGACATCAGGTGTAGAGTCTGTACGTTGTTGATTTTTGGCTTTAAGGTTCTGGTTATTACAGGTTTATTCACAATGTTTTTCTTTACCTTGCATACCACAAGCTACAAGGGTGTGGAATTGCGTTATAAATTCATTTATTACAGAGGGTTTTTGATGCAAGCTAGGCTAACACTGACCTTTACAAAAAAATCCTATTAACACACCTTTTATTCGCTTGATAAGATCTTCCAAGTTTAAGTACTTTACTTGTTATACAACTGAACTTCACGAAAATACTAACATGAAATATGTAACTGCGATATTTATAGGAAATATAATGAGGAAAATTTAATGATTAATCATGTTTCGATTATTGTTATTGGTTCATTTAAACTAAATTATTAGTAGCATTGTTCAAATTATCTGTGTATGAGGTCAAAACCGTGCCTTTTTGTTTGTTTATGAGCGGACCTTAAACAAAATCACTCGTCACAGATTTGATTTTATCTTAGTAACCGCATATTATTTTTTGTAATTGTATTGCATATACTACGCACCGTACAAAAGATTGCGGCCGATCACTAACGTTTACGTTTGTCACTAAAGCGGGCGGAGGGAAACGGGCAGTGAAATCATAAATTTTTAAAAGCTTTATATTTATTTATTCAAGTTTTTGACGTGATAACGTCTTTAAAATCGTTTTAGTCGGGTGACATGTTCAGAAACTTGTGTCACACCAAAACCTCACGAGCGCGATCGCAGGTATAACGAGAGAGAGAGACGGACCGATCTCCCGTCTCATCTCGAGCGCTGCCAGTCATTCCGTGAATGTATGAAGAAAAATGTATATCATAGTCGAATAAGTAAACTTGTCATTTTACACCCGAAATTTATCATCAAAAGTGTGAATAAAACGATAGATGTAATTAAAATTTGAAAAAATTGTTATCTTCATTAATTCCTTACTTCCCAAAAACTTATATCACCAATAAGACGTTATCACGTAAACATCTCGATCGTAAACCTACTTTACAAACAACCAATATTTTTTTTTACAGGAGAAAACTTATATCTAAATTACGCTAGTTATATAAACAAAAATAGTCAGGATTATCTGACGCTGAACTAGGTGTGAGCCTGTGTGTTTCAGCATACAGCGCCTAACCCTTAAATATAACAGACAAAAAATCTAGCATCGAGTACATAGCACATTGAAAAAAAAAACTAATCTCTTAAAATGTAACATCTATTTCACAATTAGTTATACTATGGTGTGGAGTGTTTAAGTGTTTTACCTGTGAGTAAGGTGAGAGTGTGAATGTGTGTGTGTGTTCAATACTATTTTACAATATTATGTTTAATATTATATTACCATTGGCAGCAGTGGAAAGTAGAGTGCAAAGGCAGGTTAACTTTTAAAATCACCTGTAGAGTTGTGTTTTCTCTTAACTATAAAACAAAATTTATAAAGAGACTAGCTTATCCGGCAAACGTCGTTTCGCCATGTATATCATTTATAATAAAAAAAATAGGGGTTGATCGTAGAGGGGTGAAAGTTAGGGGTTGTATGTATTTTTTAATGCTGTATCATAAAAAAATAGAAATTAAAAATTTTGTCTAAAAAATAAAAATAAAAATTTAGGGGTGGACTACCCTTAACATCTGGCGGGCTGATTTGTGAATCTAAACCATTCCCAGATCCCCTTGAAGACACACAAAAAATTTCATCAAAATTGGTCCAGTCGTTTAGGAGGAGTTCAGTCACATACACACGCACACAAGAAATATATATATATTAAGATATAGGAGTTTCCTAAACCAGTAAGTGAAATTAAATAAGTTCATCGTAATCGTAATCGCAAGCATATAAAGAAACACACTAACAGCATCTCTACGTATTTCATCTCTATTGGTAGCTACAATCTAGCTACATCAGTCTTCAGACATAGAATTTATTAATTCTTCATTAGCCTACGTACACCGTTTAACGAACGACTCTGAATTAGCTGTCAAATGTTCGTAAATGAAATAAAAACTGAACTTTTTGTTGTATTGGCAATCGCAGGTTTATATGGGTATGTTGTTGAACTATTATATATGTTTTAAAAAGTTACCTAAGTTAAACTTAATCTTTGTATGTGTGTAGTTAACACTTGGACACCACGGGCTTTATATGGGACTTATAAATCGATTATGTCTCACAGACAGATCACCTACTTGACTATGAGAAGTCAGAAAAACATATGAACACATTCAAGGGCCAGATTAAGAAAACAATAAATTATTAATGTGTTATTGTTAGATTAAATTGGGTTTTCCCCGCTGTATGTTTATTCCTATATGAATAAATGATTTCCGATTAATTATCCTGTTTCCAAATAATCTACATATATATATACGTATAATCTAATAAACATAACATGCATATATTAACAGAAACATTTAGTGTTGATAGGACACATGTTTAAATAAAACTTATGTAACACATAAACATCATCAACAGTCTAACATTAAATCGTGTTAATATCGGTCTACTCGTTTAGGAGGATACATAGATGTTTGACGTTTTTGCGTCGGGAGTTCAACAAGTATTGCAAAATAAAACACATATTTTTAGTAAACTGTATTTATTATAAATAATTCCAGTAAATAAAACTCCTTGAACATTGTTTTTCATTGAGAAATAATAATTCCAACGAATTCTTTAGAAGTCAGTTCGTTGCTAAGGTTTCTATGATTGAACCAGTGAAGTCCGACGAACTCAGAGAGATTTAGATTTGTTCGGAGGACTTATAAAAATAATTATATTCTTTTGTGACTTTAACTTTGACAGAATTAATACGTTTTCTCACAGAATTCTTTTCCTGAAAATGTTTTATGAAAGTCGAGTTGATGAATTATATATAGAATGTTGTACTAACAATGTTGCTTAATCTTAAATGTCCTCATTACCCTTCATTCTTCGAACCTTTATCGAACTGCGTATAGAATATTCTCGCTGCGGTCAAAGCGTCATAAATAAACTTATCTTCACAAGGGTTAACGTCAAAAAAGAATGCACCGCATCGCAATGTTTCAGAACAATATTCATTAATTACTTTGCTATCATTACAACACGCAATAATCGCTCTTGCACAAGGCGACATTGCCTTTGGTGGCTGTTCTTGTATACCGTTTCTCGTTTTTAGTATAAATAGTAATTCTGAATAAGTCAGGTTCCCAGTAGACGCAATGTCGTCTAATTTGTTTGCAGGCGCTTGTGGGAAACCATAACCACATAATGCGAGTGCTAAAATAATGATAGGCGTTATAAAAGCAGAAGACATTTTATCTGAAAAACAAAACAAAAATCGTAAGTCAATAAATTATATAAGAATTCACAAACTTCACCATTAGATTGGTCTAGTATACAATACGCAATTATCCTGTATTTGACAGTTCGGACGCATAGTATTCGAGTATAAAATCTATGGATAATTATGCGTTGGAACTGTCAAAATTTTCGTCATGACATAGCACGAAAAATTTCACGAATTGCATACGAAATGTAAATAATTAGTTATTAAAATTATCGGCACGAAATTTGGCATAATTTTTTGAAAGCGTCAGATCGTTCTTGCCACGTGTAATAATAAAACTATAACTTACATTCGTTATCTTAATGTCAATTATCTAGACCTTGCACATCTGCCGTCATATGTAATATAGTATGGTTGAACGATCTACACAAAGATCAAATGGCCATGAGTCAATGTTCAATGATTTTAAATGAGACTGGTTTTCCCGAGTTGAGGACAAAATATCTCGTATAAAACACAAAACTAATTCAGAAAATTTATCACTACATAAAACCTTTTAAGAAAAAATCCGGTTTAGTTCACGTTTTCACTTTTCGTTTACATTCTAATATATATTAATAAACATGCGAGAATACGTCTAGCTTGTAAGCAAAATGAATAACTTCTGATCATAATATCCTGTTTTATTAAGAACGTGAAAACCGAATCGCAACATGCGTAAGTGTAAGCAACGAAATACTCCGAAATCGGGTATTATTAGAGTATGAATAATTAGAGAGGTTTTTAAACTCGGTTTGTATTTGTTCGCTCATTACCTTTAATTCCGCCCGCAGCGTCACAGGCGCGGACTTTACACCTTTATTTATTATCGCTTTCAAGTAACACACATCTTAATGAATTATACACCTAAACCTTTCAGAGTCACACTATTGATGAAAACCGTACAAATAGTTCATATAAACAGACGCACAGACTTCATTTTATATTTGTAAATATTTGAGGTAAAAGGTCAGTTAGAAATTTGGGAATTAATTTTTTTTATGGTTTACTTATCTTATAATAAGTGTTCATACAACTAATTACAACAAACTAAAGTTTGTTGTGTTAGATGTGTTAAAAACATAGTATTACTAAATTGTTTTCTTTAAATGCTTAATCTATCCTAAAATTTAAATTAGTCGTTATAAATCAAAACGTTTTTTATTTAATTAACTTTTAACATTTAACCAAATTTAAATCACATTTTGCAAAGATTAAAATTAGGTAAGGTAGTAAAAAATGTGTTATGAGAGCTTATTTATAAGTATATTATAGTATTTATAAATGAAAAAAATTTTACAAATAAATCGTGTTTATTATTACAATAATTTAACATACATAGAAATATATTCTGAACGTTTCCTAAGGCCGAGTCACGGGTCGCTTAGGACGCAGACGGCCAATTAGAAGCCAATATTAATTCTAGCGCCATCTTTCGGTAAGCTCACCGTAAGGGATTTGGCAAGCAACATTCAAATACAATTATTTCACAAACAGATGACTATATAACGAGCGAATAACGTAACTTATTCAAAACAAATACAGTCCCGAAAGATAATTATAAATTTAAGAAACTAATGTTTGCATATAATTAAGATTTATTGTCATATTGTTGTTGTGTTCCGAAAATGTTGATAATACAATATGTGAGGTTGTACGTGTACAAAATAATCAATACACTATAATTATAAAATTATTGTTACAGATTTTATGGAATACTTGTTTTCGTCTAATACTGATCTTTAAGTACAGGCTATTGCTCTTTGTAATCAGTGTTTTTCGCAAAGCTTCATTTCACTGAATAACGCTGCTAGAGCCACCAAAGTTGGAAATTATTTTACCACACGCTCGCTTATATTCGACAGACTGTAGACGTTACGAGCATAAGTTACAATAAATAATTGTATTTAATTTTACTTTATCGCACTAAAGTTAAAAGTATTACAATATATCTTACATTATCTAGTTATAGGAACAAACTATGACACGGTGTAGCGACACCTACAATCTGCCCCTACAAATCATTTCGATGACGTCATACTCTAAAACACGCTATCGAAGTTATTCCGACCGCTAATATATACACAACTTATCTAGCATAACCACTGAGGCCTTTGATTGCCGGCCTGTTAGTGATAAGGCTGGAGAGCTGACAATTAAGGTCGGAGAAGGAATAGCACCTTCCTTCCTCCGCAACGGTTTGAATATTCAAAACTAAGACTAAATGGGGCATTACAATACCTTTTAAATATACACTCTAAAAATAGGTCACCAGAGTATATCGAATTGGATGCAGTGTTATCGACTAACATGAAAAATACATTACATTAAGCTGCCATTATATAAAATAAATAAAAAATATTTTTCGTTAGATTTTATACAGACCGCTTATAAGTAAGTTGTTTGTTTAATACATTTTCTTAATATTACACATAAAATGCTTTAAAGAGTATTATTAATTAAGGCACACATATTTCGCAGTCAAGCTATGTCAACTATATCGAATATTATAATTAAAAAAAACAGACACTGCTTATAATCGACGTATTGAAAGTTGTATAAAACCTTTATAATCGAAATTTATCTGTACCGTTTATAAATTTTCTGTAAAATTACATCAAACATTGATTAAGAATTTTAAGATGATTAGAAGGCAATATAAATAAACATTGTGTTAATAATTTTCTTCTATATAAGTAAAAAACTTAGCATGTTCTTGAACATACAATTCTGGATCACACTAAATATATATGTATGTATTCTTTAAGGTTTGATTATATTTTAACTTCCAGTAGATACTTTTCGTTTCAAGAATCTTTCTAACTTCTGTATTGCGGGTAACATACGATCTAGAACGCATCCATTTTTAAAATACGCCAAATCATTGCATCCATATGACGTGAAACAAGTATAGTTGACTGTAGGTTTAAGACAACATGATACAGAGGCTTTCTCGCAGGGTGTAGGTGGTGTGTCTTGTGATGAATCCGTAACATCTTTTTCCAGAGTTACTGGATTTCTTGTTGTTAGTTCAGGAATTGCTGGCTCCAACCCAGCCTGGACACTTCCGTGTTCTAATGGAGGCGGCGGTTTACTTAATGGTTCATCTAATTTCACAGGATTAAATGAAAGCGGTCTCGATCCTTCATCCTCAGTATAATCTTCCGAACTATCTGAATTTTGTGTGTCATCAGTAGGCGAGAACCTATCTGGAAAATCTGGCATAGTTGTGTTGTTAACAGGACGTGGTTTTTTGGTTGCATCATTTGATGAACAGTCGCAAGTTACTTTTGGAACGTATAAGACGGGAATATAGGTTGGAACTGGTATGGTTATGGTACGTGGAGGTAAGTAGGTTCTGTCTCTAGCTATTTCCTGCAGCTTGGTGAGAATTAGATCTAATGTGTCCTGTGAACCATAGTTACCGAAGCTATTGTATGGCTCCCTTCTTTGGATATTTTGACGGAATGGAATGGGAAAATCTTGGTTTATATTGAAACCGTTATTGTAGTCAAAGTAATTGTAAAATCTTTTTTCTCTTTGTCCTGGCTTATTTTCATTTACATTATCATTACTCTCTGCTAGGCCATAAGGTTGGTCGTCTAGTTTTGCGTCTTTTTGATCGCCGATCGTCTCGCTAATTCCTCCGAGAGGAACTGCATGAGATACTGTGCTTAGGAGTATACTTCCTACGAAGACGTATACGTAATTCTTCATCTGAAATTAAAAAAAAAATAGTGAGAAATTTGTATGTGCTTTTTGTATGTACGTTATTTGTTGTACTAACAATATTCAATTTTTTTTATTTTTTATTGCCAGTGAATTCAAAAATACCATTTCATTTGTCGTTTTAAATTTGTCTTTCTTCATTTCAGTGCAATATTAATAGAAATGAAATGTATTAATATTAATAGAAATGACAAATGAGTTCTTTAGTCAGAACAGTGTATAAAAGTAAGTTTTAAGGGAAAATGGGCATGTGCGAGTTAGAAATTTATGCCATAAATACGAAATAATTCACAATGAACAATTTAAAGGCGATGTATAGACGATTTCAAAAAAAATATTCTATCATTAAATATAATTCCTATTGTCGGTTTACCTTGACGATGTAATTAACAAAAGAAATGTATTGCGTTTACTACACAATGGATGTTTAGTATTTTGAAATATTTCCTTTCTAAAATTGTACTTCATCTTGATGACCCAGATGACCCAAAACACAGTTACATTCTGCATTTTTAGTTTGTATATTTAGTTATGGCGTTATGTCTTTACAAAAAGCAGTTATTTTGTTTACTATAAAATCTATGGTGAAGCTAGTTTGTACGATGCATGCCCGACAACATTATAATACAATGAAGTACTGTATCTACTATGTGACCAGCATGGTCTCTAGGATTTTGTCGTCATTCGAACATTTTAATCAACACGTAGCGAAACTAATTTTAAAGGTGGCCTCACCACTAATTTTTTACTAAAACTTTCAGATCGGTATTTTTGATCCAAATAAAAATAAAAAGCTATCAATCCTACATTTCCCAAAGAAACGGTATGTATTTTATGTGGCTGAGATGAATATTTCTCAAGTATATAGAATTTTATTAGCAAGTTTTTTGTTTTGAATTGCAATGTCATTATAAAGATAACCGTATCTTTACGGTTGCTGTATTGCATTTGTTCACATCATTGTACTAAGTGAATCAAGTATGAACCGTTTGAATCAAGATGTTGATCTAATTTTGAACAAATACTCATTATCTAATTACTAATTGGAATGTACATAAGTTAGATTTAATTAGAACTAGTCCCGATTAACAAATAATTACGTGATGTGGTAACTTTTTACAGCATTCTTTTTTATTATAATCTACGAAGGGTAGATTATTTTTATATTGTGCAATTAATTGTTAATTAGTTGTGTATTTACATTTATGCATTTACACATTCCATAACGTCTACAATGTTTTTTTTTTGTAGAGGGGGTAAACGGGCAGGAGGCTCATCTGATGTTAAGTGATACCGCCACCCATGGACACTCTGAATACCAGTGGGCTCGCGAGTGCGTTGCCTTCCTTTTCAGAATTTTATTGGTACGATTTTTTCTTGAAGGACCCTTAGTCGAATTGGTTCGGAAATACTTCAGTGGGCAGCTGGTTCGACATAGTGGTGGTGCGCAAAAACTGCCTTAAAAAACGCTATGTTGTGGAACGACGGACGTCGAGGTGATACGGGTGGAATTTCGTATTCTGCCTCTACGTCCAATGATGAAACTCAGCTGCAGGTATTAATCCGAACAATTCCTCTGAACACTCAGCATGCTAATGGTTTCAATTGAAGATGGTATTTTCCATTTATGCAACGAGTATTTAGTAGCTTCATAAATGTATCTCATAAATTTGTAATCTTCATCAAATCTTTCTAAATCTTAATCAAATATCAAAAATTTGTTCTTGACTAGGCCCTTTTAAACGGATATGCCTTTTTCAATATTGCGTTCAAAATTTAATCGTGACTTGACACTTTAGTTCAGTAACCGATGAACAAAAGAACCTAAAAACGATATCCTATTATTAAATGTAATGACTGCTTTTGTCACGATTTTTTTAATGATACAAAAAATTCTGAGAGTCTCTGTTAATGGCCTTTGCTATTTAGAATGTAGATATTAAAAAATATTTCTCAATATTTCGTTTCTTGGTTTTTAGAACATATGCCTGTTTTACCGAAAAAAAATTCTGGCACTTTTGGAAGTGGCCGTAGTCAACAAAAACACATTTTTAAATTTTAAATAAGAATTGTCGTTTTAATACAATAGTTAAAAATACTTTAAAAAATCATTTGTTCATTGTTATTTAACTTTTACCTAATTCGTCAGTGTACCGTATAATAATGACCGCACACGGAATTAATTGCGGAAATACCAAAAAATTTAACTGTTAACGGTAACTTTTAACAATTTAGTAAAATTTCATTTAGTCATGAAGTTTTTTGCCTAAATGTCAAAAAGTTTTGTACCCAATTTCTCGGAAAGAAATATAGAGCGTTTTTATTTGAAAGGTAATTAGAACTATACGTCTAGTTTACTTCAATAATATCATATTTTTTATCGTATAGGAACCAAGAACTATCAACTTATTAGAGAATAGATCATAATAGATTCAATTAGAGAATAATATCGAAGCAGCGGAAATCTTCGACTACCATCAAAGTCCGGGATTTTCCAAGGTTGAAAATATAAGCACGTAGTCAACAAAAAATAATTAGTGAACATTGTAAAGCAATTAGCGAAATCGTGTTAGCGCATTAGAAACCATTAAGTTTTAATTTACATTGTGACATCCGGAATTAGCAATCAGAATTTTGGTAGTTATATCACTGGAAAACCTAATAGGTTTGACTCGTCATCTGTCTCTTTTCATCGCAGCGAAAAACAATTTGACAGAAAGAGACGAAGATTTAGTAAGAGAGCATTTAGATTTTATTTCGTTTTATAAATAAGGGGTAAGTTTTGTGGGTCATACGTGCTTCATAGCGTAAAGATTGCTTACAGAAATGCGCTCGAAAGATGGTTAGAGCCATAGTTAATTCAATTCTTACATCCCATATATATCCCAACACGTGTTTTGATTGGACGTTTTCCGTGTCTCACCATTTTATCTCACAATTTCAATGATAATTGTTGACTTAGGTGTAACTGGGTAATAATACTACGAACATTAGTCGGATACAAATACAAAAAAGCAATAAAATACCAACTCGATTCTTAATAAGTTTGGACGAAAATCCTATTAAATGTCAGGACGAGTTTGAAATGCTGATTTAATAATTTATACATAATAATATTTTCAATACAAAATATTATTTGACTGTGACCTGAATCAGGTCGAGGTCTTGTTGGAACAAAAAGCTTATTTTTATATTTGACTAGAAAAAGAAACGGATCAGAACGGAACGGATAAGTAGTATAGATAAGATAGTAATATATGTCGTTTTCCATTGTTATTTTAAGAAATATTTATAATTGATCGACTCGTAAGATTGACATTATAAAATATTAGTGTTCTGACATATGCTCTTAATAATCTAAATGTCATATGCATTAAAAGAATCGTGACCAAAAAAAGGATTAGTCGATGCACTAAACGACCTGAACCACTCGCAGTGTCCGCAGAAATTGATATATCTGCGGACACTTCAAATCATGAATCAGTGTATCAGTTGAACACAAATTATATGTATAATCAAATAATCAATAGTACCATTCATATTTATATGGAAACCATGAGTAAGGCTGTATTTCCTATTAAACATACGAAGAAGTGAAGAAATCTATACCAAATAAAAATCTATACATTGCAACTGACGCTTACATTATTGTATTGACGTCTGGTGACGACGGTTTGAATATAAAATTCATTTCGGATCCTTGAGTGGTATTAAGAGATTTGCAATACCGTGTAAGTGACAGCTTTATGGAGTAATAAAATCATACGTATCAGGGTCTTTATTAATCGAATTTATTAATTAAAATGTCGATAAGCAGCAACAGTAACAGCAAAAACAGATTTTCGTCTCCACGGCGAAGTATAACATACATTGTAGAAAATTGAACTTTGCACAAATGACGTAAGGTTTTTTTATATGATAAGAAATTCGTGTTAAATATATTTATTTTTTTATAAGAATTTAAGGTGTTGAGATTAAAAATTCAATTCATTTGATTGCGCAAATGATAGCATAGAGTTCTATTTGAGTATTTTATATAGATTTCTATATACCATCTTACTACTTTCATGTCTAAGTGGCACTGAGTTCTGAGAGCGGAGGTTTAATTGACTGTCAGTCGTTAAGGCAGAAGACTGATCGCCTCATTGACTTAAAAAATTATCTCATCGACTTAGCAACGAGTCTGTCCTATGCCCGCTACTGTCTGCCTGGTGGCGACGGTTTAAATATAAAATTCATTTATACCTTCTGAAATCTTTTTTCTAGACATGACAAGACATGACAAAATCATTTATTCATATAGGTAACGCAATGTACACTTATGAATGTCAAAAAAATTATATATATATATACAATGCTTCTAGTTTTATATTTATTGCTAGTTCTCAAATCATGGGCGTAAAACGGAAGAGAAGAACTGACAATAAACTCTCCGTCACTCTTTTTAATTGCAAGCATTGCATTTAAAGTTCTTTGTTTTACACAACGTTTGTCAGGAGCTGCAACCATTACACCATGTTCCACATGACATCATAAGTAATTAATAGTTAATTAATAATAATAAAATAAATTAAAAACAAAGATTTGTCCTCTACCAGCAGGAGGCATGGTAAAATAGGAGCAGGCAATTACATTCTCGTGGGAACAACACGCAAATACATAGTCGAAATAACTAACATCACCGCATACACGAATTCAAGTACTAATGCAGGGGGTGACCAATTGTCAATGTACGATATTCGTTAGCGTATTTTTTCAATCCTAAGCAGAAAACTTATGATTGACTTGTTTTTCAAAAGGATGCCTAAAAACTGACTTTGACTAGAAAGCGCCAAAGTCATGTTGGATGTTTATGTATTTTCGGTTAATTGCCGATAACTAGCAGTTATTTTTAAATTTGGTTTAAAAACGTGTCATAAAACCACAAGTCGTAATTAATGGCGTGTTTCCTAATGAGAAAATAGCTGGGTATTGTCAATTGAGGCGTTTTTATCATTTGTTAATCAAGTCTAATTAGATCTATCAACAACATAATATAATTCTTTTGCAGTGATTAAACGTGTAATGGCTAGTACTTATTACAATGTGCAATTATTATTTTATCAGCAGTGGCTTTTTTAAACTTTGTGGATTCGAAACACCATTGTACCACTGTGTACTATTCGTGCAATTACATCGCAACTGATGTCTTAGGCCTTGTCCATGTCTTAGACTTGGAAAAATCTACATATACGGCCGATTATTTTGAATTATATCTCTTAACCTGTTCCATCCAAGTTTGTTTCATAAGGAAAGGTTCGAACACCCAATTGTGATCTTTGCAGTGTCCCGGAGGACAAAACACATGTATTGTGTCTAGGGATTTACTCTGTTCCAATAGATCTCAAGGTTGCGACATCAGCGCTACGGATATTTACTGAACTACATTACTACTACGAATTTGCATACAAAAGCAATCATTAAGAAAACATTATGTATCACCGATGACAGACCCATATGACATACGACAAACTCTGCGTTCGAATTGACAGTCCAGATTCAATAACGCACATACAACTGCAGGGAGAAATAAATTCGAGCGGCACTCAAGGTTACAGAATAAGCCCACTGTACTGTTATTAAAATGAGAGATTAATAATAGTCATTAATTGTCCAGCTTATAAACGTTTCCCGTTTGGAGGAGAGCGTTGGTTTATATATTTTAATGTTGATTTTTACTAACTTTATTATATAACTTACTAGGTTTTAAAATTGTTTTATATTTACGCTATTTACTGTCGAGTCAATCAAAAAACAAGCAATTATCTAGAGAATTGTATTAAAAATTAACATAAATATAAAAAAACTATACAAAACTTGATGAACGCCATTTTAGTACACTACAGATAAGTATTTTATTACATCGAGAATATAAGCAAGACTGCTTACGAATGGTGCTTTTGAATCGATAATTTAGGAAACTAAATTTACATGATAATTGATTTACCTAGATTAGTAACTTTGGGAATAGTCCAAGTTTAATTTAAAGCGGATTTTTAATGGATCTATAAATCAACGACTTCTATTAACGATTTTGAACTGATTTGACTTTGACTTTGACGTTGTTGACGTTGTTGGGTCATATATTGACAATAGCATATGACAGTAACGCTAGTGCTCCGACACAATCAACATTGGAATTAACCATATAAGACGTTAATTTATAGATTTTACAATATTGCTAAATCAAATTGTTATGTAATCTAGTGTTAACTAGTATGAACAAATTTTAATTTGACGTTTTGACAATGACGTATACTCACAATGGCATTCAACAGAAACACCATTACTCCGACTTGATAACTATAATGCAGTACTTATCACTATTCACGAATGAGCACTAAACATTAGTTTTGTCCCTCAACTTTGTTAATAACTATTATTTAGAATATTTAGCGTATAGATTATCGCCTATCAAGGTTTATTGTATGTGGAAATATGTATATAGCTAAAATCTTTGTTGACCTTGCTCGAATCAGTATTGTTTAAATAATGTATGAAGGTGTATTACACAAACTCATAATTAATTATTCATACAGATTTTAATAGAACCCGTCCTTTTCTATATTCAATTATCATAAGTGCTTCAAGGTACCTTCCTTTTCAGAATAATATTCTATAGTTTCTGGATAGCTTAATTATTATTGTAGAAATTTATTATAGTATTCAGTTTCTGATAAAACTGGAACTTTAAAAGGGAATTTAGTGGACACTCAAATCCAATATCCAATATTGTTTAAAATTACAGGATTGCGCAGGAGCGTGTAGATTGTTCTCTTTCAACTTATATGCAGAGTACATCAATAAGGTCCTATCATTCATGTGTGAATATAAAAATAAATATGACATGGTCGTATCATAGTTATTATGATTACTATAATATATAATAGTAGTATTAAAGTAGAGCAAACTCAGTCAGACCTGTCAAATTGCCAGTTGACATATAAGAGAACCAGTTCACACATAAACTTGACTTTGACTTAGCCTTAATACTTTAGGGAAAGTTTTGTTATTGTCACACGACAGTTGGCACTCGAGAATTGTATTCACTAATGACAAACATATAATATTAAACTGAGTTATTAATTTAGATAAATTGAATTGATATAAAATTCGCGTTATGAATTGTTTCAATATATATAAGAAAATTATTGTTGAGGACAGAATCCGCATATGAAGAAGCCTACCTTTTATAAACTTGTTTTCGTTAAGAAAACGATGTCCAAACCAGTTTAAATTCTTGAACGAATTAATATTTAATGTCATTGAAATTGAAATTTTGTGATTAAATTAACAAAAACTACTAATTTCCTCCTTCGTTAAATAAATCACCAAAATTGTTTACAACCATGCACGGTAAAAACACGACTAGAAAATTAAATTATAATAAAATAGATGTTAAAAAATGTATAACAAATTGTATAATGTCTAATTAAGTAATTTATACACTGAAAATGTGATACACAATTACACATTGGCTAAGAAAAATTTGTCACACACATCTTTCTATCAAAATTCCATTCACCCATAAAAATTAACCTTTCTTATTTTTTAATTGTAAAATCTATTCGATCGATACAAGATAGCACATTTAAAATACAGGATATTAAAAGGCTTTGATGAGTTAAACATTACAACATTTTTTAAATAGCAATACGTCAACCGCATTCTTACCTTCAAACGAAGTCCAAAAACGAATAAGGTGTTAACAGACTAGCCCACAATGATATAAACACGATTAATTACTCAAAACAAAATACTGTCGCGCGTAATTCAAAAAAACATTCGTTCCTTTCGAGATTAGATATCCAACTGATGCGAACTTGCTTCGACGCTTAGCGTTCACTTGCAAATGGGTTATTATAAGGCGTCTGGAAACCGTTATACACATACGACGTTAACAACAAATGCCCTATAAATTTATTGGTTAACATGACGTCACTGATGCACTTATCGATCAAATGACTCATTTGACAATCCCTTAGCTTGTTGGTGTCACGTATTAGGCAGTTATTGTTGCTATGATGTAATGGTTAGGGTATTATAAATACTACAATATTATTCAAAATTCCAAATTTTTTATTCAACAACAAGTTACATTTTTAGCAGATATTGGAGCCCCTGAACTAAGTCTGGGGAGACCTGTACATCAGGGTACTCCGCACTTCCAACGGTTTAATGAAATAGTAAACAATTTTATAATTAAGGTAGTATAAAAAGCAGTTTATTATTTATTCTCTACAAAACTGTCTTTATGTCACAGATTTAAGAGTAAATTTATTTATATTTAATCGGTTTTGAAAGTGTGGTGTTGAACCTGGAGCGATCTTTAATACTGGTTGCCAAACACAAAGACAAAAGGATAAAAAGAAACAAACCTCAATTACACATTACGTTTAAGATATGTATTTATAAGTAAATAAATATTAAAATTATGCGCCCTGAAAACTCATAACGTTATTCCTTACGCAATATTACAGCGGGTTTTTCCAGAAAAGCATCTTCTATTTCCTTAATTAATAATAAATCACTCGTAATTGACGCGCACTTTACACTTGTTCGTTGGTTCATAGTTTTAAACGAAATGCCCCTTATTAAGAAATAGTTAATTTTATCTCTTTTAAGATGCTCGAATTTATATAACTTGTGTTCTTGTAAAAAACTATATACAGTCGTTTGAAAGTGAAATGCATTACTTTGCCTAATTTTTATTAATTTAGTCATATTTTTTTTCAAACACACACTATCAAATACATACGATTTCACTTTGTATTTACATGGAGGAACTGGAAACCCTTGCTTAAGAATACTTTTTAAATTCGATTCCGAAATCTAACCACTGTTATAATCGTTGAGAAAAACTATTAAATTACATTGCAGAATATTTTATTTTGTAAAAGTAACGTGAATGGATCTTTAACCTGATATGGCTGTATAGCTAAAGAAATAAAAGCCTCCGCGCCTGGCTTTGCAAAACCTGTTACACTTTCTTTTGCTTTCTTTGGCATTCAAGACCCTCCAAAGTGAGTCACCTACAATACCGTCTATAGGAAAGTGACAGTTTTTATTCATTGATCTAAATAATAAATTATTAAATAACAAATACTTGTACACATTTGTAAGAAAACACACTTTATTAACAACGAATTGTCGCCAATTGGTAACGCAATTACGCGCATCCGACGCAACCTTCGCTTTAAGTAATCAAATTTGTTAATTGGCATACAAATGTTTGTATTGTTTAGTGAATGTAATAAAACAACATTTCTACACACTTGCTTCAAAATCGACAAGTATTCACACACACCAAATACCTAATTATAATAAATTTACTATACATAATAGTATACAATTTTGTGACCTTAAAACCCCGTCGCGTAACCTCTGGTGCCTTCCTTGATAATACATTAACATAACTTTATTATATATTTCACAGATTGTTTTACATTCGCACCATACGTTTCGACACATGCCAATGTCCAAGGACTATAGGTCATTGCCGGCCATTTTGAAGTTATTCAACGCAAACGTTAGAAGCTAAGTTAATGCACAATAGACTTGCTAAATCCCCATGGCTCGACAGACAAAAGCATTCTGGGCAATTGTTGAGCTAAGATGGGCTTAAGAACATTATAAACAATTCTACAGAAAGATCTGGATAATATACAGTAGTTATCCTTTGCTCTTTGTCGCCTTTCATTTCTGTATCAACTGGACTTATTACTACTAAAATGATTTTGGTTTGTTATTGATGTCCAGACTAACATGATAGCTATATCATCTCTCAATAAGTTAGAAAGAGTAGAAAACCGGCGCAGGAACACAAAAGTAAAGGAGATTTATATAACTTATTAGTCATTTGAAAGAATGTCCCATATTACAAAGATTAGAAAATCAATTTCAGGTATCTCACATATAGTATAAGATCCCGCTATACAACGACCTTCACCGAGATGCTTATTTAATGAAACTTATTTTATATTTAATTTAATATGTCCATAAATATAATCCATATGGGTTGCCTAGCAAATTTCAGTCCAGAGTATGTTTAATTAATATTTAAAAAAAAATTTTTTTTTTATAATTTGCATGTAGTAAATTTTTTGAACTTTTTTCAATCAATATTTTTAATCAGGGTAGTATTATATATGTATCACTATAACCTTCTTTTATACTAAAGATGTATATATACTTTAGTGTCACATAAAAAATATACACATAAATAATTAATTGATTAAAAACAACCTAACGTTTGCATATTCTATGGGCTTCATACTTTCGATTGGTATAGAATTTATCTAATAATCATACCGGTGAAATGTTTAAAAAAATATATTTTTTTTAAATTAATTAAACATACTCTGGACTGAAATTTGCTAGGCAACCCATATGGATTATATTTATTGACATATTAAATTATATATAAAATAAGTTTCATTAAATAAGCATCTCGGTGAAGGTCGTTGTATAGCGGGATCTTAGACCAATAGTAAAAATATTCGATACTGAAACGGTGGGACGTTAGTAAAATGTTTTCAAGTTCAACTAGGTCTATTGAAAAATGAATTGCAGCAAATGATGATAGGCTATATACGTGAGGTTAGACAAAAAAAAAATCCTCGGTGTGGCACATTGACCGAGATTCACCTATCGCAAGACGATTCAACTAAGCGTTCAACAAAATTTAAAAAATATTTATTTATTAATACTTAAACACCGATGGTGTTTTTAATATATATCAATATCAATATTATTTTATTATGTCACTAAGTTACCATTTTATTTTGTTGGTTTTGTATTCTTATAAGGGCACAGAACTAAGATCTTTTTTGCTAAGACCCAGGTGGCTATTTTTAGAAAATGTGGACATAAGTTAGGAATTATGATAATAATGAAATGGTTGTATTTCTAACACATAACATCAACTAATTTTAGTTCTGGTGTTTAATTAGCCTTAGTATCATTCATTAATATAGAAAGACTGGCAAAATAAAATTATGGGATTTGGGCAGCTTAATTACTTAATAATTAATTTACAAAGAAGTTTTACGTCTGACACTTACTTTGTATTGTACGTACTTTGTACGCGCACACTTTTCTTTAATAGGCCAGTAGGTGTTCAGCTGTCTGTATCACACGACAACGTTTTTTTACCGTACAGTAATAGCAGCTGGTCAACTCTACTCGCTAATCAAACTAACTATTAATCGAGTGGTGCAACAACTCTATATGGGTTTATGAATATACGTATGGATCTTGACCGCAGAATGCTACCCGTTTTCTCAACCATTTTTTTTATAGACAAGTAGATGATCAGTATTCTGTGTCTGAAACATGTCGATTTTGGGATTGAGAAATGTCGGTCACGATGTTTGCCTTCAACGTACAAGTGTTAATTGCGCACTTAGAAAGAAAAATCCAATGGTGCAACGCCGTTATTAGTATTTATTTATTAACACTTTGCTGCATTACAATATAAAAATTTAACATAATTAAATGTAAAGGAGGAAACTGGCGGCCTTATCGCATTCGAGCGATCTCTTCCAGGCAACCACTGTGAGAAAAGGAAAAAATTTATTAAATTAGATAATGTAGGCAAGAAGTGCAAAAATACATATTACGTAGAAAAAAAAGAAACTAAACAGGAACAAAAAATGAACTAAACTAATAAAGGATACATGAAAAATTGTGAAAAGAGCACATGAATTATTATTTAATTTAAGATCAAATTCGTATTTAGTACGCACGAACGATGAGGCCCGCACGCGTCGCCAATATTAACCAATGAGAGATGAGTTTTGGTTTTTTATTTCTCGCGCTAATAATGTTATATTTATTGATTATATGTTTAGATTTAAAAACCAATGGTATTTTTGTAAGTACACTTACCTCACGGTCAAACCTCATCATAATGTATTAGAGAAATAACAATCAGCTCGCAGGTAACAATAAGCAGACGTGGTTCGGAATTTTTGGCTTGATAATTATAAACAATCGTAAGAGGAATTTCAAAGAAATTTTCATAATTAATAGTTTTTCTATTTCAGTTCTGTTTTTGTTTTTGGCGCACTTCAACATCTGTTCAATATTCGTTCAAGGCCTTCTTAGAAATATTAACGAAAAAATGTTTACCTTGAAATGCGTCATTTGAAAATTGTGAAGTCTCATTTCCTCAATAATGCATATAAGTAACATAAAACCATGGGGCATGGGAACATATATGTTTTATTAAATGTTTCATAAGTTCGATAAGATTTCGGAGCCAAACAATTTTACCTGAGAATGAATGCTGGGAGCATTTGGACCTCCAATGTCATAAACTAGTACCTACAATTACCGTCAAAGCAGGATTGTTAGAATTACTTTGATAATGGTGGGATTCACGTTGGTCACGGCGTAGGTGGCTTCCATGAGACATTTCAGTTAATAAGCTGGAAAATTACTGGATTATCAAATTCTATTCATATGTAAACTCGACCTTGAAATCATCATCGTCATCACGCCTCCAAATCGCAGACGGAGAAGCAATGTGTACATACACAAAAAAAGTGCGTGCGTACAAAGTACACATGTCAGAAGTGAAACTTCTTTGGAAAACAAATTTTTAAGTCTTGTTCATATTTATACAAAAATAAAAGTTTAGATTTCCGACACTTAGAGGGAGGGAAGATATGTTAGAAATTGAATTAAGTTAATTGTCATTAAAATATTAAAATTGTCGAAAATTAATACAAATTATAAATTCAATTTTTTAAATTTATTTCTTCGATAGTAAAAACACGTGGCATTTTATTTACAATTCGTCATTTGTGATTTCAATAAATTATTTTTCATGAAATATAAAATACAAATATTTCATAAATTCTCTTTACGAAATTTTAATTTTAAAAATAGAATTTCTATAAGGTAATTTACCTTTCTCACTCTCTCTCAATCGATCTCAATCGCTCTCTCCCTATTCTTCGAGAAAAACGCTGCAAATCTCCGTGACGTTCCGTAAAATTTTTACCCTCAAGCGCCTAAAGAAGTTTCACTTCAAAAACATACATAAAAAAATACACGTAAGTGTATAAATATTCTGTGAAATCAAAATTGTTATAATGTTTCGTTTGCCTAAATACTCGTAGATATCGCGTATGTATGTCACCTTCGTATGGAAGGTCGTATAATTACGATGTAACTGATAACGATGACGTGACTAACACGATTATATTCCTAAAAAACGACTATACAAAATGTGACTACACTTAAATAAATTTAAAAAATGCATCTATTTGAGTACAATAAAAGTTAATGTTACTATATTAGTACACGGCCTCCAATTGAATGAAGGCGCCCCGCCCCGCTCTATCAGCTACTATTTTCCAATAATTCCCCGCTATCTATTTTATTATATCCCAGGTGGGATCTCCTCTCTTTTTTCTTCCCACTGGTCCATCCCAATTATGGGTATTATCAGTGGCGTAACTATACCATCTGGGGCTCGTGGCAAATTCTTTTGACTGGCCCTATCAGTAAAAATCGTCACGTTGTACTCAGTTTAATTTTAATAAACTTCGAGATTTTCGGCGTAATAAATTACACGTTGTATATGTCCCACTAATGGCCTCTTCTCTTAGGCGAGAGGGAATGGTCTGTAGTCCCCACGCTAGCCCGATGCGTATTGGAGACTTCACATTCATCCATAGAACATAATATCTCTTGGTCAGGGGCCCTCTTAGGTCGGGGGCCCGTGGCATTTTGCCTATGTATTATTAACCCTTCTGTCATCAAACACGGGCAATGTGATCTGCACATTTACACTTTAACTTTTTTGAATGTCTGTTATGTTTGTATGGCTTCGTATTATGCTAAAAGTAGAAATGTAAAATCACCTTTGAATTCGTAAACAAGTTCGTGAACAAGTATGCAACACTGTGCGCTCACAAAAGTTACACACAGCATTGCCGATGGAAACAGAATCCAAACGCGATTCCAGCTTAGTAGGTGTTCTGCTATAGTTGCACAAAATGTTTGTAAACAAATGGGCTGTACGCTATTTTCGTGAAATCGTACATTTAGACTATTTATTACTTTGTCTTTAATTTTCAACGGAAGAATAATAATAAATAATCTTTATTTCTTCTATCACATATACATACAAGGTTATTATGATTAAACTAAGGTGGTAACATTTGGAAGTGTATGTGAGAGACTTCAGACTGGTCTCTGTAACAGGAGACCTGAGTGACAGATAGCCAGCCTCTCCACCACCGGTACACGTGCAACGAGGTCAGTGTCATAAGATACAATAGAAGACAGAAACAACGTAAAAATAAATTTGGTGTGTGTTTGTGTGTGTGTTTGTGTGTGTGTGTGTGTGTGCGTGCGTGCGCGCGCGCGCGTGTGTTTGAATAGAACGCTCCATAGCTTATGGAGCGTTATATATCCGCTTATACTATATATATAGCGTATATCCTTTGGCATACTCCAACGTTCTATATTAGCGCCGTAAATACTTACTAAGTGTAAAGATAAAGTGTTGATGTTAATTAGAGCGATGTTATTTTAATAAATCTTACTTCATTAGGTCTTATTGTGGAAAGGACGCCACCTATTACGTGGATAGAACAGATTAAGAACCAGCTAAACCATCCACACCATAAATGCAATAGATATTCGTCCGTGATGATTGGCAGGTTTGCTAAGAGGATAATCACTTCAAATAAATATAATTACCCAACATCCGCTTCGTTAAAAGCCCAGTGATTAAGAAGAGCAATGATCGCAGAGTTATACGTAACGAGGGTGACGACTGACGTTTTGTATTAAATCTGACATACACGAACTAAACTCCTACTTTCTGCCTGTTTCACAATGTACGGATAAGTTCTACATAAGTTCCAAATTAGCCATTAATTACTTATTGGTAGGATAAACACTATTGTTGCGTTTCACGACTGTCAGATAGCGCTATTCGTCACATAAAGTCCATCCTGTTAGCGTGAGAGATATGTCTGTTGATAGATTAACCAAAATCTAGTCAATTATAATATATACCGAGGTCTAGTATATTGAGTGTAGTTGCACAAGTGAGAAAATAGACCGAATCATTGATTGTAGTCATAATAATCATTGTACTAGCGTTGCTGAGTATTCTGCCCTCATTTCGTTATCGTTCATACACTTGAAATAATCATTATTATTAATTGATCAAAGCAATATTGTGTTACTTTTCAATTACGTCTTATTATTAATAGTTTTTAATTTTATTTATTTATGAGCAATGTTGGCCTAGTGGCTTCAGCGTGCGACTCTCATACCTGAGATCGTAGGTTCGATCCCCGGCTGTGCACTAATGGACTTGCTTTCTATGTGCGCATTTAACATTTCCTCGAACGGTGAAGGAAAACATCGTGAGGAAACCGACATGTCTTGGACCCAAAAAGTCGACGGCGTGTGTCAGGCACTGGAAGCTGATGTCCTACTTGCCTATTAGATTTAAAAATGATCATTAAACAGATTCAGAAATCTGAGGTCAAGACCTAAATGAGGTTGTAGCGCCACTGTTTTTTTATAGTTATTTATAGTTTATTTTGATTCATTATTTGAATCATAGACATAGAATCAAGAAACTAGTCGAGGACAATCTATCTTCAGGATATAAAACTATATGAAACATTGGTTATTTTTGCACAATTGCAATTGCTTATCCAGCTGTTTTCATGAATTTGATGACGCAATTTACTTGGGCTTAACTAAATGTTAAGATTCTATATCAGTGTGTAAACATAGATATGGGGTAAAGTACAAGATTCATGATTAGCTACAAAGTTTTTCCTTTAACCTTCTTGGGTTATTTTTACAATTTACAATCGGAGAATCGTGAGTTATATAAAGTAACTAGTGGACCCTACAGACGTTGTCCTGCATGATATTTCAAGCAATTAGTAAAGAAAAGTATGAAAGTACCGACTGCAGCGCCATCTGGCGGGCTGATTTGTGAATCTAAACCATTCCCAGATCCCCTTGAACACACACAAAAAATTTCATCAAAATCGGTCCAGTCGTTTGAGAGAAGTTCAGTGACATACACACTCACAGAAGAATTATATATATAAAGATAGCAAGATAATAAGAGTATTCTTAGTAACATTTCGAACCCCGACAGTGTTTGGATTGCTTTAAAATAATATCAATAAGATTTTATATTCTTAGTTCCGTCCGTACTAAGGCATTTCTTAGTTACATCTGCGGATTAACGCAGGTATATAAATTTTCTGTGTCTATTTCTGTCTTGAAACACTTGTAAATTTAAAAAAATCTTAAGAAAATTAATAAATCTTTGAAGGTATAAAATATCAATCCCGCAATCTTGTACTTCTCATAATTATTCATCCATTTCAACTTGGTGTTGCCAAAAGTAGCCGGAAATACCCATAACGTATGCTAATTTTAAGTACAATGGTGACAGTCATTTCTTGAAAGCTTTCGATTTTTGTCTCCATTTCTCCGAAGTGGCGATTTCACATACATACAAACACTATGTACTCGTATAGGGAGAAAGGCGTTTCTTTCGGCGTCGTGACTTCAGGTTTTATTAAGGAGTAACTGTGGTCATCCATAAAATAAGCAATTTGACTGGATATAATAAGTAATTTTCACATCCGCTGTAGTTAATCACTATTGTATATTTATAATTTTAAAATGACAAATTTGATCACAGCACTTACTTTTACAGAAACAGTACCTTAGTCTACAGAGTTCAATTATACTGATAAATAAACTTTTAATTGAAAATTTTGTTTGCCAGGCCGAGAATCGAACCGATTCAAATCTTAAAAAACAGCCTGCACTTACTAGAAAATTTGCCTCGATCCGTGATGAGAATAAGTTTCTCTAACAAACATGGATAAAATAAAGGATAATAATGAAATCTGATTTTAACTAGACTAAATTCTGTTTTGATATATTCTGTATTATTCTGTAAGAGCGCGATAATTTAAGACCCAGTAAGTAAAATTAAGTGTTAAACGCATTCTATTCAATTTATAAATAGTTGTTAAAATACGGTATATGAGTAAAAGACTCTACTCGATATCGGTTTCCGGTTTAAATCATATTGCGTTTATCAAAACACATGATGGCATTCAACTTCTGTATATTAAATATTAAGAGGGGTTTGTTTTGTAATCCAATAAATCCTTTTGAAAGAAATCTTCATTTCTATCGATGGTTTAGGTTCAGCGTGAGACGTAAAATGTGTTTTCCATACAAAGATTTAAACCTCCTGCTTCCTTATTTATCCCTAAGGATAAATTAATTAAGGTAAATCTCTTATGCTGTTATACAGAATCTTAGGAAAGGAGTTGCTCATACACTTGCGTCCGTACGGAAAATGATACTGATATTCCAACCTCTTAATGAAATGTAAATTTTTAAAAGCATGTTAGAATTTTTAACGAATGAGCGATAATTATCCCATATATCATAGCATGTATTTTTTATAAATATGCAATACATCTTTGAATTCTTATTTCATGTTTTGTGGTGATTTATCCTGTTACAAGAAAATATCAATGATTAAGCTGTTGCAATCCAATTTTGCCATCCATCATCAGTTAAATTAAATGTTTTTTTTTATATCAAAATAAATAATGAATAACAATTTTATAGGAACGAATAATTGTGTTTTATTCATAATATTATAGTTGTGTTAAAAGGATAAAAGACACAGCTGAGGCGTTTGGTGGAGCCTGCAGGAGAAGAAACAGACTTAGATAATATTAATTAACATTTAAAAATAATCAGGGTTATTACAGAGAATCATCAACTTTTAAAGCGATGCCTTTGCTGGGATGTCGATAGTGAGACTTAGCGTGAAAGTATGACTTCTAAACATATGACCCTTGACATACCAAAATGCAGTAAGCAATATCGTAACTAAAAATTATATTAATTATTGTTTGTTATCACATTCTGTATTTGCTTGTACGGTAAAGGAAACAGCGTATGAAAACCGCAAGTTGTAGAACACCAAAAATTGCCTAAAAGGTAAAACTGATACAGATGAGGTCACAACCGTGGGTTGTAGCGCTACGTTTTTAATACTAAAAAGCCATTTTGTCTATAAAAAGAGCACATATTTAAAATCTCCTAAAAACCTGATATTTATAAGAACCTGTTGTTTTCGCTATGACGTTCGAGTCTACGTTACATCTCCATTTCATATAAAATAAATTAAACCCGATCACTAAAATAGCCTTTTAAATAATATTCAATATACAAAATGAGTTTCTCAAGCCGCATCTAAGTTCTTTTGAAAGCTTGTTTTCAAAATTAGTCGCCCTAGAATAGACGCGTAAGCAAGCAAAAATTTATTCAGATCTCGTAAAACGTTAACGAAATTATTTTTAATTTTGAACATTCACTTATAAATAGAAAGCGATTTGCGAATAGTACGAGTGTAACGCGAACTGAGGCAAAGCAGAAATTTTCATTGGATTTATTTAAAGTAATTTGGAGAGAAAAGCTAAATTAGTCTCCAATAAGTTTGTGGTGCTTGGTACAGCAAGGCATAACGGTATCACTTGCAATCTATCTATCTATCGCTTGCAACTGTATAAATCGCAAATTTGACGCCACGTGGAGTACTGTTCTCACGCCTGGTCGAGGGCTCCCCAGTACCAGATCCTTCCACTAGACTGTATCCAGGAAGAGCGGTTCAAATCTTCGATGAATAATCTCTTTCCGAGCTGCTTGATCCCTTGGCGTTGAGTGGAGATGTGGGGACTCTCTGCATCTTCTACCGCATTTAAAAAGGACAGTATTCAGAGAAGTTGTTCGTTTCATCATCGGTCATATCTCCGCACATTACATCTTTATTTTTTCAAGATTTTATTAAATTCATTGCCTTTATTACAAAATATTATACTGTCGTCAATATTAATGAAAAACATTTTAGTTTGAAAAGATTTTATTTTTTGACTAGGAACTTCAAGGAAGAATATGGACTTATTAGTAGTTAAAATGGGGTCCAGTAAAGGACATTAACTGCGTTATTGTTCACATAATTAAAGATAGACTTACATGTATATTTAATCCTATACCACTTTATTATAAAACTCAACACAGCATTTGTTACATTATTTTTTCCATAAAATTGGTATCCAACAAGCAAGCTGTTGCTATTCACGTTTTATAGTAAGGTGATATAGTTCAAATAACACGTTGCTGCCAAAGCAATACTTCATTTTTAAATTAAGTTACTCGTTAGGAATTAAATAAACACCATACTACAAATGCACCTTCATTAACATTCACTCTAACACGAACCTACTATAACTTATAATTATTTTTATTAATATAATGAATAACAAGTACATTTTTACTTAATTCAGATTATGACATTACACAGTAACATCATGTAATAATTGATACAGATCTGAATTGCGTATGTAAAAATTGTGAGCGTGGATTTTATAAATGCAAAAAACGCCATAACATGCTCTTACATAGGCTCTTAAAAATGTCAACAATGTTTTTTAGGATTACGTCATCTCTTACTCTTTATAAGAATACTGATTCCGGTATCTGTATTATATTAATTTTACTCTACATCAGGTGCATAAGCAGCTATAAAATCGTTTTTGATTGCATCCAAAATAATTTTATCACAGGCGTATGGTGAATTGGATGTTTTGGTACAATTAAATTTCTTGAAACAATTTTTTCTCTCGACTCCATTGCTGTCACAACATATCAGTATAGCAGTTTTGCATATATCCATGCTGAAAGTAGGTGCTTTGGTACTAGTCTGAAAAAAGAAAATTTCTTATTACAGTATTACAGTAGTGTTAAGGTGAAAATAAATATGATATATTACGATTTTTTAAATTATGACCAGTCTATAAATTATCAATATGATTAGTACACAAAGATACTTGGCATTCAGATAGAACCTATTTCGTCGTTTCGATGATGAAATGAGACTTTTTTTAGACCCAAAACTAAACTTATTCCATAGTATAGCAGTGGTATAGTTTACCTCTGCTTGAATAGTCCCATGTTGTACTGGCGGCTGCTTGGGCATCGGCCTGCTAGGTGTAATAGGTGTCAGAGAAATTGGACGCATCCCATTTTGGTCATCACTGCTACCCCAAATTCTTTCATTTTCAATATCATCATCATTTTGGCCAAATTTATTATCCAAGGGATCGCTAGTGTTTTTGTTTCCACTTGAGGGTAAGTAAACGGGCACGACGATAACTTGGGGTTCTTGTCTTCTAAACAGAAGTTGATTTATTAGCTCTTGTTGCATTTTTAGTCTTGTCTCTAATACTGTAATTCTATATTCTTGGTAGGATTCGTAGTCGCTTCGTTCCATTTCACGTTCCCAAAAATTTCTCGAGTATGGTGAATAATGTCGTTTTCGTCGTCTGACATTTTGCTCTGAATTGCTATAAACGTTTTTTACATCGTCAAGCACAACATCACTATTACTGCTTTCGGAATAGTCTGGTACTCTCGCTGCGTCGGTTAGAAGGAAAAAACAAACGAATACTATCCCAGCTGTTAGCTTCATCTGAAATAAAAACATTAAAATTTGGTAGACTTTGCACTTTAATGAAGGCCATTGGACAAAATAATTTCCTTATATATTATATATAAGTTGTATCGATTTATTATATGATCATAAATCATAAATTTGATTAAATTCGGCAGTTAATAACCCTCTTAAACCTTGCGGTTATCACTTGTGACATTGTTATCTCAAACACTATTTGCCTAAATAGGATGTACCTAACGTTATAGACCGCACCTGAGCAAATCTGATCGGTATTATCTTTAGACATAATTTTTTTCAAGCAATATGGCTGAATTAAATAATTCTGTCTCAGTAGTAATGTTTAATGTTATTGGTTCGTATTTATAAAAGATCTATCAATCGACGCTGTGCGATCTGTAACCTCAGGGCATTGAACCTTTTGCTAATATTTTTAACCAATTGTCCCAACTTGTTCCAAATATGCATACATAAATTCTCACATCACAAACATATTTAAATAAATTCTTTACACGATAATAAAGTGTCTGTATTATTCAAGTTCGCGTGACTGGCGCCAAAACTTCTACAGTCTAATAATTACTTTTTTTATTTAATCAGTGTAATATAGAAACTATTACCTTGAATATAAGTTCCAAGAGCACTGCACAATAGGATAAATTCACTCGTAGACTAGTTATTTAAACTCGATTATCGTGTTGCGCGTCTTTATCTCGCGACCTTTTGTGAAAGACTGGCTAGAAATACTCGAACGTATACATTTATACTCCAAACGAGTTATATTTAGTATGTCAATGAGTAACTTCCGAGTTTTCAACGGTTTTCCGATTAACATCGTTAAATACTTATATTTTATCTGTTAATTGTTGTGTGTTGTTGTTATGTGTGTTATACAGTATTTACGTCAAGGTAGACCAAAGTAAAGTGGCTGTACATCGTTTATTTTCATAAATATACATTGATTTAAGAAGATTCTGGACGATTGCTGGTGACGCCTTGGGGTTTTAGCGGATATGCACAGCAGCGAGTCCCAAATAACCCTCTACCACGAAGCAGTCCTGAAGCGGGAGGGTTTGCGTTTCCCCCACAAAAAAAGGTTTTACCAGAAAACAAATTCGCCGCTGAAGGAAGGTTTACGCTTAGATGGTTCAAGAACGCTTCCCTGTTATGGCAACTACTAGTCAGGAATAAGATTCAATTAAACCTTATATATATCATAATTCTCTTTTTAAAGCTAGCAAGGACAAAAAGTATATTAAGCCCAAGATGTTTTATAATAAGTTGTCTTATTTTGTTGGAGAAAGTTAGAATTCTTGTACATCATATTTTATCCTTCCCTTAGGGAGGTCATTAAGAGAGATTTATGTAGTGTGCCGCCTTCATGGCTCAGTGCGTTACGCATATTTTAATTTATTTTTTGGTAAAAACACCAGATTAGTTGATATAAATAAATTGTTTTTTACTTATTCTAATGCAAAAATAGAATTTGTACAATACCCGTTACAAACCACAGCGGTTTTCTAATGTAACATATTGTGATTATATTATATTATTTTGTAAAATAAAGAAATTAAAAAAAAACAAAATAACCTAAATACCACGAAAGTAGTCTGATGTAAAATAATTATTATATCAGATACTTTCTTTTTGTTTTACTTTTTCCAAACAAGTTACATCATATGATTTATAACATTAAACTATTATAACAGCATTTACCTTATTTATAACGAATTGACCACGTGTTTTAATAACCCTTGACGTAATACAGCATAGGGTTACATAATTTTACTGAATTCCTACGTATACGTAAATTCCTAGCAGGAAAAATTATGTGCTGGCCCACACACTGTTTCCCGCGAAACGTCATGACATTGCTTTTTTTGAATTGGCTGGGTATAGTTCGACATAAATTATTGCTATATACAATATGTCACGCATCGTCATAAAACTTAAACGACAATAATTCAAGAGTCATTGGTTTAACAAAGTATCATAGACTATCGGAATTTCTTGGCTCTTGGTGATTATAGACCAGTCATTATAGACATTCGAAATCGAAAATTTGATAATAATTCCAAAAGTTTTCAAACTTCGGTCAAGTGAATGGTACATTGGGACGACAATAAATCTCATTTTGCAACCTTGTCCGCAGTCCGGAACATTGTTAAAATTGCAATTAAATTAATTTTTGCTGTATGGTCGTGAAAAAAATTCCAAAATTTCTGCAAACTTGGGGAAGTTTTCGATATAATATTTCATATCACGTATAAAATTAGCAACCAACCTAAGTGTACGGAACATTTTTTGTTATTTATTTTATTTTCGATATATCTGTCAAATTTGAAGAACTTTTGGAACGTTTTCCTTCAGTTTAATAAATAAAAACATTAATTTTTAATAACAAAAAATGTTCCGTACACTTAAATTGGTTGCAAATTTGACACGTGATGTAAAATAATATATTTAACACCACTCCAACTTTGCAGAACTTTTGGAATTTTGGTCTCAAGAACTGAGCAAATTATCATTTATTAAATTTTTAAAAATGTTCCGGACCGCAGAGCAGGTTGCAAAATTTTATAGTTTGTTTTAATACCACTCCCAACCTTACATCAAAATTTGAAAACTTTTGGAATTATAATGAATTAATTGTCCCGACTGACTGGACTATTAGTGATCTCGTGGGGTAGGGCCTACACTTATCTAACTTATACCTTCCATTATTAAAACATTTCTTTATTTGCAACAGTAGTTCAAAATACATACAGTGTTTTAAAGTATTGTTTTTTTTCAAATAATAAATAAAGAAAACCGCCAATAGTATAAATTAAAAATATAATATAGCCTAGGAGAAAAATACAGATGACGTACGTGATGTAGAATGGTGATTTATTTCGAGTGCTCACGTGACGGGAAAACAGATGTTGAGATTGGGGTTTTACCCACGATTTAAAATGTGTTATCATCCATTAATATTTTTACAGCACAGTAACAGATAAAAAAAATCAGGCCAACCAACAATATACTAATAGGGAATTATTCAAAACCGTACTACAACATGAGCCAATTGTAATAACATGTATATGTAAAATAATTATTACTATTTAGATTATGATGTTAAAATATCTTTAAAAAGTAATACAATATTATATGTATAGGACGCAAATATATCGTGTTAAACATTTCAATAGTAATGTATTTTTTATATTTTCCAGTATCTTCAAATACTAAATATATATATCTAACATAATGCATAATGCATTTAAGTTACAACAATATACATACAACAATTATAGCAAGCAATAAAAGTATTTAAATTATCAAATCTACAGTATTAATCCTTATTACCTTAACCTTCTGAAACTAAGTATAACTTCCGTGTGTAACGTATTCCATCTGACATATCGGTGTAAAACTTAACGGTAAGTCTAGACTTTGTATCTTAATCTAAGAATAAAGAGTAACTTATCACGCTTTAAAGTTTAAACAAAGAAATGTTATCCATTTCCGATATTCCATTGATTAAATTCACGTTTCACTTTCAGTATGAAGTGTTCTTTTTTATATTTATTATATAGGTATTGTGACAGTAGCAAGTTTATATATAAAAGCAGTTGACTGTAAAAAAGTATCCAAAATATTCAAAACATTAAGCGAAACTTGCCTGAGGGTGGGCCATGAGGTATTTAAAAAATTGCTACCCATGTAGCAAAGAATTTAATCACCTTCCCACATGTAACAGATCACTGCCGTGAGATGCTTTGATTTTAGATCAAGGGGAAGATGATTAGATTTTTAATGGTTAGGTGGCTTAATAATGTAGAAGACTTTAGATCACACTTTTTAGACAACAATTATAAATATCTTAACTGTTTTTATTATTATGACATTATTATTAACATGACATTTGCATGGATTTATATGCCTGATTGTGAGTTTTTTTTTAATTTAGTCAATTTGAATGTAACACTTTCTTTGCAAATAAACGATTTATTATAGTGCGCCTGTTTTCTACTTTTAAATGTTACATGTCACTGTAGAATGATAACCTCGTAATTCAAAAAAGCATGTATTTTTTATTCTTAGACTCTTATGTATAACTGTTATATTCTAATGAAGTAAGGGATTAGTTAATAAAGTAAATTAGTCATTTTTACTTTCAAAAATGATGGACAAAAGCACAAAATAATATTGTAACGAACATTGACGAAATGAATAATATTTTTCGTTTCCTGTACAGTTTGGTTCGATGGACATACGAGGTTATCATTGTACAGCGACAATAATATACTTTTTGGATGCACAGACTCCCTTATAGAGAATTTAAATCGAGTTTTTTGCTGAAGCAAACAGATCGACCAACAAAGCTGTTTCTCTCAATAAAGTTATAGGTCTGCGGTTACAATTAAAGTGCCTGATGTTTCTACAGATGGAATGGCCTTTTAGGAGATTTATTTTATTTTCAATTGAGTTAGTTAAAGGATGGTTTGGGTCGTAAATAAGTTATTGAAGTAACTGGAAGCTGTTTAAATTATTCGACAAAAGGAAAATGGGTGTGTAATATAATGGATATTCCAAAAATTGGTTATTTTGTTTTTAGAACGTGTATGTGAAATTCAACATTCATAGAAGGATAAATTATTTAAAAAACATATTTGAAACATTACTGATATACTTGACGCTTAAAACACATTATAGATATAACATTAGTAAATACAAAATTGGTCTACTCAACGCACCATTCAAAAAATTTGCAATAATATACTATTAATATAAACAACACATTGTGTTTACTATGTTTGCGACGACCTCGCATAATCAAACGTGACATCATAACTAGTTGTGGCGCTGACAAATTTAGCCGAAACCGTCAGTTTGTTAACCTCTTCAATGTTATGCCATTGTTGTTTTAATGGATACACGAGTACAATCTATTGATAGAGATTTTTAGTAGAAAAACGGGATAAAAAATGACGCAAACAACCTTTAAACATCATGAAGAATACTCTATTAAACGATGTAAAATGACTATCAAAGATATATGACTTATCTATATTAAAGTTGCCTTGGGAATGAGTTGTACATTTAACTTTTAGTAAAAGCTTAATTACTTTGAATGGTTGGACTCAATAAAAAAGATAATTTAGAAAAATATTTTTATTGGATTTTATTTTATGGAATTACGAATGGAAAAAAATCTCAAAATTGTAGGTAATATGATACTGATCTAATTGTATACTTGTCATTGAAATACATATATATATACACTAACACTTGAAAAATCTCGTATAAAATTGATGTACACATGTTTATTTCGTCTGATTACGCACATCACCTTGCCTATTTTTGTAGTGGAATTTTGGTACATTCACTAATATTTTTCAATAATAAAATATTAATTTTTTATTGATATCTGCCATAGTGAATCGCGTCAAGATCTTCATTATAATTTGTAAAGCGGAACTGAAACTGTTCTCGATATAAATTCGAATAAAACTCATTCTATAAAGTTATGTCCTTGAAATTGGTATAGCGCAGACATGTATCTTCATGGCTGGTTATTTATAGAATAGCAGGGAACCTTTTGAATTATCCTACTTACTAATCTATCCCAATCGAAATAATTAGTTCAATTACTTCAACATATATAAACCAAACGTACACTTGTACTTTAAGAACTTTCTTATAGACTCTCTAAATGATATGAATTTATAGATTACTTTTTAGATATAAATTAAATTATTATGAGATAAACAATAATAATGAGAGAAAATAAGCAAAAATGGAACATAATTGTAACGGAGTGATAGCAAAGAAGTGGGAAACGAAAGAGGCAGGCAAGAAGGGAGGACGATAAAAGAGCGTTCCAATGTGGATTCAAAATGCGCCACGATTGGAAACAAATAGAGGAAGCCTTTATCGAAGGTCAAACGTTTGCAGATAGATAATAAATATTATATTACTTTAGGCACATTAACTTTATATTTAACATGTAAACTAAACAACATTAAAGGCTTTTTATTTTTTAATTTAATTTAATTTTAGATAATGGATGGTCAAACTAAGGTACGTGAAAGACCAGTAGTGAAGTAAGTGTCAAGTTAAGTAGGTAGTCAAAATGCAAATCTCATCTAAAGATTGCATAATTACCAGGTAGTTTACCTCATTGTTAAAAATTGTTTGTTATTGTTAAAACCTTTCGTAACATTATAACTTTAGTTTTATAAATTTTATAAGTTTTTAAAAAAGCAAAATAGCTGTAAAAACGTGTCTAGTTGTAAGCTTGTTACATTCCAGGAAATAATGTACACTGGATATGTACCACTATAAATTTTTGTGAAACAAAATAAAGAATTTTTGAAATTGAAATTGAAGTAGTGAAGTAGAGGGGACTAATTTTAGCCTTGGCGTATTAAGTCTTAATCGACTTTAAAGTTTTCTGATTTAAACAAATATATAAATAAGTCTAGTGTATATGCGTCTGATAAAATGACGCCAACGAATTAAAGAAAATTACATTTAACGAACAATCTCAAATTTCAGTCTGGTTCGTAATTGAAAGACTTGATTGATGCGTCTGAGCATTCCATATGGAGTTAATTATATGTATCCTTGATTTTGATGTTAATTGGAAATTATTATTTTTGAATTTATTATATTAAATGAGTTAATATTGTTAAAGACCACACACAACGAAGCTTTAGGAGGAGGTAACAAGTTATTTTTTTATGATTATTATTATAAGTCAAGGTAGGTAAAAGTCTCAGTCAGGTAGCGGCTCTCATCCCTGAATTAGTATCCCTGGCAGTGCAATGGACTTTCTTTCTATTTGACATTCGCTCGAAGCCTCGAAGGAATGATCATGAAAGAGATACTAGATACAGATTACTAACACTTCGTTGCAGAACATAATATTAATTTTTAGTAGTACTTTTACCAGTTTTCGTATTATAAAATTGTTTCTTTAATGCTTCTTTATTATGTTTTTGGTATATACATTAACTAAACAATAATGATTATGTAATAAATAAGCAAATATTTGAAAATAATTTTAAAGAATGGGGAATAACATTAAATATTTTTAGAATAATATCACTTGTGGTTTGTATATTATCTGAAATACTATTTATAATTAAATATTCGTCCGATATAAGGAAACGGAAATACAAGGTTTTTAATAATAATTGTATGAGTGGGTTTTCCACTGACAACCATGAAATTAAAGTCTCCATCAACTGTCAACTGTCGTAGCTCATTTAGTCTTGCTATAATTCTAGATATATTAAACATTTATATTACGATGTATGTTACTATGGAATATATTTACATGAAATAAGGGCAAAATCTTTCTTAATAAATTAAATTTCTTAAATTTGTACTAATACTTTTTTTCTGATCCGTCTCAAAGTAGCGACAAAGGTTTAAGCTATTTTTAACTGACGTAAAAAAAGATTGTTATCAGTTTGACCTAGTATGTGATATTGTTGAGTTGATAGTATTCACGTTATCTATTTAGGTTCTATTCATTTCATAATCATAATCATATCTATGTGAATGCTAAGGCAATCCAACTTCTTGATACAACAGACACATGACGCCTAAAAAGAACTAAACCTTTTGCGTTACTAAAACTTGTGTGGTGTAAGTGCAAGTGCGGTATCTCGGACACACGAACATAGATTCAAAACATTATAGAACACTAAGACTGTTAATAATATTAGCCATAATAATTGTATTGGCTAGACTGTAATTCATAAAGAGTCGCACTCTCTTTTGTTAACTTTATTGTTGGAAATATATATACATATATATATATATATATATATAATATATATATATAGGTAAATTCAAACTCAGTTAACATTCCAGGTTACCTGATCTAGTATTTGAGATATGGAAATCCACGCATTTAGACATAGTATATACCTAGGCAAGTAATGTTGATAGGTATTGGAAGTCGGTATTATAAATTATAATAAGGCAAAATATTTTGTTAGCGCTTATTTAACTAATTGCCTAATCCGTTAAGCCGCCCAAATAAAACCCAGTTATAATTAAGTCAACATTAATTAGGGACTAAAGTATTAAATGCGACAATTAAATGTCGTTCAATTTATTAAAACAGCGTAGAAGGCTCGTTCCCAAAGCCGACTAAACTAACGTAAATTTCGGGTTTTGCTAATGAAATTTCCATTTTCCGAATTCGACAATTGTATTAATTCATTGAGGTTTAAGCTTCAATTGGTATGTAGATGAAGTCAAATGAATAGAATAATTTATTGGTAGCTTTTAAATGTCATTTTAGCGTTCACTATTTTCCATTTCAATTTCTCATCTCTTTCTCATTTTGTATGATACCTCGGTGAAATAAAATCTATTCGAGCCAGCAGTTCTTGAGTACCTATACCTTCCTATAACCCATATAATCTAAGTAAAATATACCCAGGAGTTGATCAGTAGGTATAATATCACACTATAGTATCACAATTAGAACGGCAAGAGTATCGCTTTAAGCCTTGGTAAACTGAATAGTATGTGATCCATCTATACCCGACGCACGCTAGTCGACTTTTTAGATTTAGACCTCACGATGCTTTGCACGTAGACGTCCATTGGTGCACCAAGCCGCGATTCGAACGCAGGACCTCAAAGTTGAAAGCTGCACGCCCAAGCTAATACACGAAGATTGCTTCTCAAACTCCCCTTCCTATGTGAGAGCTACCATTAATCTATATCTAAATATATTAAATTAATTTGAAAATGCCACTCAATTAAGCATTTAGCAATGCATGATTAAATTCAATGCAGTGCATTATATTACGCCTATAATATTCGTAATAAATAAAGGAATTTGATATCCTATTAGCAGAGTTATTGCTAAATGTTTTAATTCCTAAATATTATGCATAGTTCAATTTGAATTAGAATTAATACATGTCATGTCATTAGCAAGAGTTTCGAACATTACAACGAAACAGTGAATTTGAGTGATGAAAAATCCTTAATTCAAATTATTGTCTATAGAGTTAATGTAAAGAAAAACTTAAATCATTTTTTACTCGTGTGATACCTAGTATCATTAAGCAATTCCAATAGTTCATATTTCTTGATTTTCCTGAAAGCTTTCGCATATACTATATTCCATATATGCATTTTACTTGATATACTGTAAAATCAAGTCAAAACCCAAGCTCTCAATCTTATGCTAGTTTAATTTCTTTTAGTATATAATTATTTTTTTACTGAACTCATGACCTGGTAGCTAGAGAAAACCCGGTAGACCAAGGCTGCGTTGGTGGTGGATGGAATTGTCAAGGACCTCAAAACAATACGTAATTGCACGCAAGAAGCACAAAATATATTGTCATGGCGAAATACTACAGGGTCACATGGGGCTGTATATTATATTGATGATATATAAATTTTTAGTTACATTTAATTTTTTTTTTTTAGAATTACAATATTCTATCTAAAACGCAAAATAAATACAACAATAAGTATGAAACTTTATTGTAGTAGTTAAAGGTTAAGCAATTCAAAGGCGCAAGACAATAATAATTTATGAATGTTAAGAGCTTGTCAAGGCGATCTGATAGAACAAAAGCATTCTTAAGAGGCTAGACCATCATAAGAAATAATTGGATAATATAAGCCTGCGCTTGCGACTTTGTTCTCGATTAAACCACCAGACATAGACATAACATTTATTACTAACAAAACACACACGCAGAAAAACACAAAACAACAATAATCAAAAAAAATATATAAAAATAATGAAAGATAACAATTGTATTTCTTTATAGAACACGGTACGTATTAATTCTGTAATGCGTGTGTGCTGTAGTTGATATTGGCCCTGGCTCAGCATTATGCTGAGGAGCTGACTATTCCACAGCGCTGGTCATTCTGCCAGAGACCACAGCAGCTAGTATGCTTTATAATCGCCAGATATTTTATTTTACAACATGCTTGTAACGAGCTCCTACCATGATACGTACACTAACTCAATTTTTATCAAACTAGCAATAGCTTTTACTGTAGGCCTTAGTTATGGCAACATTGTTTCTACAAAAAATGTACTTCAGTTACACAACAGAGCAGCGTACGAAAAAGACACATATTTTTATTAAATTTGACCGTCAAGTTCCTTTACAAACCACAAGCTTCAGAAAATAACATTTTTACCCTAAATGTGGTTTTGTTCAAAATGTTTTAACATAAAAATTTTCGCAACGTCCCGAACATAATAATGAACTAAAACTTTTTTATAAACGTTTTCTACCAATTTGTGGTTCTTTGTTCATAGTTTGATTATTTTAAATTACATACATTTATGTTGATATAAATTAACATTACGATGCTGTTAACCGCCAACCACAAAATTATCAAATGGTTCATGTAACTTATAATTTTATATGTCATACATCGTTATCTAAGGGTGCGTCCACATCTGGCGAATGCGCCGCGAATGCGAAGCTCGCGAGCCGTTTGCGAGCCGTGTGCAGTCACGGCAATGGTTTGGTGCGCCTCTTTAGTCCATCTCATGCAAGGCTCGTTAAAGTCGCGATCTGCGCGCACTCAGTTATCGCGCTTACAGTTCCGTTTACTGGCGTGGGCTGAAGGAAGAGGCGCCGCCCGCGCGCTGATCGTGTACGGCCGCGGGCGTCACAGGAGCGGCGCACGAACAAAAATACACACGCGCAGCATGCAAACTGCTCGCTGCATATTCACCAGATGTGAACGCACCCTAAAGTACGCTCGCAGATTAAACTTCACAAGGTTCACAAGGTTACGGTGATTAAAAAATTGCATTCTAAAACGTAATATTTGTAGTTTGAAATGAGTGTAAAAAATCCTTATATAAAATTTTATAAACTTATCCGGTTTCCAACCGTCTGCTTTGACACGAAATATCCGTAAATTAGGAAAAGCCTATAAAACGTAGTTATAAAATGCTCATTAAAATGAAATATGGAACCGTCATATTTTCATTTTACGATGAAATGAAATGGCATAATAAAAGCGTGAATGGCGAAATTGGTAGTAAACAATAAGCAGAATAAGCAATAATACATATTTAATAATTATGTTTAATAACGGTCACATCTGTTATAAATGTTATGTTTGTTTCAAGTACCTATCATCGAGGACATTGGGTGGAAAATTTATCCTATCCTGTTTTTTGTTGTGTGGCAGATGTTGCAGCTTTTAATAAATAAATAAAAAAATCTCTTTTTATATAATATTATTGATATTTTCAGATGTAGAAAATGTATTATAAAAACCGGTGGTGCTAATTTTTTAAGGTCTTGGCGTCAGATTCTTTAAAATTTCGTTTTAGTTTTATCTAATAAGCAAGTAGCTGATCATCCTTCCTCGCCCGACAAACGCCGTTGAATATTTTGGGTTTCTGGAATGCCCGGTTTCTTCATGCAGTTTTTCTTCACCGTACGAGTGTTCAAGTCCATTGGTGCTTGGTTCGAAACTACGACCTCAGGGATAGCTGTAGTTGTTTCAAAGTGGTTCTTTTTGTAGAAAATGGATACACGCTTTAGTAATATAATTAATATTAGTATTTATATTTTAAAAAAGTTCAATAAGGGTAATCTAGTGTATAGTTGAAAAATATAACATCCAGTCATGCATAAATGTTAATAAATAAATAGGTATAATATATTTATAAAGAAATTTAAAAAAATTATACACCATAGACAGTAGATTTCTATACGTAAAAAACTAGTGGCGTAACAACCTATTTTTAAGTCTGGTCTCGGTGTTTCATGGTCATTAGTTAATCTTATGGGCAAGTAGGTGATCAGTCTTCTGTCCCGACACCCGCCTTCGACTTTTTTGGGCCGGTTTTCTCATGATGTTTTCCTCACGAATGGAATGTTAAATGCGCACATAGACAACAACTCCATTGGTGTACAGCTGAGGATCGAACCTACAACCTCAAGGATGAGAGTCGCACGCTGAAGCCACTAGGCCAACACTGCTCTATACTATATAACTAACTCTAACCTAACCTTGATATATCAGTTCCAGAAAAATAGCCACTGTATGAAGCCTCTATGATGCCAAATCATTAAGATCTGCCTTGCGATTCTGTAACTCACTTTTCGAACTCACACAGCAGATTTCGCAGCGCTGACTGATTTGAGCGCGACCGCCGTTGCAAAAATCGCTGTGTGAGTTCGAAAAGTGAGTTACAGAATCGCAAGGCAGTTCATGAACGAAATACCGAGTCATAGAAAAATCGATGAAACGGTAATATTAAAACAGTTAGAAAAACTACTTACAGATAACGCGGCCGCGTTTGCAGCGCTTTGTTCTATGAATTTTCGTTTCCTGTATCTAGAAGTGCGCTGTGATAAAGCATTTCAATTTAGCTTTATAATTTGTAAGATAAATTAAAAATCTATAAACCATATGTTCATAATAACCTCCATAATTAATTTTTATTTTTAAGATTTTTTTTATATGATCTTTTTTAAGATTTGCGATACTTTTTAGGAGATTCCAATTACCTAAACGATGTTCTTATAGGACTACAAAAGTATTGTTGAATAACTCGTTATTATTTAAAACATATTTTATTGTATATTATTCTAATACAATATTTGGATAATATTCTTGAAATTGAACTTGGTGAATCTTCAGTTTAAGATCTAAGATTCCAAATAAAAATTACATAAAAATATTCTGATGAAGGCACCGCAAGCGTGAAACAAATATGAAGCAAAGTGTGTAGTTAGAAATTATAACTACTAATGAATTGTAGAAGCACGATATTTTTACTAACACAAAACTCGATCAAGGCTCTTGCTGTATTTTGTTTTTCCGTTACAGAAATAATAATAAAAAACGAAAACACTTCAACACGATTATATGTAATGTCTAAATACATTAACGCCATGAAATAAACTAAATAATTATGGAAATTGTATTAAGTAAATCGCTCGCTGGAAATAATTTATGGGCCCTTAATTGTATTTTCAGTTGAGAAAGTAGGAAAATTTAATTAACACCTTAACCGAATTACAAGCGATTTTAAAGTAACTTTTATCTATAAGAAATACGGTAAATTGTTACTAATTATGTATTTATAAGAGTTCGTTACATTAGGAATAAAAATATGTAACATAAATTATTTAAGATGTAACGGGCGGCCCATCGCTAACTAGCGATCTCTTCCAGGCAACCCTAGTATGGACAAATATTCTAATGGTGATGAATTAATCTCAAAGAGAAGCTTTTTTCTTTATCTGTTCTATTTTGTTTGTTTATAATAAACAAAACAAAAATGAAATTAATTTAAAATAGTTATGCAACATATTCTTTTTTAATCATCATATTAATAGTTACCTATTATTAACACATATTATACGTTCCAATTTAATAGTTATTAACGTAATAATTTATAATTAGTTTGATCTCAACAAATTTACTAATTATATCATAAGATTTTTAGTAATACAAATTGAAATTAGCATATTCAGCCTTGTGATTCTGTAACTCACTTTTCGAACTCACACAGCGGTTTTCGCATCGGCGGTCGCTCTGAAATCAGTCGTGAAGCAGTCATTTTATGATTTGGCATTCTGATAAACATTAAACTACAAGCTCCCACCTTTTTAGAATAAGGTAATAGCAATTACCTTAGTCTGAGATATTCACTATTATTGTAGAAAATTAATTCAACATAATACAAAATTATTGTACAAGCTAGATTGTAAGTCATTCACGCTGGTACTATTTAGCCTTCGAGATGGCAAAAAGTTAATCCTGACGAACCTTTCCATAAATATTCAATTAGCATTGAACATTTAAATTTTAACAATGTTGAACACTATAAATAGGGACTCGATTTAGGTCGACAGCATCAGGTTCTGCTTCTGCATACTGTTTAGCTGACACAATAAACAATTGAAGCTCAATTCATGATTTCTTGCTAAAGTTATCTATAATATAATAGCATCATTAGTGAGGTATTGCGTCATAGTATCTATCTAGTAAAGATATGATATGAGGCATCTATGAAAAATAATCACATTTATTTGTTTCGTATTCTATATTATATGCACACAGAAAATATCTCACATTAAAAACACCGAATTAAAAAGTGTTATAAAAGCGTCCTACTCATGCCTAAAAGCCTGTAAATAAATATTTCTCATAAAAATAAAGTTTGAATCCTTTAAAAGTGTATTTAATTTATATGGAGTTTCACTTTACCGCTGTTCTTCATAGACAAGGAAAAATCACACGATTCTTGGAGTCGGAGGTAATAAAAGTGGAATTCAAAAGTCAAAACCTACTGTGGCTTTAATGCTGAGGATCTGAATTCAATGATTGGCAGAACAATCATTGCTTACTCACGGGTCTATAGAGAGATGAATCACTCAAATTGTGTCTGCCCCATGCTCCATTAGATGCGTATTTAGGGATACCTCTTGTGAAAACACATAAATCAGTACTCTTTCGTCTTGTTCTGACAAGTTGTGTTTTTACTGAGGTGAAAAGAGACAGATGCGTAGTTGAAACATTGCAAAGATTTAGGTTATAGGACCTATGTATTTAGTAAGCAGATCGTCAGTTTTTATATTCTTGCCTTCAACTCCAATCAAATACCTTAAAAAAAATGGTTAAAAATTAAAACTCATACTTATGCGCATGACTCTGAACGTCTGAAGGAAAATATTGATGAGTACCAAGTACGTGTAAAAAATTATTTTGTTAAGTCTGGCACAGATCAGACGGATCTACATGCTCATAAAGAAAAATTATCAAATACTAACATATAAGATTCCAAAATTCAGGGGGCCTCATAGCCTAGCGGTCTTATTAAGTGGCAGCTAGGTGAGGGGTACCGGGTTCGATTCCCGGTTCGAGGGCAAGTTTTAATTTAATTTAAATTTGTTCTCGGCCTTTGGGAGGGTTGTGCGGTACCGGGCGAGTGCCTAAACCGTACATGGAGGACACGGTTGAATTTCTATAAAGACAAGCATGAATTATAAAAAAACCTATACTTGACGCTGGCTAATGCACAAATCGTGCCAGAGCCATAAAAAAAATATGTCTGCGTTTTCATCATAATAACAAGAATTTTCTTATAAATGTCAAAAAACAACGAGAACAGTATTTTAACTGAAAACCTTGGTATACAAAATTGTGTTTCTGAAAATCTCTTAAAAGCACGTAAGTCATTGTTGAAGCTCTTGAATACGAAATAAATTTAGAAGCTCAAGTTCTCATTATCCAAAGTATTTTTATATTTCAACTTCTCTGTTTACGTATAAAACGTTGTATTGTACTGGGTCTTTAATCTATGGTATATTAGATACATTATTGTATCTAGTATATATTTCAATAGTTTAATAGGAAAGTGATGCCAAAAGTAGGTAATGGTAAGGTGAAAACAAATATTATAAGGAAACGACCCCAACATCGGTACTGAAAATGTATCACTAACTAGCCTATAAAAGATCAATTACACACGTAAATAAATATAATAATAATAATAATTTGTGGCCAACCAGGTGGACCGTTCAAGTTAAAGACTCATGGTCCTCAAAACTGTACACTAATAAGAGGGGTGGCGGACAGAAACTGGTGTAAACAATTTGTGACCCCTTCAGATGTTTCCTTGCTGACCTCGAGGCTCAGGCATGACCAACCAACTGAAGAGAGAGAGAGTGTGTACTATATGATATATTTGATAATATGAGCAGTGTTGGCCTCAGCGTGCGACTCTCATCCTTGAGGTCGTAGATTCGATCCCCGGCTGTGCACCAATGGAATTTCTTTCTATGTGCGCATTTAACATTCGCTCGAACGGTGAAGGAAAACATCGTGAGGAAACCGACATGTCTTAGAGCCAAAAAGTCGACGGTGTGTGTCAGGCACAGGAGGCTGATCACCTACTTGCCTATTAGATTGAAAAATCAATAGGCAAATGAAAGATCATGAAACAGATTCAGAAATCTGATGCCCAGACCTAAAAGAGGTTGTAGCGCCACTGATTTATTTATTTTTTTATATTTGACTATTGCTTAAATTTAATACCGTCCTACTTCGCGTCACCACGGAGATGCACATCTCTCGATCTCTCATCGCAAGTCGCTTGTGAATTAAAATATATAAGAAATGAAACCTTACGTTTATTTACCGTTATCTCCAGGCTGTTCTGTAATCTAGCTTACATTACAAAATTTTTAAAATACGTTTTTTAAATGTTGTATTGAAAACTAACCTTCTTTAACACTGATAAATCTCTCAATATTGAAGTTGCGGAGAAATCAATTACCGGAGATGAAAAGGCTTGAGACATCATAGGCTTTCTTCGCTCGTTAGGAGCTTACGAATGTTATACGATTTCCAATCCAATAAAGATTATTTCATACAGATTCGGCTATAATGAAAGCGTTATCAATTTTTCTCGTTAGGTATTGACTTAGTATGCGACCGTACATAGGCGCTTTTTAAGACAGTTTTTGCTGCGCACCATGACTATGTGGAACCAGCTGACCACCGAGGTATTTCCGTACGTACGGCCTTTCAAGAAATAAGCGTACCAATTTTTAAAAGGCCGGCAACGCACTTACGAGACTTCTGGCCATGTAATGGACCCCATATAGGGCGGCGGTATCACTTGACATCAGGTGAGCCTACTGCCCGTTAGCCCCTGTTATTTTTAAAATAAGTCTATTTGCGATATTGTAGGAATTATAACATTAGAGTATAATCTACTAGGATTAAGTAAGAAGGTTACTGCTTTATTATGATAAAAAATAATTAAGCTGTAACCTAACGATGTGACGAGCTCCACATGCCATCTGCCAGAAAAGAAAAACAATATACTAAAGCATTTCGATTCCATATGATTCACAAGTCTTTTTGTGAAGTGGGTTTTAAAGATTTGGTCACCCTGATTGTTATCACGTATACAGCAAACAGCCAGTTTGTCGCCGAATGAGTCATTGCCTTATCAAGTTATGTTAACCGTGTGACATCGTTCAGTTAGAACGTCACACCTTGACGATACGATACGAGACGATACTGAAACTTTACTTTAGAATAGCGTCCTACTTAGTTCGACTGCAGATCATGTGGTCTCACGCTCGCTTCCTGAAATTAAATATACGGGATAAAAAAACAATTAAAGCTCTTAGTTTGTCGTCGGTTGTTATTGGAACTACTGAACGTTGGATCTTGGTGACTCAGATGAGCACGTCCTCTCGGACGTTCTCTCCTGATTGGATTAGAGTTATGGAATAGATAGTACACTTGTCACATAACACAATAAAATTTGATAGGGGATAGATATGCACAGATAAGTCATAGCGCTGTATATATATTATTTATTTCGGAGAAATATCGTCACTCCTTCAATACATCGTCATTAGCTTAGTGGGCGTCATGTGCGTAAAGTTCGAGCATAAAAAACACGAATAATTATCGTACAGTATTTAATTTAGATTGATTCCTTTTAACATTACAAACACTTTAAGCTTAAATTATAACGAGCGAGTTCAAGGTACCGATTTCAATTTTAATCACAATCTCCACGTACATATCACATCACTAACTAAACATACCAAACTCGGTCTAACGTCTTATCACCACAATGTTTCACTGTACTCAATCAGCAATGATTCCAAATTATAACACAATTAAATAATAACAAAACAAATCGAAACAAATTAAATTATGATTCTTAAAAATAATAGACGGAATCTGAATTATATTAATCAAAGCAAGAATAAAATCAACGGTCAATTGACTCGAACAGAACATTTCCGAATAATCCGAGCATTCCCTGACATATATAATATATCGACACGGGATCTCAAAGAGTATTAAAGGTTAAGGAAATACTGCTATGTTAAAAAATACAATTAGATAATAAAATATCTTATTACGTTTCACAATATTCCATATGTATAAAATTAAAATACAATGAGTCACACCTATTATCATATTGTTACTATTTATTGTTCGTCATACAATTAGGTCACGCACTTGAATAACTTAAGAACATTATTTCTGAAGACTACGAAGAATACGCAAAATCAAATAGCTATATAGATAATGAGAATTTTGTTTGGAAACCTTTAGCACATTAGAACTACACTTAACCACAATCATACTTCGAAAACGTATATATACAAATAATAATTGTATATAAAAATGTACGCGAATACTTGTACTACTATTAACGAAAAAGTTTTGGATACACAAAATTGTGATAAAATTTTATCGTTGGTCTCCATATAATATAATAGCTATACAGACAATTTAACTTTGAAACGTGGAACATAAAAACTAATGTAAATACAAGGATATATAAAAAATATATCCTTTTACGACGTAAAAGTCCGTATATGTATATGTTTTGAAAATGTTGTAACCGTCAATTTGGGCAACTGATGCTATCAAGCATTACAATGGCAGATTCATCCAAGGTTAGCCATTGTCCGAATATAGTTTGCCTACAAATTCAAATAAGACTCGCTCCGTCACTTAGTTCGCGAGAAAAGATAAAGACGAAACGTCTGCCAAGAATAAAGTACTGTCGAGTTGTGTAATAAATCAATTAAAGTCTTTTATTTTTTGCATTTTTTACATTACATGCGTAACATTATTTACAATTGTCATGATTAAAGACAAAATGTATAAATATTTATCTTCAATAAATTATACACATATATACAATTATATATGTAATAATATATTCATTATTAAAATTCGAAAAACTCAGATCAAATAACATAGAGCTGATTTTAATATTTCTACAAACTATTTAAAAAAAATTGACGGTATGAGGTAATTATTATCTTTTGTTATATTAAAATGACGGTGTGGTGGAATAGTTTTTATCTACAAAGGTCTCTAAATATTCATCTAATATTTTACACATCGACGATGTTCGTGAGGACCGATCAAGGTTATATTGCTATGAATTGTTTTCCATATCGATATACGATACAGTAAGAAGTGTATCAAGTTACTATTATTTTAGAGAAAATGTACTCAACCGGCGAATTAATACACGACTGGTTTAGCTATCTTTGTATGTAGGATGCCAAAACTTTAAAGTAATGTCATATTAATATTTCTGCATTATCATAATATATAATATGCAAATACAGACGAGAGCATATTTTATTAATTCCCATTATAAACAGATTATTGCCTATTTGAACGTTGACAGTTTATTTAAATGAGGATTACGGTAAATACTTTACAGGTAATTGCACGTCATACGCACGTATAATGTACTAATATATTGTATACGTACAGCCTATGTTTCTGATGAGAATTTTAATAGAAGAATAGATAGACACACAACATAATATGTTTTATATTTAAATTGTTGCTATTTTGATATACAATAATTATCGTCGCTGCGCGTGCAATACCGCGGAAGAGCACTTTGTAAAAACCGCGTATCTGCGTTTTTGCGATTTTACAGGAAGAAGAAAAAACTAAATATCTCAGTCATTTAACTACATTTTGCTGACTGAACTCTATCACTACTAGTTTGGGGCTTACTTTATGGAGTAATAGTGTAAATTTATTTGTAACTTCCGTAAATTCCGTGTAAAATCACTTACGCGGTTTTGTTGCAACAATTGATAGAAAAAGTAGTATAGTATCAGTAAGTACGCGGGTTTGAAATTTTTTTTTATTATTAGAAAACATTATTAATTGTGATAAAAAGCAAAAATTTTTCAGAAAAACAATATCTTTCTATTATTAATAATCAACATTATAAAGAAAACTTATTTTTGCTAAGTATAAGATGTGAGCTTCTTATAAAAAAAAACTTCTAATCTGTAGAAAATGAATATTTTATTCATTAGTTGGACGAGGAATAGATTTTTATTTTCATAAGGAGTTCACATCTTTTACTTAGTAATACACAGAAAAAACTTTTTATAAACGTTTTAAAAGAAGTACAGGGAAACTATAATATTTTTTTTACTATTCTCTATCAACATTCATCTATACTTAACATTACGTATATAAAAAAACTTTTTTATTGGTAAGTTTAAGATTTGAACTTAACACTCTTAAGCTCCTGTAAGTGATCATACTTGGTCTTGGATATTGGCTGTCTAGATTCATAAAGTGAAGGCACACTGTCAATCGGAACTATTTTCTTTGGCCGTCTTGGTAAAGGAATAAAATCATCTGCAAAGCGGAGCTTATAGTCTATTGTGCCACTTGGATTATATCTGAGTGCTTTTATTTCAACGACACAGTGATCACCCGCCCCACGACCAGGTCTTATTGAGTCATAAATCAAGCAATCTTTAAGACCGAAGTCTTTAAAAAATGTATAATCAGGTGTAATAACTTCGTAATGACTTGGTACTTTTCTCGCTTCCTTCGTGATCGTGGCGTATTGTGAGGGTAAAAAATTTCCCGATTTTTCAGCTTTCTCTCAATCACCGAATGAACTGAATCTACTTCCATTTGAGTATGGCCCTTTTCTAGATATTTTTAAGTAATAAATATGTTCTTAGCCATAGCCAAACGCAACAATGCATTGGAGACAATGTTATTTCTGTTCTGCGCTGTACAGCCATCTGTAAATATCACAACGTCCTTCGGATCATTATCCAGTAATTTGGTCAAATAATCCACAAAAATGTAGCGTATGTAGTGGCTTTTAAATCGCATGCCGTCTCATCGAACCAGTAACAAGTGACTCCATTATTACCCAGATTGTAGACGGAAAAGTTATGGACGGCAAGTTTTGTTTTAAAGTAAAGTGCACTCGCATTGAGGAAAGGACATAGTTTTACAGCTTGAAGATCTGCTGTTAATGCATGTATGGCACCTTTCTGTGCCGCTTCTTTTTCAGCTCTAGCTAAGTCTTTCCGTTCAATATGTTCAGTATACTGCTCATGCGATATATTACCTGCTTTGTAAGCGCAGCACTGGTCGCATGCATCTTTTTTAGGCTGAAACAACCCTATATTCTCTTCAAATAAAATACTTTCAAATACTTTTCTTGAAGCTACCCGTGGTTCATTTTCCGAAAATGAATAGTCTACATATAGACGATACAATTGCGCTTTTGATTGGATTATGGGTTCTAAATATAATTTTGAAGTAGATTGCCTACAATAAAGGGACGGCAGTTTCGGTAATGCAGTTAAATATTTTCGGGAGCACGCGGTAATCGTGTCATAATTTCTTCACCGTTTGGGTAAATACGCGGACTTGAAGCCAACTTCAGGCATACTACTGTTCCGCTGTATTGCTACGATGCCAAAAAAGAGGTTTCCCATTGGCTAATTCAAATTGCGTGAGAGCTAGTTTAAGCCAATCCGCATCTAGGATCTATTGGCGCGATATCTCAATTTTGTTCCTTTTGCTGTTACGCGGTATTAACAAAGTGCTCTTCCGCGGTATTGCACGCGCAGCGACGTTATGTATTATCTAGCTGTTGATAGGTTAGTTAGTAAATAGTTCTGTTATTGGAGCAGTGTTGGCAGTGTTGTAAGTTCTATCCTTCTAAATTCTATCGGCTGTGCACCAATGGACTTTCTTTCTATGTGCGCATTTAACATTGTTAAACCCGCACCAAAAAGTCGACGCCGTGTGTCAGGCACAGGAGGCGGAACACCTACTTGCCTATTAGATTAACAAATAATCATGAAAAAGATACAGAAATCTGAGGCCCAGACCTGAAAAGGTTAAAGCACCACTGATTTATTTTATTTTTTAATGCTGTCAAAAAAATCTCGTAAATATATATCACTAAAAGTAAGAATGGTTTTCAAAGTCTTTAATTATAGATGTGCAACTTAGTTGCAGAATTTAATCTCCGATTAGCCAACGACTCCTCTTAGGTAAATATTGGTGCCTATCGTAGTTAAATTAAAATATATTTTTTATTGTAGATTTTACGTTGTAATTATATTTACTACGCGGCTGACATTTTTATTGTTATGATGTTTAATCGTCAATATAAGGATTTCTTCCTCATGAAACTACAATGTCGTCATATTAAATCGTAAATCGTTACAAAGTCATTGCTTTCAATGTGCTGTATACACACTGACAGTGTAGTATATTATATTATGTTGTATAGTGATCTGTGATGTCTGTGGCACAGTTGTGGTATACAGCTGTTGTATATAAATATTTTATGGTCTAAGATCCCGCTATACAACGACCTTCACCGAGATGCTTATTTAATGAAACTTATTTTATATATAATTTAATATGTCAATAAATATAATCCATATGGGTTGCCTAGCAAATTTCAGTCCAGAGTATTTTTAATTAATTTAAAAAAAAATATTTTTTAAACATTTCACCGGTATGATTATTAGATAAATTCTATACCAATCGAAAGTATGAAGCCCATAGAATATGCAAAAGTTAGGTTGTTTTTAATCAATTAATTATTTATGTGTATATTTTTTATGTGACACTAAAGTATATATACATCTTTAGTATAAAAGAAGGTTTTAGTGATACATATATAATACTACCCTGATTAAAAATATTGATTGAAAAAAGTTAAAAAAATTTACTACACGCAAATTATAAAAAAATTTTTTTTTTTTAAATACTAATTAAACATACTCTGGACTGAAATTTGCTAGGCAACCCATATGGATTATATTTATTGACATATTAAATTAAATATAAAATAAGTTTCATTAAATAAGCATCTCGGTGAAGGTCGTTGTATAGCGGGATCTTATACTATTAAATTCGATTTTCAAATTCAAACGTGGCAGACTCAGTTCAATATTTAAAAAAATATCTGGGTTCACAGGGATGATCGATGATAATAATCGAACATCGATGATCACTCGATATCATTGTTTCATAATAAATATCGAACCATTTCACTGTATTTTATTTCTTTGTCAATTATTAATGCAAAAATCATCGATGTTGGGCTTTCTATTGTGACATCGATTTCAATATCGATGTTTTTCTAACATCGATCGTCCCTAGTTCACAGTACCGTTCACAGTACCAGACTAAAGTCATAAAATCTGAATAATTATGTTAAGCTTGCCTTTGAGTTACAAGTCCATTATTATGAATAGTTTCGAAGTCGAACATATTATTGTGACGACTTAAAACGAAACCCAGGACTATAGCAATAGTTAAATTGTAAAGTTTTTAAACCTATTTTTGTGTCCAAGAAGAATCGCCACAGTAAACAAAAATCCTAAAACAAAAAGTCTAAAAACCCTTTTTGCATGCCTTAAGCCTTTTAGTATTCATAAAAAATAAAAGAAGGATTCTTGCGGGTAGAGTCAGATTAACAGTATGAATAAATAAATAAGGAATGTTTATCATTTTTCGTTAGGCAAAAGGATTGTTGAATATTGATTGTTGCCGCCAGCGAAAATCTATTGAAGAATTCAATAAGGATGTCAGATAAAGAATTTCAAAGAAATGTCTCCAGCGGGATAAATGAAAGGATTTTTACATAAATCCCGCTATTTCTTGCCGCCAAAGGCGTGGATGGTATGTTAATATGGTAAATGGGTATTTCTAAAGGATATTTTTATTTATAAGAATCTTTTTAGAGGCCATAGAAACTAGAAACTCACTGTTACAATTATGTACCTTATATTTTATATGCGAAGCTTTTTCTGGTGACCTATTTACTAGGCTCGTGACAGTCTAAATAACAAGGCAATATTTAACGGGATTTAAAACTGATAGTGTACTATTAACGTAAATAAAACACGGTATTATAATATCGCAAAATTTCTGACTTTATGTTCACCGCTTCACTCCGAGAATTAATTTAATTAATTTAATTATTTACGCCCTTTTTACACGATTTATATTAGCTTCACCTGTATGTATGTATGTATGTAACCGACTCCTTCGGACTCGATTTTGACCCACTTTTAACGGACAGATTTAATTCAAACTTTGCGCACCTGTTAAAGATCGATGATAATGCAATAATCCGAAAAAAAAATGAAAAAAATAAAAAAATATTAACTTTACCTCTGTGCCATATTTTTCGTCTATCAAGCAACCCACGCTTTTTCACAATAATACATACTAGTATTTTTTGTTCATTACCATTTTCAGCCTAAATTAGGAATTATTTTTCACTTTTTAGTTTGATGTGCTTTAAAAGCGTGTGTTCTAGTTTTTTTAAACTATTATTTATTCATAAAAAATTGGGACAACAAATTGTTCACTGAAATAAAAATTTAATTAATGTAATCATTTTCCAAAATAAATTAGTGTATAATAAATATCAAAGGAGTCGCTTCAATATATAAATACTCTTTGTGTTGTTTAGATAGTACATTAAGGGTAAGTTTAATTAGATCTAAGCCTAAATTGCTTCTAGTTTTGCCGTTATAGTAATCCTTTAAAAGCCGCAAGAGAGTCGTTCTAAACCTGTGTTAGGCACCAAAACTATGTTATTTTAAACTCGTTAGACATCCATAAAATTAAAGCTTGTATACTTTGTATAGCTACCAATTAACAAGCGAATGTATAAATCGTATATTTAACAGTTTTTTTGAGACACAGAGACGGCGGAAGACGTTGTTTAATAATTGGTAGTATTTAAAACTTCTAACATCCTCACCTATTGAAGAATTGAGCGCTTCATGAAATTGTTCTGGAGGATACCAGCGTCGAATAATGTACCACTTGTGATTTGATTACTAATGATTGCCCATGAAATCATCATGTATACAGCTTATCGTTTAATGTTGATTCATAGATTTGGCTTGACTAGTTCATGATAATAGCTTTACGACCAACCTTGACTTTATTTTATAATATGTAATTAAGAAATTAATTTAGGTTGTACAGTTTTCACATGCCTTCGTGTATTGTGAATTTGACAAGAAGTCGCCAGCGTAAATTTGTCGTAGTAATGGAACGAAGCGACTTAATTTTTCTTTTACTGAGACATATTTTACCTGGTATGAAGACGCTACATGAGCAGTGTTTGCCAAGTGCTTTCAGCGTGCTACTCTTATCCCTGATGTCGTAGGTCTGTGCACCAATTGACTTTCTTACTATGTCCGCATTTAACATTCCCTCGAACGGTGAAGAAAAGCATCGTGAGGAAACCGGCTTACTTTAGACCCAAAAAGTCGACGGCGTGACGCACAGGGGGCTGACCACCTACTGGCCTATTTGACAAATGATCATGAAACAGATATATAAATCTGAGGCCCAGGCATAAAATGGTTGTAGAGCCACTGCTTTTTTTTATTAAGGGCCCTTGGCCTTGGCCTCATTTTTATTTCTAATAGGCAAATCAGCGCTGTGGCTAAGGGATACCGCTTTCCTCACAATTTTTTTTCCTTCAACTTACGAGCGAGTGTTCGACACTGTGACTTCAGTGCTCGCTCGAGCCCGGTTTCAGCTAATTAATATTTTTAATGAGTTGAAATTTTCATTTATGTGAAAATACTGTACATAAAAGTGTATGTGACAGTTTAATTAGAAAAGCAATTTCAGCTTCATTTAAATTCTGTTAATCAGAACGATTAGTTAACAAATATTTAAATTAATAAATTTAATTATTATTTATTTATAAAACAGCATTATAACCACTTGAGGCCTTTATTTATAATATTTGGAAATTATTTGTCATTCTCATAAATGGATAAGATATAGTTTGAAGGGATGATCCAGTCTGCTGCTGAAGTAGGGAAGGGGATGACGGGTCTGGGCGTTACTGCATACGATTTTTTGCATTTTCCGAGAAGATTTACTATGGTAATATATATATATTTTTTTACCATAGGAAAGTAGAGATTTCAACGCACTGAAAGCACATCAACTTTTTGAAAAAAGCTGAAATTTTGACGTCAGAATTTTCGATTGAAAATTAGGGTGTTTTTTCGATATTAATTCAAAATAAGGTGAATAAATAAATATTTTTAATCAAATAAATTACAGTATATTTGGGACATAATAAGGTAAGTTTTCACCAAATTTCGTGTAAAAAAATAAATTTTTGTAAAAGATAGAAATAAAAAACCAAAAAGTTGGTTTTTTGAATTTTTCACCTAAATTTTGAGGTTATGTGAAAAATGTGTGAATACAAAAGTTGTAGATCTTTTTATGACCTACAACTTTGCCATTTAGTTTTCTTCGATAGGACTTTTAATTTTGTCGGAAATCGAGATAAACCGTTTTTTACCCTTAAAGCTCCCCCCCCCCCACCCCTTCCCGACCTCAGATCGACCGTAATTTATTTTTCCTTTCATTTTGATCATATTCCCCTGCTTTTCTAATGGGTTTCATCCTACTGTAATTTTTTTTGGTTTCAAAAATTATCGGCACTGGTCTATATCGATTTTGTTGTATGTCAATTGGCAGGCTTTATTGCGAATTCGCTAAAGATTTTCTTCTCTGTATAAGTAGTGTATTGCCTCTTAAATAGTAGATATTATTATATTTTTACCAAGCCAAGATTATGGCTCTATCATACTAAATACATCCTATTTAACGCAAGCGTGCTTTGATTCTCGGCCGAACACTGTATATGCATAGAAATGATCATTAAAAACAGCCAGATGTTTGTTACTTAAATAATTTTAATAGGCATTATATCTGCGGTCAATTTAGCGTAATTTGGATAAATGGCACGTGCGACGACGCCGGCGCACAACCAATTCACATAGTTATACGGTAGAAGCAATTATTTCCTCATACGATACAGTCATTTATGAAGTTGGAACGAATGAATCAATGAATTAGACTCAAGTGGGCGGGCCGGAAAAACCTATATCAGTCATGAATCGTGAATTACGTTGCAAGATGATAAGCAAAAACATATGATGTCTAATTCCTTCAAACGTTTATGCTGCAGATGTATTAATATATGTGATTCATTTACATGATCATTTATATATCTAATATATAAAATTCTCGTGTCGCGGTGTTTGTGTTTAAACTCCTCCGAAACGGCTTGACCGATTCTCATGAAAATTTGTGTGCATATATGGTATAACTGAGAATCGGACAACATCTATTTTTCATCCCCCTAAATGTTAAGGGTAGTCCACCCCTAATTTTTATTTTCTATTTTTAGATATTTTTTTTACTTTTATTATTTTATGATATAGCATTAAAAAATACATGCAAACCCTAATTTTCACCCCTCTACGATCAACCCCTATTTTTTATTATCGTATCATATAGTAGATAGTTTTTTTTATTGAACTAATAAAATGTTTTCTAGAAATAATATACATGGCAAAACGACGTTTGCCGGGTCAGCTGGTACATCTATAAATACTAGTATACAATAGAATTATGAATTATACTCGACATTTTACTTACTTAAATAAAAACATTGGAAAATTAACAACAAAAGAGAAGGAAAATCCAATTCAAAATGTTCATGGGCTTCGTAACCGCCAAACATGTAATGTCCTGTCGATATGTAAACTCTCCCCTTTCGATGCTTATGTTGCACTCTCCCTCGCGAGGGGGTGGTGGAGGGGGGGTGTAGGCCCGCGTCCTGCTAATATAATATATAGGGTGGTACGGGTTCGGGCTTTTAGCCCTTGACGAGGGATGCAGCGCGCGCGAAAGCGAGTTCTACCCTCAAATAAAAGAACTATTTAAACAAAGGTTTCGAATCGACAAGATATTTCCACCATATTCATATAATGGCGTATTTTATATGTTAAAAATATAATGAAAAAGGATTGACATATATATTGGTTGTCAAATATTTGTGTGTGCGTTGAGAATTTTTTTTTGTGTCAACTAAGGAAAATATGTCATGTACTTAAATATACAAAAAATCTAGGCACATTGTAAAAATGGCGCAAAATCGCATTAAGTTTTTAAAATAATATACGTGTTCCAAATTCAAAACAATAATTTATCATCATCTTTATTTTTCTCATTCAATCTAAGAAAGTTCTGTGATTAATTCGAAATAGCAGCGCAATTTGTTATCAAAGTTCTAATAATAAAATCAATTTCCGCGATTTTAATGCTTTGAAGACAATTAGATGTACGTCATTAAAACAGTCACATGATCTACTAAAAATAAAGAATTAGACTTCAAACAAACAATACAATTTTATATCCCTATCACACGCGATATATGACTTTGTAGTAGACTTTATTAATATGAAGAAGAATAGATTATTGTATTTCTTTCTAATCGCCATTATTTTACAGTTTTTCGCCATTTTTTTAGTATCAGACGATGTCTTAGTTTTTCTTATAATGAAGGGCCTTTATTTCTAGGCTGTTTAAAAAGAGTTTGTTATCATTGAGCACATTTAAATAACAGTCTCTTAAAGATGTTTAAATAATAGAAATAGAGTTCTGCACAGTGTGAGCTGCACTAAGGGTATTCAGAATCGGGACTTAGCGCAAAGTATGACTCCTATACGTCAAAGCCAATGTACGAATTGTATTAAGACAATTGTCTTTGATTTAGAACAAAGTCTTGATTCCATATCTTACCTTCCTAACCCCCCTACGAACGAAACTTGTCATAACTGGGTCCAATAAGCATTTTACCAACCATTTTCTGGCTACTTTTTGCGGGTCGCGTTCATCTAGACCTTAATAATTAACTTTTTTTTAATATGATTGGACAATTCACACCAATTGACCTAGTCCCATGCTAAGCTGGTGAAGCTTGTGTTATGGGTACTAGGCAACGGATATACATACATATTACAGATAGATAGACATATAAATACATATTTAAAGACCCAAGACCTAAGCACAACACCAAATGCTCATCACATCGATGTTTGTCTCAGCCGGAGATCGAACCATTGATTGAACCCATGGATTCGCAGTCAGGGGTACTATCCACTAGAACAATGAGCCGTCCTAACTATACGTAATTATAAGATAACATTGGCATTTCAAATACGCAAGAACGATACTCAAATTCAATAAAATAAATTGACGGAACGTTAAATGTCACCTTAATCACATTGCCAACGTTTGGTCAAAGGTTAAAAGAATCTTCGAGGTCATTTGAATGTGTGAATTTTCAAGCGATTAGCCGATACATAATATGGGAATGTATATTAAAAGTTTAGAAGTTTCTAATCATTCAACTAAAACTGGAATGTTACAATGTTACTACTAATACTAATTCGTTTGAATGAACGTTATAATGTTTGATACTAATACTAATTCGAAAACCAAGAATTTTGTACCCAAGATACGATATTTATTTTATGATTTATTCATACTAGCTAGTTTTGCCTTTGCCAATATTAAATTTTCGTGCTTTAATATTTAGCGGTGCGACGTCACTGGCTATAGATTTCTGTATATTGACAATTTTTCATCATATTTATTTAAATGTAATCGGCCTTCTTTGCTATTGGGCTATGGTGATAGACAAAATCGTCTAAAACATGAACGTGTGGTTTTCCATACTAGCATAATTAATAGCGCTAATTCGCATTAATTTCGCAAATGAAAATCTATTGAATCGGCCTTACACGGCTTTACCACAAGGATAAAGTAATTAAGCACTACTATTTACGTCTTAAGTCATAAAATTTTACTCTTCTTAGGTAAAGATCGTACAAAACCAATAAAACACCTCACCTCTTGAGAACATTAAATCCAAATGGCACTCTTAACCCAAAATAGCCTTAATGCCTGCGAATAAATCGTATCGTAAATTCGCACATCGAACGTAACGTACGAATCATATCGAATATTCAAAGGCCCAGCCTAAATCTACAGTAAATATAAACTTATTTATACATATTAAGGGTAAACCTCAACAAATACTTCGCACAACACAATATTGGAGCTAATAGAATCTGAGATTACGTAACGTATTAGTACAATTTACAGAGAACGAAATGATAAATCGAACAAAAATTTATCATAAACTAGCAGACTCGGCCAAACGTTGCAATGGCTAAGGTTTTTGTTATATTACATAGTAGTAAACTATTCGCGGAAGCGGTTGAAGAACACCAGCCATGCTTTTTTGGTGGTTATGCCATTAAATTGTAGCTTATGTGAAACGTTGCCATCAACACAGCGCCATCTGTTAGAACTGTGACTCAAATAATAAACAAATAATTTGCAATAAAATAATATACCGGCTACAAATTAAGATGTAAGCTATCCTACCTTTTAAGTTGGATCAAACTGCACACGGTGTGCAAATTTAATTTAAAATCGGTTAAGAAGTTTAGGAGTCCATCGCGGACAAACAACGTGACACGTGTTTTATATATATTAAGATAACATCGTTTTTTCTTAGGTGAATTCATGTTGTCAAGGGGGACAGAAGGCCAGTGGAAGTAGGTACAGAGAAAGGTATGAACTTCCATGTGGTCTTGACTGTAAAATGAATAAAACATGTAACCAAAGTAACTAATAAGATATATTAGCCAATAAATATAAATTTTGACTTATTATTAATTAAAAAAGTTTTTTTTCTTGCCACCTACCTGCCGACGCCCTTGCTTACTAGTATTATATTTATTTAGGTAACTTAGGTTTAAAAATATTTCAAATCAACATTAAATAAGTTACTATTGTTTTATGAAGTTACATCCAAATTCGACGTACACGTTTTTGTCAAACTAACATTCTATAATAAAATTTATGTATTTTACCGAGAATCCTATCCCATATTTACGCGGGTAATAGTGAAAAGATGTTTTCTAATGATAGACATCTTTGTATGACATATGTATGTATGTAACAAGAATTGAATACTATCAAGGAATTGGTTTAGAAATCTTGAGTATTCAGAGTGTATCTCATGCCCAGCTTAGGTTTTGATGGTAAGTGCACATCTATGTTGCAACCCGCATTGTGGCGTCGGCAAACGACAAAGAGACATAGACTATAGAACAATCGATACAGGCTTTGTAGCATTAGGTGCGTAACTAAGGTTGGTTTTTAGTGTTTGTGCAGGAATATTAAAAAGGTGAATAAATTTAATAGTAAGACGATATTAATTATACGAGGGTAATTAATTTAGCCAGTCAATTTTTATGCGACGAAAGTGAAGTTTCCTTTCGACTTATATCCTTACCTAACTAGGTGAAAACGTTTTTTTTAATTATAAAAGAAAAATAACAACGAGTCATTTCTACTCATTTCAATTCTGTACCTGCAATGTAATTTATGAATATGTGAACGCTACTGTAAGCTAATCAATAAATTAATAGTAATACAAGGCGTGGAGACATGATTCCTTGAGAGTAATAATTTCGTTTTGGAAGAGAAGTTTTTCGCCACCAGCGGCATAGGTACTTGACACCTAATAAACTTTCAATACATACGAATTTCATATCATCGCTATTGTATGTATAATTTTCCAATTTCAAACTTCTAAAGTTTTACTTAATTTACTCATAATAAAATTATTGTTTTCTTTGTTTCAGCAACCAATTTAGTTGGAAAATTTACTCAAAGCGTACGCCGTATAGTTCAGGACGTCAAAGATGAGGGCACCTCAAGTAAGTATCGATACCAAAATAAAATCTTTGCGCATCTCTTTTATCAAAGTTTATATAGCATTAGACTATTTTCAATGATCAAAGGGAATATAAAAGATTCAAGCCAAATGGCGCTTTGAAAAAACAAAAAACAATTTGGTTTACCTAACTCCACGGTAAAACCTCAAGGGATTTTATTTCCACTTTATTTATGTAATGTTTTTAAAAAATACTATGCAAATACCCAAAAGAGGCTTTTAAAGTAGCAAATGGAGCTTAATGCGCAAAGCAGGTGACTTCACAGATAAGTAATAAATTTAATATGCCATAGGATAGAAATTGCGCAACTCCCAACATAAACTATAATTAAAACGTCATTAATATTACGTTAATTTAACTGCTAAATGTTGTTTAACTGCTTTTAAAAGTTCAGCCTAATTAATTTAAGAAATATTTAATTAATAAATAAACTATCATAGTAATTCTGTATTCATTGTACCAGGCGGGCAGACGAAAGAAGAGGTCATAGAAACAAATGAACGTCTACGCGCGGTCCGGATACGTCTTGATGAGAACTATGACACAGCGAAAAAGGCTCTCATAACGCTAATGGCGCGGTACAACGAGTCCAAGGCGCAAAGAAACGTCTTCACGAGATACGCACTGCTCAAGGCTATGATTAAGGTATTCTTGCACTGCATGGAGCTCTTAAAACATTGTATCCTTGAATCTAATGATTTGAAATTTTTGTCGGTAACTAAGATAAAAACCACAGCTAAAAATATTTTTTACCCGTCCTATTCTCTATTATAATGACCTTATAAGGAATTGTATCCTTCCGGTCGTGCAGCACTTTAAAATTATAATAGACCTTGATGGTTTAGATAAAAACCGATAACTCATAACTCACGATAATTAAAAATCAGATAAATTGCGGTTACAAAACACATTACCTAGGTTTTTATGCGGTAAAATAAGTACGTCATGTATGAAATAATACACATAAATTGATGTCTTCGACATTTATATTACACTCTTCTAAAAATATATTATATTAATAATAAAATAATAAAAACTTTATTCGTGACAAATTGGTTGTGAAAAAATTCATATATCGCTAGTCCCCACGCTAGGGAGTGGGTAACTAGATAAATGTTATATATATTCCGCTATGTTAAAAATATATTTATATTCTGATACCTGTTCTTACAAGCTCAAACTTCAACTCCATCTTAAACAATTCTTAATTAATAATCCATTTTACATTTTTAAAAGAATGCGGTTTAATACTGTGGGCCAAACAGGCTCACTTTATTTATTTATAACGAACTATTACTTGGGGCTTCAGCAAACACATTTAGGTTTAAAAAACAGTTTATGATTAGTTTATGAGGCCATTAACTTCTTAAAACAATGTGTTTATACAATATTTCATTTAACAAAAACATATACAAGTTTCCAGCCTCCTATTATTTATAAGTACCTTCTGCAGCGTATTCCGACACTGAGCACTGTCATGTAACAATAATTAACTTATCGCTCGTCTTGGTTCCTAAGAACTTATGAACAATGCGCAATTAACGAAGTTCTTGTAGCGGAAGTTAACGACTTCTATCGTAACGAATTTCTTAATAACCCTAAGTGATAGATTAACTCATTGCTAAAGTTACAACTTGACTCGATTTTGGAATAAACTTCTGTCAGCGAGTTCTATTAAAAAATTACAGTTTTACTTATAAAAACGTAATATCTATTGTATAGTAAGCTACAAAAAACTGTTTTAGCCGGCTCAAGACTCCCGAAAAGGGCCTCAGATGCTAGATTCTTTACTAACAAGCCTAGGCATACAACTGACAAGGGTATTTAATTGCACTATTACATCTTGTCTTCGATCAACAAAATTTAACAGCACGTCATACTAGAAGAGGTGATATATCAAGATTAATTATAATTGTGCAGGGAATCGATTTCTATACCCCATTACGCTCCCCACACATATCCACTTACATGGCTAAGAGACCTTTCAAATGAAGGCCATCATTGGAAAACACTGCAATTATTGAGCCAATATATAGAACAAAGGGTAAATTAATCAGCATAAGATGAGCGATTTTTCATGGTATAAGGATAGTATTTTTTGTATACTTCAGTATATACTATACTAGCGACCCGCCCTGGCTTCGCACGGGTGCAATGTTGATACTAAATTCAAAGTGCTATAGGGAGAACCGCGGCCTCCGACGCGCTATTTAGAGGCACGTTCCCGCCGCCCCGGCCGGCCGGTACCGCCACAAACGCTACGTCCCACAATTTTTAAATCTGTAAAATCTTCGAAAATATTCATTTAAATCATATGCTGTAAAGGGCCTTATAGATCTCTATTAAATAAATTATGTATTTAAGGTATTTAATTGGATAAGGATAAATACTGTATTGGTTAAAATCGCTTCGAAAATTAGCCATTATTTGTCATATATAAAAGACAGAAATAAACCATTGCGGAGTTTTCGGTAGACTTTTTCAATGTGTACAATACTTAGTACATTATTTTAATAAATCTCGTAGGGTTCAGCCTGCGTTTGCAATGTAAGCAAAAAAAATGTAATTATTTACGACATTACATTAGAAATCTCAAAAATAACAGTATTTCTCCACTATTTAATGGATGTTATTATACATATAAACCTTCTTCTTCAATCACTCTATCTTTTTAAAAAAAACGCATCAAAATCCGTAGCGTAAATAAATATTTAAGCATACATAGGGATATAGGGACAGAGAAAGCGACTTTGTTTTATACTATGTAGTGATAACATAATACGAGTATGACTAAATTTGACAGAGCCGGCTGTCATGATGTGTTATGCAACAAACCCCTGATAGAATAAAAAAGTAATCAATTTACTCCGCTTTCAAAGAAAAATAAAAGAAAGAAGACAAATAGAATCTTAATTGAATTGAATAAAACACTGTGTGAAATTCGACTAACAATCCTGGATCAACCATTCCTGCAAAGGGCATTGGATACACGATAGGAATCTGTGTTCTAATTAATGAAGTTTATCCACAATTTGTTGGAAAAATTTAAATTGGAAATGGTTTCTAAAAAGGCAACAAAAATGTAAAGTCACGTTTTGTTTAATTAAATGGCAACCGGAGATCCTGTTAGAATCGATTTGCAGCCTCTGCTGAATTTTGAATAGGGCGATCTAATCAGATCTCAATATTGTTTAGGTTGTTAAGACAATCTGACCCAGATCGTTAGAAGAGTTTATTATGAACGAGATACCTATTTTTTTTTTTTTTAAAGACAATTCGCACCCATTGACCTAGTCCCATGCTAAGCTGGTGAAGCTTGTGTTATGGGTACTAGGCAACGGATATACATACATATTATAGATAGATAGGCATATAAATACATATTTAAACACCCAAGACCTAAGCACAACACCAAATGCTCATCACATCGATGTTCGTCTCAGCCGGGGATCGAACCCGGGACCCATGGATTCGCAGTCAGGGGTACTAACCACTAGACCAATGAGTCGTCAAATATTATAATTTATAATGTATTTGAATATATCTCATTAGACGTAAAAATAGAATGTTATCTACCTCTTTGAGCTAGGTATATGCAAACAAACGCAGTTATGAGCATGCAATACAATTTTTCCAACGTTATTTATTTTAGTTGCGATTCTTGTCAAACATTGTTTCTATTAAAACTATGTTTCATGACAAAATGTAAGTACACTAATAAAATAAAAGAAGTTGGAAAAATTTACTATTTCAAGTCCAGTTAGCAAAGGGGCATAGGGTTGACATAGGTCTGTACCTGTTTTATTAATAATTAAATCGGTAGTTCATTTGCAGCACACTATAAATACACTGTGATATACTCGTACTAGCAGTGCACACTGCTTACCCCCTAATAATTTTGTTGCGCTGGGAATCGTGTGCTAAACCACAGTGGTTACATATAACTCATCAGCTATGTTAGGCTTAGGAGATGTATATACTATATATACACACCTTTAAGGTACTTTAGTCGCTATAAGATGACCAGATAAAAGATCCATTTCTATGCCAGTGAACCAAACAAAGGTTCGATCAAGTGAACGTGTAGAAAAATGACTAAAACTGCTCCTGTACTGTAAAAGCGCTGAAAGCATGTTTTTGATGGAACTTTGTAATTCAATACAAAATTTTGTACGGAAAAAATTACAAAACATCATGTTCAATAGGGCTTGCTACACTTTCAAAGTGTTGCTACAATCATTATATCTTATATAAAAAATAGTTCTGCTTTTGATGGAACTTTGAAATCCAATACAAGCTTTTGTACGCAAAAAAATACAAAACATCATGTTCAACAGGGCTTGCTACACTTTCAAAGTGTTGCTACAACCATTATATCCTATATAAAATAGTTCTTTTTATAAAGTGACGGAATGTTGAAGGAGCTTATTTAATTGACACTTTGTCTAAAAACAATATCAAGATTACGTACTTAAATTGGTGGCCTAATCAATACCAAGGAATCACCAGATAACTAGAATTAGAACAGAAACACGCTATGCTATGTCTGGGATCTTAAAATTATGCATCGTCGTCGCCACATACTCCATTACTATATATTTATTTATTTAATTATTAGTAATCTTACAGCTAACATACATATTATAAAACAAAACGCTTAGACAATACAGAAAGCCAAAACAGATTACACAGATAAATAATATATAACAAACAAAAAAAGGTAAGTACATTAATAGACAAAAACATAACAAAACTAAAGAATTCTGAAATTTAACATTTGAAACAACAAATAATACTTAAAATATCAAATTACTGCTTAAACAAAATCAAAGTCTTCCCGCCTCCTCAAATAGGTACTATTTTTTTATTTTCACATCTTCTTTGGTGAGGTGGAAAATATCAATATCCTCATTATTGCTGTCATAGTTAGATAGAACCCGAAACATTGGCGATTTTTTTTTTTAATAATTGGACAATTCACACCAATTGACCTAGTCCCATGCTAAGCTGGTGAAGCTTGTGTTATGGGTACTAGGTAACGGATATAGATAGATATACATATAAATACATGTTTAAACACCCAAGACCTAAGCACAACACATGCTCATCAATGTTTGTCTCAGCCGGGGATCGAACCCGGGACCCATGGATTCGCAGTCAGGGGTACTGACCACTAGACCAATGAGCCGTAATGTTATTTATTATTATTTCAAAATAAAGAAAACGAGACTGACGAAAAAAATTCGAAAATATTTTAATACTGCGTTGTAAAGTTGCATTTCAGTATATAATATCGATAAATAAATGCATATTTACACAATGAGTACCCTCGTAAATTCCTAACAAATACGTACCTTTACGTTAGTACAAATTCAAGGAATTCAATACCATCAAGTATTATCAGCTTAGATTGTATTTGCACGATTTTCGTGATATGAAGTATGAATAATCCCTATTCTACTTAGAAGGTATGACGGTATAAATTTTAATACATCATGGCCGACGCTTTGGGTTGTTAGAATTAAGCAGCAATATTGTGCTAGGATGCTGTAGAAATAAACAAAAATGTTTCAATCCAATTAATAATAATAGAAATTTAAATTTTTAGAAGTAATTAAGTAATCAAAATTAGTGTTTATAATAGTTAAATAATTTAGTATTAATTTATAATGAGCAATTCCAATTTTAAATAATTGAAGTATATTTTGTTTATGTACACACACACAATTTAAAATTCAAAATGTTCAACAAGTGTAGAATTACGGAGTTAATATCGATTAAATAAATGCGTATTAACTATTAAATAATATTTAGGAGTTAAAAAAAGTTTGTTGAGAGCAGTGTTGGCCTAGTGGCTTCAGCGTGGGACTCTGAGGGTTAATTTTTCAAGGCTCAAACTATAGGAAATATTTATAGAAACTGTTAACAATAATACAAAGTATAAAATACAAAATACAAAGTTGAAAAGTCGTTTTCCAAACATTTAACTAAACCAATTTCATCATAATTATACGTAATTTGTAACTTAATGTAACCTTTAACCCGGCAAAACAAAGCTGACACGTCAGTATATTTTTTGTCACTGACAAAATCTTAGTTTTATACACCTTTTTTTTTTTTTTTATGGCTCTGGCACGGTTTTTGCATTAGCCAGCGTCAAGTATAAGATTTTTTATAATTCGTGCTTGCCTTAGAACTTCGACCGTGTCCTCCATGTACGGTTTAGGCACTCGCCCGGTACCGCACAACCCTCCCAAAGGCCGAGAACAAATTTAAATTAAATTAAAACTTTCCCTCGAACCGGGAATCGAACCCGGTATCCCTCACCTAGCTGCCACTTAATAAGACCGCTAGGCCTCTTTTTATACCTTTTCACTTATGTTGATACAACCAGTCTAGGGATGTAATTTTAGACAAGACTAAACTGAAACATAAATTCTCAACAGCCTTATCGATAAAATTAAAAATACTTATAAAGTCGATGAGCAAGTTTTAATTTTCTGCTCCGCAACGCTGGCGTTTATCTTCTTTTTAATTAAAACTTACACCAGTGATAAAAATTGCAAAAGTAGTTTCAACACATAAGTTGTGGTCTCAGATATGAACGTAGTTGGATTTCTTTTATCTTCAAGGTCCGCAGCTAGCTAGGCAATGTATGAGATATTTCATAGTATTGTTCAAGTTACGCTGCAAGATTTGACGATAACTAGTAGAGATATTATTGCCCGGTTCTAAAAAGAAAATTTGCCAAATCCGGCGGAAATAGAAAATTAGTAAAATATTTGTATTAATACTATTTTTATTTCTTCATTCATCAAAACTAATACTTATAATGTTAGCAACATTTTTTTTACATCACACAATACTCATTTATATAAAATCCATGACTAGCTTTAACGCCATGTTGAGAAAACCAATGTATTGTGTAAACACTAGTCAAAACGCATTAATGCAGATGCAATCTTCGCCACGACGAATCCGTGATCACGAACGAATCAATCACAAACGTGCAATCATGTACACGAAGATTGACATTTACACAAACGGCCGAAATTATATTGGCATTATTTAAAGGTATCTTATTTACATAAAAAGATTTTCAAACAAATGATTATCTGAGCCTCGAGTTTGTCGATCAGCGCTTAAGGTTTTACGCCGGAACCCAATCATTTATCCACAATCTTATATTGAAAACAATCTGAGATCAGACCGTGACAGTTGATCGATCTCCGATCTGCATCCCAATAACCAAACCCTACAAAGACAATCCATTTTTGGCGACGGATAAAATGCTCTTTGACGTTCCTTTTTACCGAGTTTACACTGTTTTGATAATTAATATAAACCAAATAAAGTAAATAAAACCGTACAAATAACATTAAAATATACATGTCTATGTTTAAAACATAACAAATAGCTTTTTTAATTATTTAAAAAACTGTTGTAAGTTAAAATCTGTTAAAATAATTAACTTATAAATAAATAATTAATAGGTATCGAACTCCGACGGGAAAAAATAGATTCAAAATGTGACCAATACCTCATGCTTACATTCTCTTGTTTTTTGGGAAATTCAAGCAATTTGTTATGTTTTTTTCCTTATTCTGTTAACATACGTGTTACATATAGGCATTGCACTCTCTTTGCCACGCATAAGCATTACCTGTAACCCTCTGACGCAACACCATTATAAAAGGAAGCGATTCAATTTTCATATTTAATTAAGTTTCAATTATTGTAGTAGTAATTAATTAAAGTTATTTAAATAATTTTGGTATTTTTTTGGGGATGCACCGCTGCCCTTATTTACGATATAAACATTACAAAAAAACATTGGTTAATCTAATACAACAAAAAGTAAATATAAATTGTTTTTGAATTAATTTTGTAGATGACTTGAATTAAGAATTATAAAACTATCCTCCCTTTTTGACCTGTGCAAAATATACAAACTTTTAAATTAAAAGTTGTTGCTTAACATATTCAGCAGTACTTGTCCTGAAAACAATTTAATATTATAGTATAATCGCTTGTTATAGCTTGTGTTCCAATTAGCAATTTGTATGGACGTCTGGGTGTATTAATTGGTTTATTGGCGTTTGAACAACAGAGCCACCGCGGTGGTTGGCGCACACTATACATTGGTCGTTATTATAGGTGTCAAATAGATATTGGAAATTGGTCCTTATCTCTCTCCTGTCACTTCGCATGTATAAAAGCGGGATAGAATGTGTAGACCTTCTCTGAATAGGACTGTTTATTCACATATAATTCAGTCATAATTTACATTTATCTATAGAGCTCATTCCTGTCTTATCATATTGTACTACGCGTGAAGCTAAACGGCATAATGCTTTTATTAAAACAGTATTATTCGACTGAATGAGTTTTCATTGGTTAGTTTACAATTTGCCTTGAGAAGTTTTTAATTTTAAGCAATTTTATTTCTAACTATAAGTCTATCTTTTGTACTTTTTCTTAACTATAAGCCAGATTAATTTATTCTCATTTTTGTTTTTACCTTGTAAAATGTTAATTCAAAATTAAACCTTGTTAATTTTGAATTAAAAGAATTCTAAAACTTAAACTCTATAATATACTCTTATCACTTCCAGTTAACATAATATGTTTTATCAACCCAAACAAACTAGTGGAGCTACAATCCTTTCTTGGGTTAGATTCCTGTATCTATTTTCTTTTGTTTCTATTGATGTTTCACAACCGTACGCACGAATATTAAATTGCGCACATAGAAAAAAAGTCCGTGAAATGTCTTTTATTCTGAACTCACGGTTTTTAGGTATGATTAAGAAACGAGACTTAGGGCAAACTATTACTCCTGTTTATCCAAATCCTATACATTTTTGGTAAAATTACTTATTTCATATATTTTATTTATTTAGCAATGCGTCGAAACGTGACATACCAAATTAAGGAGGAAAAAGATAAATTGTACATCGTACATTCCTTTCATCCAATTTCGTAACACGTTATAAATCAGGACGTTTCAACATTACCTGTGGTATATGAAAGAATTCCTGTTTTTGTGGCTGATCTTTGAATTTCTTGCAGATAATAAATCATAACCACACACAGTTTTATTCAACACTAACTAAAACAAAAATTTTATACAACTACAATTTTATCAACATGTAATATTTGTTCGAGCTTTACTAGACTAAATGGGTGGTTTAACATTCATCCAAAAGCCTACCCTCACTTCTTGTGATGCAATGGCAAATAGGGCATTGTACAGTTCTTAGATAAATTTGTGCCCGTTCGAATGCTTCAACAAACCTTTGCCTGTCATATTAATATTAATTATTATCCTTGACAATTTAGTGCCGTGCACCATCTGAAGAACCCAGAGCATAAGGTGGGAGGTCAAAGTGCGTTAAAGAATTTCAATACTCTTCAGTGCGTTTCAGTTACCGTCACTTGTTCTTTATTCAAATCTGTGATTATATATTTAAACTTATCTTCTATTTATAATACAGTCCAATTTATTATCTAACAATATTTAAATTTAGTAATATTAAAAATTTCAGATCTTTTACAGTAATTTTTTATATTATTTATGCGCCTTATCAAAATAGGAAATAATGCCTTTTTGATGTTATAAAGTTCTTTAAGTAGTTTAGAGAACGCTATAAATTAGCGTAAGTAAGTAAGTAAATCAGTTTAGCGTTGTATTAAAAATATAAGGAACGTGATATCCTAATTATAATTTCATCCTAAACAATATCCTAAAGCATACGGGAAATGGGGTGACGGGGATTGGAAAGGGATAAAAGGGGAGACAGGAAGAGCTGTCTGGTAATAACAATGGATTTACTGTGATTTTCAACTATACTGTTATGTTATACGTGAAACTGACGTATAACATAACATAACATTACAACAGTATAGTACGTATAGTGTATACAGTATAGTGCATATTATACAGTACGTATAACATTTTACAAGAGAAGCTTTTGTGTTTCTGACACACACTGTCGATGTTTGAGTGTGACGATTTCCGGGTTCCTCACGATGTTTCTATATTAGCCAATGCAATAGCGAAAATATAAAAAAACCGTTCTTGCTCAAACAAGATTCGATTCATAATAAATAAATAATCATTGTATAGTCACAAAAATAAATAAATAATCATTGTATAGTCACAAAAATTAAGCAAACTCCGATGTTGAATTAAAATCACGAATTAAAGATTTAGAATAAGAGGAAGAGTGGGAAAATCATTTATTTTATTCCTTTTGTACCTTAGTGGTCTGAAAGCTTCACGTCATAGTTGGTTCGACGCGATAAAATAATCTAACTTGGCTGGCAATACTACGCTTCCAACTTTTATTTCCGATTTTCAACAATGCAAATTCACAACCAGCTACAGAGTAAAGAAACTTTTCAATTTTGTATTGAGTATCCAATATTTACTTTATCGAAACTGATTTTCACGCTGTACCTTTGTTTACTGACACGGGTACTCTTTTATAAGCTACTAGGTATTCCCAGCTTTTACACCTGCGTTAAAAAGACCTTGATGTATTATATGCTTTCTTCAATAAAATTATGGACTACGCAACACGACTCTCGTACCTGAGGTCGTAGGTTCGATCCCCGTGCACCAGTGGATATTCTTTCTATGCGCATTTAACATTTGCTCGAACGGTGAAGGAAAACATCGTGAGGAAATCGACATGTCTTAGACCAAAAAATTGTTCGTGTGGCAGTGGAGGCTGATCACCTACTTGCTTTTTAGATTTAAAAATGATCATGATTCAGAAATCTGAGGCCAAGACCTAAAGAGGTTGTAGCGCCACTGATTTATGTTTTGCAACACTAAGTTGTGTTAAAAAAAAATTAAAAATAATGATAGGTAGTTATTAGAGGTATTGCATTTATCGAACCACTAACTAACAAGTTAAAAGGATACTTAATATTCCTCGTGTAATATAATTTATTACATAATATGATAGGTGATAACTGAGATTTATAAGATATTTCAGTTTTGACAAAATCTTACATTTTAAAACCTCTAGATTTCTGATAAACATTCCACAATTTGGCTTTGAATTTTTAGTACAAATATCGTCTCTACAAAAACGCGATATAGAAACTCTAGACAGAAATCAAACATAAAATCTTCATATATGCGCGAGCTTTACCATTCCTCTGTAGTATTATTCAGGTAGATGCAAAATAAGATTACAAATTCTCATAAGAGATAACAATGTTTATTATGCAAAATTGAGTTTATATTCAAATGCTACGGCCAGCGCGACATTTGCTGTAATTTGCTTACATCAGCTTATAACATTGTTAATTTCTTAGCTCCGTACTTAATGGAATTAATTTAATATTGCTTTATGCAGCCTCGCAGACAAAACCTTGTACTGGATGTAATAAAGATTAGTAGCTCTACTGTAGGTATGTACTAATAGATTATATGCGAACATAAAGTGTGGCCTTTTAAAAAAGGTACTGAAAACGACTCAAAAATACACATAGCTCACAGGTGTTATAGGGCTTAAGACACATATATTAATACTAGCAGCCCCCGCGAACTTTCTTTTCTCCTTAATGTGATTTTACTTAGCCTATCTCTTTAGTACATACCAACATGGAACATTTTGCTTTGCTATCCCAGAGACGAGGTTTTTCGGAATGAAGACCTTTTAGGTTTTTCTGTGATTTGTCTCTATATAAACCTCAGAGTTCAAGTTATAAGTTCTTAACTAACAAATAAAAAATTGGGGTTGATCGTAGAGGGCAGATGAAAATTAAGGGTTGGATGTATTTTTGTATGTTGTATAAAAATAAAAAAATAAATGTTTGGGGTGGACACCCCATATCACTTAGGGGTTTGAAATAGATTAGGTAGTAGAGTAGCTGACTCTCAGACTTACTGAATATAAATAAAAAAAATCGTAAGAATCGGTCAAGCCGTTTCGGTGGAGTATGGGAACGAACATTGTGACACAAGAATTTTATATATATAGAGATTAATACCAATTATCTTCAAAACAGTGACGTTATCTATTAAAGTTCAAGTACAAATGGCGTTGTATAAAAACGATGATAAAAAACGTCACTCTCAGCCCTGACTTGCGTGTTGCCCATACATTGGAATTAATGTTTAACAATGGCATTTTCTGTCTAGACAGAATTACTCGTACGGTGAAGGGAAATATAGCTAAGAAACCGGCATAATTAGACCCAAAAGTAACAAGGTTGATCACCTACTTGCCCATTAAGTTAACACTAGATTATTAAACAGATACAGAAATCTGAGGCCCAGCACTAAAAGGTTGTAGCGTTACTGAGAGTCGCAAATCCCGACCTGTGCAAGAGGGGTCTCCATATGGTGCACAGAATCTTATAGTAGTTAGTAAATCAAATGTACAACAGCATTCCCATAAAATACAAACTTACTTAAAAATTCAACACAACCGTTATACCAATCTACTAATACGGCTCGGTAACTTCGATTCGTAAAGGAAAGCTTAGCTTGAAACTCAATGAATTTTAGGGGTTTTAGAAGGCTAAGTTGCCAGGAAACCCAGACTGCTTTGACTTTGTAATATTATGCATAAATCTCAACAATTTCCTGGATTTTATTAGTTTCTGATATGTGTCTTGTGAATGCGCAGATCATTCTCTTGGTTTATTTCTCTTTCGACTATGTGTTTGTTGTTCCCACGAGAATGTAAGTGCGTGCTCCTATTTCACCATGCCTCCTGCTGATAGAGGACAAGTCTTTGTTTTTTTTTTAATTTATGTTATTATTATTAATTACTTAATATGTAATGTGGAACATGGTGTAATGGTTGCAGCTCCTTAAAAACGTTGTGTAAAAAATCTACGCTTCCGTTCTACGCTTTTGATTTGAGAACTGGCAGTAAATGTAAAATTAGAAGCATTAATAATGAGTCATAAATGTACATTATTTTACCTATATTATTAAATGATTTTTTACTTTACTTTAAAAGGGGTTCTCGTGTTTTTAATACACTTGTTGTAAGTTTCATAAAATACATCCGTTGTCTTTCTGACGCTTTTTATTAATTAGAATGTAAACAATACTAGTTGTTAATGTGTAATTTAAACCTTTTCGTCTTGACTTTATTTATTTTTTAATCAATGACAAAGTGTATTTATCAATAACAATGTATAATATCAAGGCTACCATTATAATTCAAACTTTAGATAAACATTATAATGTGCGTGAATGTCATTATAATAAAAGCATTAAAGTTAAAATGTTATTCATAAGTAGATTTTAATAATCTCTTTAAAACTATGTCTAAAAAGACCTTAACATTTTGTTACCATTACAGAAAATAAGTCATGCATTTTTATTTATTCAACTCCATGTTCGTAGGTAAAAATCAGTCGGAACTTCAGCTGTCTCTTTGATTCTGACAGTCAGCGTTTGGGTTATGAGAGCTAGCATGACTTGGGAATAATACTATATTAAACTGAACAATTAAAGTATGAATATAATACTTTATAATATATATCAAATGTCGTTTTAACACGTTCGCTGCGTTACGAGATCTATCGGATCTCTTGCAGGACTTTTGTATTGTGCGTTGAACATAATCGTGTTTTTTCACTCCTTGCGGGAGGGTCTAACTTGTAAAGTTCTTTAAGGATGAACAGGACAAATATACATATTTGCTTCCTACTTAAAGCTGAATTCAAGGACATTAAAAAATAAATTAGAGATGGATTAGGTCCCTAACGCACAGTTTTGTAATTATTTTAATTCCTTGCGTTAGGAGATATGTCGGTACTCGTGAAATCGTACGCCTCGTAGACGCAAGAGATGGAGGATGGGATTTTTAGTGTTGTCCTAGAATCGACATTCGGGAAGTCGCGGGCACGTTTTGGAAATAACACTCGCGTATATACCAGCGTGTTGATTATTTTTGTATGATAAAAAAGTGTAAAAAACCTATTTTATTGCTGAGGTTTCTAACAAAAAATCAACGCCGGATTATACTGCTGCATCGTCCAGTAAAATATTTGTTTTGGAAAATGTTCAAATTTGCCCCCCATTGACTAATAATGACAGTGATTCTGATTATGAAATATTTAACGATAAACCTTTTTCGTTGGAGCACACGCAGTTAAACAGCACTGACGCTTCTAAAAAAACTAAACGAATTGTTACCATTTGCGCGTAATGTACAAGCAATCAATGTGCTTACCATGTTTTAATGAAAAACACTTTGCATAATTAATAAAACTTTTAGAATCGATAACTGAGATATTATTTTATTCCCATCACTACTTACTACACATATTGAACTATCTTCGGGTGCGGTACGAGATACAATCGATATCTAATTTTTTTTTGGTATTTTTAGTTTATTCAAATGTCGTAACTGCGTGCGAACCTAGCAAAATATAAAGCAATTAGCTATCTTTCACCCACAAAAAATTCAAAATATATGTCATTGTTTTTTGGAAGATATAAATTATTTTCAAAAGTGTATTTTTAGGAGACTGATTAGGTCTCAAACGCACCAGGGGATAGGCTTGTTACGAGATCTTTTAGGTCTCCAACGCACCAGCTGAAAGTTCTTTAAAAATGATGGCGCAGTGAACGTGTTAAACAATTAATTATTCATAAAAGAAAAACGTATGGTCTTAAAGTATTTTCACGAATACAAGTTATATATAGTTTTAGTTATTATATTTGACGGAGACATTGCTCCGATATATATATAATCTGGGAGTGTCTGTTTTAAGTCTATAAATACAACACGTAGTGATATCGATTCCCGGCGATAGCATATAAAAACAGTTCGTATAACTAAGATATTTCCGTTTTTATACAAACTCATAAAAACGCGAGTTTATTTATCATACATTTTTAAGTTTATCTTTTATACATAGTAAAATGTTTTGGTACATCTTAGCATTTGTATCTACTATCTAGCAGTTTAGAATCTAAGAGAATCTACACAATTTTGTATTGAATTAAAAATTGTAGCAACGCTCTCGGGCTTACAATTTCGTTATCCTAGCTCGGTGCACTGTCAGTTCAATGTGAAACGTAATTCCTTTGTTAAATCGGTTTGAACGTGAAATTTTCCAGACAATTTTCAAAAGGGCTGTGAGCTTTTAGAATAGTAAACTAGTCAATTAACTATAATATATACATGTTTAATTCTACAAGAACTATCAGTTTTATTGTGATTGTTTTTTGTTCGTAACCTTTCTTGTATACATTTTTTATGAATGTTTTTCCAAAAGGGCTATTGAGCTTATACAATAGTGAGTCAGTTTACTTCCAAATAACAATTGGGATTGCCCCGATATAAACATGTTTAGTTTTACAAGAATTAACAGTAACATAGTTTGTTTTTATTATGTTTTCCGCGTGTTAACAACCAGATGCTTAACCACTAGGCAAACACTAAATTTTTTTAAACATATACAAAAAATTGGCTAAGATGGTGCAAATGTTTTAATACAAATAAACAAGCTTTGTGATATATAAAGATAGATAATAATATATAATAATAATAATAGCCTTTTATTCCTAAACGTAGGGTTACAAGAGATCCCTAAGTTCGGTGTGCCTTTTGGCATAAGCCTCCTCCAATTCCTTCCAGTGGATCCTGTTTTCTTTTTGTGCATATTTTTTCTAGATAGGTTTTCTTTAGGGTGTTTCGAATTATAATGTTCTGATTTAAATGGAGGGTGTATAAAGATAGATAGATAAATATAAAGATTTAATTGTATACGTTGGAGCTATAACGTTACTATCAGCTGCAAGTTAAAACACGACTTTTTTATGTAATATAGGCAAATCAAATAAACAAAATAACGGCTTTGAACTAATTTGAATTTGTTGTTAATAAATTATAATGAAAATGGCAGCCGATACCAAAGCCATTGCTCCGACTGACTATAAAATCTGTACAAACATTACCTGTCCACATCGTATCCCTAACTTTATTAATACCTACTATCTGACGTGAGACTGATCTGAAGTTAAATTCTTAAATTAAATTATAATGATCCGTGTGCACTTTTTATTATTATTATTATAATTTTTTTCATGTATCCTTTATTAGTTTAGTTTCTTTTTCTTAACAACTATATGAAATACATGTATTTTTGCACTTCCTGCCTACCTTATGTAATTTAATAAATTTTTTCTTTTCTCACAGTGGTTGCCTGGAAGAGATCGCTCGAAAGCGATAAGGCCGCCAGTTGCCTTTCCTTTACATGTAATTATGTTAAATTTTTATATTATATAGCAACAAAGTGTAAATAAATAAATAAAATCTCGGAACTGTTTTGTCAAAGAAAATATTCTAAAACATCTATAGAAAGTTTATTGGAGGAGCGTTCCCTTGGGCATCAAAGCTGTCTAAGAAGCCATTATGACAGAAATATTGTTTATTCCTACAATTACCAAAACAAATGCTCCGTTTCTTGTTAAAAACTTTTGAAATAAATAAAACAGAGCTAAATAGAAATGTTGTATTACAAGTTTTCTCGTTTCCGTTTTTCCGTTATGAAACGAAGAGAAGAAAATCTCATTAAGATTAAGTGAAGTGCGTTTATTTGAGGTAAAATTTCTACCTAACATATCAATTTGTTAGTAAATATATGGGATGATGAGAAATCGTACATGAAGAATTAAGAGATTGGTTATCTCCTGCCATAGAAACCTACAACCAAAGTATAGGCCAACCATACCAAACAACCAAAGGCCAATGCGTTGGCCTTTAATATTCTTTTAAAGACATTTATACAATGTAGAAAAACGTTATAGCAATTGTAAAGCATAGGTGTAAAATGCATATTGTCGAAATTACTCTAATAGATATCTACACTTTCGAAAACTAAGGGTCTGTTTACAGTGTACGGATAAGTTGTCCGTACAACTTAGTCCGTTGAAGTGTCAAGTAGCACAATTTATCTTCCAAATAATTTATGTGGTACATAGCTATTTGGTACTTTATCCATACATTCTGAAACAAACCCTTAGTCTTACAGCGCGTACAGAACTAAAAAAATTCATACAAATTTCTTATACTGACGTAAGTAGCAGATAGATATACAATATATCTTTGATTTAATTATCCTAAATTTACTAGTGTTATGACAGTTTTTTTTTAAATTGGGACAGCGTTGTATGCTGTGGCACTTAATATGTACGGGTGCATCTATAGAGATCTATTAAAAACCTTTTCACGATCTGTCGCGATTTCATCGCCGTTACGTTCATTAGTATGTTATTTTCATCACGGATATTCTGAATTTTTTAAATTATTTAAAAGCATTGCCATCGTCTAACTAATTTGTTCTTAAATTAGGCCATTAGTATAAATTACAGGAAAGCCTTATTTATCTAGGGGTTCACCGGAAACGGAAACAACATTTGCCTAATTAAGTTACTCCAGTTATAAATTAAGTATAATATACATTTAGGCTCACATGTGACTAAGTTGCATGCATTAAAGTTAACATCTATTTTCTCGTATAAAATAAATTTTGGAAGCGAGTCTTTATCGGCTGAAATTGGACGGCTTCCAACACAAACTTATGCAGTTTAAACACGATTGCACTTAGTTCGATGATAGCACTTTGTTCGAATTTAGTTAAATCGAGCGTTTCATTACTATCAACTAACTTTAACTGTTCAAATAATGTTTCCGGTTTATGTTTGTTTGAAACAAATCTAGATGAGCAAATAATAGGGTCTAATAAAGAATACTTTTTTTACTTATGTAACTTTAATGACGTGGTTTATGACTTTTTCTTTGAATAATTGTAATGTAGAGGGAGGGTAAAACTTGCTGAGTTTCTTGCCCGTTCTTCTCAGAACAAGGCCTCCTGGTAATTTTGCGAACCGATGGCGTAGTCTTGCTCTTTCGCGAATTTTGTAAACGTTTTTGACATTTATAAGCATGCCCTAAGACGCATCTAAACTGAACAAACGTATTTTGATTGATTGAATAGAACGAGAATAATTTTGGCATTTCCTTTTTTTTATAGGAGGCAAACGGGCGGGAGGCTCATTTGATGTTAAGTGATACCGCCTCCCATGGACACTCTCAATGCCAGAATATACCCAAAATCTGATAATTGTTTGATCCCGCGACGATATTTATATTTGAAGCAGGCTTGCGGTGCCTCCGTGCTTATTTCTGCTGCGGTATACATTCCGCAATGATAACCATTGTTTTCGCCTATCTATGTTTAATTAAAATAGGGTTTGATACTTGATCGTTGAGGGTTGAAAATATAAGGGTTGTATGTAATAAAAACAAACAATTTTTTTTAGAGTTACCCCTTATCATTAAGGGGTTTGAAAGATAGATAGTAGCCGATTCTCAGACTTACGGAATATGCATAAAAAAATTCATAGGAATCGGGCGAGCCGTTTCGGAGGAGTATGGGAACGAACATTGTGACACGTGAAATAAATTGATTAGAAAAAAATCAATAATTGTTTCGTCTAAATTCCAGGATGTTATTCGTCTGGAAACTCAATACTGGTCCCTTGTGGAGATCCCAAAACAGGAAAAGGCGGAAACTGTTCCAGCATTTGTTCTTCGAGCGTGCGCCATCATGGAGAAGACCCAAAAATCTGGAGAAGGGGTCAAGACTTCTGCTAAATTGGCCGAAGAAGCTGCCGAAAAACGGGATCGCCTAGAAAGACTTAATGGTATTCCATTCTTATATTTTACAAGCTGACCGGGCAAACGTCGTTTTGCCATGCATATCATTTATATTAAAAAATAGGGGTTGATCGTAGAGGGGTGAAAGTTAGGGGTTGTATGTATTTTTTAATGCTGTATCATAAAAAAATAAAAATTAAAAATTTTGTCTAAAAAATAAAAATTTAGGGGTGGACTACCCCTAACATTTAGGGGGATGAAAAATAGATGTTGGCCGATTCTCATAGATACCGGATAAGCACAAAAAATTTCATCAAAATCGGTCAAGCCGTTTCGGAGGAGTATGGCAACGAAAACTGTGACACGAGAATTTTATATATTAGAAATAACCACAAATTTATTTTTCAAAAGTATTGTTATGAAAAACATATTTAGAGTTCAGTTCATATGGGTGATGGTTTTCTTGGGTATTCATCACAGGCCGTATCTTAGGCTCCCGGGCGCATTATTTAAACTGCGTGTGAACTTTGTAGGATAGGGGAAAAGGTATCACATTTCTGTCTTTTGGACGTATTGTTTAAAGAAAAATTAGCAATTACTTTTTGGTGTTCAGCATCCCGAAACAATTATTGTTCCCATAGGTATGGAAACCAGAATCTTCGCATTTTCTCTTAAGCAACAAAGTCTCTGACTTCCAAAAGTACTGAAAATTAGAAACTACAATGACAGTAAATAAAGAAAAAATTGCGATCTTCAAAATTTTTCGTGTTTAATATTTTTTTTAATTCCATTAAAGAACCTATATAATATAAATATACACATTCTTCGAAACTCCATATCAACGCAATTGAATATTATTGAGGTAAAATTAAGCTCTTGGGGAAAATACATTGTTACCTTTCTTATTTAATTACAGTATCCGTGAAATTGGCTTAGCGTAAGTTGGGTCTATTGTTGACTAAGGAAATAGCCAGCCAGCCATGAATTCCCAGTCCCCAATTGTATTAATTAGATTTCAGCAACTAAGTACGAAGTTTGTGTTAATATAAAATATTTTTGGTATTGAAAAGTGTAGTACTACACTGTAACTACAAAGAACCGTACCGTAAAAAGCGTCTTTAGTCTAATATCGAAACATAAATTGTAACAGCGAGATAGTACGATAGTAATGTTTGTATTGCAGACATGACGACGTCGCAAATAGAGACTGAAAATACGCAAATGACTAATGATTTGTATCGACTGCTGAAGAAATATACGGGGTTGAGGAATCTTATTAGAGAACTGAAGGTGAGAGATAAAGTTAAACAAAATTACACGAAAACATCAAATGTTATGTCTTATTATATTATTTTACTTTACGAAACATTTCATAAATATTTATTTAAATACTACTTATGGCAGCCTTATGCTAGTGTATGTGTGTTACAAATAAAACATATTTCGAAGGTACATTATTTTTCGTACAATCTATACCATAAAGAGGAAACGACGTTACAACGAAGTACTGAAAAACTACTGGAGCAATTTTAAGAATTCTCACCTTTAGAATATTATCGATATATTATCCATGAGTAAGATAAGCTATATTTATTTCCAAAATATTTAATAAGATTTTTTTTTAGCCAGAACAGGCTGTTAATAAAATGTAACTCCCTAATTTAATTAATAAGGGTACAGTAGTCACAACAGTATAACAGTAAAAAGCCTAAAACAAGTCGTTTTCAGAAAGACTACGTCAGCTCCAAGGTCTACCCGATGGTACCACGTTACACAATGCTGAAAGACATGATAAAGGACATCATGCACGATCCCGACTATATGGAAGTCTGCCATGAGGTGGACCCTTAGCGTGGCGTGCGCAAATAGATGAGGGCTTCTTTCACTGACCGATCAAGGTCCAGACGCCGCCACTAGATGACAATCCAAGGAGGTTTACTACGAAATGAGTTGCTTATGACGTCATTTTACCAGTTCCGGAATCGTTCCATTAATCATGTAAAACTTCCATGTATAAATATTATATGTGTGTAATATTTTGGTTTGCGATTTCTAAAGCGAAAACTAAATTAAATTTTAAAAAACTTAACTGTATTTAAAGATATTATTTAGAAAAAATTGGATGGCTGATCTTAAAAAATTAATACTTTTTTTATAAAGCAAAATAAAGAAGTTTATTATTAATCGACTTTTTAGAATTTTAAATTAATGGACATTCATTCTTATATTGTATGTTTGAAGAACGTAGCTCGATATGATTTTAAGTATTTGTATTCTTGATGTAAAACACATATTGGCTTTCATATTCACTAGAAACAGTTTGGAACTGAATGCCCTAGAGGCGAAACTCAAGTTTCAATAAAGAAAATATTAGTTCTCAGTGTAGTGCGCGTTCATACAACATTTCCAGATAACAAAATCGAAATATGATTATTGCGAAATTTAATAAATAAATCATATTTTTCCAAAAGAATTGATTTCAATGAAGGTGAATCTAAGAAACTACTGAACCAGGGCCAATTACAACCACAGCACACACACATTACACACTTGAAACGAACCGAATGGGAAAAGGGAAAAAAATTTTAAAGAAAAACGCTTTTTACCGGATTAAAGTTATGTTTATTATTATAAATTTACAACTATTTGACATAATTTTAAATTTATCCGACGTTTCGCGTGCTTTACAGCGTGCGTGGTCACGGTGACTTAGAAACGTCGGATAAATTTAAAATTATGTCAAATAGTTGTAAATTTATAATAATAAACATAACTTTAATCCGGTAAAAAGCGTTTTTCTTTAAATGTGTAAAGGTTATGTTAATCAAAGACAATACTATGAAAAAAAATTTTTTTTCTTTGATTGTTATTTTGTGTGTGTGTGTTTGTTAGTAATAAATGTTATGTCTATGTCTTACAGTTTACGACCGAATTAACGTGTGAATACGCGAGGCACTGTTGAATATATAAATAAGATTTTTTATTGTTTTTCATTCAGTAAATTAGGCTCCATAATAATTTTAAATCGTGTGACCGAACCATTAACGCAGGTAAACCTTCTTACATCTTGCGAACGTCTGGCGAAGTCGAATATTATTTTAGTAGAATTTTATTCGAAATATCGGTATGTGACGGGTACTCGTTTATTTTGCGCTTACTTTAGATTTAGGGTTATTGATGTTCTGTGTTTGTACTCGTCCTTAAGATCTTTCTAATTTTTTTCCATAGGAATAAGTAGTTAGAGAAAATTCTAACTTTTGTGGCAATTTATTTGTAAGAATTTCGTGATATTAATTTAGCTACTAGTTAATGATTTAACTTATCATTTACGTATCTGTTTATTAATGCGCCTTATTATTATTAAATCTGAATCTCGATATAATTCGATAAGCGTCAAGTCAAAACAATTTTGTCTCTGTTTGGTTTCATTTTCATGATTATGTAGAATACCCATTTTGTAAGGCTTGTCATTCTATTCGATACTTTGCAATTGTGTATTGCAATCGTATTGGTCTAAGATCCCGATATACAACGACCTTCACCGAGATGCTTATTTAATGAAACGTTTTTTATATTAAATTTAATATGTCAATAAACATAATCCACATGGGTTGCCTAGCAAATTTCAGTCCAGAGTATTTTAATTAATATTAAAAAAAAATTATTTTTTTAAACATTTCACCGGTATGATTATTAGATAAATTCTATACCAATCGAAAGTATGAAGCCCATAGAATATGCAAACGTTAGGTTGTTTTTAATCAATTAATTATTTATGTGTATATTTTTTATGTTACACTAAAGTATATATACATCTTTAGTAGAAAAGAAAGTTATAGTGATACATATATAATACTACCCTGATTAAAAATATTGATTGAAAAAAATTAAAAAAAAATTACTACATGCAAATTATAAAAAAATATTTTTTTTAAATATTAATTAAACATACTCTGGACTGAAATTTGCTAGGCAACCCATATGGATTATATTTATTGACATCTTAAATTAAATATAAAAAACGTTTCATTAAATAAGCATCTCGGTGAAGGTCGTTGTATATCGGGATCTTATACTATATTAATAACAATTTAAAAGTAGAATTTCTATGTAAACCTTATTGTGTATTAACTGTCTATAGCCTAGCTCTGTCTGTAGTTATTGTATTATCGTCTTGCTATGAAAAATATGTACCGATGTAATATTATTGGCTTCAGAGTTCTACTTATATCTCATTAAGAATAATTTGTCTTTATAGGCATGTAGATTCGGTCTCATAACCATATCTGTTTCCTCACGTATACTTGTACCGTGCAAGTGTTAACTATACACGCTAACTTGACGATTAAGCACGCCTATCCAGCGTGGATAAGAGTGGAGCGTCCACTAACGCCCGAACCCAATAATCAATCCACAATCTCAGATTGAAAAGAATCTGAGATCAGACCGTGACAGTCGATCGAACTCCTATATGCATCCCAATAACCAAACCCTACAAAGACAATCCATTTTTGGCGACGGATAAAATGCTCTTTGTCGTTCCATTTTATCGAGTTTTCACTCATATTTAATAATCAATGAAAAACAAATAAAGTAAATAAAACCGTACAAATAACATTAAACTATACATGTGTAATGTGTATGTTAAAAAACATAACAAACAGTTTTTATAATTATTTAAAAACTGGTGTAAGTTAAAATAATTAAGTAAGTGTTGAAATCGAGCTTCCGTCAACTGTCATTTTTATACAAAGGTCTATCCACAGACACCGATACGACCTCCCATGGATAGCTTGTATCGGTCGATGGCTATTACAATCCGTCAATTGGCTATTGGCACACTTGTTACAACATTTGGATTAAGATTACTATTTCAGACGGTGGATTATGGATTGAGGTCATTGGGTTCGGGCGTAAGTTGTCCTAAGTCTCTAGTAACATCAGATCATGATCCTCTAATTTTTTCTGTACTACATAAAAATCAGTTTATTTTAATTAGTTAAGGGTACAATTTACGAAATTGAAGGATCCATAAGTTAAATACAAAATAAACGTATCACTTAGAACATATCTTATAGCTAACATTGGAAACATTTTTGGTCGAAACATATCCACAAAACATATAAATCAACAAATTTACATAGTTTTTGGTGATTTATAGACAAACGGTATAAAATACGCGCTATAGCTTATAAGGGATTAATATATTATTGTATATTTTGCCAGAAAATCGATTAAAATAATAAAATTATTGAAATATGTAGATATATAAACATGAAAGAAAATGGTGAGGTTAATATAGATATCCATAATTGTACAGGTGTTCAAATTTGCCGAACCAGCTTTAAGCTGCTTGCTGATCTGAACGAATCCATTTTGCTCCTTATTTATAAATGTTGCGTATCTTGTAAGTGTAGTAGACAAATTTACACATCTGCCCAATGTTTGTATAAAATCTTAGTATTGTGCATAACCTGTAAGCTTCTAATATTTAGGGACTGTTTCACAATGTATGGATAAAGTACCAAATTGCTATGCAACACAAATTATTTAGAAAATAAATTGTGCTATTTGACATTCATCGGACTCATAACTTATGATGGACTTTATGTGTAGGATATACACTATTGTTGCGTTTCACGAATGTCAGATAGCGCTATTCGTCACATAAAGTCCATCATAAGTTATGAGCCCGATGAATGTCAAATAGCACAATTATTTATTTTCCAAATAATTTATTACATAGTTAACATTTCTGCCACATATTATATAGTTAACATAGTTAAGAAACAAAACGAAATCTTAAATGGTGAACAGCACTCTGATGGTGGTTCATCCACAAACAATCGAACGCAACGTCTTGCGTCTTTTGTTTCACATTTAGCTTCCTGGGCTTGAGACAAAATCACTTTTCTACACTCGTAACCCAAAACGTATGTCCTTCCCATACAAATTCGAAAAGTGATTTTGTATCAAGCCATTCTTCTCACAATCGTACAATACATATCACCAAGTACAGTGAGTTTCATACAAAATGTTAATGATTTTGTTACGGCTGGTTTTTGTTTAATCTGTTATTACGTTTTTAGATATAAATATATGGCTATTGTAAACACTGCCATTAATTTAAGTGTTTAAATATAATCTCCATATTATATGCAATAATTGATAATAATAGGTATTGTATTAAGCTTTGCGATTTGAGGTTTCCTCATTTATAGTAAAATGGGTAGTGTTGCAATTTTTAAAGTTTATTCAAAATCCTTAAATAGTACAAGGGTTTCTCTTTTAAATATTTTATTTATGCTACGATATGATTAAGAATAGAACATTTAAAACGTTATGAGAAAAGGTTAGTTTTTATAGGTTATAAGGTGATATTCGTGACTGGGTCTGATTTTCAAGGATAATGTCTATATTCTTTTTACCAAATATATTAGTTATTAATATTATAGTTTATTAGTAATCATAATTTTCTTAACTTACATAGTAATAACTAAAAGATAATTAAAATAAATTTAAAAAGTTATCCCTGTGGCAGAGTACCTTTAACGCTGGCAGCATTACCTCGCTGTATTGCGATACTTATTCGCTAAGCGAGGAAAGCCCGAGCTCTGGGGTCACAGGTACTATCCACCAGGCGCCAACTTAAATCTTTGTGAACTTGAACCCGCAAAGTCAGTGCGCAAGAGTCTCTACTCCAAAAGGAAAAAATCGAAGTTGAAGGAAAGACTCTTAAATTTGAGCCGTTTATTATTCAACGTTTAATATTATTATAAAAATATTTAGCCTATTTGATCTTTGATGCAACGATAATTGTTTCATGCACTGTACGATACCAATACTTCCTCATAATAATAATTCTAGTATTTTCGGCTTAAAATCAGCAAACAATGGATGTATATCAGTCGCATAAATCACAATATGACACACGCATCGTGCTTCGAGTTATAAGTATACTTCCTAAAAAAATAGTGTACTATGAATTGCAAATCAACTCCAGAATGTACCTTGTTTTTATTATCTTCTATATAAATTTATTTCCTCATTATTTTGCCACCGATGAACTCTCATAACACCATGTGATAGATGCGTTTCATATTTTTAATATGTGGCTCCGAAACAATTAGCCATAGACGCGGTAGGAACTGAGGTGGAAATGTAAACAGATTCCTGCATTATCTTATCAGTCAAGGTTTCGCGTTCTTAAGACCTCAATTTCGCATTGAAAGCCACATTACTTCCAAACTATTTGTACGGTTTTGGAGACACAAAAGCAGTATATTTTATGTACTCAATATTAGGGAAATAAATTTGGCTACGTACATTCATGAAGTCTCCACGCCAGTCACGGACATCAGCTAACAATGAAAATCTCGGGTCACTTTAAATTATTGTTTACGTATATTTGTATGAAAACAAATTTTACCGTAAATATTGCATAAAGCTATGCGAAAAGCTTCACCAATAAATAACTTAATTATAAAAAACAAATCAGTTTTGTATCACAGCGATTTCACAATTTGTTAGAAACAGTGCAGACTGATTTATTTTTTATAAATAGGGGTAAATCGTATAGATTTAAGGTCAAATGTTAAAGCTAACAAATGTTATATTTGCTAATCATGTAGCTAGTATATGTAGCCTAGTTAAGGCATAACGCAAACATAAAAGTGCGCTTTGTTATATAAAATTATTTCTGCAATCCATTGTTTTATTTTACCATTAAAATCATGAATCGGAGAACTGAATACAAACCCTCCATTGGGTGTTTATTATTCATGTTTACCTTGTCATGAGTACTTCATGAATACCTTCTTATACTATAAGCTATTAGTAATGTATAGCTAAAGGATATATAATTTTCAAGAAACGTCATATATTAATAATTTTACCAGTATGTCTTCGCCATACTGTTAATTGGTACAAAAAAGTATTTAAGATGGTTGCCTAACATATTTTGATTTAAAAATTCATAAAGATACGTAATAATCTAAGGAGTAAATAAAATATATTTCTATATATACAATTTATAATATCTTATTATTTTTGTGAAACACGCTAAACAAATTTTTTGCTTGCTGGTTTTTTAATTATTATTTTTTGCTTGCTCGTAATTTTTTTTTTTAATATAACCGCCGAACGCCGCCCATGGCCACCTGCAATGCTGGGGGCAGCGAGTGTTGCGGACGTTTCAGGGTATGCATCCGCAAACAACAGAAAACAAAAATACCTTTACAGCTGGTTTCCACAAAAAGGTGGTGCGCGGTAGAAAGTTCTTTAAAACGCCTTGTGGCGTGGAACGCCAGGCGTCGAGGTGGAAAGGATAGAATTTTGCATTCTGCCTCGACATCCGATGACGGAATTCAGCCATAGGAGTCAGATAGAAGACTATGTTTGCTTCTGTGATCGATATAGGAACTAAGAATTTATGTATCAAAATAAAAAAAAAAACATTTAATATAATTTATTAAAAAAAAATCACACACGAATAATTTTAGTACCAGGCTCCCACTTATAACAAAAACCACTACGCACCTTTTGGACCAACGAATTAATAACAGATTTCTTACTTAATGATTCTAAAGACGTATAATACACAACATTAGTTGACGGATCACCACTTAAGGATGACATTTTAGTTTGTAATGTGTTCGTTTTGGAGTAATTACTGATTTCAGATGGTTGGTAGGAAGTTTTGGGGTGGGCGTTAATAATTCCAGCGCAGCTGTGGAATTTCGTGAATTTCTCATTGGCACGGTGTTGGACGTCAATATGTACGCTTAATTGACGCCTGAAAGGAAAGTGATCAAAATTAGGAAAACTTATGAACTTCCCTGCGATTCTGTAACTCACTTCACGAACTCACACAGCGGTTTTCGCATCGGCGGTCGCTCTCAAATCAGTCGTGAAGCAGTCATTTTATGATTTGGCATTCTGATAAATATTAAACTACAAGCTCCCACCTTTTCAGAATGCCAAATCATAAAATGACTGCTTCACGACTGATTTGAGAGCGACCGCCGATGCGAAAACCGCTGTGTGAGTTCGTGAAGTGAGTTACAGAATCGCAGGGCTTGTCTTTGACAGCTAAATAGAATATTAACTTCAAAGCAGTATTATCTTTCTGGTCACAGTTTGACAGTTTACAATATTTGAATATAGGTTATGACGTAAGTATGTACGGTGACATATATGACACATTCAGATTATATATTACCCACATGGTTTCTGATATGCAATATAACATGAACGATTACTATTGTTACTACAACGTAAGTTTTGATTCAACTTAAGACGCTATGCGAAATAGCCGCTCTTAAATTCGTGCCTCTAAAATCGTCACAGCACCAAACAATTCCCTACTTTTGTAAAAAATTGTGACTAAATCAGTATTGAAATTAAATATTATAATAATATCCAATATTTTTTAGGCTTTCTATGAGAATTTGGTTGTTAATGCAGTGATTTGGAGATGGTATGTAGAGATGTCCCACATTAACTATAGGTACAAGTTTTTACCTCACTTCAATAACAGTATTAAGTTATCCACACTATAGTACCTACCTATTATCAAACAATTCTCCACAAAGCTGACATCTTATTGGTGGTGTGGAAGTACACTGTGATATTTCAGTGTGATCCGATTCGTTAGCCAACGACGATTTACCAGATTTCTTCTGCAGATTCAATGTTTCTGATTTACTAAGCTCCGAAACTGTAGTTGCCGGTATAGTTTCTAAATTCGATTCAGAGAGTCGATTTTTCTTGATTTCATTTATAAAGTCGTCAGGATTGGTGATTTTGTCGAAGAATGACACGATTTTCTTTAATTTATCCTCGGGTACTTGGACTTCGGGATCGGTTTGAGTCACACTGGCTATCTTTCTGGATTGCCTGAAATTACTTCATATATAGTAGTGTATATAACGTATTTAAAGCGAAAAATAAACAAAGCGGTTGATTGCATCTTCAAACATCTATTCAATTTAATCTTCAATATGGTTATAATATTACTCAGAGAAGCACCATTTACGCGTATCTTGCGCACCCTAAATATTATTTATTGCTCGTGAGACGGGCATATTTAGTTGCACACTGGCTGAATTCACAAGATTCATAAGTTTTTTACTTGTTATGTGTATATTGTTTTTAGTTTAGATTTTGATTGTATTAGTATTAACTTACTGTACAAATAGGAAATAAATATAGAGTGAGCAGTGTTGGCCTAGAGGATTCAGCGTGTGATTCTCATCACTGAGGTCGAAGGTTCGTTCTGCTGCTGTGCAGCTGTGTACTTTCTGTGTGTACATACAACACTCTTACGGCAATAGAAAACATCGTGACGAAACTGGTATGTGTTAGACTCTAAAACAGATACCGAAATCTGAGTCCTAGACCTTAGAAGATTGTAAAGCCACTAGTTTTTTTTTTCTTTTGAAAGTATTATACTTTGTTTTCAATTAAAATCTTATTTTTATATGTCTACTTCACGACATTCTTCTATAATAGTCAAGGCAGTGAATAACACTTACCATCCACTGGATACATCACTAGTATTAATCCTCGATATTCCTAGATGCTCGTTCTCATGCTGCAATTTATCACACTCGCTGGTGAAGCCTTCGTGACAGTAGTGACAGACATATTGACGTTCAGGAAAGTGGCAGAGGTTTAAGTGGTCGTTGTAGTTTATTATTCCTTAAACCACAATTAACAAGACTAGGATTTTTTGTAACAACGTTCAAACTAAATATGGATAGGATAGGTAAGTAGTAGAAAATAGTCATGTGCGATATCCAAATCGCTTCAATATTTCATATAAAAAGCGTAAAATAAAATGTTTTTATACTATTAAATGGGCTGTCGATAGTAAAACGTTCTCAACTTTTTTTCGAATCAAAGTTCAAAATAAAGGAGCTGTTAGTAATAAAACCAATATCTGTAGAAATTTGCTTCATTATTTAAAAATTGCAATACGTAGCATTGGCTGTGGAATTGTCTTCAAAATAGTTCTTATTAACTTACCATAAAACATCATTTTACACCCAGATATAGGACACTGGCGTGGCGTAGACTCCATCAAACAACTTCTCTGAACACTCTGGATATACGACAAAATAACTGGACTTTTCATATCATTCAAAACCATTTCCGACCTTGCCTGCTTCGTTCGTCGTCTTCTAAGCCTTATACCACGCCGGCGTCTTTCATAACATATGATATCATTATCACTAGCATATCCCCTTTTCAATCTATCAGGATTTAAGCCAAAAATTCGCTGCAAAAAGCACTGGAATCGCGTCGGTTTTCGCATTTCCCTGTACGGTACATTGACCACAGATTGCTTTATCTCGCTTTGAACGGAGACATTTTCTTTACAATCCTGGGTGAATCCATCCTTTTTGAACGTGGACGGAACTTCTTTTACGGGCACAGAACAGCCCGAATCGGTATCGCCGTTTGACAGTTCAGCGGTACCAACTATGGCATCAGTTTTCGTACGTTTTGATCGCTTTTTGCGTCTTTTTTCGGGGTATGGTTCCATGTAATTTTCTGGAAGAATTCCGATAACACTAGCGTCGTAGATTTGGAAGAGCTTTTTCAAGCACTTATATTTAGCTTTAAGGACTTCGTGCTTTTTCTTTGGCACCCATTTGACGTCATCTTCTACTTTTTCTTCGACGTACACTTCTTGCTTGTGCATGACCCGATATTTGTCGACGATCGAACACAAGGTTTTCGTAATTACGTATAGGAGTACGGACAGATATACTTCGCAATTTAGATACGGTATCATAACGGGTACGGGAGGCAGTTGTATTTAATTTTACGCGAGATAATATTTATTTTAGAGTGCATAATGATACAACATTTTTTGCTTGCAATTTTCCAAAACTGAAATTTTGACAGAATTTTGTGTCAATTTATTTAGTTTTTAAGATATTTTAGAAGTAGACTTTATGTAAACCCAATTGAGTAAAATAAAAGGGTAATTAAATTATGCTTTATGGTTTAATTCGGTTTATATAGGTACGTCATTGTAATGACCACGTCAAAAAGTCACAACTCAAAGGCACTTCTAGCAGATTTATTAGTGTAAGTTCGGTTTAGTTTTGTAAATACAATTATATTTGAAATATTTTTTTTAAATATTGATATCTAGGTATACGATTTTGTTAGGTTAGCTTATGACGTTATAACTTAAGAAAGGCACATTAAGTACCCCTGAATAGATTAACCGACTTGATATTACAGGTATCCCACTATTTTTACGGTAGAAGAACTGTATTTGAGACTAATTTTTTTTTAAATTAAGATTTTCATGACATTACATTTTATAGAACTATTGAAAAGCGGACCCAATAAACGTTGCCCTGTACAAGCGTATTAAATACAGTTCAAACTATAAAAAAGTTATCTATTTGTAGATTCTTCTAAATTATTCTCGAATACTCTTAAAAATACGTTTCGGAGGAGTTGAATTACAAACACACACACAGAAGATTTATATACATATATAAAGATTCGAATACATTGTAGATGCAAATACAGTATATTTTCTAACTGATAATTATTTATTTCAGAGATAATTAATAAAACGTAAATCAATAAATCTTTTTATTAGTCTTAAAAAAACTTTAATACTAAATCTATTTACATGGCTTCTAATACGATTCGGAATGTGTCTTAAAAATATGAATAAAATTAACTGGCATCATTATCCAAAAGATCCCTCCGGCATGAGTAGAGCTGAAAAAGGCAAATTTTCGCTTCATTATTGGTTAATTTAAACAACCCTTTAGGTCTAAGTTTCGTGTATTTCGTGGTCATTAATAAGGCAAGTAGACTGTCAGCCTTCTGTGCCTGACACACGCCGTGGACTTTTTATGTCTAAGGCGGTTAACATATAATTACCTGCAACGGACGCATTCAAGAAGCAAATACCACAGCCAGCAAAAAACGCACGCAGCGCCAACTGAAAAAATAAATATAATAAATTTCAAATGTGTAAAATAATTAACTTTTCTAACACACATCGTTTAGTTTATGGTAAACTAAACAATGTGTGTTATTGTTAATATTATTTTCGACTTTCCAGTACTTTACACCACATAATGGTAACTTAAATTCACATCGAGATGGTCAATCATGTATACTATATTTCAGCTTGGAAACATTCAAAATTCATCAAAATCCATTCAGTATTTTTAGAAGTCCATGAATTTGTGAAATATGTATTTATATAACTTTTGTAATAATACGATAAATAAAGCATTTTACCGAAGAGAGGGTCTCCCGTTGCTGAGGAGCGATGGCCGCTATTGCTCCGATCATGATTCCAGCTGACGATGGATTGGTGAAACCACATAACGCGTACGTCGCTATTAACTCCGATCGACCCTATAAAATTAAATTAAAATACACCTCAAATAGATAAACTCCTTCATTTTTAAAATTCAGTTAAAAGGGATACTTTTTTAAATTAAAAAGCTTATGGAATATATATTTAGTTCTAATATATAACAATTCTTTTTTGAAGTAATTTTAAAGCAGCAGAGGCAGAGAGAAAGTTCGATTTACATGAAAATGCATTTACTTACAGACAAAAGTCCTTCTCTCTTCATCTCTCCCATCCGTTGATAAGCCACAAATTCATTGACTACAGTCTTCAGTCCGATAAGAGATCCAACCAATTCACACTCTTCCCATGGAACACCTGGTGAAAAAAGTAACGTTCTAAAATATTCATAATAATTTTTATAATAGTATAGTTATACTAGGGGCGCCCGGGATGCAATAATTGCAGTTACTAAGGTTTTAAGTTACTTAATTAAAACTAATAGTAGCGAGAAAAATCTCACCCATCATCCAGCACAGCGGTATGAACACCTTCCCCAAGATCCACTCGAGATTTAAGTCTGGATTGCCCAAAAGACCACCGCAGTATCCCAAAAGGCCATTGACAAATGCCACTACAGCGACAAAAGCCACCAAGTTGGCTATTATGTTCAGAACCAGAGCTATTCCGTTTGTGGCTCCACGAGTGGCTGCTGATAACGCGGATTGGTCTTGTCTGAAAAATATGAACGCGGTTTTTAAGAAATTCTCACGGTGTTTTGGTTCAAAGTCAGTTAAGAACATTTATTTATTTATACTTTATTACCTTAATCAAAAACATACATAACAAAAATTAAAAAAACCAGGTTACAAAAGTTATAAGGCAACGGGCGGACTTATCGCTAACAAGCGATTTCTTCCAGGCAACCCTAATGTGGAACAATGAAAAAGAAACACCTACAGAGGGTAGAGTACAAGAAATGCAAAAATTATTAACAAAAAAAAACTCAAAATAACACGTTACTATAACTAAAATAAAATAAAGGAAAATCTAAAGATAAAATAACAATAATAATAAATATATAATAAGGCATTTATATGACAACGCAGTAAATCATATTCTTATTTCCTTATTTCTATTATCCCACGAGAATGTAAGTGCGTGCTCCTATTTCACCATGCCTCTTGCTGATAGAGGAGAAGTTTTTAATTTATTTTCTAATCATTTATTACTTAAGATGTCACGTGGAACATGGTGTATTGGTTGGAGCTCCTTACAACAGAGGGCTAACGGGCATGGACATCGCCCATGGACACTCTCAATGCCAGAGGGCTCGCGAATGCGTTGCCGGCCTTTTAAGAATTGGTAAATTTTTAACTGTTTTATTTTGTCGAAGAAAAGGAAGAGAGCGATTGAGATCGATTTTATTTTTGAAGAAATAAATTTAAAAAAATTATATATATATTTAGTATTAATTTTCGACACTTAATATTTTAATGACAATGAAATTCATTAAGTTCCTAACATTATAATCCTTTTTCCCTCCCTCTAAGTCTCGGATATCTAAAGTTTTAGATTTGTATAAATATGAACAAGACTTAAAAATTAGTTTGCCAAAGAAGTTTAATTTTTGACGTGTGTGCTTTGTGCGCACGCATTTTTTTTTGTTATGGCTCAGTATGACGTTGCTTTGGAATGGAAGCTCGGTTATCCATATCACAGATACTTATAAGTCTTGTTCATATTTATACTTACCTAGCATGGAAACCAATACCTTCAAAAAAAAAAATTCAAAAATCATTTAATCATATTGGTAACACTTTGTACACTTATGACTTGACAGTAAAGAAATACATATAAATGCTTCTAATTTTACATTTAGTGCCAGTTCTCAAATCAAGGGCGTAGAACGGAAGAGAAGAACTGGCAATAAACTCTCCGCCACTCTTTTTAATCGCCATGTTTTTTTGAAGTTATACTTCTTTAGGCGCGTTATGAAAATTTGATGAGAGTGAAATTTTACGATGCGCGCGCACCTATGACACAAAATTCGGAGTGTGATTATAGCGTGCGCAATCTACAAAAGAAATAGAATATAAGCTAACTTCACGCATATTCTATTTCTTAGCTTAGCAGCTTAACAAGAATTTTGAATATCCATGACAATTGACATCTGACATTGACATTTACCTTTTAAACAAATATAGGAGTTTGAATTATTGTTTAAAATAAAAGATTATCTATGTATCTAGTTATTTTCATTATACAAGTGCGAATTTTATATGTGCGTCTGAATTATAATCAGAAGTGATTTAAATTTAATATCTAAATCAAAACTAATTAATATGATAAAATATTTGTGAAAAAACTGTGCCAACCTTCCTGAGTGCTTCAATACAATTGAGGTTAACTATCCGTAGGTATTATCGAGTATTATTGTTGATTAAAACTGAAACATGAACCATTATTCATTGCTTATGTTTATTGCGTTTGTTACAGCAACGTTTTAGAAATATTCTATATATCAATAATTGAGAACAAAGATTTAAGCACGAATACTAATAAGGAGAAAATGAAGGCTTGGAGCGATATAACAGAGAAGTAAACATTTTAATAAGTACCTGCATCTCAAAAAAATGACCACATTATTTAATCAAAACATGTAATTTTTCAGATTTAATCTAGCAAATATAAGGACAAGAGACAAAAAACAATTGATGAATCAGTGGAAGTGCACTAAATTGAATACAAAAAAAGAGTTGTCATCTTATCGCCGTGAAACATCTAAAACTGGAGGTGGAACAAAGCCACCATCACCTTCTCGAGACACAATGGATATGGCAGAGATGATACCGCAACGGTTTGAAGTAGATTTCAATGAATTTGATTGTGATGGTGTCGAGGTAGGAATGTTAATTATAAATATGATGTATGGTGATGTTCAAGGTTCAACCTTTCAAGCATAGGCATATGCTCACAACAGTACTTTATTCCCCTACAGGTAGTTAGAGATATTGTAATACCTCAAAACATCCATGTTGCACTTGTAGTACCGAAACTCTGTCCAGCCAGAAGTGAGCCCATTCCCACTTATAATGGACAGTGGGTATAATACACCTTAATACCTGAGTGCGAACCACTCACCATGATACTTAAATTAATAGATGTTATTTATATATTTCAGGATATTACAAATAAAATCATTTTGGAAACAATTGATATCCCAAAAGCCAACAATGACAAGGTAATAAATCAGTTTTGACATAACTTGAATACTAAAAAAGCCAAACAAAGGTGTGCACAACAGTGACAACATAACTTAACAATTTCATTATTTTGTAGGATTAAAGAAAGGTTAAAGAAAATCATGTCGAACTGAACAACAAGAATCCCCAAACAACTCCAAAGAAACCTACAAGGAAGACACCGGTATTATATTTAAATTATCTCTATCTCTAAATAGAATAAAAGAAAGTTGCTATCCAGGTCTGTAGCATGTGCTACAAATTATATTATTAACACATTTATATAATTATATTAATATAAATGTGTTAAAAAATTTATAATATGATTTATAAAAAAAATTAAGTTTTGCATGGACAGAGCTTAAATTAATATTCTCTTATTTGTTGCAGAAAGCAAGTAGTAGTTTTAGTTTTGGAGAAGCCTCGTAGATGCACAACCAAGTAATGATTAATTTAAAATTACAAACCGAAATTCTGATGAAGACAGTCACTTAAAAATAAATAGTATAATGAAATAAAAATGTTTTAAAGATAAATAGTGTTTTATTTGTTTAATGTAAGAGAATAATAATAAATATTTATTTAATTAATTTTTCAAATGTAAACTGAACTTTATTGACTTTAATGACTCCTTTTCCAGTCTTTGATTATTTAATTGTAATTAATTATTTGCATGCAATCAAAAACTATTTTTAATAATGCCAAAGAAGTATAACTTCTTACGCGCGTACATAAGTACACGCACCCTTTTTTTTTTACACAACGTTTGTAAGGAGCTGCATCCATTAAACCATGTTCCACATGACATCTTAAGTAATTAATAATAATTCTTAATCTTCTTAATTGTAATCGTACTGTTTGTTTCAAATGTTATATGGGAGATGTTATATAAGCAAGTATAATAATAATAAAGAATTATTATTATTATACTTGCCTAGCTAAATAATCAAAGATACGGATGGAGTAATAAGCCTAGGCCCATTTAGATCAGTAGCGCCACTGAATCATTATTATAGAACAAGGCAATAAGACATTTGCATGTCCTAGAAAATAGGTATTGAACTATATTTATTTAGCGTATTACGCAAGAGCTAAAACTTTAAATTCAGAGCCATACCGTTCCACAGACTGAATATTATCGACCCTGGTGAGGGATCTCCGAGTCTCCGGCATCAGCAGCTTGGAGTAGCAGATGGCAGTAGGAGCCGACATCACGCTGGCTGTCACCAAGTGAGCTGGCTCTGCCCCGAACCCTATGTACGCTGCCAGAATTGTACCTGAAAATTATTGTATAATATTTTTAACATACTAATAGGCGGCTCTTGTTTTCTTTATAACAAAAAAACTGTGGCACTAGAACTCTTGAAAATATTTTTTTTAAGCCATGATCTGAACTCATGACCTCAGGTTTGAGATCGTGGGCCTAGCCATCAACCCTGCTCTCAACTCCTAACTTTATAGACTGTTATTAAAAGTATTTAATTGAAACCTATAATATTACATGGTGTGAAACTCTCTTAAATTTTCGCCTAATTATAGAATACAATTATTATTAATTTATTTATAATACTAATAATAATTGGCATCGGTTTATTTTATCAATTCAATTAATAATTGAACCGAATCCCATCAAAAATTATATCAATAAAGTAGCAATGTTTTTTTACACTTTTATGATTTATAAATTTTTTTTTTTAGTTTTATTTGTATAAGAAGTTCAATTCAAATATAAATAAATAAATAAAATATTTAATATACTTACTAACCGGAAACTGTTGCAAAACCAGATGACATTATGACATGCAATTCTGAAGGCGTGAGAAGAGCCAAATAAGGTTTCACCAGGAGAACTGATTCAGACTGAAAATATTTATATAATTGTGATTTTTTTAATTCATAATTGATTAATTAGGAATTTGGAAGGATTATTAAGAAACGTGGACAACACACGTCTACTATAGACGTTTATATTGTATCGCGTATTTATGGGTAAAATGTAAATGTTTTGGGAAGCTTGCACGGTAGAGTCAGTGCGGATAGAATAATTTCGTGTTTTCGTGGGTCATCGCGGTGCTTTAAATAATAGAGGATTATATTTTTACTCTATATTAACCACTCGCCTACAATAATAGAATATAAGCGAAATAATGAAATGTTAATTGCTATGAATGATGAATGCAATGTAACCGGCGAAGAGAGTGCCTACGTCTGGCTATACTCTCGGGGCGTAACTCCGACGATTTAGGAAATCACCACGCTTATAAAATTAAGAACTGAGTGATCAAAATGCAGCCTCGTACAGTCACAGTGCAGTTACATCATATTAGTTCTCTATTCATCTTGATACTTAATATGTCAAAATAATTCTATTGTAATTATATCAATAATACGCTTAAGTACGCCAGTAAAATATTTAATTCATGTTCAAGGAGTTATACTTATGGAAGAGAAGAACACTATGTGTGTCTGATTAATCGTATTGAGTCCAAACTGGATTCGAATAACAGCGTACACTTTAATCTGACAAAATGTGGGTTTACTTTACATACAATATTCTTTAAATTAAATATGTTATAACATGAGTTCTTTTCAAAGTATACACGGAGACCCATTTTAATGGGTACGTAGCCGGCCTTAGAGGGATGCCCTCTTTTGAAACAATTGAAGGTCGTAAATCCCAGGGAAGACCCCCACCAGGAGTCCATTCAATTCTCTCATGTATTTTTGTATTGGCTTTCTATGTGTTACTCTAAGCTCCATTAATTTAAAGGCCGGCATCGCACTCGCGAGCCCTCTGGATTTGAGTGTCCATGGGCGGCGGTATAACTTATCATCAGGTGAGTTTGCCCCCTGTTCTATAAAAGAAATAACACAGGTGGAAAGAAAACGCTTACAAGCCGATAGGGCCGCCTATTACACTCAACATTTACATTTATATTAATTTAAATTGATTTATAAAGTATTATTTATTATTGTGTTGGTGTAAATAAAAATAATGAAAAGTACCAGTTCCAATTCAAAATATTTATTAACGTTTTGAAATGCAAAATTCCACTTTTTTTATAATTTATTTTCGGAATAATTATAAAAATACTTACCATGCCAAGAAATATATTCCCAACACAGATCACGCTCTCGCAAACAGTTGTATTGGTGGCGCCTCGTAACAAATGGCCAAGCTTCAAACAAAACCACTGCAAGGCTCCCCAGAAGAAGAGCACTTCCACTAACATACTGAAGAAGAATATTACTGGTAAGGTCTGCAAAGAAATATAAAAAAGATTAAAAATGTAAATACAGAAATTCTTCTCTTTTGTATGTATGATGAATTACATCTGATGTTGAAGTCACTGTCAGGAGACTCGCGAATGCGTTACCGACATTTTAACGTATTTTTCATTATTATTCTCTCTTTAACGGTACTGGAAGTTTCGACTTTTTTTTTATTGACGGATTTTTTTACGGAGGCTCATCTGATGTTAAGTGATACCACCGGCCATGGACACTCACATTGCCAGGCTCGCTAGTGCGTTGCCGGCCTTTGTTTCGGCTAAAAGTAGATACTAGGACCAGGGTCATGATTAGAAAATATTTTCGAATTCCGCTTAACGATACTTACACTAAATGCAAAGACTCCTTCAGTTCTCACGAGAAGATCTCCAAAAACGAACGCAGCACCATCCACTCCATATGACAGGAAAGTGGCAACCTATAAAAAAGTTCCATAGACAAAATTACTCTATGGCTAAAGCAATAGCATACTATGAGCAGAATTGGCCTGACGGTTGAGGTAGATCTCACAACCCAAATGTGCGTTCAAACCCCGGCTGTGCATCATTTAATTGTTCTTTTTATTCATTTTTAATTACGGTAAAGGTCGTAAACAATATTTTGTTTTTTATATCCAATTAGTTACTAAATAATATGTATATTATTCTTTTATTTTCTTATTTGGTGATTTCGTCAACATTAATTATTTACTTTTTTACGCATTTTGTTACGAGATGCATTTTCGAGGATTCTTACAAAAAATTAATACTCTTATGTATTATTATTTTTGAGAGCTTACTTTTGCTGACAAGGGGAAGGGGGGATATAAAACGCAGTAAATCTGCTTACGTAATACTTGACCATTCCTGATGATTTGCTTACAATATTTTTCTTTACCGTACGAGCGAGTTTTAATGAGCACATAGAAAGTACATTGGTGCAACCGGGGTTCGAATCCACGACCTCAAGAATGAGAGTCGCACGCTAAATATCAAGCCAACACTGCATATTTAATTTATATATTTTTCCATTTTGAAAGATATATCATTTTAGAAATTGAAATCGATATATTTTATTATAAATACCTTATCCGAAAAACATTGTAACGCCAACCTTCCAGTATTCCATCTTATAAAGATGACACCGAATAGAAATTGTATCATCAACCCCACTGACACCGTGCGATAATTCACCCTCCCCGGATGAGCCGAAAACACAAATCCTGTAATTTATCGAAAGTCAGATCTGTGGAACAGGCTCAAATTTTTAGTTTTTTTTATAGAACAGGGGCAGAAGGCTCACGTGATGTTAAGTGATACTGCCGCCCATGGACAATGCCAGACACAATGCGGTTGCGTTGCCGGCTTTTGAAGAATTACTTAAAGGACCCTACGTCTAATTGAAAGTTTGAATTTTTTTGTTTTATTTGTCTAATTACAAAAAAAATAAACAAAGAATATATAATCAGACCGCAAAAACCAAAATCTATAAAACGGCAGAAATTCAAAACATATTCGATAAAAATACCTATATTTAATAGCAATAAAATTTTACGACCGACCGTGGTCGGTAGGACAAGGTAATGAGTGGAGTCGAACATGACTTTTTTATTTACAACTATTTAACATAATTTTAAATTTATCCGAGTTTTCGGGTGCTTTACAGCGTGCGTGGTCACAGTGACTGAAAACAAAAGGTGTTGGATGTTAAATAGTTGTAAATTTATAATAATACATAACTTTAATCCGGTTAAAAAGTTTTTTCTTTAAATTAAAAAAAAATGTTAAATTGGCTACCTGCTGACCTACACTTTATATAGCGTAAATATATTTGTCAAAAACTACACACAAAAAAGTTCAGAAGTACATAAATTTATTTATAAAAAAAACACAAATAAATAACATTGACTCCACTTATTAGACGCGAGACTATTTGAAATGAGCGCACAATTTAGAATGTTGCGCTCATTTTTTGAGGACGTTTTTTTGACGTTGAGTGTGCATCTTGGGTTTTTTGTATATCAATGTGCGTATATTAAGATTCCTTCAACACTTTACAATATCCCGAAATAGATAGAATAGAAAAAAAATAGCTACATTTGTAGCAAATGCCTTAAATTTAACTTATATAGGAATATGAGGAGTTATTTATACTTATTAATACAACTTACCCACAATTAATAAGAAAGCAATTGCGATCAGCGGAGTAAGTCTGTCAGTGGCGCCTCTAGTGTCGAAATAGAGAAACACTGCTACCGCTGCCAGCACTACTGCTGCAGTGAGCCAGGGAAACCAGCTGAAATATTAAATAAGCCTTTAAGAAAGTGTTATATTTTTGAAGTTATACTTATTTGGCGCGTTTGGGAAAAATGATGAGAGTAAATTTTTACGATGCGCGCGCACACCGTCACAAAAAACCGACACCCTGAAGTTAGCTATAGTCAACATTTAAGTTTTTTTGAAGTAATACTTCTTGGCGCGTTAGAGAAAAATTGGCGAGTAACGTTTTTTCTACAAACGTAGAATAAGGCGAAAGATAAAACTTTTGAAAAGATTTTTATCTTGTTACGCCAAAGAAGTATAACATCTAACGCGTGTACATAAGTACAAACACGTTTTTTTTTCATTTTGCCATACGAAATATATGTCATGTCCCGCGTTCTTTAATTTATCCCAAATACCACTATAATATCATTTAAACCACTACAATTATAATGTTTAAATTAAATACACATGTAATTAGTATTTTCCATGGAAGTAAGAAACAAAAAATAATTGCCAACACGCCATATATTTATTTTATTGACAATTCATTGTATTGTATTGTATTTTTACTGATACAGTATTCGCGAACTTGAGGCCTCGCTAGCGGCTTGTACAAAGGGGGCAAAAAATCACTCCATTTCCAAGCTTAAATATTGTATTTAAAAAGCGTTCGTTAGGTTTTAAAAGATGATTAAATTCAGTCGCTGTCCCAATAATAATAATATATTAGAATAAAGACACACTGTCAAAATAAAAAAGTAAGTAGGTGATCTTTCTTCAGCCTTCTGTGCCTGACACATTTCCCGATTTCCTTATGAATCTGTACGAGCGACTATTAAATGCTATACATAGTCCATTGGTACACAGCTAAGACCTTAGAAATGATAGTCGCACACGCAAGACAACACAACCAAAAGAAGTTACCATTGCCATACTTTTTTAATTATGCATTATTAGTTATCATTATCCGTCACTATCGACATATTTATATGTTCGCAGAGTGAATTCACAGTAGCGATATTGGGTATATTATGTGTTGTACTGTATGTATGTACTTTATTATATTTTATTTAATGTAACTCGACATTGTCGTATTGATATAGTCTGTAAGGATAATGTATGTATTTCTGTAATAAATAAATACTTACACCTTTTTCAGAAGCGGTTCCATTGATGATTCTATCCTTCTCCATATTGTCTCTTCGAACCATTTACCACAGAATCTCTTGACTATTTGAAAATATATTACAAAGAAGTATATTATACTAAGTAATGCTATTAGACTCCCAAACCCGTTACAGAGTTCCAATGGTTGTTTATCTGGAAATAAAAATGCTAATATGTATAATTGTATAAGTAAATGAAATAAAAAACTTGAAATAAATCATTTTTAAGTGATCTCGAGTCACGTAACTCAGTCGTAAATACCAAGGCTGAGCAAATTCATGTTTCTCTACACAATTGTTTTCCTATTTCCTACATCATATTATTCACGAAGTAATGATTTTTTACACGCTTTATATTAGCTTCACCTGTATGTATGTATGTAACCGACTCCTTCGGACTCGATTTTGACCCACTTTAAACGGACAGATTTTATTCTAATTTTACGCACCTGTCAAAGATCAATGACAATGCAATAATCCGAAAAGAGTAAAAAAAAAAATTAACTAAAAAATAAATAATACTAATAAAAACTAAAAAACACGCTTTTAAAGCACATCAAACTAAAAAGTGAAAAATAATTCCTAATTTAGGCTGAAAATGGTAATGAACAAAAAATACTGGTATTATTGTGAAAAAGCGTGGGGCGCTCTGTGCCATATTTTTCGTCTATAGAGCAACCCACGCTTTTTCACAATAATACTAGTATTTTTTGTACAATCTACATTATCTATAAGTAGCGTATACCGAGGAAATAGATACCAAAATCGATAAAATACTCACTAATATTAAGCCAATAATATAAACAGCCAAAGAAGAAGCCGATTACTAAGCCATTGATGAGGAAAATTAAAATGATTTTCATCGCTGAGCTGTTTTTCTTCACGAAATCTTCAGTACTGGTGCTCATCTTTAGCATACTCTGTTCAAACCAGCCATTTGGTTCGTAATCTAAAAGTTCATGGACTACCTGTAAAACATCAAATACGATGGTTAAAACTTTTACAAGTAACCTACTATATATAAATATACATAAAACTTCTTAGATTATTAAAGGCAAGGTAAATAATTATTCCTTGTTCTCGCCATATATTTTTTGACGTAACTACGTCTTATAATTCGATGGAGCCGGCTGCACGCACAAAAAAACATCGCTCTGAGGCGTTCCATTAAAGGCTTGAAGTGCAAGCGAGAGCGCGGAACGAGCGACAAAGAGGCACATCGGCCTCCGCGTTCGGCAGCGTCAGTTCGTTAAAATTGACATAATTGTATTTATGCGTACAAATAAATGTAACTTGATCAATTCAATTGTGATTTCCATTTACCTCCGTCTCTATATCCATACAAAATATCTATCAAACAAATAAAATTTAAATTTTCTTTTGAAAAATGCAACTATTCCATCAGTGTTTTCTTATGACGTTGTCATGTTCAACTATCGTCAGTAAACCTACTTTTTTTTTTCATAGGCTATTACGCTAAAAGTGGCCGGGCCAAATAACATAATTGTAGATCATTAAAAAAAAATTTGTATGGATTCATTAATAAAGCTCTAATAATAATAATATCGCCACTTATTAATCTCAGCTAAACATAACTCCTTTGTCATAAGGAATCAATCAAATTACGCCGTTTTAACAAAATCCGGATGACAATGTCAATTAAAACCACCGCGGAAGCTCCCGCACTAAAATTTATTAGCCCTCAATTATTATTACTATTTGCGGAGCAAAATAGGCTAATAAATAAGACAATTATGTCATACCTGCCCATTTGTGTTTCCATTTTCCTTCTGGATATCTGATAACTCTAGAGAAACTTCACTCTTCTGAAAAATAAATAGGTTTTTTATTAGTTAAATTCGATCAAGTTGGGAGCCTACAATTCTTTGATTGCTTGTAGAGTTTAATCCATATGTATTAGCTACATTTAGTAGTTTAGATAATAGATAATATGAAATTATTGTGAATTTTAATGGCGTGCCGACTCAGTATTATTGACTGTATGCTCCGGAGACACGGTATTTCATTATAAATTACTTATAACATATAATTATGCACAAATACACAAAGGATTACACACACTAGAATCAGGAGTAAACAATCCACGTCTGACGTCATAATAAATATTTTAATATCAAAATCATAAACAAATTAAATTTTACTTTGTTTTACGAGTCCTTATAAACTTTTATCGGTAGTAAAAAACCAATAAAGATTACAAGTTTACGTAACCTTTAAATTTGTACCGACGTTAAATAAAAATCAACGACATTACAATAATTACCAACTTTAGGAAACCAGTAATTAAGTAATTACAGTACTGTTAAAAATTATTAAATACCCAATTATATAATTACGCTTTTGCTTTTAACGATGCTCGATTATATTTAATGAATAATATTTAACAAGTATTATAAGAAAAAAATTGTATAAATCCTTAGAGATTAGATCATTACGAAAGAATCGTCAACGATTCAGGAGTTAGCTAGGTTAGGTTAGTAGGAATTTGAAGGAAAAAAAGAAGAGTGGCAGGCCAAAAAGGTGGACAGGAGACTTGATAGATATAGCGGGAAAAGACTGGCAGACTACTGACAAAGATAGAGACATCAGGAGGGCTTTAACCAAGAGATGTCCAAATGCATAGGCGACTAACATTTACCTAGAAGTAACTAACACTACTAACAACATTTGAAATGGAACTTAAGGATATGGAAAAAAGGCTTTATAATTATTATTTATATTATTTGAGGGGACTTCTCTTAGTAAACAATGATGATTCACTACATTTTACGAATATGTTAATTCCAGTACCTTTTACGGGAACCCGGACAGTATTTATATTTACAATCAGTATTAAATACATATGCTATTACATACAAGCATGCATTCAATTGTAATTAAAACTACATCTATTAAGTCTAAGGACTCTGTATTAAATATATGTCACAGTTGACATATTTAACAAACAATGTAAATGACAATTTGGCTAATCAACTGTTTACTAACTGTTCGTAAAAGAGGTTATACAATTACGCGATCTGTAGCCGTCTAGTTGCTAGTCCAATGAAGGCAAATAAATATTGATAATAGTAATAAAGAATAAGCGTTCCTCTGAGACTCACTTGATCAACAGTGCTGTGACGGTAGAACTGTTTTACTGTGAGAGAAATGCAAGATGGTCCGCTTCGTTAGGATTCGTAATACAAATGACGAAGCAATTATACGTTCATTCAATAAGGAAACATAACAAATATTATTTAAAAACAATTATAATTAGTCTTTGAAATTCTTCACAGATGAGAAATGTTATAAAAGAAATCAATTAAAAAACAGATACTAATAATTGGTACCAACATATGAAAATAAGTTCAAAAGTGATTGGTCAGCGACATATTTCGTCTGTCAAATCTTCTTTGTTGCCATCAAATCGAAAAGTTTGTCTTACATTCACACCAACGTACTAGCTATGATTAGATTAAAAATGCTATTGCCCAACAAATATACGTGATTCCTAATTATTTAGAGGTTTAATACATTTTTAAGCTATCATCCGCTCAGCCTTTATGTATTAAGAATTGTTTGTAATGTTAAGGTTTAAGAATAACTTTATTTCTCATAAGAATTGCATACATAATTCACTTACTGAGAAACAATATTTAAAACTAAGATTAAAAATTAGAAATTAGAGCGCACAGATGTAGATACATATATAAAATAACAAAACAAAACAGCAACAAAAATGTGGGTAGACATAATAAACTTGATCAGTCAACCAAGCAAAACATTGTTAGAATATGTGTGGAGTTTTGTAGGGCCAAGAAAGTCAAAGACACAAATTCTACGTTTCTCACTGATGCTTCTATTAGATGTTACCAATTGACAATAAAAATAATTTCGTTAGAAATCTAACCTTCGAATCGGACCTTTGAGCTCTACAAATACGCGTGCCTTTAAACTATATAAAAATGCACATCATTCGTTCAGTCTAGATATTCCATTATTTTCATATTTGTTTAATATAGCAGTAGTCAAGATAAGCATTGTTTGTACGTGATGTTTTCAGTTGGTTAACACGTATTATGACTCATGAAAACAACTTGCTACTGTAGTTATGGTAATTAAATGCCTTATGAAATTTTTAATACAATTGTAATATTTTGTAACATCAGAGTTGAGAGGACTCGAGAAATTGCATACAAAAACTTCGGGGTCGCTATTAGAAGTTACGGGCGCAAAGACTCAAAAATCTGTGTCTTCTAATTTTGGACTAGTAGACCACACGTCTGTATGTCTCCTCTGAACTCCTTTTAAACGGCTGAACCGATTTGAATGGATTTTTCGTATGCGTTTGGGCGGCGCCCTGGATGGTTTAGATTCACAAATCAGCCCGGCAGATGGCGCTGCAGTCGGTAGTATCTAGGTTATTTATCTATACAGATACCGCCAAACTTCTTAAGAATCAAACAAGGGAGTGAGGTTGTGTCCCGCATGACAAACGTCAACTGATTTACCAATCACGCGATCGACAAGCCGCTCACGCCGCCGGGCACCTCCGCCCGCCGCCCCCCTCCCAGTGATACCTAAAAATCGCTTCTGCGCAAGCAAGGACATTTGTTCAAGATGTTTGCCGGTATCTGTACAACAAATAAACCGCTGGTAATTTCACTTTAGTTTACACTGTATACTTACAACGCTTCTCTTCCGCGTCTCCGGTGGCGATTCCTCCATTTTCCTTTTCTCAAGTTAGTGTCCTAAAATCGGTAAAGATACGGTTTCACTTCGTCTTTCCATCTGAAAAATATAAAAACTAGTGGTTAAAAGCTTTTCAATTAAAATTAAATGTTGAGAATTTGTTCATCACAATCCCAACATTGCATCAGCGCTATGGATATTGAGACAACTATAACTAAATTGATATTGATATATGAGCCGTGTTTTCCTAGTGGCTTTAGCGTGCGACTCTCATCCCTGAGGTCGTAGGTTCTATCCCCAGCTGTGCACTTATGGGCTTTATTTCTATGTACACATTTCACATGCGTTCAAGTATTACGTAACGAATTTTGAAGGGGGGGGGGTCCTTTTATAAAACGTTACGATGCGGGGCGGGGATTGAATAACGCGTTATTGTTAATATTATTTTCGACTTTTCAGTGCTTTCACCACAGAATGGTAACTTTTAACTTTTAGGTATAAAGAGTCACTAGGTGATCACGAAACGTATTACTATACTTGGGTACAGAAAAACGTTACGGCGCGAAACATGGAGGAGGGGGGGTGTCAATAATCTCCAAAAATTGCGTGACGTAATACTTGAACGGCCCCAGACCCAAAAAGTCGACGGAGTGTCAGGCACAGGCTGATCACCTACTTGCCTATTAGATTGACAAATGATCATGAAATAGATAAAGAAATCTGAGATTTTTTTATTTTTTAGACTTCACGTACTTATAAAGTTATCTAAGAAATCTAGTAGGTCTTGCAGATATATATTTTCTTGGCACGTGTCCTTCTAAGCGATAGCCCGATAAAAAATATCAAAATAATCCACCGATACGAAAATCCTTATCGAAACATGTTAATATTTACAAGGCGTGTCGTGGTTTTGTTTCAAATTAACTGTGAAATTGGCTTTATGTGTTATAAATGTAACGTTTAAGGTACATTTAAATGTGTATTCAAAAGTACAAAGTATTGTGATAATCAGCGATGTATGAAACTCGCATTGTTAAATACTATTAATACATATTTCGCTGGCGTTTGTGTGGAAATATGTTGTCAACATGCCTTGCCCCATTCCATTGTAAAATTTTAATGCTAATCTGCGCTAGAGTTATCCATAACGAGTATTAATTTAGTGGAGATTAATACCAAGAAAAATCGTAAAACCGAATAGCATCCTAATAGAAAATTACCGATAGATTTTTGTATCAAAATATGCTCCGATTGTTTATAGCGCAAAAACGTGAGTCCTTTAAATTGTTTAACGAACGTATTATTACGTATAATTAACTAACTTATCCACGTTATGTGCTAGAATTAGAGATGTTATTCAAATGATATTTCGGATATGGATATAGAAATAGAATTATATCGGTTTCGGATAGATTCGATTACGGTTACTAGATTGAAGTAAAATATAAACACAACTAGTATGTAATAATTTAGTTTTATATAAGTATAGGTTTTATCCTCCACAGTTTTATAAACAAAAATGCAATAAATTTAAGAGCTGTAAAAACATTAAGCTTTATACATTGTACATATTAACTTATAACCTATGTTTAACATATTAAATGTTTTCTTTTTAATTGTGAGTAATGAAGCCATTAACAAAAACCTGTCGTAACATGTCGTTTTATTTAGATTTTAGACTCTGCCCTTATATGAAACTATCCGAAAGTTCTGAAACGGTTACGGATATATATTTATTTCGGATATCCGATTGTTTCGGTTACGGTACGGTAATTCCATATTCGAATAGATTCATGAAAATTAAATTTTAATTTGTTAAATAATTCAATATATTTCCATAACTTTTGTGACATTATGGTTGGTCTAAATTTCCTTCAGTCTTAATAAATATAATACCTACGGCCAGTTCTGCGGCCGGGTTTTTAGATTTTGGGAAAATTAGATGGCATTATGGTAAAAGATGACAAGATGAGATGACGAGAGATAGTAGCTTGAAATCGACAAAAAATATTACAGAATGGCAACCACGAGATGGAAAAAGAGAAAGAGGAAGACAGCAAGAGATAGGCAGACGATATAAATAGAATAGGAAGCACAACTTGGACAAGAAGAGCTTACATCAGAAATGAATGGAAGCAGCTGGAAGAGGCCTATGTGTCACAGGACACGCTGATCACCAAAACCGGCACTATAAATAATAATAATAATGGTAAATTAATTGTTGAAATCGATGTAGTAGTTTTCTTTATTCGCAACAAATAGACCAGATACCAATTGATTTATAACATTAGTATATAATATAGATTATAGATTCAAGATCAGCACCCTAATCTGAGCATAGAGATTTTGCTTTTCGGTATAAAATAGCTATTGAAACGCAAAAAAGCTATCAAGCTTGCGGTTGTAGGTACATGATTTTTTTAACTTTCTCTTAGAGCGAGCTTAAACGACATTTAGGTCAAATTTTGACTGCAAATCTTGTTTGCCCTAAGTTCTTGGACAATTATATTATAACATGACACAGTTATACTCTATACCGGAACCACACACGAATAAGAGTGAAGGTAATCAAGTATTATCGTTCCTTCTTGACATAGAATGAAGTTGACCATGAATTTTATCATTAATGGCTAATTGACAGAATGTATGTCTCAAAGTAATCTATAACACTTACAGAGGTGTCTCGTAAGTCGTATGGACACGGAATAGATAGCACCGCAAGTGTCGCAAGTATAAAGCTTCTTTTCATTAGATAATCAAATATAGATCTTGCATATAAGTGCTGTGCATTCAAGTGTTAAATTCCACTAAAATCTTTCCAACTGTATTAATATGTTTTGGTGAAAACTATAACCAATACGATTCGAAGTTTCTTCGGAGCTTTTGGCTTGGTACTTTGAAGTCCATAATGAAAATGAATGACAGATTTCTACTGAAAGTAGTGTATTAATTTAGTGCCATATCTTTCTTGCATTCGCAGCGCGCCTATAGTTCACATAATCTTCATATATTATTAATATAAGATAATTTGGGTACGCAATATCATAGGCATTTCGATTAACGATAGTAGATACTTTAATCTTATACATAATCCATTTATTTATCTCTATATAATAAAAATAAAAACAACGGTTCTCTGTGCATAATACGTCATAAAATAATACTTATTGTTTTTGGTGTAAATCAAAATTTTAATATTTTTTACCATATTTTCACGTACGCAGCCATAGTAGTTTTGAACCGCTGGCATCGCACTAAGTAGATAGTTTATAGTTTTAATCGAGCAATCTAACTTCAAATATAACTCAGATATAATAGCGGACGTGGTACGAATGCATGGATTAATAATTTCTAAATATTTACGAAATGAAAAAGAAACGTTATACAACGCAGGAATTATGTAATAAGAAATCAACATGATAACAAGTTTGATAAAATATAAATTTATTAGAAAATCTAAACTATTGTTACTCAACCAATCATATTAAATATTTAAACTTTCAAAAACTTTCAAAAACAACGTAGTCTTATAACTGTACAAAATTCCAAATTCCTTGAATCGGAATTATACGTGCGTCTTGGTATTTCTTAAGGAAAACTCGGAAATAATATTTTTTTGTAATATGTACTATAGATCTGGCTTCTGCTAAATCACCTACACCACGCAGAAAACCTCTACAAACGCCTATATGCCTGTCTTAACAAACTTCGACTAAAATGAGGTTTTCTTATGTATTTGTTCGCTTTTCACGGAGGAAGAACGAAAATGTTTTTGATTAATACTTTTATGATCTAAGTTCCATATCAATTCTTGTTGAAGGTTAAAATAGATATAACATATTATCAATTGTGAGATAGATGAGATTTCGAAAAGATAAATACACATTCATTATATACATATTTATTTGTATTGAGCCAGATAGGATACAAAAAAGCTAAATATATCTAAAATGTATGTTATTTGTATACTATTTTTATGAGCTGCTTTATTTTATTACCTTCTAATTCAGATATACATTTTTACCGAACGCCCTGTTTATGTACAATACAGGAATCCTATGAAAATCCGTCTATAAAATATAATTAATTAAAATAAAAAACTTACCAGGCTTCAACAACTTTCTTTTAAACAATCCTTTATATACTTTCATTTAGAAAGTCCTCACTAAATATGTAAAATATGGTCACCAGTTAGTGCCTCTTATTACGCACTTACAATTTTCATAAAAATCCAGCAAGAAAAAATATTTAATACTTAATTATAATTTTAAATTCCTGCCGAAACGTAATTTACGGAACACACGACTTCCCTCGACCGTTGTCAAAGTAAACTGCAGGTGTATGAAAATTACATCGTATTATTATTGTCTTAATATTTAGTTAAATCTTTAAGATAGCGTAAATATAGTAATGATAAGACAACTTAGATTAATATTAGAGGTTGTGTTTTTAGATTATAAAATATTTGTTATTGTTAAACTATATTTTGTTTTCCAATAACAAAACTGAAGCGTTTATAACCGACTTCAAAAAATACGGTTAGGTATTAGTTTGACCTAAAATGTGATAGTGTTGGAATATAGTAATTGTATGTTTCTCATATTCCACATATTCATAGTCGAGACTTAGCACCAAACATGACTCCATATCAAATCCAATACGTTTTAACACACAGATCGCTCAAAGTTACAAGATAATATGTAAAATAATATATTAAAAAATCTAAAAAAACCCGAAACATACACGAAAGCACACTAAAATAACCCAACCTCAAGCGCATTCCACAACGCAATGTGCACAAATTATAAAGGCTAGTTAGGAACACCTGCAATGGCTCGTCGCTCAAGAGTCAACACACCTGAACTAAGGTCACGATGAGAGCGTAAACGATACTGTTAATGCGAATAATTTATGGAAAACCACCAGAGTATAAGAGTGTTTACTTTAAATGGTATACAGTTATACAAATAGTAAATAATTTACACAATAATTATGTGAGGGCCAGCAGTGAATACGAAACAAATACCAATATTATTCTAATTACTTTTACACACTAATTACTACTACAATAATTGAGACTTAACTAAATATGACTATTTAATTGGCCAATATGGGGTGCATGACAAATAATCTATATTATAGACTTATTACTAATTGAGAATTTGACCGGTTCGATGTGTGGTATCCGATCAAAGCTGTTGGTATCTGTTGTCGGCTTCCTCTTATAATGGTGTTGTGTCAGAGGGGTACAGGTATTGCTTATGCGGGCCAAAGAGAGTGCAATGAATATGGAACACAATACTTTAATTTAATTGTTTCACTTTTCTTTACTATTGAATACAAAATCTACTAAGTTATCAAAATTTGTTTTTTGAATTCAGTATTTACATAAAAAGGGTACCAATTGATCAGTTGTATAATCTAACTTTCTAAACATATTTGAGATTTGGAGATCATAACTTTGGATCATTACTGTTTATAGTTTCACCTTCACGGTTCACCTATAGAAGCTTATTGAGCTGCGAAGGCACTTAATCATGCGTTAAGAAAATACATTACAGGGAAATGTTTATGAATTAATTTCCAAAGCACATTAATGGTCAAAATGATAAAAATAAAACTTTACTACTTACCATTTGTTCCAGTAGTATAAAGACTGCAGAAGCAAAGCAATAGAAATCTGTCTCGTAATTGTTAAATCAGTACTTTGGGCACTAAAAAGCACCTACCAGCCTATATTATAAACTTAAACTCATAATAGCTTCATTTCCTAAACTATCTATTTCTATTTTACATTTTGTTACTCTGAAATATAGGTATATAAATTAATTGTTATTCTTAATTTTAGTTAAAATTTATATCAAGGCCATTGATGAGGTGATGTATTATATGATATTAAATGAACAAATAGATTCAACTTCATTTATTAGTCTTCTAATAAATATCATATGCTGTAGTGTATTTGAACAGAAACAGTTCTTAATAGATTTTAATCCTCTTTAAATCTACTAAAGTAATTAATGTTTAACACAATTACATATGTCAGTGAGACTCACATTTTAATTATAATATTAATTATGTCATTGGAGCATCCAGAAGCATTTATTTATAAAATCAGTCCGTAAAGTTATTCATGAGCTATTGACTGTGTTCATACCATTATATTTCAGCCAAGATAAATATTGCAATGTATCTTTGTTGCCTATCACATATTTCACCATGTTTGTTGCAATCAGTTGATTCACCACATCAGTTAAAGAAAACCTGGTACAGATACGAGCCGGCCAATTGAAACACCTTGTACTTCTTAGGAGGGAGTGTGCCTTTTTAATGCCATTGCATCGACTCTTGCTTTGACTCAGGTACATAATGGTGAACCCAAGTTTTATCACCAGTAATAATTTGGGCCATAACTTCCACCCTTTGCTCTCCACAGTGGTCCAAAGACTCACGGCAACTTTCTACCCGCTCGAGTTTCTAGCGTTCTCGGGACCCATCTTGCATAGACTTCAGTCATGCCAAGATGTTGATGTAGGATGTTCTAAATGGTTGTTTCTGATACTCCAACTAATGCTGCAAGTCACTCAATTAGCGCCTACCTGGATGAGTAAACTCACCCCTGCTATCCCCCCGCCTTCGTAAACAAGTCGTGGCCAACCATTTTCTATGAGCTTTTCCATAGATTTGGGCGTTTTCTAGTTATATTTTATAATTGCATGTAATATTTTAAAACTTTTTTAAAAATAACAACTAAACGACGATTAAATTTATAATTGATCGGTATTAATCAGTCACAGTTATTGCTCAATCAATATTGAATCGGAATTCCGAATAGAATTCAATTTAAAGTATAGCTGTTTAATAAAAAATAATAATAAAATAGTAAACACAAGATACAAAATACAAGTTCAAGATTAGAAAATGACAAATGTTGGCACTCAACAGTCAACTCTCAGGTGTTAACTCAGTGACAGTTATGACTACAATTTATGACTATTTGACATAATGTCAAACAGTATTTCTTTCTCATGTTTTTTGATATTGTAATGTAAATGATGTGTTTCATATAATTATTATTTTAATTTTCGCATATATGTTTCTCAGAGTTATTTATTTTCAGATTTCTAGTCTTGTACGGTTGGTTTAATGATAACAGCGCCATCTGGTGGATGTTTACAATACAAGGTGTAACTTTCTATAGTATTGAATCACATTTGTTACCTGATGACATCTAGCGTCAACAATTTTGTTAGCAATTTTAATGTTTTCATTTTGCTTTAACGACTATTTTTACTTATCCTTATGTTTATAAAATTTATTAAAAACAGCCTAATGCAGCAATGCCTAAAGAAATACCGACTCTCTGGATGAATGGTTAACGTATCGAATTAATTTCGGGTTCGGGTCCCGGCGAATAATACAGAGCTCATAAGCTTACTGCTTGCTAAGCTATTAAATACTTCATAGTTCATAGGGACTAAATAGTAAATAGTAGGTGCTTGCTTAGAAAAACTATCGATGATACAGACTCCGAAACCCTCACTTGCTGAACAGTTTATTTAGAGATATATTCGTAACAATACTGGAATTGAATGAACTATTATACCAACAGGCATGACCAAGGTGCTAGGCATAAGCGGCTAACGCTAAATGGCACTCCCCTAGTGCTAAGCGCTTAACGCTTTCGGCTTGAATTTTTTCATTCTGCTTCGCGCAGTCGTTGTACGAAGTTGCGTATTGCGTGTCGCTCGCGATGGCGGGATTTCGACAATATGAAAAGTTTTAGACAAACTTTACAAATTCTGCTAATGAAATTAAAGGTGTTCGCAATAATTACAATTATTACTAAAACTGTGTACAATTTATAATATATGTCTTTAAAGTGAAAGCCCACCGGTCAGGATGTCGGTTAATTTAAAGTGGCGGTTACCTGATGTTTTTTGTGAAGTGTGTTGAATGGATGGCGGAATTAAGTTTAATTCACGGCGCGGGAATGGGTGAATAAGTGGATGGATTTGTTACTATATTTCTACCGAAATGCCTTTCGTGGAGCGAGTAGTAGAACCGAAGTTTCTTTCGAGAACTAGTTTACGGGACGAAAACGGGAAACAGAAAGTCACGGATGAGGAACTCCAGGCTGTGACTAACTGTACTCTGAGTAATGCTCTCCGTCAACTCGCGTCCCTCGTGCTTCTGGCCGAGGACATATTCAGTGAGCTGACAGGGCAACTGGAGGCCATTAAAGAGCGATCAAAAGCTGCCCAAGCAAAAATCGTGACAATCAATGAGCTAGTCGAGAAATATGATCCGAAGAAAGTGCCAGTCCGTAAGTATCTGTTTAAATTGCAACTTGTTAGTGTTAAAAGAACTGTTAAGCTAATTGTTTGCTTCGTAAACATTGGTATCGTTACACCGCGTAGTGACCTCAATGCTCATTACCTACGAAGTATAAAAAGTAAGCTAAGTAGATTTAGACATTATGCACTCACTTGTTTAGAATATGTTTTACATAAAGGTGGGAACTGACCAATGTTACGAGGTGTAATGTAACATGTAATGTAATGTTGTACAGCGAGCATTCGTGCAGTCAGTACGTCGTGTTACGTTGTTTTTCCCCGTAACACGACGTACTGACTGCACGAATGCTCGCTGTGTAACATTACATTACATGTTACATTACACCTCGTAACGTTGGTCAGTTCCCACCTTTACACACTTTATAAGGTGACAAACATCGATTAATTTCTAAGGTTAAGATCAGAAAAACGACAACGCAACGTGTTGGACATACGTGAGTCATAATTCGCGCCAAGTCACTAGTAAATTTCACCCTAAGATTTTATTTACGTCGCGTTTTTGAATGAAATGTAGTAGCAGTGTAAATACAAGAGCCGTTGTAGGCTTTCTGTCTTTTTATTTAAGGCTTCCGCGGAGACCGCAACCGTCTAGTCTAGGGTGGATTTGGCAAGCTCAAGGAAAAGTTGGCTTATACTTACGTTGTACGTGTCTATCGATTCGCCTGCTCTACGATAATTTTGTTGTTGAAAGCTGAAAATTGTAAAAAAAAATATTTGTTTTGCACGTAACACTATAAGATTACCTAATAAACACTATAAGACACTATAAGATCCTGGCAAAGCAACTGGTTAGTCAAACTTGGCAAATGATCGCAAGATTAACATACATTTACCTAAATTCTTTCTGTAAATTCTTAGTCAATATGTAGCTGTGTAACTTGGGTCCTAAATACCTATGTACCCTATGATGGTACACGGTTGCGTAAATGCATTTCTTCTGGGCTATCAAGAAAGGTGCATGGTCCTAACACCATGTATGAGATTACGTCGGTCTCAACTCTGCCCTGCGATTCTGTAACTCACTTCACGAACTCACACAGCGGTTTTCGCATCGGCGGTCTCTCTCAAATCAGTCGTGAAGCAGTCATTTTATGATTTGGCATTCTGATAAACAATAAAGTACAAGCTCCCACCTTTTCAGAATGCCAAATCATAAAATGACTGCTTCACGACTGATTTGAGAGAGACCGCCGATGCGAAAACCGCTGTGTGAGTGCGTGAAGTGAGTTACAGAATCGCAGGGCTGATAACATTAGTAAGAGGCCATTAAAACAGCTTATATATTGCCTTCTGTAAGCGAGTGTTACTTGTTACGGCCCACCTCACAGCGGCGGTATTAAATTATACCTACATAAAACTCATCTAATGTTCCTCGGATAAAATGTACGTTACTCATTACTCCTTGAGCGTGCCGCCATACAAAAACGTACCAAGTTGATGCATTACTGAGCGCTATCTAAAAACCTGTTTGGGCGTTCGAACGGCCCGCAATGGGAAAAAATATCCAGATTCCAATGTGGACCATAAAAACGTCTCGACTCGAGATAATTTCAAGAACATCCAATAATGCGGACCCGGCGCGCTGTCTACGTATCTTACACTTAAAAGCTATTAGAAATTCTTATTTTTATAGGCAATCAGACGTACTGATTGAGCTATAATGTTGTGCTGAAATGTTATATATTTCGTGCGAATTCAAGTAACAATCTAAGGTATTCTTTAAAAATGTAATTAACGCATTCCCCTCAGCCACGAAAAACATCTCAATTTATATTTAGATTAAATGGTATATACTCAAGAGTCTTACATACAAGTACGTATACTTTGAGAGGGATTGAGATATAACAGATGGTTCAGTTAAAAGAAATATTCAAGCGACTGTCTTGGGAATGTAAACACCACGATTCATTACGCAACCTTTCACCTAGCCTTAAGGTGCGCTTACACGGGCAACTAAAATTGCTCAATTCCAGTCAATACTCGTCAACTATGACGTCACGACTACATCAAGCAATTCACGGCAACGGCAACAAGCATCAATACTGCGCAATACAATATTGAGCGATATGGCGCAACTTCATCAACTAGGCAATACTGTCCTACACGAGCATTTCAGTATTCGCTCGCTATGGACGACATTGTTCTTGCTGCGGCGGCTTGTACCGTTTTTTTTACTATTAATCAAAAACAAAAAAGAAAGAAAAGGAATAGGCGTATCTGCGTGCGATCGTTTTTGGCAAAGAGGCCGCCATTTTCATTGTGTAAAGAATTAGATGATATATTATTCAAAAACTTTACTAGAATGTCACGAACAGACTTTGAACTATTTTGAATAAAGTAATTAGAAATTATTATTATTTAGACCTCTCGCTCTCCCCGCGGAAGCAAGACGGCAAGCCGCAAAACAAACAAGTGCGAATGAGATATACACAAAAATTGCTAGGAATTTCCAAGTCCATTGGATATTCGTCAATTCGTATCTGCGACATTGAGCGATATGAAATATCTGGAGCAATTACAAGCAATATCGCCGAAATAATTTATTAAAATTTATTGAATTTAATGAAATTGCTCCATTAATTGCTCCAGATCGGTCCATTTGTGTCGCCGAGCAATTATTGCTCTCGTGTAAGCGCACCTTTACAGTTGTGACTTGTTGCTTGTCACATTATGCTGTCCTGTTCATTTACTATTAGCAGGTATTAAATGGCCTGTTATCTTTGTCCAGGTGTGCCTGATATATCACATATAGTCTTCTCAATTACTTGACCCATGACATTCCAAGGTAAAGATGTAGAAAGTTTGCTTTAGTAGAAAGGGATATTAGTATGTGCTGTATTTTATTATCTTTATTAAGAGGCATTTAAAGTCAACTTGTAGACATTAAGTTTATTGACCGATAAAGATATCGTAATTAAAAAAAGAGACGTCGTTTGCGGATTATTATTTTTTCCGATAAGAATTAAGAGGTCATCTTTTAAGTAACAATTTCAGATTATTAGTATTAGTAAATATACTGTTTTGAAAACCGTCTCTCGCGTAAACATAGTGTCAGACAGAATTAATCAAATTTTTATACCATGGCGAAAATGGCGTCTTTTCAAAAAATACCCATGGTTCAATCTTTGGCACCAATGGATTGTCTTTCTATGTGCACATTCGCTCGAACGGTGAAGGAAAACATCGTGAGGAAACCGGCTGGCCTTAGAACCAAAAAGTCGACGGCGTGTGTCAGGCACAGGAGGCTGACCTTGCCTATTAGATTGACAAATGATCATGAAACATATACAGAAATTTGAGGCCCAAACCGGATAAGGTTGTAGCGCCACTGATTCTTTTTACTTCTTTACAACATTCGATAGAATAAAAAAACATGGCTTAAAGTTAGTGATATGTCGGCGTATTACAATTTATTCAAAGATAGAAGATTTATTTGCATTAGGTTTTTACATCAATGACCTGTTATATAGATAGGAAAAAGCCTTATAAGCTACATAAATTATAGAAGCTGACAGGTAAATTAGTCCGACTTGGGAGGCTAGGTGTGAGACCTGACAGCGAAAGTAGTTGTGCCCCAGTTTATGAATATTTCATATTTTAACGACTGTCTAATACTTTAAAGCTTCATAATTCTTCAAAATGTTTATATTTGTGTATGTAAATGTAAATCGATTTGAATTCGTTCGTTTTGGAGTATATATGTAAGGCGAAATGCGATACATTTTTAAATATTTTACTAATTGTAGTATATATAGTGAAGATAAAATGTTATTATTTGGAGACTTATGAAAAAAACCTTTTAAGTCTGGGCCTCAGATTTCTTTATCTGTGTCGTGATTATATTTGTTCCTCCTTCCTCTGACTTTTCGGTCTATTGCGTAGCGGTTTCCTCACGAAGTTTTCCTTCACTGTACGAGCGTGTGTTAAGTGCCCATAGACAAAAAGACTTGCTGCATAGCTGGGCTTGAAGCCCGACATAGCTGTTCTAAAATATATGTTTTTAATATAATAATTTTAAATACAAAGAATCTACGCCAGGTCATAAAATCCCAAAAAAAAAAAAAAAACAACAAAGAATCTACCTTTAGGTGCCTCTATTCTCAGCCAAATATTAAATCAATCATTAGGTCATAACAGAATCTAGTGAACTAAACACGAAAATCTCTTATAGCAATGATAGCAAGAAATTATGTCACTTAGTAATAATCGAATTATCCTATAAATCTCGTCCTTGTGGATGTCGTCTATCATAATTAGGTAATTGGTTAATGTATACGGGCGGGTTACCCTTAAAAGATTTATTTGAATTTGTGTCTGCTGTTGTTGTAAAAGTCATTTATTTATTTATAAGTAATCTTACATCTACACATAAACATATTATTAAAGAAAACACTTAGACATAAACAATAGCAAAACAGATTACATAGAATTAATTATAAATGTTGTTTTCATTTCAAATCTGTCATTGGCATTTTCTTAGTACTGAAACTGAAACGATTTTTTGTTAAAGGTATTTAAATCAATTATATATTGATTAGTAAAATTTAAATGAAATCCTATAATGCAAATGGACTCTTTGATACAATATAGGTAGGTCAATATAGTGTTAATCTCCTTCGGGATTTTTGATGTTAATAAGAACCAGAATCTATCATCTGTTTAGGAGAGTACGAGACACATTAATTTATTGCAAGAGATTCCACATATGAAATACCTAACATCGACATTCATGTTAAATACGTATTTTTTTTAGTACCATTAAACTACTATTCATAGTAATCTCCAGTTGCAAGAACATGAATATATTTTGATTAAAGTGTTTGTGAGTTTTCATAATTAACGTACTAAGCTTTGGTTCATCAAACCCAAAGACCTAGTTCTTTTGACGATTTTACTGCAAATGTGTTCAACCATATATGCAGGAGGAAATGAATTATTTTTTCCTTTTTCGACGACAATTATCTATTCGTAAGATTTGCCTGTGACAATTTAAATAATTTTTTCATTCGTGCCTTATATAACTGTATTAAACGTAAATTTCGACCACCTTTTGTTTTTTTAGTATACATTACCGATGCTTAAATAAATTTTGATTTTTACAAAAGCTCGGCAAACTGGTACATTGTTACTTAAGCAAAACAAAAAACAAGATTTAATGTGACAAGCACTTATAGGCAAACATAACAAGCCCGAAGATGGGAAAAAATAGATCAATTCATAAATTACAAAGTAGTTCATTAGTCTTTCTTATTTAAATACTTACGTCCAACGAGATTTTGATCTTAGTAATTTATTTATTAAAGTATTCAAACATACATACGAGCTAAAAGGCTTTTAGCTCTTAAACAAATATGTATAAAGTTATACATAGATGGGCAGTCTTGCGGATTACCTAGTTGATAGATCGTGAACAATTTTAATATAAACACTTTATTTATAAAGTAATTAATATGCACCAATATCGATGCACGCGAAAATGTCATGTGTTGCTAATTATGCTTATAATAAAAAAGACTATTGGTAGCCACAAGGCGGTGTCGGCTTTCGTCCCCAATAATACCTTTCCTCGGATCGTTTTGCAAGCTATAGAATGTCTCCAGTCGCTGCGTATTAAGCAAGTACTCGTTTGTAATTTGAAACCTGGCTTAAATCTAACGGCTTTAAATTTGCTTAACGTGTTACGCATGGGCGACGCGAAAATGATACCCTGAAACTTTAAAATTGCATGCAGGGGTTGCAAAATGCATACTAGCAAATTTGTCAATGATTTTACCAAAATTTAACTAATAAAAAAACAAAATCAGTGGCTCTACAACCTAGAAAGAAAGTCCATTGGTGCACAGCCGGGGATCGAACCTACGGCCTCAGGTATGAGAGTCGCACGCTGAAGCCACTAGGCCAATACTGCTCAGAAATTAAACTAATACTATTGCCAAATACTCATAAATATAAATCTCAAATAAGTAATGGACTCTCCATAATTTGACACTCGGCCTTTGAAGGAGCAGTATACTGCTTACTCAAAGGCCGAATAGGCACCCACTAAAATGTCCGTGGGCCAAAATGACTGCCCCCTTTAGCCGTCCCGTAGGCACGGTTGCCTCTCGATAATTTGTATTTTTTTTCCGAACGCTAGAAAAATACTCCATAAATTGAAAAAATCAATGTTCTCTCGACAATTTGAAGTTTAATAGTATCTTGCTCGCTATCATTTGAAGTCCGGGCTTCCCTACTCTCTATAATTTGAAGTGTTTATCATGCACATACCTATTAATTGTTTTTGAAATTTCTTTGGACAATGAGACTAGTCGCTAATTAAAAAAAAGAGTACGTCCTTCTATTTGAAATAAAAATTTGTGACTAATTGTATTTAATTGTTAATACATAATAATAATATACAAATCACGAAATAAAACTCTTATTTACTTGAGTCCCCTCCCTCTCGTGGTTATTTAAAATGATTTTGAACTCGAGATAATTTGAGATTTATCTCTGAGTTTCAAATTATCTAGAGTCGACTGTATTTTGTTGTGTGAAAATGTTTAATGATCGCAGCAAACCTGTACATTTACGAATGCGGCCTTTACGTATTAAATCGCAACATTCATAAGACTATACTCGTAATTGTGTGTAAAATATACTTTAAAAGACACCACTTGTTATTTATTGCCGTCCTCGAAGAGCATTAAACAAAAAGCGTACTTGAAGAGTTACCCCTGTCTCAACTGTGGGAACGACAGGGCGTTTGTATTTTTTTTAATTCTCCGAAAGAAACCCTTCAGGTAGCCGACCCTGGCCGAGTGGGCTTTTGCAAAACTGTGGCTTCATATTAATGACATGCTTATTACGAAAGTTGCTAGCTTTTTGCTTTTAATGGATATCAATGGGCGTACGTATTACGAAAACATATTAGTTTATATGAATGAATTTATTTTTAGCTTATTGTGCTCCCATTATCAAAACAACTATAATTCTAAATTATGCTTGCAATATGACTTTATTTGCAGTAAAGACCTGTCGTACATCGATAATAATTAATTTATTTCGATAAAAATGATCGCTTCAAAAGGCTTAACAAAAGACGAACAAACGGTAATTGTACTAAATTAGCTCGGTGCGTAATTTTAGCACTTATCGAGCAGACTAATTGCTCATTTCACATCAATGCATGATTTATTGTTATTATAGTATCTTTAATACAATAATGGCACAATTATATTTAAATTTATGACTGTCGGGACTCTTTAAACAATTTCCATTACGTAATTTGCATGGGTAAATTTTAGATTTATAATTATGCATTTAGTGTTAACATCTATGTATATTTCGCCTTCAATTCTTATTCGTACAGCCCGGTGTTATTGGGTTCGATTCTGGGGGGAAAAAAGTTTCGCTATTCGATTTCCAAAAGCAAATATTGATCACCTTAAATAGCATTCAATAACCTAATAAATAATAACTATTTGTGCTCCCAGAACCATTGATATATACATATATAAATATACAAAATGAAAATTACGAAATCTTTATACAGGGAATAAGGAATGCATATCTCATACCTTATCTAAATGCGAAATTTTATAATATCAATTACATTATACCCAGTTAGGTTTTATGATTACAATGACTATTTAGAAACAAAACAATAAGTCTTACAAGGTTTGACACAGCTATAATACAAATTTTCTCACGAGTATCATAATGTATACGCGTCACTATTCATCGGCGGTTTGCTTAAAAATTATTACGAAAGGAATCCTCTACTCACTCGTAAACGAAACATACAGACAAGAGACTATAATATAAACCGGTTTAAAATATCTATTTCCATAATTGAAAACACAAATACAAAGGCTGAATGTCTTGACACATCTTATGTATGAATTATAAACACGGTACAAAATATTGTCGCCTGATCTGACAAATAAGCAGACATTGCGTAGGTCTGCATTCTGACTTAAATCCGCATTTAATTAACCATAGCCCGTGTACATGGTTAAGCCTCTACATTAGAACCACATCCAACAACTTCATTTGTATACAAAAGCTAGTTGCAGTTTTGTACTTAATCAGAACTCAAGAACAATAGGTTTATTTTAATTTGGAGTAGTCTATGCGGTGACAATGACCTTTGGAAGCCCACGCTAATTATACCCACACGTCTTCGGAGACGACTGCCAGACTTGTTCCTGGTGTAGATCAACATACCGAAGCCATTCTTATAAGACGTTTATGTGTTTGGAGAATTTGTTTTATGTATTTATGAAATGTTTAACGGTTATGCACACGTCGTGTAATAGATTTAACAGTAGTTTATGGTTAAATATGTTTTTAATTACTCATAAAATTAAATAATTGTAAAAAAAAATAAGTATATTAGTCGAACCAATTCGACTTAGGGTTCTTAAAGAAAATAGCGTACCAATTCTTAAAAGGCCGGCAACTCACCCGCGAGCACTCTGGCATTGAGAGTGTCCATGGGCGGCGGTATCACTTAATATCAGGTGAGCCTCCTGCTCATTTGCCCCTGTTCTATAAAAAAAAACAGCGATAAAGCTCCATACCTTTGTGCTTTTTATGAAATCATTGCTAACTAAATTCTATAAATTTTAACTTACAAATAAACTTTAACATTTCCTAAATATATTATCTATTTAGGAGAATGGCTAAGCTTTTGTGCTTAAGATTTATAACTTATTTCGTAAAGCCTCATTGTTCAGTCAGTAAAAGTAATATAATTATCGATTAAATGAATTTCACCGTGGATTAAATGTGTAATTCAATAACTCTTCCAATCAAACTTTGCTACGCTCTTAGCAACTAACTAGATTATGAATTTTTCGTATGAGTTCATTATGCGTATAATATAACGAATGACTAACTTAGACGAAGCCACAAAAAGTGAGGGTGTTTGGCAGCTGATCGGAAGTCCCTTCCTTTGTTCCACTTATAACCACACCGTCAGAGGAAGTGGGGTGATCACCTACATTAATCAATAGTCAATAATATACAAAATCTCATTTGCATTTATCTTCGTGGCATGTTTTATGATCAGGAATCCGCCATTGTTCTTTATAAAATTCGTACTTTTTATTCAAACGGAAAGGCGGTTATTCAATGTATTTGGGGACAATGCGCAACGGCGCACGCGCAGCGTGTGATTGTTCAAGATACGGAGTTATTCAAAAGTTTGCTTTTGTTATTGAATTTTGAAAAATTTGCTTTTATGTAGGTTCTGGAACACCTCGCTTTGTGTCGTATAGAACACTTCCTGCCCATCCTCTAATGTTTCCGCCGTATACGTGATAATAAAGATTGACTTTCTCTACCTATGTGTATGTATCGAGGAATACCAATTCCTGATATACAATAATACAAAACTTGTAAATGATACTATTACTGAAATACTGTAGATATTATAGTAGTCTAGATTTATTTTTCTTTCAGTGGTAGACGGTACGATTTGTTGGTAAAGTATTGGCCTTTGAACGTTTATCAATGTGATAACTTTACGTATAATACCAAGAGTTTTTTAAGCCGTCTTTTTCTCTCGGCATACACCCTCTGTCTTCTTTGCCGATGGAAAGTCTACCGATTCAAATTTAATGACGTGGAATAAGTGATACCTGTATCTTACATTCCATAATAAAAATATTATTTTCTAAATAATAAATAAACGAATTGTAGAAAAATCCTCTTTAAACAATAAAAGCGATATATAAAATATATCAAGCTCCCAAATCGAAAGACGTCATAACAAAGAGCATAGAATAATAGTAATCATTATTGTAATAAATAGGCCGTAGAAAGATGACATTGGACATGGGAATGAAGTTGAAACAGAGCCGACAGCAGGAAATTAATCACAGACATTGAAAGATTAACCACACTTTATAGATAACGTTGCTCTCAAGATATCAGACTTTCTATTGAAGTCATATTTTTAGAATTCTTTTGATATACAATTCTTTATTATTAATTTTCTTTATTTGGTACAAAGATTCTATATCAGTACTATTCGTATAGGTTTATTTCAAAGTAGCTAGGTCTGAATTTCCTGGGAAAAACATTCATATTGTGTACAACCAAAATGTTTCTGTATTATATAAGCACATCGTTGGTTATCTTTACCTGCTTAGTGACGCGTTAAAAATTATCTCTTGAATATTATATATAACTAGTTACGGTAACTAGAAAATACTAAAGTTAAATGTAACCCAATCTCAAGACCATATAAAGCTATATTGATTAATTATTCAAGCTTTTTACCTCGAGGAAAGCTTTAACCAATGCATCAAGGTAGAATAAAACCCGACCAATATTGCAGGATTCGGACACATCTTTATATATATAATTCTTCTGTGAGTGTGTATGTCACTGAACTTCTCTCAAACGACTGGACCGATTTTGATGAAATTTTTTGTGTGTGTTCAAGGGGATCTGGGAATGGTTTAGATTCACAAATCAGCCCGCCAGATGGCGCTGCAGTCGGTACTTTCATACTTTGCTTTACTAATTGCTTGAAATATCATGCAGGACAACATCTGTCGGGTCCACTAGTATATTATATAAATGTTAAATATTATAATAAAATAATCCAGAATCCAAGTAGGTACTCTGTTGCCAAATAAGTTAATTTATATTTAACGTGTTTTTTTTCTCTGTTGTAATGTTTTCGTTTCGTTTTCTAGTATTTATATTTTTTTTTTAACACTAGTCTATAAAGAAAGAAGAAATTGAAATTCGTATTGTGGTGTAGCCCTTCAGGCACCAAGGTTCTTTAGTGCGTGTTTGGAGTTAGTACTTTGAGTTTATATATACCTATTGGTAATATACTAGCTGACCCGGCAAACGTCGTTTTGCCATGTATATCATTTATAATAAAAAATAGGGGTGAAAATGAGGGGGTTTAATGTATTTTTTAATGCTGTATCATAAAAAAATAAAGAATAATTTTTTTATCTAAAATTAAAAAAAATAATAACTAGGAGTGGACTAACCTTAACCTTTAGGGGGATGAAAAATAGATGTTGTCCGATTCTCAGACATACCCAATATGCACACAAAATTTCATGAGAATCGGTCAAGCCGTTTCGGAGGAGTTTAACTACAAACACCACGACACGAGAATTTTATATATTAGAAGATTAAGCGATAATAAATAATGTTTCATTCGAAAACCTCTCCATACCTATATACAAAACCCATCGCTATCATACATCAATTACATAGAACTCTTACCTTACAAAATTACAAATATTTAAAGTATCTAATTATTGTTCAACGAAGCAACACAATACGTCTTTAATATTTGCAACTGAAGGTTAAAATCGTTTGAAACGTTCCCACGTTTTTCTTATTCGATCAATTGAATTTTTTGTATTGTAATTAGAATCATGCGGATCATCTATGTAAATTGTATTATGAAATTATGTAGCGTGACTTGCTACATAATTATATATGATATCCTTGACCTTGGTTCACCTTGCATTACATATATAGCTATCAATTCTCAAGTATTATTTAGCTTATGTATGAAATGGTAGAGCATACCCTAGAACTATAACCGGTAAAATTACGTAAATTATAATCCTACAAAAAAGTTTGTACTAACGTTACGTCTAGAATCTCTGACTGATATAATCTATGCAGTATTTTCGTTATCCAAACCATATCTAATATAACATGAATTTTGTATTCATATGGCGTGTCGTTTCGTGATAATATTCTGTGTTTGTCACGAGACTAGTACGGCGAATATGTGCCTTTATGGGTTTTAAAAGCTGAAAATTGTTATTGTTCTAGATAGCGTATTGCTAATGTGACAATTAACACATAAGCTACAGCATGTTTTTTTAATATAACGGGGTAAACGAGCAAGAAGTTTGCCAGAAGGCTCGCAAGTGCGTTGCCGGTTCACAAGTGTTTTTACTGATATATATTTAGAGTTATTATCTAAAGATTTACATATCAATATTACCTTGTTTGGAATTCTGATCATACAATAAAACATAGGCAAGCTGCAGTATTGTTTTCGAATACTTTACTACGCCGGCACAGCGACCCAAAGTGAGCCTTGTTCTCCGAGAATAGAAAACGTCACCATTGCCGATTGCACGCGCAAAATTGTACTCGAATACTTTATTATAATCTCTCAATTAAACACATAATTTTAAACATATCTACGAAATAATCCAATCCTAAAATTAAGTGTAACATCTGTTTCATAACAATAACATACATTACCGAGTGGTAAGTACCTACTTAATAAATTCTAATTATGAACACCTTGTTGTTTTAACCTTAAAGTACTCCTTAAGGGATGAAATAACCGGCAATTTATAAACCCGTTAGTGTAAGATGGGTATTTATAAACGACTAAGCATTTACAGGCGAGTTTTCTACATTGCCCACCTGCCTTTTCGCGGTTCAATTATTTAACTCGAATCGAACTCCACCCCAATATTCCGCGAAGGTTTTTTAAATGCGCATTAAATAATCGTGAAATGAATTTATAAGATTGCTACTGAATTTAATAACAGATGAATTTTAAAAGGCAATTTGTAATGAAACCGCGCTGGACTTCTTTCAATAAAAGTTCCTTTGAAAGTCAAAGTACTTATACTGTACTCCTGTGTATTAAGCTCAAACTCATTATTCTATAGTTAATAGTTGGTTTAGACTGCATTGTACTGTTGTCACCGTACCCAAGCCCATACAATGATTTATTCGCGGCTGTGGTCAGCTACGCCGGTGAACGACCCTGTCACTGCGCACTCACTCGTTTCTGGTTTCGGCAGACGATTTTAAATGCGCTCGCATATTATATTGCCCATAAATGGACATAACTGCATTCATTCACAAAGACCGCCATCGATTCGACTTATTTTCAAATTTCGAATATTTTGCGTTAATTCATAGAAATATCGATGTTGTGACGCGCTTTAAAAAAGTGAGTTATTACCGTTAATCCGTAAGGGAACAGCTGCGCCCTTTGAGCCAACAATCACTGCAGCTTTAGACCAAATTATTAAAAAACATAAAACGAGTCTCACATTAGGGTGAGTCTATGGTTCGTGTTTTAAAACTCTGCCTTGCGTGATAGTTTATCCGTGCTATCTTTATCGAATTGTGACATAAATTCAGGTGAATACAGATTTTTTATTATAAAATGTATCAAGTCTTAAAAGTCAAAGTCAAAAATCATTTATTCATATAGGTAACACAATGTATACTTATGAACGTCAAAAAAGAAATATACATTAAATGCTTCAAATTTTACTGCTGCCAGTTCTCAAATCAATTGCGTAGAACGGAAGAGAAGAACTTGCAATTAACTCTCCGCCAGTTTTAATCGCCAAGTTTTTTGTTTTACACAACGTTTGTAAGAAGCTGCAACCATTACAACATGTTCCGCATGACATCTTAAGTAATAAATAATAATAAAATAAATTAAAAATAAATATTTAAGCTTAGGGTTAATTGAAGTGTTAACTCATAACCGGTAAAGTGCTCGGGTTCTCATCAGGTTTTTTCGTGATTTGATCTTAATCTTATGGAGAATGAGCATTGCGGTCACGACGCGCCATCTTGTAAAAAAGGCAGAAACACTGATGACAATTTACGTATTATGCAATTCGTCGGAATGCGCAGCTGTGCAGAAAGTTCAAGAATTTAAATTATAACGTATTTAACCCTTAGAGGTGTGACCGTTAAAGGTGAAGGCAGGTTATTGCGTCCCCTGACAATGTCCCCGCCATTCTGAGCTACCGTTACCCACCTGCCCGCGCCCAATGAACTGAACGCGACGGACATATGCTCACCAGACGCGTGCTTCATAAAACTAATCTATCTATATCTCTATCAGTTGATACGTATTATGTTTAGGTCCATATAATGTTTAAAGAACTTTATTTCTCAATACAAAAAAGAATGTATTTTATTTACATGAGAAACTTAATATGTATACTATACTCGTATGCGAACGAGATACACGTTGCCATCAACCGTCCCAATTTTAGTCTACTGGGCTCATTCTGATATGTATCTTTAATGCCCTTTTATAACTAAGTTAATCCAAACACTTGTACATTCTTTTACATTATTATTATGCTTATTTGAGGAGAGAGCAGTGTTGGCCTATTGACTTCAGCGTGCGACTCTCTTTCCTGAGGTCGCAAGTTCGATCCCCGGCTGTGCACCAATGGACTTTCTGTCTATATGAGCATTTAATATTCATTCGAACGGAAAAGGAAAACATCGTAAAGAAACCAGCTGGCCTTAGACCTACGACTGTCAGGCACAAGACTCTTTGATCACTTGCCTATTAGATTGACAAATGATGATCATGAAATAGGTATAAAAATTTGTCGCACATACCTAAAAAGTTTGTAAGCGCTACTTTTATTGTTTTTGAGGTCAATGTCCTACTGATTAGATTTAACAGGAGAGAAAAGTTTTTCTTCGTTTAATTCAGTTTCTATTTAAATGAAGTAATTTTTACATTCTCTAGGGATGTTTAAGAAAAATATTCGTCGACTAGAAATACTGACGCCAAAAGAACTTCCTTCTTGCTCCTAAAGTGATCGATTACGTCAAATTAATTCTCTGTTGGAATTCGATGCGTTATCTAATCAAAAGAAGCCGGAAATCGAATTGCCTAATAAAAAGTACACAAATCTAAAGTCAATATATTGAGTGTAAGTTATGTAATATTGATAATTTAATTAAACATTAGTACGTGCGAATGCATGGTCACCGCGACCCAGCGATTGTATTTTATCGTAATTCAAATAACGGATAATATAGGGTTATCAGTTTTAAAGTTTTATTGTTTTATATTATAAATTATTATTAATATATTATTGGCTTCAAAGTGCGACTCTCATCTCTAGGGTCGTAGGTTCGATCCCTGGCTGTGCACCAATGGACTTTCTGTCTTATATGAAATGATGAAAAAATATCGTGGAGTAACTGGGCATGCCTTAGAACCAAAATATTTACCGTGTGGTCATATTAAAAAAATATCACGGAACAGATACAGAAATCTGAGGCCCAGACCTTAATAGGTTGTAGCGATATATATATATATATATATATATATATATATATATATATATATGTATATATATATATATAGTATATTTTGTATTTGTATTCTATTAGGTTGTGGCATTCCAGATTCCTAGTGATATTTTTCTTCACCATATGAATAATAATATGGACACGATATTTCCTTTAAGATTGAAATAGTAGGATATGCATTTTAAACGCGATTGAAATTACAATTCATGGTGTATAGAACCCTTTAAGTATAAATATAAGACAGCCCTACGATACCGTATCGATTTGTGCTTCGATCGTATTGCAACATGTGATACATCTGACCACCGGGTGTGCATTACTTGCGAAGCGTAATAAAACATTTCAAATCTATTGCCATGATAACCTTTTTATTAAAACACTTTTATCACGCATACACAAAAAAACGTGTGTGTACTTATGTACATGCGTTAGAAGTTGTATTTCTTTGGCGTAACAAGATGAATACATTTTTTTTTTAACTTTTGCCTTATTTTACGTTTGTAGTAAAACGACACTACCAATAGAAAAAAAGGTATTTAATACATTGAAAGTTTTATTATAACGCATTATCTAGTTAAATAAAGTTTATTCACAAAAAAATATTTAGGCAAAAGTTGACTATGCTTACTTGAGGGTGTCGGTTTTTTGTGACAGTGTGCGCGCGCATCGTAAAAATTTACTCTCATCATTTTCCCCTAACGCGCCAAAAGAAGTATAACTTCTACAAATTGTTTTGGTAAAATCCGACGGTCTTGTGTTCACTAACTCACTCTACTGGCTCTGCGACCCAAAAAGTGCCTTGGCCTCTGAAAGGAGAATCTTCCATCCCTCTCCTATGCCACCTACTGGCTTTTAGCCGCAGCAGCCTTCCACTCTGTTGGTGACCTACTGGTCTCCGACTACTAGGCCGGTAAGCCCCGTTCACCGCTCGACCTATGTGCTTAAAGTGCCCAAATCAACTTAGTCGTGGGTTTATGAAAAACCAAGCTCATACTTTCTTGTAAGAATAATGCCCCACTTTGTGGTAACTTAACGTACCTCTTTATCCTCTTCTTCTCTTTGGCTTTTGTACAGGACTTTGAACTGCCTAAATTTACTGAGTTCAGATGTAAAAGTCGAAGGCTATCAAAATGGAATTCTATTAAGTCCTTTTTTATACTTAAATACGATAGATCGAGGCATTTATGACTTGGTTTTTCTTTTTGGTGTACTTCTTACTAATGTTGCTTTGCTACCAAAAATAATATTTTTGGTGGCTTGCCGGGTCTAACAGTAACAGTTTTTATGTTTTAAACTAATACGGAGAAAGACCTTAGTACTATTTATAATTTAAGTTATAACATTGTGTTGTTTATTAAAAAAAATATTTTCAAGGTCTATTCCAAAGCTCTAATACCATAGCCAAAACCAGTTAAGCAATAGAAACAAAGTACCTATAACAATTTTCTGTAAATGTTTTATAGTTTCTACAAAACTAATCCGAACTGTGCGCTTCCTACACGAACATCTTAAGGAATAAAGCAACAATTGCACGCTACGATGCACTTGTGCATGTAAAATGCTTTTATGCAGTCTTGAACCGAGTAAAAAACGCCAGCTAAGCTGCGAGCTACTTTACTCGATCGAGGGATAAATGTAGCGAAAAGATTTTCTCTACATACATTGTAAATTTATTATCATATTGTGTTCATACATTATGTAAACGCAAATACGGTGAAAGGCTTGTTTTTAGGCTAACGAATGATAGTAGTGCTTCGTTTGGGAATGTTTTGCACCAATTAAAATTTATTTATTCACAAACATACATACACTATCCTTATAAAGGAAGTAGAAATAAAGGAAAAATTCAATATATCATACTAAATAAATAAGATATGTACATTTATATAGTAATTATGTAACGTCAATTTTAAAATAAAATCTCAATTTACATCTACTGCTAGTACCAAAACAAGGGCAGGATGGAAGAACTGGCAAGAAACCGCCACTCTTTTTAATTTAAAGTTTTGGTTAATAAGGAAATTGTATGGAACTGCAACAATAACGCCACGCTTCGCTTGGTATGGTAAAATGTAATAATAATAAGGTAACAAACGCCAAACATCCGCTGGATATATAGAAGTGAGAACAAAACACGACGCGCAAAAATCATCAAATTAACCCTTCCGAGTTTCTTGCCTTGTACTCAGAGCACGGTTCGTTCTTGCACATACTAAATAGGTTTTTGGATAACCCGGAAAGTGGTTGTCATTGGTCAAAAAACATGTCTAGTTCAGAACACGTTGACACGCGACATGCGGCGTCGTATTATAACGTCTGCTAGACCAATCATTATTGAACGCAACGTTTCTTCTTGCGTCTTTCTTTATTCCGGCTATAGAGAAGATCCTAACAACGAGGAAGCCTTAGTTGGTGGCATTAACGAGGCAATTTAAGAAAAAGTTAATAATAAAATAACGTAAATTGAATTCATACACACCCTAGTTATCAATATCATGTTATGCAAGATGATACAATTCTTATCCGAGTGTCAAATTACTATTGCAATATATGCAGTCAACCCAATTCTTTGAATCTACTTTTAACATAGTAATAATAAAAAGTAATAAAAAACCTTTAACGCTGGAAGCATTTCCTTGCTGTATTGCTATGCTTATTCGTGGAGCGAGGAATGCACCATATCTGGGGTCACCGGTACTGTCTACTAACTTAACTCTTTAATTAGCGCCTGTGCTCTTGAACCCCACGGCCCACGAGTCTCTACTCCAATGGGAACAAAATCGGAGTTGGAGGAAAGACTTATATTTGAGGCGTTTATTAACATTAGTTGTAATTCCATATTACTCTCCTCAACACTTAAAAAATCGTAAAAAAAATTCGTTTAATTTTTTTATCTCTTCGTATATGTTATGTTTGCCTATAAGAATTGTCACATTAATAAAATATATTTACTACTTTTATATTTTCATAATCACCAAGCGAAGTATTAATTCATTGTTCATATAATAAGCATCTCTGATATTTTTCTTTTAATCTGTCCTGGTCGCTTATATGTAAGATTACATCAAAATATAGGCATTACTTTGTTAATGTTACCAAAGTACAAAGTTCATTTAGGTTTCCTATTCGGTATATAACGAGCTGGTTTAAAATCATTACTCTTTGCCAATTCGAATTGCAAATGCAATATTTATCTTATAGCGAGCTGTAATTACTTCTCATGATTTAAAGCCTATTTATTGGAGTTAGAGAGAGTATAATAATATTGACTAGGTTAATATGCTTGATCATTAGGTTCATAATTCTAAACTCAGTTATAATGATTCGTTCCGTATGTTCGCAATTTAGCAAAAGGAATCATTGTGATGGATTGCGACCTCAGGTTATCAATCTTCCGCGGTATTTTCGCATTATTGAAAACAGCATTGTTACATACTCAGAGTAAACCTAAAAAAAAACTGGCAGAGTAGCTATGCGTAAAGAAATATGTATTAAGTTTAAATTTTTATATGGATTTAGTTTTTAAAGTTTAAGATAAAAATAAAATACATATGTTTATTATGGAATACAAGATACAGGTATCACTTATTCCAAGTCATTATATTTGTATCGGTAGACATCCCTACTCATCGGCAAAGAAGACAGAGGGTGTAGGCCGAAAGCCGGCGTAAAAAACTCTCGGTACTCTTCTTAAATCATCAGACAAAATGACTATGGCAAACATAGAAGAAACCAGAAAGGAGGTTAGATACGGTCCGCTCTTTATTTGTATCAAATTACAATACTGAACATAAACCTCGCAGTCCAGTTTCCGGAAGCTTAATGCTCATTTTTTTTTATATAGCAAGGTTTATTATATCTGCAGCATGTCTAACTTATCACCATCCCGTGAAAGACGGTAGAGGCCAAAGGTCATTAAAGCCGACTGACACTCGATAATCATATTTTCAAAAGAAATTCATTGAAAATCTAATCCACGACAGGAACTGGAATCGCTCAAGTGTTGAAATATGGTAGATATAATTCAAAAATACTTTGTTAAATTGTTGACCCGAACAATTGGGTCGTAAATTACCAATACTGTTTTGATAGGAACCAATCAACTGCGATACAAGCCCTCGCAATTTTTACTTCCCCTTTGTTCATAAATTAATCGAAAACCGTTCTGATTTCCTGAAATAATGTTAGTTATGTTTTATGTGCGCGTGCTTTAATCAAACAAACGTTTTTCTTTCTTTCTAAATATCAAATACATTTGACGGTTATTAATTTGCAAAATTCTGAAGAATCGAATAGCAATTTTTCTTCAATTGAAATGCGTTTTACGTAAACTTCATGGCGATGTGCCAAAGCTTTTGTGTCGTAAATACGATTTGATCACGTACAGAAGATGTGGGAAGGGTAGGTATGTAAACATCCCCCCTAATGCCACACGCGGTCTCAAAACATACTATATTGTATCGAGAGCAAAACACAACTGTTTACGTCGTAAAAATTATCTTGTTAAGCATTTTATCACCGTCAACTTCGGAAGTGTCAAACAATAAACGACTATGTGAGAATATATGATTCTTTAGTTATATAATAATAATAATAATATAGCCTTTAAATTCCGAAACTCTGTCACTTTATATATCTGAACTTTAATATATTTTCACTCCAGTATATCTCGGAGTTCGGTTTGCCTCTTGGCAATGGCCTCCTCTAACCCTTTCCACTGTTCTCTATCTTTTGCGACTCTTCTCCAGTTGTAGCCTGCTGTTAGTTTCAGTTCGTCCTCCCATCTCCTGCGTGGTCGACCTCTTCTTCGTTTTCCGTCTCTAGGGTACCATTCCGTCACTATTTTGCTCCATTTTTCATGAGAGCTCCGTAGCATTTGACCCGTCCATTCATTAGTTGATAGAGTTAAAAATATTTATGAATTTAATATCCATATACCGTGAACAAAATGTCTATAATCGCATACCTTCCGTAACAATATATCTACAGGAAGTAACGGAACAAAACCGTAAAAGGTAAAACGCAACAACGGTATAAAATTTCAATAAAAATTTGACGTTTACGAAATCTGTTCCATATTAAATATCTCCTTTTAAAAGTGGGGAGCAACTATGGATATGCAGTAATATGGAATTACAACTAATGTTAATAATTTGCTCAAATATAAGAGTCTTTCATCCAACTTCGCTTTTATTCAATTAAAAATTAATTTAATTTACATTTAGAAATGCTGCCAGTGATAAAGGTACACTGCCACAGGGTAGGTAAACTTTTTAAGTTTGTTCAAATTTTCTTTTTATTTATTTTTATTATATGCATATATTGCATCAATAGTAATTTGACTCTCGATAAAAATTGTATCATCTTGCATAACTAAACTAAACAGCTAAAATACCAACGAGCGTCTAGAAGATTTAATAAGCACTTAAGCAAGCGCTCGAAGCGTGTGTAATCGACCTAATTCATCGTGTTTATCCCGGCCACAACGTGGGTGTAGAGTTTCGACCATTCGTACTACGGAGTATGGACAGTGAAAGCAAACAGTCAGCGTTCCACATAACGCTTTGTTGGTACCGACACATGACACCTTGGCCTTCACAAAACTTGATTTGTATACGCGCTTCTCTGAATGGAGTGAGAATATTTTCATAATGTTTTTTAGCTTGTAGAGAACCTATATTTTTCTTAGACACGTTGGAAATTGAATGTTTAGGATATAGGTCAACTTATTCCTATGTATTAAAGTTCGCTTATGCATCATGCTGGCAGTGTTGGCCTGGTGGCTTCAGCGTGCGACTCTCATCCCTGAGGTCGTAGTTTTGATCCCCAGCTGGGCACCAATGGAATTTCTTTCTATGCGCATTTAACATTCGCTCGAACGGTGAAGGAAAAGATATTGAGGAAACCGACATGTCTTAGACCCAAAAAGTCGACGGTGTGTCTGGCACTGGAGGCTGATCACTTACTTGCGTATTAAATTGAGAAATGATCATGAAACAGATTCAGAAATCTGAGGCCCAGACCTAAAGAGGTTGTAACGCCACTGATTTTTATTATTATAATCCATCATAGACCTTGTAATGAAATTCGCATTGAGGTACCTAGCACAATAAAGTTTCAAAAGTCAAACTACATTCTTCGTCTTGCACAATAAGATTCAATAGACGACCCATGGCGATGTTGAAAGGACTTATTAAAGAACTTATTTGAAGCTCACAATGGAACAATCTTGTACTTATTGTAGCGCTGTAGTATATATCAATCAATGTTGATAAGATCCTCTCAACTGGCACTGTTTTTTGTTTAAAATAACGCCACTTTAATTTGGCTTATCGGCTGAACGGTTAACGCCCGGTATTTTCAAATACTATTTCTAGCAATGGTACTTTTTACATACAGCTTAATTGTCTATAGTTCAATTAAGATTAAAACCTGGTTAATTTATATCATTAAATTAAGCTTACAGTGTTGGCCTAGTGGCTTCAGCGTGCGACTCATACCTGAGGTCGTAGGTTCAATCCCCGGTTGTGCACCAATGGACTTTCTTTCTATGTGCTCATTTAACATTTGCTCGAACATAACATTTGTATCGTGAGGGAAATGTCTTAGATCCAAAAAAGTCGATGGCGTGTGTCAGGCACTAAGGGTTGATCACCTACTTGCCTATTAGATTTAAAAATGATCATGAAACAGATTCAGAAATCTGAGGCCAAGACCTAAAGAGGTAGCGCCACTGATTGATTTATTTGAAACTAAGCTTAAAAAATATATTTCTCTACAAATGACCGTAGACCGTAGTATATTATTGTTACAATATATTTTCTTGTAACTGTACAAATCCTATGGTTTCTATTTGGCTAAACATTCCTCGCTATTTGGCTTGAAGCGTTAAACGCTTCTCAAATATTGACAGTTTCCCTTAAGGTTGAATCAATATTAACATGAATAATAAATTGCTACGTCTTGGCTACATCATGGTCAAGTTCAACAACACTTCGATGATTTGATTGAACTCAGACTGCATTCAAGGCCTTGGATTCAGTGATCGCTAGTCATTTACAGGCTGGAATTATATTTATTCCTTATATAAGTATGTTTCCTGGTTCATTTATGTTGATTCACATACAAACCATTAAGCATTAAGCCCTGTTGTTAAACTTCTAAACACTCATGTTGAATTTCGCTGTATAATATTGAGTGGACAACCCGAAAATATTACAAGAAGTTTATAAGTGTACGCAGCGATTTAGTTTATTAAAACTGTGGTGTTTATAAAAATAATACCATATTCGATTGACTTTAGACCTGTTTTAAGAGGCGGCGTCGATTGATGACTCACGTCATGCAAGTAAAATTTTAAATGCTTATGCCCCAATTCACATTTAAGTCCAAGGCATTTGTTACAGTATTTATTTTTTTAATACAAACATAGAAATACATATTAACAATTATACTAATCAAAACATTAAATAATTTCCTGCCGAAAGTTGTGTTATACAATCGTGGAGCATTGCTATTTCTTGGTGTAACGGCTGATTTTATTGTCAATAAAGTTTATTTGACCAATGTTCCACTTTAAAGTAGGCGAGGACAAGTCTATCTAATCTAAGAATGTGCACATGGCTCACACGATTAGATAATTATTAACTGATAGAGGTTCTTTGTTGATAGTAAAATAATTTTGTTCGTTGGTATTTGTTGAATTTTCAGTACGTCTTAAAACTTTTCCTTAACATAAATACTTCTGTCGTTTTGCCTACTAAAAATAAAATAAAGAAATACAACAATGGCTCTACAACCTTTTTATTTCTGGGCCTCAGATTTTTGTATCTGTTTCATGATTATTTGTCATCTAATAGGCAAGTAGATGATCAGCCATCCTTTGCCTGACACGCGTCATTGGGTCTAAGGCAAGCCAGTTCCCTCACGATGTTTTCCTTCACCGTTCGAGCGAATCTTAAATACATAGAAAGATAGTCCATTGCATTTGGTGCAAAGCCGGGGATCGAACCTACAACCTCAGGGATGAGAGTCGCACGCTGAAGCCAGTAAGTCAACACTGCTTTTCTCGCCTACTAATTTCAATAAAAGCATTCTCTATAATATTTGGTGTAAAACATATTTCTATGACCTATATAATTTCAACGTATCTTTCGATTTGTATCAATAAATGTAACACATTCTCATCAAAGATTTATTTCCACAAATACTACTTAATATTCAGTGCACATAATCATTAAATACTTAATCATATGCGATAAAAGCTAATCGTAAACTTAAATGTATAAGGATATGACTCAACGATGTAACACTTTTCCTTTCTTTTATATCTCACTATAATCGCTAAAAAGTAATAAAATTTCATGTAATTTATATGTCACTAGAGGGATTTTTATTCTAAACTTAACTTTTCGTTAGTTGTTTGTCTTCGGGTTACACGCTCTATTATTATAACTATAATTTATCACGTAATTGTGAAGGTAATTTTTTATTTTTTAAATTATAAAATTGTGGATTATAATGTCACTACTGTTTATCCGATGTCCTGTATCCAGATTTGCGCATGACTTCTTTGTCTTACAATCCAAAACATTAGCTTTGAAATCGTACATAACATCAGATAACGAGAGAGTCGAAGGTACGAAGATGGTTAGAATGTCTTAATAATACATTTACGACTTTATATTTGTAAGAGGCACATGCAAGGACTAAATTTCTGCTGAGAATTTATTAGTTTCAAAACCCCCGCTACAGTCTAAAATCACTTGCCTTGCCGTGAAATTATTTAATCGATCGATGTACTCTGACATCACCATAGGCCGGTTTCTGTATTCACGCCGTGTTCAAAATTTTTGACCCAACCAGTAAACCTCACTTACGAGTTATACCATAAAATTTCCAAATTAAAATCCATCCCGACGTTTAATGGGATATTTGTGAAAAATGTGTTGTTACCCCGTAATTTAATAATCGGAGTTGAATATCGAGTCCTCGCAAAATAACCAATTAAAAATAGAAATAAGTGAGAATACACAATAAAAAGTAAATATTGAAGTGAACCAGGAGAAGATATACTATAGGCAAACGTGTCTGCCTCATTATCAGTGTAAAAAAATAGAAAAATATCACGTTTTAATTTGTGTTATCTTGACTTCGATTTCGGTGACTTTTCGTTTTGACTAAAACAATTAAAAGTGCGTGTACAAATCAAGTGATTGCATCAAGTGCAAGTGACTTATAATAAGGATCAGTCAATTTTTGTTGATATTACTACAAAAAGAAGAAAAAACCATGACTTTGTATCTGTGATGTTAAATGTGTCTACTGTGTACGTCACTCTTTGTAAACGTCACTCAAGAAAGAAACTGTTCAAGTAATTCGTCCATCTCGTCATACAGTACCTCGGCGTCGCAGATAAGCTGTGTTCCGGAATCGAACATTACTATCGGCCTAAGTTCAAACCTACATACGGGATATTGAAAGATCAATTATTTTTAATTTTTGTTTTATAAATTTATATAGATATCTAATTTATTTATATACATACATATATATAGAAAACTAACAAAAAAAAAAAATAATAATTTAATTAATAAATAATAAAAATAAAAAAAAATATATATATATAATAATAAAAAAAAAATATATATATAATAATAATATTAAAAAAAAAAAAAATGTCTGCAATCTGGGAGTAATAGAATGAGTGCCTCAAAGAAAAAGTTAACTCAGCAGGTACTTCATCCAAGCCTGCTCAACACAAGACCTAGATCGTCTTCAGTAGGAAGTTTAAAGGATACAGACTCGAAGAATTTATCTTCGATATCCACCGTTTATGACTGTGACCCAACAATAAATGATGATACCAACAAAGTTTCTCCCCCCCCTCCTTCCTGGCAAAGAGTCCCAACAGACCGCTATCCCAAAAGAAAAAGACTATCAAACAGTCCACCGCGTAGTCAAATACCGCCTAACCAAAAATCACAAGTAACAATTAGTACTTCAAACAGATATAATCTATTACCTGTAGATCTAACCGAGAAGGAAAGAGACGACTCGTCCACTAACGCCAAAAAATTTTACAAACCACCGCCTATAATCTTATATGGGATAGAAGATATATCTAAATTAACAGAACTTATAAACAAGACGATACCCCACGAAAGCTACTCATATAAAGCTATTAATAGAGATCAGCTAAGAGTTATGGCGCAGTCAACTGAAACATATAAAAACTTGATAGAACTTATCCGCAGCAATGGCCTTATTGGTCACACATTCACACAGAAGCAGAACAAATGCTACAGGATTGTTATAAAAAACCTGCATTATACCACCCCTCCATCAGCTATAATAGAAGAAATTGAAAAAACAGGAAACATGGTACGCGGTGAAATAGTTTACGCCATATCTAGAAAAAATAAGAAGCCCTTAAATATGTTCTTTGTAAACGTAGAACCCAGTATCAATAACCCTGAAATAAAAAATATACAATATATTTACCACACTAGAGTTACAATAGAAGATCCAAGAAAGTCTACCGAAATAGCCCAATGTACCAGATGCCAACAATATGGTCACACTAAGAATAATTGTATGCGTCCCTATAGGTGCGTTAAATGTGCACAAGGGCATAAAACTACAGATTGCCCAAAAAAGGATAAAAACACACCAGCTACTTGTACTCTTTGCTTTGGTGAACATCCAGCTAATTATAAAGGCTGCCAAGTGTATAAGGAGATCCGTGCTCGAAAAATGGCTAACTCAGGAAAAGGAAAAGTCCCTGTAGATAAGAAGCCTACCAATACATTTGAAGCCCAAATAGGTGACTTCCCTCCATTAAAACCCTCCAGGTATAATAGACTACAATCCTCAAATAACCAGGATAATAACAATTCGTACATACCGGAAAATGGGCCTAGCCCAGCAAACACTCGTAGCTGGAATCGAAATATAGAGAATAGACAAACTCAGCCAACGAGCTCTTTAGAGCAAATCATAATAAAACAGTCAGAAAAGATTGACATCCTCATCCAACAAATAGGGACTCTTATGAGTCTACTAACGACAGTAATAGCTCAACAGCAAAAATGAAATTCCTACGTATCGCGACATGGAACATAAATGGCTTACTCCCAAATAAGCAAGAAGTCGAGGTTTTTATAAATCACAATAAGATAGATATTTTACTGGTCACTGAAACGCACATGATTGACCAAAGAATAATAAAAATGAAAGGATACAATGTATACTATGCTAATCATCCAGATGGTACATCTCATGCTGGGGCAGCTGTTATAATTAAGGAAAACATTAGACATCATATCCTGCCACCATTCAAACATGCGCACATACAAGCCGCTATAATAGCTGTAGATGACTGGCAGGGATCACTCAATGTGGCTGCAGTGTACTGTCCACCTAGACACCGGATAGATGAGCATATGTATAATGACTTTTTCCATACGCTCGGCTGCAAATACATTGTAGGAGGAGACTGGAACTCTAAGCACACGTTCTGGGGCTCACGACTAACAACAACAAAAGGCCGGGAGCTGAAAAAGTCTATTGATAGTAATAACCTTAGTGTAATATCAACAGGTGAACCAACCCATTGGCCAACAGACCGAAAAAAAAATGCCAGATCTTATCGACTTCTTCATCACTAAAGGGATATCTGGGCTCTACACTAAAGTCCAATCGTGTCTAGATGGCTCCTCAGACCACACACCAGTTATCTGCACACTAAGCACAACAGTTATTTACAAAGAACCACGGGAGACTTTATACAACCGTAAAACTGACTGGGAAGCCTTTCGAGAATACATTGAAGATAATGCTAACCTACGCATACCCCTTAAAAGTGAAAATGACATAGACGACACAGCTTGGCAAGTTACTAATCTTATACAAAAAGCAGCATGGCTATCGACCCCATATATAGAACCTAAAACACAAAGTCAGGACATACCGTTGGAAATAAAATATCTTATTGCTGCGAAGAGAAGACTAAGACGACAATGGCATACCAGCAGGAATCGGCAAGATAAAAAAGCGTTGAATAAAGCCCAAAAAGATTTAAAAGAACTACTCAAAGAAAATGAAAATCGTACATTGCAAGATAAACTACAGACATTGTCGCCATATAAAGCTGACGATTATGCACTCTGGAAGATGACGAAATCATTAAAAAGGCCAAAAGAACACATGCCCCCTTTAAGACAAGCTAATCGCGAATGGGCACAAAAACCACAGGATAAAGCGGAGCTGTTTGCCAACTTTCTAACGGATGTATTTACACCTAACGAACCGGACATAATGCAAACCGAAGACGAATTTGATGAAATCATAAATAGTGATCAGCAAATGTCTTTACCACTAAAACCTGTTAAACCGTCAGAATTAAAAAAAACTATTAATAATTTAAAACAAAAAAAAGCACCCGGTTTCGATCTTATTACCGCAGAAGTACTTAAAGAACTACCGAAAAAAGGTATCGTTCTGTTAACAATCCTCTTTAACGCAATATTAAGACTACAATATTTCCCAAAACTATGGAAGGTGTCCATTATAAACATGGTTCCAAAACCTGGAAAACCTCCAACAGAAGTTTCATCATACAGGCCTATTAGTCTTCTCCCCTTGCTATCAAAAGTATTTGAGAAACTAGTCATTATTCGCCTTCAACCAGTACTCAAAGAACAAGAAGTAATACCTGACCACCAATTTGGGTTTCGTGCACAACATGGAACAATGGAACAAATACATCGTGTTACTCATACAATACGGCAAGCCCTAGAAAGAAAAGAGTATTGTTCAGCAGTATTTCTCGATATACAGCAGGCTTTTGATCGCGTATGGCATAAGGGCCTCCTGTGTAAGCTAAAGTTGAACCTACCAAATACTGCCTACCTTCTCCTAAAGTCTTATTTGCAAAACCGTATGTTCCGGGTCAAATGTGAGGATTATCTATCATCAATCTGCCAAATAGAAGCAGGAGTGCCTCAGGGCTCAGTGCTGGGTCCATTCCTTTATACAATCTTTACAGCCGACATACCAGTTACGGACGATGTTGTCATTGCAACCTATGCAGACGACACTGCAATCCTTTCCTGCAATAAAAATCCCAACGAAGCATCCGCAAAACTACAAAAATGCCTGGACAAAATAGGATTATGGTTAAAGAAGTGGAGGATACGGGCAAGCCCAGCGAAATCAGTTCATGTTACGTTCACACTAAGAAGAGAAGAGTGCTCACCGGTGACTCTGGAGGGAGCTGTTTTGCCAAAACGGACTACAGCGAAATATTTGGGCATGCACCTGGACAGACGCCTGACTTGGCAAGACCATATAAAAGCCAAGAAGGAGCATGCTATTGGTAGGCTTCGTAGCATGAACTGGCTATTAGGCAGAAATGCGGCACTCAGTTTGGACAATAAACTCCTCATCTATAAAACTGTAATTAAACCAATATGGTTCTATGGGATACAGCTCTGGGGGTCAGCAAGCCGCTCTAATATCGAAATCCTGCAGCGGCTACAAAGCAAAACACTGCGAAATATGAGCGGTGCGCTGTGGTTAACACGAAATACTGAAGTCCATAAATATTTGGGAATTGCCACTGTCGAGGAAGACATTAAAAGATCAACCGTGCGATACAAAATGAGACTTCAGCAACACGTGAACCCCCTAGCTTCGGGCCTCTTGGAAATGACGGACAGTGTCTATCGGCTAAAAAGGGCGAAACTTGCCGCAATCTGACAGTTTAAAAATTACGGAGGGAGTAAAAATTATTGGATTTGCGTTCCCTAATTGCCAACCTTTCCCCTAAAAATCTGATAAAAGCCAAGAGGCTGATTGCAGATAGATGAAGAGTTTAAAAAAAAAAAAAAAAAAAAACCCCGTAATTACAAGTCATAATAAGCTAACGTATTGGGTGATTTTGAACCAGTTTGGTATTGCGAAATATTACTCTTTAATTGCAAGTTGGGCCGGTTGAAAAATGTTCCCCCGAGACGTCTTTATCCAAATACAGTACGATCTTAAATTCATGTTTTTAATGAGCCCCTCTCCGTATAAGCCAGATAAAATTGACGCTGGCATGTTGATTGAAGTAGTTAAAATTCGGTAGATAATTTAATTAGCGCCTTTTTTATTCTACGTTTAGCTTCGTTTGATAGGTTTTAATATAACGTGTAAACCTAAAGTTGTAGGATTTATTTTCGAGCAGGATACTAGAGAAATGAATTATATTTAGGAGAACGCGTTTTGGCCAAAATTCACCGATGTCAAGATTGAGCATTCTGTTAAACGAGCTGGGTCTGGATATCCACAGTTGCTCCCCTCACATTTTAAGATCGATTTTCGTTGAATTTTTGTATTAATTATATTATTGTTTTGCTTAATTTCTTTTTATTATTTCTTATATGCTGTTTGCCTATAAGTGCTTGTCACATTAAAAGTTGTATTTTATTTTTCTTTTATCAATGTATAAGTGTGCCGAGCGTTGGCAAGTTTTTATAAATAAATAATAATATTTTTCATTTAATACAACGCAGAAGCAACAAAATTAAATATTTTTTATACTTTTCGACGTAATTTTTCAAATGGGAAATTAAAGCTTTTTGAAAAGTATTGTATGCTGTTTTATCCTAATGCGATTATCAAAACTTTCAAACGAACGATAAAATATTTTAGTCTAATATATAGTATGGAACCAAACCTTTCTTATTACAGATTTCCCTTCTTAAACTTTAATTGAATACAAACAAACCAGTTCTAAAATGTTACTTAATGATGATAAGGTTTCATGCTTGATGGTGTACAGTTATAGAGTGGGCGACCTATGGCCCATTCACCAATACTCCTACGCAACCTTCCATGCTTAAAGCCTTATTTGGATGTGTTGCGTAACTACTATGTTACTGTTATAGTTGATTAGTTAAACGGTTAGGTTCTTTCATTCAACTTGCATGCATACTCTTAGAGTATGTTATAACTTTAATAGCGATTCCTATTCTCAGTTTCTTGAGGCTTTCTAATTCTAATAAGTCCTACAGGTATTAAAAGAAATATTAAATTTCTTTAGAAGCCATCATAGTTTTTAAAATTGGACTTTACAGAGAGACGAACAGTGTTGTGGAGATTTCTTTTTAATGATGCTTTTTATATTTTTTCACATTATATATATTGTTAATTTGACATAAATATGTTTTACTTGCATAGAGTGCATGGATCGAGAACATCCACTGCTTTTTTATAGCATAGAGGGGCTAACACGCCTATGGGTCGCGCAAAAAGGGCAGTCATCGGAGCCCATGGACACCCATAGTAGGTGCGTTGCTGGCCTTTGAGGGAGGAGTATGCGCTTTTTTAAGCAGTTGCAGGTCGTATCTCTCAGGGAAGACTCCCACCCGGAGTCTTTTTAATCATAATTTCAATATTTCGGAAGTCAAGCATACAATACCTACTTATATTTGGTCAATTACAAAAATATATCTTAAAAGTAGGTCATTGTCTTGCATATTAAGATATAATTGACCCCAGAGGTTGGCGCCACTCCTTCCCAGACGTAAGGGACACCTACGTATTGTCTACTAAGTCATTATATCATTCCGTAATTTGTCTCGCAACACCTACACTGTACCATAGAGGTTATGGTAGTGTCTGCAATCAGTAAGATTTAATTTAGTGGCCAAAATTAATTAAACGGGTTGTTTCTAGTCTGATAGGTAAAGAAAGATAATCGCCATAAACTATGATAGTAGTATCTATGTACTATTGTATATATTACTAGCGACCCGCCACGGCTTCGCACGGTATTTAATTGGATAAGGATTAATGCTGTATTGGTTAAAATCGCTTCGAAAATTAGCCATTATTTGTCGTAAAAAGTAAATGACAAAATGTTATTGTGGGATATCCATAAGAGATAGACATATACCATCGCGGAGTTTTCTGTAGACCTTTTCAATGTGTACCATACTTAGTACATTATTTTTATAAACCTCGTAGGGTTCAGCCTGCGTTTGCAATGTAAGCGGATAAAATGTAATTATTTACGACATCACATTAGAAACCTCAAAAATAACAGTATTTCTCCAATATGTAATGGATTATTATACATATAAACCTTCCTCTTCGATAACTCTATCTATTAAAAAACCGTATCAAAATCCGTCGCGTAGTTTTAAAGATTTAAGCATAGGTACATAGGGATATAGGGACAGAGAAAGCGACTTTGTTTTATACTATGTAGTGATATTGTATTGTTGTTCAGTATTGCTTATTAAGCAAAAGTCTAAAAAGTCTGTTATTACAACTAAGTTTTTCTAGGTTAAAATCTTTAAAGTAGGTATATTGTGAAAAAAATATTAAAATATTATAATAATGTCAAAAAGAAATAAGATACTCCTTTTTTTTCAAACTAATGAAGCCTCTGTAAGGACTACCCCATAATAAATTCTGATAAGTTTTATAGTAACTGTTCTTTTCGGTACATTACCCTTGTGCCTTCGTTATAAAGTTTCCAACTTCTTTTCGAGAAACAAGATTATAACCAAGTTCCTATCAACCTGAAACTCTTTTCATTCTCTAAAGTTGTTAAACAAGGAAACATTTTAGATATAAGATAACGCTTAATCAAGGTTTTTATTTGATCAAAACTTCTTCGAATAATCATTTTGATACTTTAAAAAAAAGTATATTTTGTGAATAAGTGAAATGACATTTGCTTCTGGGTCATTTTCTGCACAGGCTCTAATATTACTACTAATATTTTGAAGAATGAATTAATGTTCAGAATGAAAGACCCATAACCATGAGATATGGATATCCAGACCCAGCTCCTTTAACAGAATGCTCAATCGGTGAATTTTGGCCTAAACGCGATCTCCTAAATATAATACATGACTACGAGTACATCTGTTTTAATGTTAGTTGGTCAGTCTGCGAAATAAAGTAAATAAATAACATAAATTATTAAATTATGGACCTCCGCTACGTAAGTTAGTGAATATGTCATGGGGGCGGTCAGTAAATAAATAAAAATTGTACATAGGTAAATACTGCAGACATCTTTGGGTTTTAGATACATACCACTAAGGGATTTTTAGTATATCTTCGTTTCATTGTGTGCTAATACTTTTGCGAATAAAGTTCTATTGAACGACTAAATTATTATGTAATCTAAGACCTACATTGGACGGATTGGATCTTCATCCAGCTTCAGCTACTAAAAAGGAAGACTTTTCTTGGCTTCCCAAGAAAAGTCCATACCAACGGGATATTTTGCTATGCTAACCCTTAGAGACTCTTAGATTTTACGGATTACGTATATCTATTAGTACCTAAGTACTAAATTTTTTATAATTTTTGCGCTATAAATATATTATGCGATATTTTTTTAAGGCTTGCAAGTGCGTTGCCGGCCTTTCATTTAGATAGATGGATTAGGAATACACGTGTTAATATTCCATCGACGAATGACAGGGGTGTAGTGGGGATTTTAAACAAATTGTTTTCACACAACGAAAATAGTATGCTAGGTGCGAACTGAGGTAACGCGGTACCACCCTTGTTTTATTTTTAGTACATACACCTAATGATCTGTCTTAAACATGACTTGACACACACTAGAGACGACTAAATAAATAAACCTATCTGTTTGACTTCGTTTATTTGTAAAAAAGTCCCTAATGTGAGTGTTAACGTAAACATACACACATTCTATATTTGTATTTCAAAAATAAATGTTATGAACCTCTTATGGGGTTTAATTTCTCGGCCTTTCAGTGCCTGATACAAATGAGGCCTATATAAGACATGAGACAAGACATGATGTTAAGATTTCGCACATAAGACGGCTGATCGGGGCTCAAACGTACGACCTTAAGATTGATACTGCTCTCGTAATTTTTATTTTATGGACAGAAGACAAACACCCATGTCACGTTGAATAAAGTTATAACCGCCTGCAACGCTAGCGGGTGTATAGCGTCAGGAAATAGTACGCTCTTTTCTTTCCCCTTAATCGTGTAACTTTGGATATACGTGTACTAGCAGCTGGTCCACAAACAGGTGGAGTGCAGCAGAAAGTGCCTCTAAAAGCGCGTTTGTGGAACGTCTGGAACGATGAAATATTAATAATAGATAGTTAAATTTATATTTGAGTCAGTTTGAAAAAGCAGATTTAACTAGTGTTAGGTAGATAAGGCGCCAACATAATTTTCAATATTCATTTTTAATAAAAGTAAAGATTTAAAAACATTCGATATTCAAAATTCAAAAATGATTTATTAATTTAGGTAACACAATGTACACTTATGAACTTCAATAAAGAAATAAACATTAAATGCTTCTAATTTTACATATCTGCCAGTTCTCAAATCATGGGCGTAGAACGGACAAGAACTGACAATAAACTCTCCGCCACTATTTAATCGCCAAGTTTTTTGTTTTACAAAATGTTTGTGAGGAGCTGCAACCATTACACCATGTTCCACATGACATCTTAAGTAATTAATTATAATGATAATGCTACCATATATGCTTGTTTACTAAGAAGGCACCGACGGTTTATTACATTGGTGTTAGACAATGTGTGAATACACAAAACATTCGTAAAATGATTTGTTCTTAATAAAAAAATTCACGCTTCTGATATATTACCTTATTATCACCTACAATCGAAATTTCAAACGTATTGATTCCTGTTTTCCAAAAACATGAAAGTTGTGATTTGTAGTTCGTGAGTGATGCGCACGAACAATGTAATTTACTTAGCTGACTGTACAAAATACAAATTGTTACCTATCGTGTTCTGTATCACGAAATGTCAAATTGATTTTATATGGCTACTAGAGACTAAAATTATCCCTATTACTATCGCCAATTTAATTTAGTTACCTGTAGTATTTGTTTAAAAACGAACATTATTCATATAGTAAACTTTATTTATTTATTTACACTTCGTTGCAATAAAAATAAAAGAAACACAAATAACACAATACATAAAAATTATAAGGGATGCAACGGGCAGCCTTATCGCTAATAAGCGATCTCTTCCAGGCAACCTTAGTTAAAGAGAAAAACTAAAAAAGAAACATGATGAGTGCGAGAAGTGCAGAATCAAATGTTATATAAAAAAATATATATAGAACCTTAATCTAAAGTAATACAAAAAAAAATATTAATAACAAACTAAAAACTTAATAGTTAATCTTACAGATTCATGTACAGCGAATAGTGATGCAATGCAAAAGAAAAGGAAACACAAGAATTACACAAGTCACGAGTCACTTTACTCACTGTATACGTTCGCACTGCCGCAAATTCTCACTATAGTATCGAATACTTACTAACGATAAGTTTGTACTAACGTTTAGTGCAAAAAGTAGCTTAAACTATAGCTTGGCACTTTAATACCAGCTTTAAATATCAGCTAAAACAAAGAGACCCACGTTTAAATTTGAATTCTTCCTGCCAGTTTAATGAAGCCCGTAGCACTATTAATCGTATAGGTTATTTATTGATGAAGGACCCATAAATACTTTCTGTCGTTTGAACGTTATTAGATTTTATAGTCAACGATACACTTTGTTGCCAAGTTGTTGGAATATATATATTTGCTTTTATGCCAGTCAAGTAGATGATCCGTGTGTGCCTCAAAGGTTGTATTTGTGGATGCCATAGCAACTAGAGGAAGGGTAATTTTAATTTAGGGTGCGTCTTTACTGTATACACGCAATTGCATTTAATGTAATGTCTAATAAAAACAATTGAGCAACGCAACCAGCTCCCAGCCGACCCAACTCATTGCGTCGGGAATTAAACCCAAGACTTCCTAACCTGTGTATTAATAGTTAAATATTTACTAACCGGGTAAGTAATGGCAGTTAAACAGCCACCGGCGCCTGCGGCTCTCACGTCGGAACAAAGCAAACACAAATCATATCTTAAAAGAGAACTTGAGACCACAGATTGCCCTTAGTAATTGCTTTTAGTAAAATTAAATATCAGTACGTAAATACAACAGTATTTTTCCTGAGTGACACTTGATATGTTTTCAAACGTTGTCTTTGAAGTACGCCAACCAGCTACTGAATTTACTAAGAATACACCTAAATGTTAGAGGGGGTCAAAAAGACAAGGATAGGAAACATAATGCTTATTAGGTGGTTTGGCCATGTAGAACGGATAAGTGAGAAGCTTCTTCTTGCTTAAAAAGTAAGATATACAAGGCAACCGTGGATGGTGAATATTATGAGATTGGATGAAGAGGGGCTCTTCGCTTCATAAGTCAAGACCGTAGCAAGTGGAGATCCGTGGTCTCTGCCTATCCCTTCGGAACGGCGTGTTAATATTTTTTTTATAGCGCAGGAGTCAAACGGGCAGGAGGCTCATCTGAATTTAAGTGACGGCTTTGCCTATGAATACTCAATGCCAGAGGGCTCGAGAGTGCGTTGCCGGCCTATATATATAGGTTGGTGGGCTCATTTTCCGTCCATTGTACGTAGCCGGCCTATATAAATAAACACCTAAATATATCAGAAATGCAGTAGGATAGTATCATTATATTATTTATAATTGTGTGAAGTAAAAGCGTTGTAACATATTACATGCGTTTGATAATGTTTACAATTTTCTGTAAATTACTTAAAAATAACTGGAAGAATATCTCTCGGCCAACTTTCCCAATTTTCTTTAAACAACTGCACAATGTAGGCTAAGTATCTTATTTATATCTATATGCAAAACTGTCGAAAAAAAATGCTAATCGATTTTACGCTTTCTTAGTAAAATATATTAGAAATGTCTGGTAAAATGGAAGCCGTAATGATAAGTATTCTTCCACACAACTCGATGAACGATGATTTGCGATAATTTTGGTGGGAAGTTTTCCTCAAGGCAATTTGTCAGTGTATTGCATTAATAAGGAATGATGAGCGAACGTACCTTGTTTACCATCAGCCCCTAAGCTTGTTATTCGCGCTTGAGGATTATGGGGGACGCACGCATCATTTAATATAACTTGTACGAAAATTTGTATACATTTTGGGCTTTACGTCTGCAAATGTATTTTCTCGTGTTACATTTTCGTTTCCTAGTAAATGTTCGTTTATTCGTATACAGTTTTTTTATACAATTAATTTATTCAAGCCATTTGTTTCTGTATATTTCATAGACAATCTCGTTATCTTTAAATATTTTTTTCTTTATTTAGGCTAACAGAGTCATTTTAAGAGTATGTCGTGTGTACAAAATGCTTTTTGAGGTCCTTGGGGTCTGGAATTCACCTCATCTGATGTTACGTGATACCGCCTATGGACACTCAATTCCAGTGGGTTCGCGAGTGCGTTGCCGGAATTTTAAGAATTGTTACGCTCTTTTCATGAAGGACCCTGCGACAGAGGTTATTTCACTAGTGGGCGATGCGGTCTTCACGTCCCGACGCCGACAATATAAGAGAAGCTAGGTGACTAGCTCATTCAAGGTCATGGTGTGACGTGTCAGTGGCGCTACAACCTCTTTTAGCCTCAGATTCCTGAATCTGTTTCATGGTCATTTTTTAAATCTAGTAGGCAAGTAGGTACTCAGCCTCCAGTGCCTGACACACGCCGTCGAGTTTTTGGGTCTAAGACATGTCGGTTTCCTCACGATGTTTTCCTTCACCGTTCGAGCAAATGGTAAATGCGCACATAGAAAGAAAGTCCATTGGTGCACAACGGGGGATCGAACCTACGACCTCAGGTATGAGAGTCTTGCTCTGCTCTTCTTAGATACTCACTGCTCTTATTAGATACCGTGTTATATTCAAATAAAGTAAGAAACACCTGTTTAGATGATAACGATTATGAGCGCTCCTAAATAATTTCCGACCTACCCATTTGGCCCATAGTGAACGGTAATTTATTATGCGAAAGCTTTATTGTCGTCAATTAAAATAGACTAATTGTGCGACTTTGAAGTTGCATATCTATTTGCATACGGTCAATGACCTCGCGAATCCTAGAATAACCATCTTCCGCACTTCCTATATGAGTTATTGCTACAAATGTTGACTTATAGTATTATATATATTACAGAATAGTAAAACATTAGAATGGGCTTTAGGTGAATTTGATCGCCAACTCCTACATTTTATTATATTTGAAATCTTTTAAGTATAATTGTTTAATCACGTTTACTTGAATATTTAAATTATGTGTGTACGAATTTCTGTTGTTTTCTTTCCTGAGATAACAATATATAAAGTTGATTATGCAATATTAAATGACAAATAAATATAATTATAATGTTCGTTGAGTTTTAACAAATATAGAATGTATCTGTAAATGTAACATAAATTATAGTTTTGAATATAATCTTGCATATTTATCAATTTTATCTACCATGATTTTCGTACTTGATAGTGTTGCTTGGCAACATTAAAACGTTTACCCTAAAAATATAACGTTCTTATTTCAAATCACCTGATTACGTTCAAGAAGGTTTTAATTCACCACAGACTACATAGCATACAAATGGACTACTTAAAAATACTGAAATTGTCCATGGCTGATATTCTTCTCCGATGACAACCATAACTTGAATCGTTAAAGCGGCTATGTTATATAAATCTTGCTTGATGTGTCTTCTTAACTTAATTTATATGTTGTTCTCCAGCAAAATCGTGCTGTTTATGATCTGCCCACTGTTAATCGTACGCATAAAGCTGAAACGACATTTCATATCGATCTTTGAGCGTGCCTCGACTTCTTTATGATAATAGAGTTCTTCTAAGTGGTACTTAGTTTTATATAACTAGCCCATGCTCGCGGCTTTCTCTATCAACACAATTCTGACAAGTGACAGACCTTACAGGCAAGCAACAGTAAACTAACCCGGTAGAGGTCACTGACCTCATATACAACCTTTTTAGTATTTTTTGATAAATTTCATGCTCTGTGGAACTAAGTGGAAAATGCCGCTAAGAATTAAGTTGGGTTTAAGGACCGACATGGAACAGATTGACTGCCTCAGGCTGCCAAGTGTCCCGAATCCACTGTGTACTATTCAATTTAAAAAATCGATAAGTATTTTATTTTTGTTATAAGCAATATTTCTTGTATGAGTTACTTCCCGCTATCCTAATATATCTTAGTATTTGTTATTATAGAACTGGGAAGTGGGCTCCTGTAATGTTAAGTAACTCCTTTTCAGAAGCAAATGCGTTGTCGGCTTTTAAATTAGCACGATCTTCTGAAGGTTTGTGAGTTACATTAGTTTGGAAATATACACGTCGAGATTTTAATCAGAAAAATGTTAGAACATAAACATTCAATTAAACGTTTATTTTAATGGATAATAATAGTTAGACTCTTATCATCTCATCTACTAATTAAAAATAACTACCACTCAATCACAAAAATGGCAGATGCCCTTTTTATTACCAAACAAAATAATCCACCACATGCCACATTCATTCATCCGCGCATATGCTTTATAAATGTCTATTTTCGGCCCCTCTGATTATTTATTAGATCGATAAAAACATTCGATTGTGACTAGGTCACTCGATTATTAGTTCATTGGGCCAATTTATCTATTATTTATTAGACGCAACAATTATTTGCACGTACTAAATAATATCTTCATTGATGTTTGTATATCTTTATATAATTTACTATAATTATTCCTGCAAAGATGTTTAAGTCTATTTTACACTTATTCTAATCTCTTCAGAATGCTTTATATAATGTTCCCATACTCCTCCGAAACGGCTCGACCGATTCTTATGAATTGTATGCATATTCAGTAAGTCTGAGAATCGGCTACAATCTATCTTTCAAAACCCTAAGTGATAAGCGGTGTACGTAAAAAAATTTTATACTGTTATGATACAGCATACAAAAATACATACAACCCTTACTTGTCACCCCTCTACGATCAACCTCTATTTTTATTATATAAGATAGTTATTTTTATTGAACTAAAGAAATGTTTCCTAGAAATAATATGGCATGGCAAAATGACGTTTGCCGGGTCAGCTAGTATTTGTATAAATAAGTAAAATGCATCACCATTATATGGAACCAGCTGCCCATTGAAGTATATCCTAAGGACTAAGGGTCCTTCAAGAAAAAAAACGTACCATATTTTAAAAGGTCTACATCGCAGTCGCGAGCCACCTGGCAATATGTCTATAGGCAGCGGTATCACTAATCAGGTAAGCCTCACGCGTTCTTCTCCTCAAAAAAGAGAAAGAGTAATAACTCAGGGAGAACGCATGATCGGCGGATATGTAGAACAACCGCTATGACCATATTTATTTATATGTATATGTACATTCTAAAACAATCTGTATGTATGCCTAAAAAATACAAGAAATTATAACATCACAAATTTAACACACATACACATCAATTACATTAGAACATAAGAAATCTATCAAAGGAAAGAATTAAAGAAACAACCACGAAATAAAAATAAAATAAAACAAAACAAAAAATTAAAAATTAATAATAATAACTAAAAAGATAAAAAATAACAATAACAGAAATAAACAAAACTAATTGAAAACTTAAACCACATTAAGAGCCTGCAAAACAAAGTTACGGTAAGTTGGTAGACTGTTGTAAAACACATCAATATTTTCATCAATGTTTGTAATAAAGTTGTAAGAGCGAGATAGCCTATATATAACCAGGATTGAGATTAAATGCCTGATTAGTTAACGAACAACTCAAAGTACGGCTTCTAACTGCATAGGATATGAAATCTTATTTAAGGCCCGTGTAACCGATATATCGAAAGGACAAGTCTCCTTCATACCACTATTGTTTAAAGCCACTTAGACACAAGGACTCTAGACAGGATTTTCTAAGAACTCGACATGTGCATTATTCTTGTGGTCTTACGTCATATTGAGGAAGACAATTTTACTACTAAAACAGTGTGCGTTTAGTTCAAATATAGCACTAAATATTCTTGCAAATAAATTAAAAACCATATACACGCGTTAGAAGTTATACTTCTTTGGCGTAACAAGATAAACATCTTTTCAAAAATTTTATCTTTCGCCTTATTCTACGCTTGTAGAAAAAACGACACTAACAATAGAAAAAATATATGTTGACTATAGCTAACTTCAGGGTGTCGCATTTTTGTGAGTGTGCGCGCGCATCGTAAAAATGTACTCTCATCATTTTTTTCAATAAATAAAAGCACCCATTTCGATTCCGATTTAAAGTTAAATTATAATAGCTTTAAAATTTTGACTTGATAATATTCGTCTATATAATGAAAAGAGATCGGTAAAATTAGGCATGTAATCTTTAAAATAATAAATGTGTTGATGTATAGAGAGAATATACTTCTAAAATAATAATTTTAAAAGCATCGACAGTTGAATCAGAGTACAATGGGCGTGTCATCACCACATGGCTCCGACCAGACAATGTTCTCTTTAGAAAGCAAATAATAGTCGATTGAATGTGATTGCATGAATAATATGCGTATTGGGCGCATTTGTATGCACCGCGGTCACAGCTGGAAGGAGCACGCTTAACATTCAAAATAAATAACCCCGTTTAAATTAATTAGGTATTTAACAGCCCGTTTTAAATACATTAGTAATTAGTTAATCGGCCGACTCGGAACTAATGTGATTAATAATGTTTTCGGGAACATAATGAATGTTTATGCGTGTGCGCATTTTCAACGGATGTGAATGCGTTAAATTTGCCGTCACTTCGCGTGTTTCCTGTAGAATCTTTCACATAATTATTATGCAATCTGGCAACTTATATTTTAAGCTACAAATATATTATCTGTAGTAAGATGAAACGCTAAAAAACGCAAACAATGACATGCATCTAATAAAGCAAGTAATATATGTATATGTCGGAGCAATGGCGCTGGTATCAGCTGCCATTTTCATTTCATTTAAAAACCGTTATATGGTTTATTTGATTTGCCAATATTAATAAATCCACAGCTAGCTATTTTTATATTGCTAGATCTATAAATCAACGACTATTCAATGGTCGATAGTAATAATCACCTAGTGTAAGTAGTACTTCTGAATGTCAAATCCATCCATCATGTCATGGTCAACAAGGATACCCCTGGAGCGGACTATCTGTTTCCACCGGTTTTTGTCCAGCACCTATATTATGACAGTGTATAGTTATGAGGACGATGAGTTCTTCACTTGATCGGTCCAGGTTGGTGAACGGCCACGTGATCTTTTGCCTTCTGTGTTACGAACCACGATCAGTTTCTCCAAGTTCTCATTGCCTCTGCGCATTGTATTCAGTACGGTATTCACACATAGCGCTCAAAAATCAATTCAAAGCCAATTGCCAAGAGGCACTACCTACTTCAATTCAGGGCGTTATGTGAAAATGTTAGACGACTTCTTGGTGCATGAACTTCAAAACTTTCCTGGCTATAACCAAAGAACAGGGTTCCAGCAGAACGGAGCAACGTCACACACGTACAACACATCTCTGCCACGAGTTCGTGAAATTTTCTTAGGCTCCTGGCCTAGCTCCTGGGTGACATAAATTGACCTCAACGCAGTCCTGATTTAACCCCTATGGATTTTTTCTTATGGGGTTAAGCCGACTTCTCTGGCCAATTGAAAGAAAATATCCGTCACGAAATGGCAGCAGTCTCCGAGTCCACCTGCCGAGCCGTCATGACGGCATACATGACGTGTCATAAGTAATTATATTGTTCAATTAAATGAGTGCCGCGAACTCCTAAATTTGGACGGTATTATTTTTAAGAAATAAATTCCCAAAATGTGTACTTTAATAATGAATAAACACTTTTTTTATACACGACTTACTTTTTTTAAATCGATCAACTAAATATGAACATTCTGTCAAGACATCATGTATAACCAAGAAGGTATTTTCATGCCAATCCTAAACAATTCTCACCGTAAACCAGGATCTGAGAATTTTAGCTTCATCTAATTGAATAAACCAGGAACTTGACCGAATGAGCCACGCCATTAAAGCCATTAGAGAGATAATTTGTTCTTTCATTAGACTTAATATATGTGAACTCCAGTCAATGGCCAATCATCCAACTTTCCTTTGAAGATTCTCCGCTACATTTTTGCAGAAATCAATTTCAATAGACACGCAGATTCTTCGTTTACTCGATTAAAAACTAATTAAAAAAATCAGTGGCGCTAAAACCTAGGTACCCTTTTAGGTCTAGGCCTCAGATTTTTGAAACTGTTTCATGATCAATTTTTAATCTAATAGGCAAGTAGGTGATCAGTCTCCTGCGCCTGACACACGCCGTCGACTTTTTGGGTCTACGACATGTCGGTTTCCTCACGATGTTTTTCTTCACCGTTCGAGCGAATGTTAAATGCGCACATAGAAGTCTATTGGTGCACAGCCGGGGATCGAACCTACGACCTCAGGGATGAGAGTCGCACGCTGAAGCCACTAGGCCAACACGGCTCTTAAAAACTAATAAATGACTAAATACTTAGATTTTCATTTGTAATAAGATTCGCACTTGTTTGCATTTTTTTTGCCTCGTAAATATCGTTTATGTGCGATGAGCCGCCGGTTTCACAAAGGCTTATATATTATAATAATTTAAACTAGTAATTTACAAGTAATATTTTTAGTGTTAATGTTTTCGGCACTTGCGTGTCTTGTGCACTTATTTCCCATATAATTTAGTTCGGAAGTGGTTCCCGTCGTATCAAGAAGGTGGGTTGCTAAAATTCACATGAAACTTTAGTCTTACCTAAGTGATTTTAAGCAAATTCACCTTATAACAACATCCGTATAGCGATGCTCCTAGCGTTACATTGTATGGCAAACTTAGCATAGACGAGAAATTTCGATGTTTTAGGAAGCTTGACGTTAAGGCCCTATCCTAGCACGAATTGCTGTATCAGTGTCTCGGGGTAGACTGCGGAGCGCAGTTGAGAGCTGGAGCACTGAGGCGCGCCGGCCCGTAATAACAATTAGTTATGTAAAACATTAAATTAATGTAAATTTATCAAATTTTTTTCTGGAATTGATGAAATGGATTACTTGGCTTGCGATAAAATATATCGTGAAATTTCAAAATCATTACATATACATTTCATAATAGACCAGTGCCAAGTAAGGAAGGGGATGACAGGTCTGGGCGTTACTGCATACGATTTTTTGCGTTTTATGAGAAGATTTACTATGGTAATATATATATATTTTTTTACCATAGGAAAGTAGAGATTTCAACGAACTGAAAGGACACCAACTTTTTGAAAAAAGCTGACATTTTGACGTCAGAATTTTCGATTGAAAATTAGGGTGTTTTTTCGATATTAATTCAAAATAAAAATTAAAAACCAAAAACTTGGTTTTTTGAATTTTTCACATAAATTTTGAGGTTATGTGAAAAATGTGTGAATACAAAAGTTTTAGATCTTTTTATTACCTACAACTTTGCCATTTAACTTTCTTCGATAGGACTTTTAGTTTTGCCGGAAATCGAGATAAACCGTTTTTTACCCTTAACCCCCCCCCTTTGTTATTTAATGTGTGGGGCGGTGCATTAAACCATGTGCATTGTCACGCTTATCAGTTATCATTTTGGATTAGACACGTGATATACGCCAGATGTTATGGAATCACGTAACATTTGTGTTCTATTTTCAAAATTTGCATTGCAACTTGTTTTATTAGTAAAGTAGAATTAATTGGCATATTGTTTTGTATTTTTGGGCTGATCAATTTAAAAAAAACATTGTTACGTTAAGCTTATCTGATACCCAATCCGCTGTTTTTCTTGTATTTTTTTACTTAACAATAAGCGAAAAATATTAGCAAAATCTAATACTGGAAGTGTTATATTTTATTGTATTTTCATTAGATTAAATTTTTATATATTTTGGAAAAGATTGTATCATGTACTGTAAATATAACATTATATATGATGTGATAACTTTAATAAATAAATAAACATTTAAATATTTATTTATTTATTAAAGTCTATCTTCTTTAGCTTTAGCTTTCTTAAGCTTTCCATAGTGAGGATGCCAGCCGAACTTTTAATCTCTTGTTTTTTAATTTACTGAATTGAAAGAAGAACCTCAAGTTGCACCTAATTAATATATGTATGAACCTGACTGGCGTTTTGTGAGACAAACTGTCATCCGTCTGCTTGACATCATCGAGTTAAAATATTAATAGCAGGTGTCCGAAATTATGACAAAAACGCGAATCACGTAAGCAAATTTACAAACAGCTGCTCCAAACATGTGATAAAACATCTGTCCTATCTTTTGAAAAACCCTCATGACTCGAAATCGACCCCCACTTTAATTAGAGCCTATTATCATTGCATTCCAATTGCTATCGGTTTACATTTTCACGCTAGAATGCGCGCGCGCCGTTGCCACAATGAACCCATGATCGGTGATTAGAACTTAGGTCGTATTGTGTGAGCTTTAGAAAGTGGGTTTAATTTTCTTGCCTATATAAAGTAATCGAAAACCGGAAGATCTAGACTTATATAACGAGTATAAGGATGTTTTATAATGAAGATAGTGGTCGTTATTGCTACGAGTAGTAGTAATTAGCTTGCTTCTTTCCAATGACTATAGAGGAACTCATCTAGTAAAATTAGCCGCTAAGTTATTTATTTATTTAAAAAAATTTCACCATTAACACTAATTCGAAAGGATAACCCAAACCTTCCAATAACAAATAAAGGGCAATGACACTTGTGAATTCAGTCATTGTTAAACTGAATACGTTAGACTTTACCTATAATATATTTTGTACGTGTATTATTTCCATTAAAAGCGAATTGTATATAAAATTTTGTATTTTGACAAAATTGTTCGACTGTCCTTTAAAACAGGCGTATATGTATTTCCACTAAAGGGCCATGACACAAAATATATTTATGTTCACGTATATGAGCTGAAAATGTCGTTTTAACCATGCCCTGTCATCGTAAATCGCCCAAGCTCTCGCATGGTTTAGCAGGCCATTTTCAATTATTATTGACCACAATTCGTATTGGCCTTTTGGGCGCAGTCAAAAGATTTTTACGTTGAGGGTTAACTTTTATTAGCACTTGAACTCAATACTAAATACAATGAACCTATTGAACTATTCCTGCCCCTGCAGTTTCCAATTTTAATTATTCTATTTATATGCTTGGCGCCAAGCGTATAAATATAATAAACTACCCTCAGTTTTGTTACTAATTTTTCATTATTTTAATGTTATACCCGCAAAACTTACTGTTATATTTGTTATACATATATCTACAACGAGGACGTATAGTGTTTTTGTGTGATTCGAGTATTCTTTTTATCTTCATTACAACTTTTTTATAGTGTAGTAATGAATATGCTAGGCATATTTTATGATTATTGTAAGATTGTTTGAAGATTTTTAATATTTGTCATAATTATTATTTTTATCTTTTTCAGGTAAGTACCATGCAGTAGTTTCCTGCTGAATAATTTACGCACGTAAGTTTTATAACAGATATCACTAAAATTCTCAAGACCCTTTAAAGGGCAAAAGTTTGACAAGATAACGAATTTGTCGAGTTTAATTAAGGTCTATGCTGACCCTTCATTTGTGTCGATGGAGCTTGACGACCCCATTGCGAAACAAATTGCTCCTTGACTGCCAGAATAAAAAGCTTTCAAATGATTATTTTGTTTCCGTATCCTTCGAATATTGAGTGACGCTTTGTAATACAAATAATTCCGATGTTTGCTTAGTTTCAAAGAGGAAAGCGCATTATACAATACTTATACATGTATATAGGCTATAGCTTTGAAGCCATATTTGAATAAAATATGAGCTATTATTATTTGATTTTGCTTTGTCAAATGATAATTATATTCGCAAATGGAATGATAAAGCTTATTCATATAAAATAAAAAAATGTATCAACATTTTCACTGCGATAAAAAAATTAATCTATGTTACTTGTTATTATTACTTGACCATAATATTTATTGGTTTAGGTGATACCTGTCTAACAATATTTTTACTAGGTTCTTTATGTTCATTATGTGTTCGCTGTGACAAATCAAAGTTCTAGTTAATCAGAATACAAGTCCAAATCGATTCTTAAATTCGTTATACAATTCGGAACAGAATCGATTTTTTTTTAATCATATCAAACCTTTGCCGGATTGAAACCTGTTTCTTTAAATACTAGGCTTATCTTAAGCGCATCGGGCCTAGTCACGACTGTCGGCGTGACTTAAAGGCCACAGAGGAAGCGTCCGTTTGTCTGTTTGTATATTAATGCCACATAAACAAGCAATTCACCGCTACAGATTGCATTATTGCTCACTCATTTCTCACGATAAAGCTTTCGAAAAGGCTTAAAATAAAACCTCTTTAAGAAAATAACGGATATAATTCAGAGACAACTGCAGGGGATGTGATCTAATATCTTTGGACTATAACAAAAGAATTATATGAATGAAATATCAATTAAACATTGAATTTTATCCAAGACGATTTTCAAGTGGAAATTAAGGTGTTTTAAATATTATCTTTATTTAAAATAACGAACTGTTTTATGTGAAATATCTGGAGATTTTAATACGTGTTCAATGCCATGCCACATATACATTATACACATGATATATTAATGATAATAATTAAACAAAATCTATAACAAATAATGTTTATATAATAATCTGCTTAACGTTTGAAATTCAAACTTCCTTGACAATACTTATGACTACTTTTTGAAGCTTCCCTGTCATAGGCATTTGACTTACTAGGGCTTCAATTTGAACTTTATGCATTATAGCTAAACAAATAAAGAATTTTTGACTTAAGTTTAATATTAAATTACGATTAAACGGGACTTTCTCCTTGAGTACTCTCTCATTAGTGTTGCTTACAGTTGACTTGCCAGCGAAAGTGGTGGTAATCGCCACCAATTAATATTCTAGACGATAAGCATAAACGTCTTACATCGGTTCTAATGATTTGTATTTTAAATGAGGAACGATAGGTATAACCATATACGAAGACATTTCTTTTTAGAAAACGGATTTAACTTGAAAGCATATTAAATAGTTCCAAATTGGGAGTTTAGAGTTGACCTATCAACTGTGCGACAACATTCCAAATGACGAATCATAATATTGCTGTTTTGTCTATAAAGTAAATCAGTGGCGCTACAACCTCTTTGAGGTCTGGGCCTCAGATTTCTGAATGTGTTTCATGATCATTTTTCAATCTAAATAGGCAAGTAAGTGATCAGCCTTCTGTGCCTGATACACGCCGTCGACTTTTTGGGTCTCAGACATGTCGGTTTCCTCACGATGTTTTTCTTCACCGTTCGAGCGAATGTTACATGCGCACATAGAAAGAAAGTCCATTGGTGCACAGCCGGGGATCGAACCTACGACCTCAGGATGAGAGTCGCACGCTGAAGCCATTAGGCCAACACCGCTGTTTTGTCTATATTTACTTAATTTCTACGTTCTAATATAATTGATGTGTATAAATTGAACGCCATACTTTCTTGTGTTAACACAACAATGCACGTACATTGTTTTAGTACTTATAACTTATAAGTAATATCAAAATATCGCAATATTAAAGAAGTTGTTTTTAAAACCAAATCTAATATTATGAATAGAGTATCCATATAAAGTTATTATGGATCGGTTTATTCTGAAATGTTGATTAGAAAACCGTTGCAAAGTTCGCAACCTAAACTAACCTAACAATTTTGGTGCTAAATTTTAATTAACGAACCAATCATAGTGTTTATAAATTATTACTCAATACTTAATATAATAAAACAATCTACGTACAATACAAATACTAGCACTATTTTATTTATTTATTCACACTTTGTTGCTTTATAATATAAAAATTTAACATAATTACATAAAGGAAAGGCGACTGGCTGCCTTATCGATTTCAAGCGATCTCTTCCAGGCAACCATTTTTAGTGGAAATTCTCCCATAAAAATGTTTATGATTATCTGTAGACAGATAGATACATACAAATAATATTAGCTTTGGTCTTTGCAATAAAAATGAAGCACCTTACACATGTCTGGATAAGACTTGATGATGTCATAAATATAAAACTTTAAGGCCTCATCAAAAGCTCGTATTCGATGACGTAATCACTTATTGTTACCAGACTGGCGCTCTCTGTCAAAACCGCTGTCAGTCAACGTCACTTCCTCCTTGTAAAGGGTTGACTATATCTACTTTAAAAATAAATATTTTATAACGTCTTCCAAAGTTTATGCTTTATTGGCTTATAAATATAGTTGAAAGTGTTCATGATCTCTTCCTGTTTTTATAGAAATATTTTTGTAACGAAAACAATGTCATTCCAATATTTTCTAAGGACGCTTACCAAGGAGGTCACAATTAAAACATTTTTCACATAAGGACTTTTTTATAGTTTAATTAATTTAATGACTAGCCGCTTTAATTTATGTTTGCTACGCACGAAATTTGTAAGTATTATTATTTGAATGTCATACTTGCGATACGTGATCATACATATATAACCTATACATACTTAAATGATTTTAAACAGCCCCGCGGTTTAAATTTGTTAATTCGTAGACTTTCTCTTGATACATAGAACCGAGATTTTTTTTGAATCAAAGGTAGTTCTAATATAACTGCGTTCAACCAAATATCGATTTTATAGATATATAGATCTTAATAAAATTTGATTTACCTAAGATAAATTTAATTGTTTCGTGGCTAATAGTTGTATGTAAAAATATTGACAACCCTGGGCGTTGTGTTACTTCCTCACATGACGATTATTTGAAGCATACTAGAACACTTCCTTTTCTTTATTTTAGCATAAATATAGTTGGTATAAAAATTGGGCGCCTACTAAAGCGAAGCATATAAAACTACAGGTGTGTCAAAGATCTATGGAACGATAAAATAATAGACAGACATCATGAAGAGAAATAACTAAGGTAGGAAATTTCAGAATAAAAATAAATAAATTTACGTGGAAACGGGCTCATGAAAAGAGAAACAAAAAAGTATTTAACTGGTGCCCAAGATACAGGTGGTACAGTGTAGACAGAAATGCCAAAAAACACATACCTAGGAATTAACAAGATGACAGAAATATAAATTTATTTTATTGTAAAGTGTTTAAAATAGAAGGCTTTTATTATTATTATAAAAATGCAAGTCTTTCATCTGTAATCAACAAACATTACCTATACGGTAAGATTTGTTTTTAACATAAAACTCCGAAACTGCTGTTTATTTTATGCAGTTTTTACGAGTTGGAACTCCGCTTGTTTTGATGGAAATGTGGTATCGGTATAGTATAGAAAGAAACCTTGTGACTCACATCTTATATATATTATTAACAAATAACTATAACGCCGTTAAATCCGTTAGTTCTAACCTTCTCCAAGTTTTATATAAATGTTTTTGTTATCGGTTAACTATACTCTTAAGTTATTTAAAATTAAGTTTTTAAGACAGTTTTTCCGCGCACCACCACTATGGTACTAGCTTAACATCGATGTACTTCCGAACCACTGTTACTTAGGGAGCAACTAAGAAAAGAGGGTAGGTACTAATTGTTAAAAGGCTTGCGAGCCCCTCTGTATATGTCTATGGGCGGCGCTATCACTTAACATCAGATGAGCCGTATGCTGTTTTTTTTTTAAATATGTTATATAAAAAAACAATATATTTGCAAGTAGCTCCTTTCTGTGTCAATTAACACCAACAAGGTCCACAGGCTCGTGTCTAATAAATTACTAAAATTTAATACACATCGATTCACAACGCGTTGACATTCTCGCATTGTCCTTTCATCCACTTCCTCCGCTGTGGTGTATCCGCCGTAGGTATATCATAAAATTGAATTTGGAATTTGAATGTTCCAATTTCAAATTTCCATAAAGAATTTCCCTTTCGATATTCGAAGTTTAATTGAATTATTTTCTAATCCCAAAGCCGTTGTTGAATTAATTAGACATCGTTATCCCGGCTTTTGTTAAAGAGTAATGATAACAGATGATTTCAGTTTGTTTTAATCGGTAATCCTCCGTTTTGAATAATTATTAGAAAATCTGCGTAAGTATCCGGCTTTTAATCTTTGAAATTGAATATAATTAATATCTTTATTAACATTTAATTACATACGTTTTGATATTTTAGTTATAGATGAGATCCAAACTGAAACGCGTACTAATTGTAACAATTACACATTTCCAAATGATCATTGTTTCGCAGCATCGTGTATGTTATATGATTCAATAGAAGTTGAGTATACGTTGGTAAAAGTGAGAAGGGCGAATTACCTTATAGAAATTCTATTTTTAAAATTAAAAGTTCGTAAAGAGAATTTATGAAATATTAGTATTTTATATTTTATGCAAAATAATTTATTGAAATCTCAAATGACAAATTGAAAATTAAAATGCCACGTGTTTTTATTATCAAAGAAATAAATTAAATTTATAATTTGTTTTAATTTTCGACACTTAACATTTTAATGACAATTAAATTCCTAACATATTTTCTTTTTTTCCCTCCCTTTTAGTCTCGGAAATGTTTTAGATTTGTTTAAATATGAACAAGAGTTACAAATTAGTTTGCCAAAGAAGTTTTACATCTGACATGTGTACTTTGTACGCACAAACTTTTTTGAGAAACAGTGTTCTCTGTCATACCTACCATTTTCATTTATACTACAAAGTATAATAAATCATTTTCGATAACCCGATTATCTGGCCTTCGGGTCACACAATAACTACATCACAGCTTAATTCTAATTGATGTAATAAATAGGAACTCTGTAACGAGTCAGATTTATCGTACCATTGTTCGTTTTGAAATGTCTCTGAAATTGATATTTATGTAGACACTAAATTCACCGCTAGTCATTGTTAGCGTTAATTGTGGTGGTAAAATTTTGATTATCTCAAGAAGCTTTGCTTTCTGGATTGAAGCCAAAGGAACTGTACTTGAGCAGTATCGGTCTATAGCGGCTTAAGCGTCCGACTCTTAATACTGCGGTGGTGTTTATGAATTACGACTGTTCTCAAAGGGACTTTTAGTTCTAGGTTCTAGAAGGAAAACATCATGCAAATGGCTAGCCTTAGACCTAATAATAGGCAGCGTGTATCAGACACAGAAGGTAGGCAGGCCTTCTGGCCTAATATTTTAATTATCACGACACAGATTTAGAAATCTGAAGCCAAGAGCTCCTCTGTTTTCTTTTTTCTAAACTGTGTAATTAAATTTTTATATTGAATTGATTGTTTCCCTAAAATTTTCCAATATATACCCAAGTAGGTATATATCCGAGAGGAAATTTTTAGTCAGTTCGAATATAAAATATGTACTTATTCCAAATTTTTTTACCAAGTGGCAACAATTCCATTAACAATTCAGTACAGTATTCAGTTTTTATTTCTCTGTCGTACTATATCTGCATTAGACAAACTGTTTGGGGCTGGGTTCGGCCAAAATTATTGTCACAAATCACGAGTAACGCCTTGTTAATGCTCTGCGTGAACCATTTGTCCGAAACCATTATGCAAATTACATAATTCATTTGATCTATAAATTAGCTTTCAGAAGAGCTCACGATACAATCTTTTGGGACGATTTTGCGTGGCGTGTTCGCTTCTAGTATAGAATACAGTCAAAACCGTTTACGACGATATCGTTTAGAAAAACATACCGGTTATATTGACCAAAATCAAAGGTCATCGGCTGTTACGACTATCGGTTTTTACGACCAAATATGAGTAGTCCCTTCGATATCTTTATAACAGATTTTAACTGTTTCTCAAAAAAATACTTGCCCACTTATTTTATAACTAATGCTATTACATTAAAAACACCCAATATTGCAAAATCTCATCGTTTTGTAACGCGCAGCCCGGACATACAACGACCACTATTTAAGCCTTGACATGTCTAAGCTATCGCGGAATATGCTTAAAAGAAGTATTAAGAATATCCATAGCACTAAATCACCTCCATCATGAGTACACCCCACATACACATCCTCACGTACCTTCCTTCCTCACGTATCCTCATACCTTTACTTTCACGGCATCACACAAAACCGCCGATTTAGGTATTACTTAGTTAAGTGAATTTAATATTTTTTGTTGATCTTGTAATTTCGTAAATGAACCTTTTTGTATATATTATGTATTCCATCTTGGGCTATATCTTTAATATAATTCTTTTTTGTTATATATAATTTATGTTAGCTGTAGGATTACTAAATAAAAGCATACATGCTTGGGTTTTTGCTATAAACATCTAAACTAAAACTGTAGATTGAGTTTACAAAACAAAATTTGTAGTTGGTCTACATACAAATATGTTAACTGTTTTTTTATTGTTCCACGTATATATAAAGCACGGAAGAGTATCTGGTCACCCACATCACAGAGATAACCCTAGTGTGAGGACTAGCGCTTAAGATATTGTCATTTTTAAATAAAACAAATAAAAAAGTTTAATAGCCGTTCTCGTTTATAGACAATTTACGATCTATTTTTCTTTATTAATGATATCTTACCGAAAATCTTGAAACATTTATATTCAAATAGATCATTATAATTAATAGTATCTTTTAGTATTCTTTAAAGTGCCTACAAAATACTTTCAATGATTTATGGCCGCCTTAATAGGAGTAACATAAATTCAAAGCAACGATAGACAATTCTAGTTTATGGCGGTTGACCTTGTAGCATTACCAAATTATTTGTGGCCTTGGTAAAGATTATTGTAGTCACGCCATATGTCTGCATGAAACTCAGCTTAAACGAACTACACATTTTTACCATACAATAAAGTTCACAAAAGAGCGCGATTTCACATGAATTGCAATCTAGCCTTTACAAAAATTATGGCTACTATTATACTACTATTATAATATAATATTATGGATCAGTTGGCCTATAGTAGTGGCTTCAGCGTACGACTCGCATCCTTGAGGTCGTAGGTTCGATCCCCGGCTGTGCACCAATGGACTTTCTTTCTTTGTGCCTTAACATTTGCTCGAACGGTGAAAGAAATTAGTGTCAAAAAGGAACTCATACCATACCGAGTTAACAAAATTAGTTATTGAACCAGAGCTTATAAAAACTTAGTTTATGTCTACCATAGACATTCAAGACAAACACCGTCCAAAAACAAGCACGAAATGTATTTAAAAATAGAATACTGACAGGGATACATTTCGTTTTCGAATTTCGTTCTGTTTCGCACAAAAAGTTGTATTTAAAAATGTGGGGAAAGTTGTCTCTCCATATCCGATAAGGTAACGTCAAAATCGACGGGAATCGACAGTTGACTATATGAAAACTCCTTACTTTCGTAAGATATTATAGTTATTGTCAATGGCGCCACACCTTTATTCTAAATGGCACTCGAAGCCAAATAAGTTGAATTATATTCAATTGAAATAGCGTAACAAGTCTCTAATTTTGATTTATTTACAAAACGTGATACTGTTAAAATTTAACAAGTATAATATGTATTCGTTATAACTTAGCTACTAGTACTGTGTTGTATAATTTATTGCATTATTGAAACAAATTGTCATTCTATTCGCAAGTTCCTTATATTCTGTTTACAATAATACAGGTAAAAACGTATTATCCATATTAATGTTTGTTTCGTAAAATATGGAATTATTTCAATTTGGAAGTCATAAAACTTTCATAACTATTGTACAAATTTATAATCTTGACGTGTAATCTTGTAAAAGATAATTACATAATCTGTGAACCATAGAGATTAACCACGTTATTTCAATGTAATCTCTGTACACGTCTAGGCGTCTATGAACACGTTTCAAAATTCATTAAACTCTACATTAAACTATGATACAAGTCCTCAAACTTTATCAATAAGATTGTCAGACTACAACTTAAGTCTCATCAAATATATATGATAATCTGGTGTTTTGATAAACTTCTTCATTTTATAAATTTATCTTTGGCTTACAAATTTAGTTACAACTTTTTTCTTAAATATAATAGTAGGTACATAGAAATTCTTATATTATAGATTTATTATACGTATGTATATCTAAAAAATAGGCACAAATCTGATTTGTATGCCCATAGTTAACGACTGAATAGCCTTTATTTCTTCAGATTTCATGAGATATCAGCGATTGAAACTCTTTGCCACCTTCAATCTTCCCTAAATAACATGAATTTATTCAATTGGCGGCTAAATAGGCCTGGCCTACTGGTCCTTGCCTTCCAATAGGCCGTATCTCTCACTTAATTAGAATTGCGGCCAAACGTCTGTCCAGTTCAGGCGATTGACCACCCTGCGACGGCCTAAGTCGAGGTCCGAGTCTCGCATAAGACGCCCTTGCGCTAGTCGCGGGAAAATGCCCATCCCGGCCGGCAGCTAGGCTCGCCAAAACAGTCCAAGCTGAGCTGTAAAGGCCCTTAAGGTCAACAGCAAGATTCCATTTAAAAAAAACGTATGTCCAGTACTGAATAAATAGGAAAGTATGACTCTCGTATATCAGAAACGTATTGAATTTTCTTTTCATAGTTCGTGCTAGTAATATTAAAATCATGTTTAAATTCTCTAGGTCTTGTATTCGTGTATGCGGTGATGTTAGTTATTTCGACTATGTATTTGCGTGTTGATCCCACGAGAATGTAAGTGCGTGCTCCTATTTCACCATGCCTCCTACTGATAGAGGACAAATCTTTGTTTTTAATTTATTTTATTATTATTTATTACTTAAGATGTCATGTGGAACATGGTGTAATGGTTGCAGCTCCTTACAAACATTGTGTAAAACAAAAAGTTGGCGATTAAAAAGAGTGGCGGAGAGTTTATTGCCAGTTCTTCTCTTTCGTTCTACGCCTTTGAGAACTGGCAGTAAATGTAAAATTAGAAGCATTTAATAAATATTTCTTTTTTGACGTTCATAAGTATAGATTGTGTTACCTATATGAATAAATGATTTTGACTTTGACTTTGACTCGACTAAAATAACCACATGATTCCCTTATTATTTCTTTAGACATTCAATGCCCTATAATGGTTGTTCTTTCATTTGAAACGTTAAAGTGCACTTTGTTAGGCAAGACGTTACACCCGCTAAATGTTATGGCTTCACCTTTACGATGGAGAAACTTCCTGTTAGAGAGATTAATTAATATACTTGATAGAGTATCCGGTAGAATCAAGTTTAAATTAAGATCAAAATCTACAGGCGTGAATTGCGAAACATTAAAACTTTATAATTATTTAACTTGGGAGTACATATATTATTTCTTGTTTTTCTACACCGCTATGAGAGATGTGTTGTACGCGAAAATTTTAAGAATGTTTTGTCACGTTTATTTATTTGTAATAAATCAGTAGAGTGATAAGGATAAAACATTTAATAGCATTAGCATGCATGGTGAATGTCATTATAGTGGATGTAGCGAGAGAGGTATATCAGGAACGCTGCAAGTAGAGAACCATACCCACAAATTTGCTCACCTGTTAATTTGTACATTCATTCATTCACTCACTCACTCACTCACTAGCACCCACACACTTACTCATTCACTAACATGCACCCACACACTCACTCGTGCACTCAGGCGTGTTGGGGTTTAGGGTTAGGGTATAATTAAAGGGTTCCCAAATCTTACACATTGTAATGAATATGTACTTATAATGATTAAACACAATCTTATTTTATTTATTTTTACATAAACAATAAGAAGTGTCACGTTGCTTACATTCAAACAAACGCTTATTCGAATACAGATAATCTAACAAGGATGTTATGCAAGACAGTAGATTGTTTCATAAAGAAAGCGGTCAAATGTCAAGGAGATAATTGTTTGCTCAGGAAATTAAGTGAGTTACGTAATTGGGTCGATTCAGCCACAGTTCTACTTCCGCAGAATAACTATTATACCGTGGTTTTGGTGGACCTATATACGTTTATTAACTTTGCACATAGTGCACATAGACTTAATTCTTTTGTGCCTTTTCCCTTTATCCTTGCCTTTCCACTTTTCATCAGCGTGGACGAAAACGAACTTAACAGTTTGATTCCGTTTTTATGAATAAGGAGTATTTATATTAGTTATTATTTATTTCCTTAAAAAAGGCTTTCTAACGAAACACATACAAAGAACATATACATACAAAAACACAATACATTCATGTGCATCAATGACATATGTGCAGTGTGCACAATATTTAAAGGGAATGATAAAAGAGAAAAGAAATTAAGCAATTAAAACAAAATACAATAAACTAGATTAAGAAATACAAATATGCAATTTAAAAATCTAATATACTTCTTCTTTGCAATTGTTATTATTAGTATCAACATATACTTGTCATTTAGAATTTTAATAACATTTATTGGATTTTAAATTATATACTTAAAAATCTTCGTAATAAAACTGTAGTTGTTCGTAAAGCCATCACACGAGTTTGGACAAGCGTACAGAAATCCTTGGAATTTAAAGCTAGATTTTGCTCTTTGAGAAACTTGAATTGGCATAGGAAACATTTACATTAAAACTAGTTTGCTTAGAAGCCACAAGTATTACCTTGACTTATTGAGATAATCCAATGAACCAACCTCGAAATAATCGTTCAAAGTAATCAAGTACACGAGATTTATTATATTATTTATCTTAACAGTGGAATTACCAATGCGATAGTTGTTGATCTTTAAAAAGAAATACTTCAACTGTATTATCAATCCGTAATTTACAAGATAATTACAGTTGACTAAATAATTTAAATAACGTAACATAAAACATATCCACTTTTGCAAATTCCATACATACAAATGTTGATTGCTTCGGAGATAGTAAGCACGCGCCAGATACATTAAAACGTTGTAATATGTTGTAATAGACAATATAGACTAATAATTTATAAATGGACGACGTCACAACATAATGGAGGTTTTAACGGCCTACGATAGACCTGGATATCGGAGCAATACGAATTTTAATTAAACAATAAATTTATTCAAATTTCTAAAATTCCAAAGTAAACAAAAGACAATCTGGCTAGTAGCAATCTTAGGCAAATGAGCATGTTCGAATAGATACAAATATTACAGTGCATTACAATGTTTGCGCAATTCTTCCGTACATTACACCATAGATTGCTGTGGAGATTCCACACTTTTGCAATTCACAATTCAATCTGTTCTACAATCTCGTTTCACTATCTAATTCTGCAATACAATTTTAATATTTTCCTTACTTCTCCTCTATCTGAAATGGGATTGTCACATTGAATTACGCCCCGAGATCAGTAGCGATACTGTTTTGTTTATTTTGTTTTTGACGTTTTGACACTTTAATTACATTCTTTTGTTTTAGACAAAGACGTCGAAAGATATCTAAAGCGACGGTAATAGTTTGTAAATTGTAATATTTGGCTCGTTCAGTGTTTACTATAGCAAGTCGAGAGATTCCAGATATGCAATTAAAAACTGCATTTTTGTAAATCAATCTTTGAAACTAACACCTAAATCTCTCTAAACTTAAATCGCTGTCAATATATTAATGAGATAACTGATGCTACTATTTTAAGACGGAACCTTAAAGGACCAAGACGATAACACCTTCGAAGTACAAACTCTTAGAACACCTATGACGCGGAAAGCTAGGTGCTTTACGAAAGTTTCTTTGTGAGCGTCCATTGGGAACAAAGAAGCTTTTCTATCGACGTGCTTTTGACATGGAAAAGCTTTTGTTAAGAAACGGGATAAAGGAAACTTTAAGTGCGTAATCGTTTTCTCACTAAGAAAATAGTGATAAAATTATGAAGTAGCTCAATACAGTTAACTATGATTGACGTCATTCAATTTCCTCTTTACGATTCTATTTTGGTCCTTCCCTTTCTACTTGTTTATGTGATTTCGTTATTTTTATTGTCACGGTGATTACCTACACAAATAGATCCCTACTTGAGATTTCTACCTATTTTTACTACGCTATAGGGATGATCTTACCCCTTTATTGCTATAATAACGTTATACTTTTTTACGTAAAAGTATCAGACACAACCAATTACAACTTTTTAAACAATATATTCCGAAACAGACAAATTATAGTAAGGATATTTCATGCTTAGTCGCCATTAGGGACTCGGATTAATTAAATTTACACAGTACTGAGACAGGTTGAAGAAATTGCATCACTATCGCAAATCTACAGAATTTGTTTGAACAGATTACTGGCGTTTACATTAATTTTATTTACTAGCATTCTGTATTAAACTGTATACTGTCTTCGACACAGCTAAGAAATAATTAAAATCGTAGTTAATGTAATGTAATAGTAATAATCGGCTTAAATAGGTATGTGAAATTTTACGATGCGCGCGCACCGTGACACAAAATTATCAGTATGAAGTTGCCCACGGAAGATGCTACGGCATTGGACATAATTTAATTTTTCGTATGTAAACTGAACTTTATTGACTATAATGACTCCTTTTCCAGTCTTTGATTATTTAATTGTAATTAATTATTTGCATGCAATCAAAAACTATTTTTAATAATGCCAAAGAAGTATAAATTCTTACGTGCGTACATAAACACGCACCCTTTTTTTTTAGACTTATAGTTTCCCACAAATATGTGGCTTCCAATACCGATACCGATGTTTTTGTATGCAATTTCGATGTATTTCTCTCTTACAGGATCACGCGGAACAAAAACTCATTATTCAGATCGGGTTACGGAGTAAAGCCTTTTAAAACTTTGTTAAACTTCCTAATGATACTGAACTTTAATAGACAAAACACGTTCTCAATGTTCTCCTATTATTATCTAATCTTACAACATAGAACACTACAAGCCAAGTCACAGACTACACAGGTTACACAAATTCTCGTCTCTGGATATTTTAAACAGTATTTCTTATCTATAATTCGATTCAAGTGTCTTATGTGTACACATAAGTGTTCTTTTAGTATTATAATCTGGGCTTTAGTCTGGGTTTTATATGGTTTCAGTCATGGTCGTAACTCGTAACCCGTAATTAGGATTATAAAAATCATGGTTTGCGATAAGCTCTTTATAATAGATAATTGTATAATGTAAATATAATGCTGTCAAATATATTCGCCAGTATTAGTGAAGTCGTTTAGTAATCTGTTATTCTTTAACTTAAACTCAAAATATCTTTATTCATATATAATAGGTAAACAAGTACACTTATGAATCGTCAGAAAGAAGTTACATTAATTGTAAATTTACATTTACTACCAGTTGACAGTTCGCAAGTCAAGGGCGTAGAGCGGGTAAGAAGAACTGGCATGAAACTTTCCGCCACTCTTTTTAATCGCCAAGTATTGTCATACAAATTGTTTGAACTGGAGCAAATCAATCCCAAGGATTAGGATCATTTAGGTATTCCTCAAATTTATAAAAAGCTTTTTTGATTAATTTTCGTTTAACGAGGGCTTTGAGTTTATTTAGTGATAATTCTCTAATTTCGCTTGCGAGTTTGTTGTAAAAACGATTACAATTTCCGTTTATAAACGTGAGTGTCTGGGCGTGGGGGTATCACTTAACATCAGGTGAGCCTACTGAAAAAAATCCCTGACGCTAAAAAGTTTGATCTCTCAAAACTCCTAGACAAATGGGCCGATTATGATGCGGTTTGTTTTGTTATAAATCTACGTTATATATGGCTTTCATGTTCATCAGCTATTTGTTAACAGCAGCAGAAATCTTTCATGCATAATTATTTATATTATTTTCAAACATAATATGTTTGACCTAATGGAAGTATGCTGGTACCTACTACTAAGCTAACAAGCGCTTACTTATAATTGGGATATCTTCAGAAGTGTATATTCTAGTTCCACTTGCGTCGCTTGATCTTGTTCTAGGAGATTTCCTTTTTTAACTGAATTATTTAAAATAATTGTATAATGTCGAATCCAACAATACGCTTCCGTTCTACGCCCTTGATTAGAGAACTGGCAGTAAATGTAAAATTAGAAGCATTTAATGTATATTTCTTTTTTGACGTTCATAAGTGTACGTTGTGTTACCTATACGAATAAATGATTTTTGACTTTTAAATACATTCAAATTGTCGTTGCAATACAGTTGTCATATAAGGAAAACGAATTTTGCTTAAACGTTAACTGTGACTCTCATTTTACCAAGGACATCTAGAAATTTGATCGTTATTACCCTGTATTAAGGCTCATTATTGTCAATCTCAGCCATACGTACTGACTGAAAGCCGTTGGACCGAACCTAATTTCCAGCGCATAAAAAATTTGGTTAATTCTGTAAATCATAGGCTAGCTTAGATTTAAGATAAACAGGAATGTGTACTCGAACTGACTGGACTATTTGTACAATTATCTTAGGCGCTTGCAATATTGAATTAGGGGAATCAAGACCAGTTATGCTATACATAATGAACATAGCTAAGCTCCAGCTGCATTAGATGCCGGAAGAGCACCACCTCCTCTCGGTCTTGCCAGGAATTGACACCGCGCGTGCCTATCGTGACAGCTATGAATAAATCAGACTAAATACGCCGGCATCTATAGATCGAAGTAGCTCGGTACAAATTCGAGTTTTCATAATGCATTCTTTATTTAAACTCTTGAAGGTTTATTCATAAACATACAAAGTTTGACCAGGTTTAAACATATATCTTTTACCTTATCTAAGAAATAGAATAGGATAGTTATAGTTTTGAAATACGAGTAAGGATAATTGTCTCCGATTTTTTAAATATACGTTTAGCTCATACTGCAACAAGATTTATACCTATCCGTTATTTTTAATTAATAAATTAAATTTGTTTATTTATAAAAGTAAAACAAACTACAATATGTTTAAGATAGTGCCGGCTGGACTTTTTTATAAGAGATAAATAAATCCTATGTTACTCATGGATAAAAGCACATTCTATTGATGATAGAATTTTAGAAATCATAACCATTAATTTTTTAATTAGTTACGTGAAAATATAAATATTTCCTAAATAAGATTGATGTGGTTTAAACGTAACATTAATACGCATATTCTATATGAAAACATGACACGACGATATTAAAACCCTACAACTCGAAAATCCATTGTTTTAGTTTGGACGTCAACGCCCTTTTTTAACATGAATAGCTGTCAATCACTTCACGAGGCTTTATTCATCACCCGCCTTGTATTTGAAGTTCCTAAATATTCATAGTGTAATCTCAATCACTGTCATAGTCTATGGTCAAAATTCATAAAACCTGACGTATACGTGATTTAATTAAACACGATTTTAAATCTCAATATGTATAGCAAATATACATTATACTTTTAATAAACCTCGAAACATTGCTGACTGATATACTGTTTTCCATTTGACAGTATATCAGTCATAACTTAAGCTCAAAGTACTCGATTTATGTCATAATTATACGGATAAAGTGTTTTGATTATACATTTAAGGTATTTTATAAAACATGTTTTTGTTTTTGATTTAAGAGATAAAATGTATGAAGTCATGTTTTTAAGCTTTTTACAGTCGAAATGCGTGAGAACATTTTATTGTCCAGATGGCAAGATCCAAGTAACAAACCTTGAACGGGGTTAAAATTTTAACTTTAATGTTATATTATTTAAAAACATTTTTATGTAATCGCAATCAACGTTGTATATCTGTCTCAATCGCTTAGTGGTTTCCGTACACGGCGTCCCCGGAACTCCAGGCTTCCGTTAAATAAACAATAATTGTTTCAGGCTCATTCGCAAAGACCAATTACACGTCTATAAGTAATACATGAATTTGTTGTACACATATCCCTCAAAACAATCTTCTATTGACACTAAATCAAATTCATGAGCTTCAAACTTATAAAGTTTTTTAGCAACCAGTTTTATCAGGTTGTCTTCTGACATAGGCCTTCCCTAGCCCATTCTGTTCTTTCCTGGCCCAACTGCTAGCCTGCTAGCCATCAAATAGCTGGTAATAAATGTTTTGTCCTATCCCTCTCGTGTCACATTACAAATAGATCAAATTTGATTAAAGATCAACAAGTTAAGAAGAGATTTTTGATTAGAAATTTCAATGCTATTTTAAATTATTTTCTGTGAGTAATATAATAATATTAGCAGACAGAATTTTACATAAATTTAATCTTAAACTAGTGACTATAGTGAGTCGGTGGCACCGACAACCCAACTGTTTGCCCAACTTTGGCAAAAGCCTCCAACATTTCTTTCCACTCTGCTCGGTTCTGAGCTGTCCTTGACCATACTTTCCCAGTTACGTCTTACGATTTTGTGAGTACTACACATTTAAATATTACTTCTTCAACGAATATAAAGGCTTAATAGCTTTACAGCAATCGTTGCCAGAAACGACCGCTGTACTGCCCTGCGATTCTGTAACTCACTTTTCGAACTCACACAGCGGTTTTCGCATCGGCGGTCGCTCTCAAATCAGTCGTGAAGCAGTTATTTTATGATTTGGCATTCTGAAAAGGTGGGAGCTTGTAGTTTATTGTTTATTAGGCTGCGCTCGAAACATTTATGTAAATGTTTTATTTAAAAGATACACGGCCTTAGAAAATTCTATTAGCCTATTCCTCAGCATACCCATAATTACAGTTACGGGGCCCACGTTAAACGGACCGTATTATGCACGATTTATGTTGAAATTAAGCTGCTAAGGTCTATGTGCATATGAAGTTAATTAACCGTTGAACGAGCGCCAATAGCCAATTTACTTCGCATTCTATATTTTACTTGGCCTTTACAAACACCTTTAAATGATGATATTGTATGCAGTTGAAGGTGTGAGTTTAATACATTTGTATATGTATTAGCCGTAGGTCATCATAATTATTTTAATTAATTCATCACATCATCTTAATTAAGGAAATTTAATTAGTATACTACAGATATAACCCAATCGGAAACAAAGGTTAGATTAGGAAGAAAGCTTTATTACTATGCTCTTACATCAGTCAATATTTGAGTTGTACCGTTATTTAGATGTGTCTATCATAATCTATATATATAAAAGAAAGTCGTGTTTGTTACAACACTTATAACTCGAGAACGGCTGGACCGATTGTCATGGTTTTTGATTTGTTGGATTTGTTTCCGTCCCGAATAGCAGAATAAGCAAATATCGGACAAGTTATCGAATAACAATAAATAAATTAATTAATTTTACGAATGCAAAAACCATATGGTGCCATCTGTTGACAAAACTACGCATCATTTTACGTCGAATTCGTGTCAGTTCAAGAAATTCCGATCTTGAGGTGAATGAGGAGATGCATAACCATGCTTTGATCCTGATCAAAAGATGTTGGATATCAGAAAGTGCTTAACATGGAGTATCGCCACATTGACGCTAGAGAGAAGATGCCTAATGTGCAAAACTACCATTCTTCTTTCGCAATGGCAAGCAATAAAACATTTCTGTATTTGCAAAAAAGTTGTATTAATGTAATACTTAACATTAATGAAATCCTAAAATAAGTTAAATTAAAGTAACAACGATATTATAAGGTTGTAGGGCGGAACGAAGTTAGCCAGGTCAGCTAGTAAATTATAAAACTATTTTAAAGTTTTGCGCGCTTGACAGGTCACTGGTTTGATAATTGTGAATTAATTGACAGCTGAAGTCAGTGTTGCCACTGTCACCAAACCCCAAACACAGTATGTGTTACAGATTACGTAAAAATTGGTTCAAGATAACACGATAGCATATTTACAAAGCTATGTCTATATTATTTTGTTTATGGTACATGCGTGAAGGCTGTTACGTCGGAGCCATTCATAGAAATAAATAGTCTACATCTTGTATTGGTACAGCGCCTATTTCTTGATAGTGAATTATTTAACATGGCTTCTGGTACTATAAATCGTCTGGTCGTGAAATGCAAATTTAAAACCGTTCCATGCTTCGATATTTGAATAAATTCCTATAACTCTTGTACCATAGTGCATAGATATTCCTGTCTTATAATTTACGCGAGTCTCAGAGAATTTTATTATTATATTAGTTTTAAATATTTTGGCAATTGATAAGTGTTCATACCAAGGGGAAACTTGAATTTAAGGGTTTCCAGAAGGGGAAGAGTTCTTGCCACCCCCCATGTTTATATTTGACGCACAATTAGATTTTTTGAAAACCCTAACAAGCGACACGTTCGAACTGTCGAATACTTAGGCACGTGATAGCGTCATTCAAAAATCAAAACCAAGTGGAATTTTGTCGATTGTTTTGGCTTCATATTTCAATTAACTATATTGATTTTATCAAGCTTCACAAATTTATACCTCGTTTACGAATCGGTACTGAATTTTTAGAAAATATAGATTTGTATCTGTTAAGCATTATTTTATATAAGAATGACATAACAATGGTTTTCCCTATCTCCTAAGATCTGTTATTAGTAGTCAGTCCCCTTTCAGGTGCCCGCATGTACGTTGGCAAAATAATTATTCAATTCGAGTCAATTCCTGAGACCAACTAAACAAACTCATCATAATATTATTAGGAGGTGAAAAATCTTTTGCATTGTGTGACATAAGCAAAGGCATTATTAATTTGAATTAGATTACCAATTTTTATTGATCCCATACTTAATTTAAATTGTATTTTTTTTACATTTTATTATATAGTATTTAGTTTCAACGCATGCTATGTCACTGGCGCCTGAAATACAGTTTTCACTACATGAAGAGCTTGGTTATGATCATAACTTTGATTTGTTGTTAAATTGTGTCATGATTAGATAAGTGTAAACATTTCCTGATACTCCATCGTATAATGTATGGTGTACATTATACGATAGAATATCAACACTTTTAAAAATGAATCATAATGAAACTATGACTGTTACAGGTATTAACAACGTAAAAATAAGTTCTAATTACACGACAACCAGACAAACTGATTGTATCAGAACACATCGTGACGTGAAAGGGTTAACAACCTTGATTCATATCCGCAGCGGATTGTAATTTTGCCGGCGATTGTTGCAATTTTAACAATGTTGTACTGAAGTTTATTTTATTTGCGATGGCATCATTTGATACCCTGGTCCGAAATTTGCATAGACAAACGTAGAATTTATTACATAAGAATAGATATTGTTTCGTAATTTAGCATAGTGGCTACTGGCTGAGCCCTGTTCGGGCGTAAAACAATGGTTTATAATGGTAACTAGACTTTTAAATGCGGACTTTATGTAGATGTCTTCTATAAAACTGTAGTACACTTTGCTCTATTGTCAACAGTTTCCGCAGCGTACGCTATTTTTAAATCTTTATTAGTGTTTTTACACCTTGGGTTACACTATCGTAACATATGTCATCAAGTTGCTAGGTATTAAAAATATATGATACAGATGCATCTGTCCATTGTAAATCTAAATAATAAGTGTCTTTTAATAATCGTTAACTTTATAGTAAGATTTTTTACACAGCTTTTCTTTAAGTCATTTCTTAAATTTATTAAAAGTCAGAGATAAAAGAGCCTCTGGTATTTTATTAAAGAAGAGTATCCCTTTTCCCAAAAAAGATAAAGTATCTATACTTATATATATATGACTCATTGCCTGCTTATTAAAATTTCAGTAGCTTACAGAAATATACCATTGAATAATATTTACGTTGTTACGCGCACGTGCTCACTAAATTTAGCCGCGAAACCTTTTTAATTATCTAACGTAAACGATTTTGACGTGATTGGGTCAAACAATTTATTTTATACGGCTTACTTCTATTATAAACAATAGAAGCTCAAAATATCTATGTATGTGAAGAAATACCTTTGTGTACCTACCTGTGTACACCTCGATAAAGTTAGCATCATAACTACTATAAAAATAGCATATAATAATTATATATCATATGTTATTTTTAATGTAAGTACTTAAATCTATAAAACTTTATGTTTTGACTATAATAGTATTGTCTTTTATTAACATAACTTTTACACATTTAAAGAAAAGCGTGCGTGGTCACGGTGTAAAGCACGCGAAACGTCGGAAAAAAAATTAATTATGTAAAATAATTATGATTCAATCCGGTAAAAAAGTGTTGACTATAATGCAAAATTTTGTCTTTTTTACCCTCAAATTGTGGTGTTTCATTAATTTAGTACATTTTAACTTTAATTACATTACTTCTATTTTAGTAACATTCTTGTGTTTTAATTTTTTTAATATGTTAGATAAACAATATTTAATGAGCCTTATTAAATATTGTCTTTTAAAGTAAAAGACACGAATTTATTAGTAATCCACTACCATGAAGACCGGCTACGCACTTGCAAACCACTTGGTATTGCAGATGCACATGTCGGCAGTAAGCATTTAATTCCAAGTAATTGCTGCTTTTTGTCTACTGTGCTATAATAAAATATTAATTCATATGAAATTGCGATGATTAATTAGTATAGCACATATCACTAGCGTAAATGCCAGTAATCCAGGATCCAGGTGTTGATTTAAGCGGATTAAAAAATTCCACTAATTGCAGCTTAACCCAGTTTTTTTAATACTCATGATATGAGAAAAATTTATGTGAGCCACTTGTACATCTTTTTAATATTTCAGAGGAAAATGAGGATATAAAATTTTTCACTTTTAAAAAATGGAATATGTGCTTTTTAAATATTCATTAGATTTTAGAAAACCCTCATCTTTCAACTAGGATACTCGCTGACTTCGCTTATGACAGATTTAATGAAAAATGATTGTCAATGTTCCATTTATCGTTATTATATTTTACAAATAGCTTAGCCCTGCGGTGCCTGCAGAAATTCGGTTATGCCATGATGATATACGCTTATACTCCACTGGCTCTGGGACCCCAAATATGCCTTAGCCTCCGAAACTGGATTTCTCATCCAGCGCTTCCTGTCCCACTTCCCACCAAATTCTGGCCTTTAGTTGCAGCATTTCTCCACTCTGTAATTCCGTCGGTCCGTCGACCACTAGTAAGCTTCCTTCACTGCTCGATCTTTGCGCAGCTTTGTACTGGTGAAAGAATGTTCACAGTTGGTTCATTACTTCTAGAGTTAATTCATTATTAACAAAAAATTTAATCTCTTCGCTTTATAATATTAGCGACGAAAATACTTCGAGTGTTTATAAAAAAAATAATACAGTACAATACATATTAATCATTTCATTAATTAACTTTACAAACATTCAATATTTTACAGATATAGTCTAAATATTTAACATACAATTTAAACCGTTTATTTAGGTGTTAAATTACAAGAAATTACAAGATAAATTATATATTGTAGTCTCTTAAAACACAGGCCGAAATATGTATTTAAAATAATTTACACTACAAAAAATTACTATACATTTAAAAAAACAAAATATCATTCATTTAGGTATCTTATATATTAGATATTATAATAGTAAATTAACCAGTATTCTGATAAGAAAAAATCTTATAAAATGTAGAACGCAACCATTTAAAAACATTCAAAGCAAAAGTGAGCTGTCCAAAGAACATTGAACAGTCTGCGAACTGCGAAGACGTTAAAAAGGCGAGGTGTTGACTATGAAAGCATTGTTTAGTTCTAACATCGGCACTTCAAAGCGTTCAAACATTAGGTACCGTAACTGCGTGGTTTTCTTTCAACCCGTATTTACTTAAAAAGATAAACAAACAGCATAGTACTGTTTCCTTGTGACATTTTAGACCGCGATGTTTTGCTTTTGTTCAAATTCAAACTTAAAACAAACGGAACGGTTTTGTTAAAATCACAAACTTGATTAGTGTATATTATAATGATATAGTATTTTTTTAAGCCAGTAACTACATGGAACCCCCAAAATCTCGCGCGAGTTATTCTTAAATAAAGAAAATTCAAATTAAACATAAAGAGTCCCCAGTTTTAGTTCCTTGCAAGGAAATTTAATTTAATTATTAGTTCTTCCAACTATTTCACCATGCCTCCTGCTGATAGAGGACAAATATTTGTTTCAAATTTATTTTATTATTTTTACTTAAGATGTCATGTGAAACATGGTGTAATGGTTGCAGCTCCTTACCAACATTGTGTAAAACAAAAAAGCGATTAAAAAGGGTGGCGGAGAGTTTATTGCCAGTTCTACTCTTTCGTTCTACGCCCTTGATTTGAGAACTGGCAGTAAATGTTAAATTAGAAGCATTTCATATATTTTTTTTGACGTTCATAAGTGTACATTGTGTTACCTTTATGAATAAATGATTTTTTGAATTTTTGCGCCATCAGCCTGTTTTGCGCTTCTCAAGCGAAATAGTATTCTCTAAATAAACCTTTGAACTGAAGGATCTTAAGAGTATTCAGCGCACGCACATCATTATTCCACGTAAATCTCACATAAACGTTATCAATCTTCAATAACGAACACTGATTTATCTATTTCTAAACTCTACTGGCCCTCTGGGATTTCAACCCTGAAAGCGCTCGATATTGAATACGATATGTCATATTGATGAATTTATAGCCAGTTAGCGTGCCAGGAATAAAATTTGCTTTTCGTAACTCACTTACTCGCAGTTCCCTAGAATATGATTTTTTATCGTATTGGCTATATCTTTGTCCGTTGTCTTTATTGTATCATTGTACAACACTTAACACTCCCGATAACTATATACATATAAAAAATAATTATAAATCAGTGGCGCTACAACCTCTGGCCTTAGATTTCTGTTTCATGAGCATTTTTAAATCTAATAGGCAAGTAGGTGATCAGCCTCCAGTGCCTGACACACGCCGTCGACTTTTTGAGTCTAAGACATGTCGGTTTGCTCGCGATGTTTTCCTTCACCGTTCGAGCAAATGTTAAATGCGCACATAGAAAGAAAGTCCATTGGTGCAAAGCCGGGGATCGAACCTACGACCTCTGGTATGAGATTCGATAAAAGGCCAAAACTGCTCTACTAACTAAAAACTATATATATTTCGGATTAAATACTACATATTGTGTGTATTTAATATAATAAAAGCTTAGTTTGTTTGAACGCGCGATAAATCAAAAGTTGATATAAAAATAAGTATTATGACATTCTAATTTATAATCACAAATACGAGAACAATTTACAATAAAATATAATAATCCCGTTATTAACAAGATTGCAATTAAACTAGTCAAAATGTGTCCACTTAATTTCAAGCTAAATCACCTAGGATGAAAGGTCATTGCACCTCGTGGGATGTTAGCATTGCTTAGTGCTTACCCTGCCGTGTTTCCTGAGCAGATGCCAAACTAATGATTTATCCGCTTTGGTTTCAAGATAATCTGGTATAATTGATCTGGTATTTAAAATCGCGTATATCACACAGAAAATATGCTTCAATAGGTTTTTTATAGTTAATTTTTTATCCTATGTTATCGCAATAATCTCAAGCCCAATTTAACCGCAAATGGCATCACAATTGAAATTCTGAATAACAAAGTTATGGTTAAGATATTTGTAATAATTGAAATATTTTGGTATTAAACTAGGATTGTAAAACTATTTTTTATCAAATAGTTTGACCTTGTATATTGTTGGAACTCTTTAGTCACAAATTACTTGGAACACTTAGTCTTATCTAGATGCCCCTTTTTGAATTAAAACTGGTAATTTCTTCATCAAAATCGGTTTAGTACTTATTAAGATATTAGTATATATATTTTTTCCGAAAGGAACATGAGGTGGTGAGCACAGCATAACAGGTGAGCCTCCTGCTTGTTTGCCCGATGTTAATATAAATAGATCAATCAGATAAAACGTTTATTTATTTATTTATTTATTTACATCTTATTATTACCTTAGGTCGACACGCAGACCTTAAGCATTTCCTAATTGTTGTTCCCTATTTATCTGTATGACGACCTTTTCATCTCATTGTGTTCACAATTCATTCCCACGGCGTAGATAATTGAAAATACGCAATGGAATGCTTCCATTGATGTCCACATTGACGTGAATGTAACGTAAAATAAGGGCGAATTCAATACCTCGCCGCAACCAGGGCAAAGCTTTCGTACTGCGTTGTATTATGAACTGTGTATGTAGATGAATATGGTATAATATCCATAAAATGTTAGCTAAACTTTGAAGTGATTATATTGTCTAAGGGAACCAATATTAAGAAAGCCTTTTTTACTCGCGCTCTTCATTTCTGTAGGTAGTGTTATTGGCGCCGCACTACTTCCTCCACTCTCCCCTGTCTTCGGCAAGCCTATGCGCATGTAAGAGTCTTTATTTGATCGGTCCAGCGAACAGGGGATCAGTTTTTCTCAGGATCGATTGGTAACAGACTATGAGATAGATTTCCGTATAGTCTTTCTCGGCCGCTATTGCGAATGTCATTCTCACTGATGCCAACTTCCTCTTCCTCTTTTTTATGTGAAACTACGAGTATTCATTTATATCAATACTTATACGTGGTCATGTGTTGTCTAAAAAGTACATACTGGATCCGGTCAATCTAAACTACAGAAACGAAATTCTTCAAATCGATAATCATTATCTTCAAATGTTAAACTTTTAGAATACCTACTCAATTAAATAAAAATTAAACAAATAAAAAATTAGCAGCACTACCTTCTTAGTCTTTGCTTCAAAATTTTTTTTTTGTCAACAGGTATAAGTTCACATTTTTTTTCTTTACCGTACGTGTTAATTGTGCACATATTAAGAATACATTGTTGCATAGCGATGATTCTAAGACTCGACCTAAGGGTTGAGAGGCTCAAGGAACTAGGCCAGCATTGCTCTTAATATAATAAATATTAAACTTAAAAGGTGAGCCGATGAAATCATAGAATTGGCTGGAAATACTAACCTGGACGAGATTGGTATACAATAAGGAAAAGAGGCCTTTGCTCGTAGGCACACAGAATCGGTTATCTAAAGATTTAGAAAAACAATAGTTATAATGTATATATTTTGTATTTCTGATATAAGGCTATAAATAAATAAATATTAAACACATTTGCAATTTAAACTTTTCAACGGAAATAGGTTTCATTACACTAAATTAAATACTAATTAGGTACTGCAGTTAACACGCTTATTCAGGTCATTGTCGACAAAATGGCGGCCATTTTAATGACATATTGACATTGAGAAACTGCAAAGTTAAAAACAATTAATGGTATTGGTAAGCACAATTACAGCAGCAGAGACCTCGCCATTGTCTTAAATTTATAAGTCAGCTCTAACGAGGCACAGATAACATCAGCAAAGCTACTGTCTGTCTGCAATAATATAATTAACAGTTTCAATGGGCTACATTACAGGTTGAAGGGGATTTATTTTCTAGAATTGTTGAAGTAATAAACCGCGTTTACTATATCTTTCAGTATTGTACGGCTGATATAGATTGCAAAAAAGCATTATACCTTTATACGAAGTAGAAGTACTTAAATTCGTTACCCGTAACAAAGATCTTAACCACGAAACATCAACAAAATAAATATATGCAGACCCTTGAGTAGACATACAATTAGATATATCGGTCTTATATATGTAACGGAAAATTTTGTGATAGATAGATATAGTTTTCTTGATGAAACGAAGTTCTAAAGACTGTATCTGTGTGTATCTTGAATAAATTAAAACTTTTGATGGACAAAGTTTAACAAAGTAATAACCTGTAATTGGCCATAAGTCACTACAAAATGTAAGCTGTCAAGATGTACACAAAATAACAGATTTGATCAGCATTACCTCACCCAACTCATACTTTTTGAGTAACAGAAAATTCTAAAAAAGCTCCTATTCTGTTTTTAATATTGTGTTATCTTTAGAATAAAAAATGAAATATGCTGACGTTAATGAACCACAAGAAAAATCCATTTTCCCTAATTTACCAATTCGCGTAATTGTAAATACCTGTTTACCGCCTTCTTTGCAAATTGTTAGGCTAATGTTGGCAAAGTCATTAGGACGACAGGGGGCTCGTAATCATAATTCATTACCTTTATACAGGTTGTTCTGACTAAAAGGGCCTATAAAGTATAATCTTCCGACAGGATTATCTATAAATTTCTACTTCGAGGCATTCTAAAAGGCCCAAGGAATGTTATTCATTGGGCTATAGAGTATTTTATAAGGTTCAGAAGCGTAATTAATGGTAGAACACCCTGTAAATAACGATTGATGTAAAATTTTATTAATCCTGCACCTGTCGGAACGCGGCTGCTAATAATGTTCGTACGTGAAGGGAAATCTTTATAATTGGAAAATGCCTTCACAATATTTGGCTTTAAAGAATTTTCTCAATACTTTAAGTATAATTACAGTACGCTTGTGTGTTGGATTTTGGTTGTCTTTGTATAGATTTTAAAAGTAAAATATTTTACAATATTAGAATTTTGTCTCCAAAGTTTCTTTCGTTTAATAATGTAATAAAATATGCTTCTGGAGGATTCAGTTATATTATTTATTAATGAATATGATGCATAGGGCTGATTATTGAGTTCTTTTTGGTGTTTCAAATGTTCTATACAAAGGGAATCTAATATATAAAACTATATATAAAAAGTTCGTGTCCAAACTCCTCCGAAACGGCTCGACCGATTCTTATGAATTTTTTTATGCATATTCAGTAAGTCTGAGACTCGGCTTATCTTTCAAACCCCAAAATGTTAAGGGTGGTCCACCGCAAAATTTTTATTTTTTAGATAAAATTTTATGATACAACATACAAAAATACATACAACCCTTAATTTTTTTTTCACAGAAAAACCTTAAAAAAATTCATTCCAGAAAACCGAATAGTCTCTGGAGTAGCATAGCAGAATGTTCCATGTTGGTATGTACGAAAAAGGTAGGCTAAGTAAAATCACAAGAAAAACGAAGTTCGCGGGGACAGCTAGTGTCAATATAAATATTGTTCTCTTTTAACATTACCCAATCGATAGATCTCAGTGTACATTATTTTCACGGCCATTGAACTCATATTATGACCTACTATTCGTAAATAATTTTATTAACATTAAAATTCTCTTTGATGAATGCATGAGTACGTTTATCTAACGGCAATTATATTCAACGTAATCACTGTAGTAAAAACAGGCAGCATAAGTTATATCAGCCAAGGACAAGATAAAACCCATCAAAAGTTTCGGAACTCCGTACTAACTTTACCGTATTAATTTGCGAAAATAAATAGGCCAGTAATTAGGTGCGTAGGTATTTTCTTACAAGTGCAAGGCAGTGATTAGGTATGGAATGCAGTGGTATCCTATGAGCAAGTTCTATGAAGAAGACGGCAGAACGAGAGAGGGAGTGCTCTAGGACGAATCCTAGAGTTAGAAGACGTGGAGTAAATAGGAAAATTTAAAAAATAAAAATGTGTTTATTCATTTTACGTACATATGCATTACAATGTGTAAGATTTGGGAAACCTTTTAAATAAAAAATACTTGTGTCAGGGTTCCCAGCTCCTCAACAAATTTAACTATAAATTCCTTAAAATATATTTATATATAGGTATAATTTAATTACATCACTCACACACCTAGAGTGCATGAGTGAGTGTGTGGGTGCGAATGTGTGAGTGAGTGAGTGTGTGGGTGCAAATGTGTGAGTGAGTGAGTGAGTCAGTGAGTGAATGAATAAAGTGTGAATAAAATATGCCCATCTCCTACCTCCTACGTAGTGAATACTGCACCGGAGGTTTCGAGCGTCACAGTTATGCTGTTCTAGTATTCTGGTGTGGGTTGAGTCCCATATATTGCATTTATATATAGATATATAAAAAATGGTATTTTCCTACTAAACTTTCCCGCACCATGAAAAATCTAAAAATATGTATTAGTAGTACAATCGACGTATTTCCTTGAATGTGTAGATAAAATACGTTTCCATTTACAACTCAGTGAGAGCAATGCCGCAATGACTTATGTTACCTACTGGTCATTGACTTCATTTCACTAGCATTGTATTACATAACAGAATTTTTACTCTGTTTACAAACAAAATGTGTTAATTTAGGAAAATATAATTTAATTAATGAACAAGTCGTCTATTTACACCAGTATCACAGCTTTTTGACTAACACGATTGTTTACAGCACTTGCTGTTAAAATCACACGAATTCCAAATGCAACTTAAAATGTAATCTCCATAAATTCATAAGAAATAATTCTACTATTATTACGTTGCGTTTCGTATGTCACCGGAAATACGCAACACTGTTTTTTAAATACCATGGTGGTTAAGTTATTTCCTGTTTATACATCTTGATAATAAATCTGCTATTCGTTGAATTGTGACCGCAAATTTTATTTCACATTATTCCAGCATACCTTTGTTTCCAAGTTATAGCTGTCACCTTTATACGGGTGTTACAATGTTATCTTTCCTATGTTTCAAAGTTTTACAGTTGCGGAGATAGCGGATTTTGCTATGCTTTATAAGGTATCCCTTATAGGAGAGTCCAGTTAATTGGAGGGCATATGGTTTTTAGATACATTTTTGCCGTGAGACGAGCGAACTAGAACCGGTACGCTTCCTGCTGATCCTTAAATGGACCTAAACGATGTTTGATACGGACAATTTTCTTGATTCAACTTTTTATCACGCCTCATGAATGAGGCCGTAAGAAGCTAATCGATATTGCCTTGACTATGGTCAATGAACTTGTACAATATGCGAAGATTGTTTTACGTTTATGCTTTATAGATAAGATAAAAAACCTCATGGTGTATGTGCTAATTACATACTGTAGTGTGACTTGAAGACTTTACAACTTTTACAATGTATATTCGCGATTCGCTCGGGAGCTCCTGGCCGAAATAGATAAGAAATATAGTAAATGATGGAGACGTTTCTGTTGTTGTGTGTATCCGTTCTGTATATAAAGTATTTTTGAACTCTGTTAACAGCCAGCCTCGGTGTCGGCCATTAAGTCAAAGTCAAAGTCAAAAATCATTTATTCATATCAGGTAACACAATGTACACTTATGAACGTCAAAAAAGAAATATACATTACATAATTTTACATTTACTGCCAGTTCTCAAATCAAGGGCGTAGAACTTAAGAGAAGAACTGGCAATAAACTCTCCGCCACTCTTTGTATCAATAGTATGTACTATACAAATTAAAAATATATTTTACTTCCTGATCACTCTCTAAATTGCGTAGTAATTGCTACATTAAATTGCGTAGCTAAATTGATTTTTTTTAATGTTTACACATAAAAAACAAATGGTTAAAACCAGTCAGTATTCGCAAAAGTATATTATTATTAAAGTACTGAATGAATTAGCAGCTCATACAGAATTCAAGGATCACGAAGGAAGCGCTTTTGATTTATATTTCAGTGTTTTTCAAATCTAAGAAATTGTATTCTTTTCTTATGTAAATACAACATGTATTTGTAAACTATGTATAAAAACAACATTCAATATTACACAAACTGTAATAACCTAACCTAAATACTTCTACTACGAATTGTATTTCACTAATAATCTGTTCAATAAAAAAAAATCATCACGGAAAGCACACACCCGTCCATATATCATATTAAAAATTCATACCATGTAAATAAAATAGTCCGAGTGAAGCTCACCGCCGTCGACTTTTTGGGACTAAGGCAAGCCGGTTTCCTCACGATGTTTTCCTTCACCGTTCGAGCGAATGTTAAATGGTAAGTCCATTGGTGCACATCCGAGGCTCGAACCTACGACTTCAGTGGTGATAGACCCACGCTGAAGCCACTAGGCCATCACTGCATCTGTTCTATAATAATTAATAATAATAATAATTAAGCCTCATTTATTCCTTGAAAAAATTTACAAAAAGTTACAAAATATACACACACACACAAAATACATACATATATACATATTTTGTTTTTCCAAGGACCTCTTATTGAGTATAGGCCTCCTCCAATTGACTCCATCCATCTGTTCTATATAAATTAATAAAACTCTAAATCTTTGCTGTTAGAAAGAACATACAATTTCCATTGAAAATTGTAGGCTGAGATCTTGCGCAATTACTGCCCTCTGCCGTATCGTAAATACTTTAAACGTGCCGGCGTTTATTTACCAGCCTCACCAATAATTAAAACATTTGTATGGAACACCTTGCGATACGAAAACAGGCTCAAATGTTAGCATTACCAGCAATTAAGATTATTATCTTCACGTGTATTAATCTCATTTGATTGGGAAAGTTGCTGCGTAAATCTTGAGTTTCTGCTTTATAGGGTCGTAATAAGTTCAGGGTTATATCATATAACTAAACTATATTGAACCACAGATAAGAGTACTTCAATATATAAGGGTGAAGGATATGCAATATCTATCTAGTTGATAAAAGGACCTGGGACTATTGCTAGACAGGCTACTTCTTATTAATTTGCGATATTTGTTTTAAAAGAAGGTGTTGTTTGATGATTTGCTATTTTATTTCTCTCGGCCTACACCCTCTGTCTTCTTTGCCGATGAGTAGGGATGCCTAGAGATTCAAATTTAATGACGTGGAATAAGTGATACCTGTATCTTATGTTCCATAATAAATATATTTTATTTTTATTTAATACGTGAAATTCAGTTTTAGGTCGAATCACTCAAATCGAAGCCGTAGTTTATTAAGCGTTTTAAAATATATTCTTGTTTTGTTATTCTAAATTTAAATTTGTCAATTAGCAAGGCTTGTGTAACTGTGAAAAGCACCTGCGGACAGAAGTAGGACACTGTTTTCTCATGTTTAACTAGGACAAGTTTTGTTTTTCCTTATAGCTACGTACGTGGAAAGTTTTTTTATACCTAATTATTTTATACCTAATATTACTCATTTAAAATAACTTTATTAATATATATACAATACAAAACACACAATACAAATAAAAAAATAACAGCAAAACATTAACTAACCTTTAAAGGAAACACTTTTCTAACGGATTGAAGTTATGTTTTATTATAAACTTAAAAAATAAATTACATAATTTTAAAATCAAAATAAAATAAAATCTCAAGACAAGCAATCCGCGGAAATAGAGGACACTGTGAGTCATTTCTGCAAAAACCCTTCATCTTTTAGTCAATATCAACTCCGGGAAAATAAATACAGATAATACAACTTTTTCTACAGCTGTGATACTGTTTGACATTCAACACCTTTTGTCTTCAGTCACAGTGACCGCGCACGCTGTAAAGCACGCGAAACATCGGAAAAAAAATTTGAAATTATGTAAAATAATTATAAGTTTATAATAATACATAGCTTCAATCCGTTAAAAAAGTGTTTTCTTTAAATGTGTAAAAGTTATGTTAATAAAAGACAATACTAAATAACTAACCTTTAAATATAATGACTAAAATATATTATTAAAAGGAGTCCCTTTAGGCAAAGTTCCGAAGATACTGGCAGCGTTTTACCCTTTGAATAGCTAGACTCTTTGTCCGAGGTAGCTGCCAGCTCTTCGGTCTCCTGTGATGTCGACTAACCTTTTTGCTATTTCCTTAAAACGCCTTATAGCGCTAGGATCTCACGGACCAAGGGTCTCGACACCGAATGGGACAAAATTATATTCGGAGACCCCTGTAATATTACTTGTCGTATATGCCGCCATATACCGGTAGGCATGACCTACCGGACTTGATTACCGACGTTATGTTATTCGTATGGTATAGCTGGCTGATTACCTACTTGTAAAAATAACAAGTGATTATTGAAACATAACCAATTTTTTTTGCCTTATTATTGAGGTCAGACTCAAAACGACGTATATAAATTATAGAAAAGATGGAAAACAGAAAAATAATAGTTATCCAAAAAATATAGTTACAAATTCCTAATTCCTTAAATATTTTTACTTTGTAGAGATTTAGGATGGGCAATAAAGGGGCCTTTTGCTCTCAAGAATTACTATTTAATCCTATAGGACTATTGACAACTTTTAATGGGAACTGTCGAACGTAAAGTGATTTAAAGTTAGTGTTTATTGCTTGGAAAGCAAATTTATGGTACTTAAGAAACAATCAAAGAATCCATCAAGCGCAGTAGGTCATTGCAAAGTGGAGTGTTTTAAACGACAAGATTAAAAAGAGATCCTAATGGGCCATAAAAGCTTTTACTGGTTATTATAAGTTAAAATTTAATACCACACGCCACTTCCGATAAAATAATGTATGTGTTATTTGATGCGCTGTATAGGAATAACTTACTTTTTTTATTAAGCTCTAAACCTCAAATGTTTTACTTTTTCCCCCTATACAATTTTTGTATATTATTAAAATAATAATTGTTCACTTAAGAAACTTAAATTATAAGTTTAAGGAAGAAATTGTTAACAAATTGAAAATTTAGTTACTGTGCTAACAAAATTTTCAAACAATGAAAACATGACATTCAATTTCCAAGGAATTTTAATAAATTTTTGAATAGCCTTAACGATTAAATTGCCCTAATGGGGCGTGGGTCCCACAGGGGGCAAAAAGTGGGGGTTGGGAGACACTGGTCTAGTCCGTCACGGTCCACTAAGATGTTTTACAAAACATCAAAAACATGCCGTAACTGGACAATTCCGCAATGTGACTTTAATGTTATAATTCGTGTTGTGAGTTCTATCTATATATTTATTAAATTATGGATAAACCACCGCCTGTAAACCTTCTGATATCCTTTTTCATCTATATTCTTATGCAAAGTGAATAAACTATCTCGCTCTTACAATTTAATTACGAACATTAATGAAAATACATATTGATATATTTTAAAACAATCTTCCTAATGTGTATCACGCTCTTAATGATGTTTAAATTTCTGTTTAGTTTGAGTTTTCTGTTTGCTTGTGTTTTTTTTCCTAGCTAATTTGATTTTTTTATAATAATATAATTAATAAATAATATAATTAAAATTTATGCATTAATGTTGTTTTATTCATAAATAAATGCATCATGCATTTTATGTATTTTTTCCAATTTCAAGCCAGAAAACTAGGCATCTGAATGTAACCAAGAATAAATTATCAAACCGAAAGGGACTTATGGGTTATGGTAACGTTGATCGAAAGGACTGCCATTACTTTAACCCAAAGGCAATAGTGATAACTCTCACGCATATCACATATGTGACCGCCCATAACCGTTCAAAACCCAACGACCCTACCCTTTAGCCAATAATCTGCACTGGCCTTTATCAAGCTGACGAAAATGTTACTCAGCAAAAATCACGCAAAAGTCTGTGTCTTATTGAAATATTTATAAACATTGTTTGTTTAATTTTTGAGAATAATGTGACACGATATTATTTTATTTTTATTTATTTTCTAAGTTTCATAAATGTTTGAACCTTTTTGTATATATGTATATCACTTATTCCATCTTTGGCTATATATATATATATATAGAGTAATTGTTTTTGTTATATAATTTGTTTAGTTTTGTATAATTAAAGTTAGCTTAGTTACGAAATAAATAAACAAATACTAACATACAAATACATCATCTTACAGTATGTTTGTAATAGATAAAATTTACAATTAAATAAATTACGTTAAATATCATACAATTTTTATACACATAATATATTATAGAATACAATAGGTATACATATAAATATAAGTTAAGTAGACCGATACAATTCCTTATTAAATATCAATAAAATAAGTCTTTGCTTAAAAATCTTTTAAATACATAATATTCTGGAAGAACCGATATTCAAACATTATAAAATGAACGGAACATTGCGAGTATCTGCAAAATGAAGTGTAAAGATGCGGTTTTAATTAACAGGCTGTGTTTGAGCTTGGCACACGGACTGGCTTTATCTTTACTGTGAAGGCTCGCTTTGGACGGTCTTACGCTGAAACAGATTATATAACTTAGCGTAAAATTCCATATAGCATTATGCAATTTAGGCTGTTTTAATAATATCAGTTAAGTCCCGCTGTTTCGGCTGCGTTCGTCTCCTGTCTTCGTACCAATAGTTCGGGAGATAAAGTCCTTTAACTAAACTCTTCAGTTTGGTAATGATGCCGAAAGAGATCAAGTATGGCAGTTATTCGAACTGATATAATACTACATTTCACACACATACACTTTTAATTTCCCATATTAGTATCAAGATCTCGAACTGTAATGACGTAAAAGTGTTAAATAAATAAGTGGCGCTATAACCTCTTTAGGTCTTGGCCTCAGATTTCTAACTCTCGATTATTTCTGAAATCTAATAGGCAAGTCAGCCTCAAGTCCTACACACGCCGTCGACTTTTTGGGTCTAAGTATTTGGTTTCCTCGCGATGTTTACCTTCACCGTTCGAGCAAATATTAAATGCGCACATAGATAGAAGAAAGTCCATTGGTGCCCAGCCGGGATCGAACCTTCGACCTCAGGTATGAGAGTCGCACGCCGAAGCCACTAGTCCAACACTGTTCCATAAGTGTTGCCAACTAACAACGCTTAGCTTTTTTTTTAGTCGGCAACAGGCAGTGACGAAAATATTACGACTTACGTACATTATTCCAACAGTACACCATTTGCCCTATCTAAAGAAATCCACTCAATTGAATGTTCTCGTTCCCTAGACACTTACGCGCAGACGATCCCGAAATATACTAAGGAATGACTCATGAGCGTCTGCATTCATGTCAGGTCCTACAATGTTAAAGTACTTAGCATATTTGTCCAAGGCGTTTATTCAACTACCCAGAGAATACTTGCACATATCCTAAAAAAAGTGCGTGCGTACAAAGTACGTGTCAGAAGTGAAACTTCCTTGGCAAACAAATTTTTAACTCTTGTTCATATTTATACAAATCTAAAATTTTAGATTTCCGAGACTTAGAGGGAGGAAAAAAGGAAGATATGTTAGGAATTTAATTACTTTAATTGTTATTAAAATATTAACTGTTTAATTTATTTCTTCGATACTAAAAATTCATTTGAGATTTCAATAAATTATTTTGCATAAAATATATAATACTAATATTTCATAAATTCTTTTTACGAAATTTTAATTTTAAAAATAGAATTTCTATATGGTAATTCACCCTTCTCACTCTCTCTCAATCTCCCTTTTCTTCGACAAAAACGCTGCACATCTTCGTGACGTTCCGTAAAAAATTTACCCTCATGCGCCTAAAGAAGTTTCACCTTAACAATATGTAATGTAGCAGACACAGAAATGTGTCTCTGTGCAATGTCTTCATTCATGGAGTGGTCAATAAGTTTTTGTTTAAAAATATTAAAAACCTTAGAAGTAGACGCCCGACTTTCAGCTGTCAGTTTAAATTGATATGCCTGAATTCACTAATCCTTGTAACCGGATATAGTCAGCAATATATGTAATTTTAAGTACCGTCCAAAGGACCTAAAGCTCCTTAAGAAGCCATCGAGATTACTGCCGTAATGCGGCTGCAATCTTTGTAGGCTTTAAATTATCGTTATTACTTCCTCACTAGTGGATAGTTGAGAATAATCATATTTCTCAATGTTTACCGTGTTTATCGTGTATTGTACTATTACAAACATTAGTATAAAAAATTACCAGCGATTTGAACATCATATATAACTATTAACGTACATAACAAAAACATCAGGAGTAAAACAATAAGCTTTGAACACAACTTCGGAGACTCCTGCGCCCTCTGTTCCAATAGCGAGATTGTTGTGATCATTATCTTATTTATATATTAGTAACCTTACAGCTAACATACATATTATAAAACAAAACACTTAGACAATATTGAAAGCCAAAACAGATAACATAGATAAACAATATATATATATATGAAACATAAAAATATAAGTAAGTACAATATAAAAAAAAAAACAAATTAAAGAAAACTGAAATTTAACATTAAGCAAACGATAAATGATTAAAGAAAAATCTAGAGTGTTACTGCTTAAACAAATCTATCACTTTCCTATAAAAAAAAATTACGTATTATAACGTACATAACGTCCTTAAGTAGAGATAAAATTTAAAAAAACATAGCCATTTATCGAAACGTTTTCGTTTCATAATACGCATTCCTATTAGGAATCCCAAACCTGTGAAACTAGTTCTGATCATGTGTCCTTGCGAGGCCCTTAAAGTCGTGATTCAGTCTGAATTCCCTATTCCCAACATTTATAGAGCGAGCTTCAATATCCTGTTTTATATAACGAACAATAACACCCCTACGTAATTAATAAGACAAAAGCAATGTAAATCCGACCTACATTTTCAATTGTCACCTATTCTTAAAAAAAAATAATCGTAAGCCTTTGTTTTTACACTCTATTTCCTTTTAATACAACGCTGAGAATTGACATGATTTGTTTTGCTTTTAACATCGTGTTCTTAGAACCATAATTGAACTCTCTACAGATAAATAATAAAAATGTTGTGCAAAATGTATTGTCATGTATAAATGAATAAATTTCTGTTCGTTTGTTTAGCTAAAACTCGAGAATGGTTGGGCCGATTTAGATAATTTGTTTTTAATGATCTTAAAGTGTTGAAGTTCAGGGAAGGTTTAAACGGTGGGAAACATAAATAATATAGAAAAATACTGAATTTTCCAATAAAACTGTTATTGGGTAGGATAGGTTAAGGTACCTGTACAAGGAAGAGGTAGTATTAAGATGCTACAGATAATAAGATGCCTTCAAAATTTGTGAATAATGACTTTTTGGTCTGTTTAAAAAATTTGTATTAAGTTTTGACAAAAATATATCTAGGTGATACGAAGTTCACCGGGTGGGTCATCTAGTTTATTATGTACGTATTAAATTCGCGTAATAAGACTTAATTAATACATGATAAAATTTTAACTGTTTTTTAACAAGTCGGCTATTGACTAAAAATGTTTAGCAAATATATGCCACACTATAAGTGAAATCGAAAAAATACTTATAAAGAAGTAGTAACGGATTAAACCTAAATTTATTAAACATAACTCGGCGCTCGAGTTTCAGATACTCAAATATATACAGGAATCAGAAACAACACAAAATTGCCTTCGTAGGAGCGACATCTTTAACCATGCATTAATCAAACGATTAATATCACACGCCGCATAACGATTGGAAATGCTTAGCATGAAGAATCTCGCGCATGCGATCTGTTTAATAAATGATGCAGGTATGCCTCCCGCGTTGAATCTCCTAGACCTTACAATGCCTTCTTATTGCGATCTCAATAAAACTGGCTGAGACCGCATGCCATTCAGAATTCAATATCTCATTATTGTTTACAAAATGAAAAGGCACGAGATTTTGTTTGTGAAGTATATACATTACTAGCTGACCCGGCAAACGTTTATTTTGCCATACGTATATTATTTGTAGGAAACATTTTTTTAGTTCAATAAAAATAACTATTTACAATAATAAAAAATAGGGTTGATCGTAGAGGGGTGAAAATTAGGCGTTGTATGTATTTTTGTATGCTGTATCATAAAAAAATAAAACAAATTTTTTTTTAAAAAATAAAAATTTAAATTTGGGGTGGCCCTTATCACTTAGGGGTTTGAAAGATAGATAGTAGCCGATTCTCAGACTTACTGAATATACATAAATAAAATCATAAGAATCGGTCGAGCCGTTTCGGAGGAGTATGGGAACGAACATTGTGACACGAGAATTTTATATATTAGATACTTAAATCTTAATGTCATACTTTCCAGCTTATAGATTCCGGCAAATAGATTTGACTTATGTCCTATAACCCCTATGGGGCAGAGTGCGTCCACAATGAGTCTCCAACGCGTTCGGCGTATTTCATCACGCACCAAGTCTTTCCGGCTCTCTTTGCCTCATCTGTACGATGCCTTTGAGGTTGTTACGAAGGTTTTGGCAGAAATGGCTCACGGTGTCCTCTATGTCTCTTACCACGCACGCTGTAAAGCACGCGAAACGTCGGTTAAATTTAAAATTATGTAAAATCATTGTAAATTTATAATATTACATAACTTTAATCCGTTTAAAAAGTGTTTTCTTTAGACATATGGATTGTTGCTAAAACACATAGTCTATAATATTTCACAATAAAATCGTAAAATAAATAAAATAATTACCACAGCAAACTAGCTGTATCGGAAGTAACTTCAAGTCCAAGTTAGTCGACACAAACGTTACCGAAGTAAATTTATGCATGTCTGTGTGCTTTGGAATGCCGGTAGTGTAACACTTGCCTTACCAGTCCATAATGTTATTTGAATACTAGTTTAACCTGATCAGTAACCGTTAAAAAATATTATTCAATACTGAAATGCAAAATGATTTAAAAATTCCATATCAAGATATAGAAGTTCGACTATTTAATCTTTACATATACTGCTCAAAACAATTACGGGAACAAAACTTTAAAGTGGAACTAAACTTTTTACTTAAGGTTTTAATTATTACTGGCCACTAGATAATGTTAAGGCATTGTCGAAGAAAATAAAAAACAAAAGAGCATCGGCGTTTTGGTTAGAAGTCCTATGATAAAGTGGCAGTGTGTCTAGAAACACCTAAAAACAGTGACGTCTTTGAATTTTCATTACTTTCTAATCACAGAAAACACATTTTAAGTAGTTTTTTTCAATCTTTTGAGTATTAATAGAAAATGAAGTGAGCCTTTTGAGTATTGTTATTCATTGAAGCGAGTGAGTTTAGGTCATAATGCCAGATCTGACTGAATTGCATGTCTCCCGAGCTATCGCTTTGCTTGAAGAGGGTCGAACTATGCGTTATGTAGGAAATGATCTAGGAGTAGCCCCTTCTGTTATCTACAGACTTTGGAAGCGATACCGTGAGACGGGAGAATACTCACGAAGGCGTGGTCAAGGTCGAAAGAAAAAAACTACACTTTTTTATTAGAATTTTTTTATTAATTGTAGTAATTAACAAATTAACAAGGTAAAAAATAGCATAACTTGTACGCTATTTTAATTTAAATCTAGTTTTAGTTTAAGCAATAGAAAGGAGAAAAATCTTGTTCCGCTAATAGTTTTGAGCAGTATATTTTATTAATTCAAACTTCGCTACGTTATAAATAAAAACTAGTAACATAAATTATTAGGGATGCTACAGGCCTTATCGCTAACAAGCGATCTGTTCCAGGCAATAGTAATGTAAAACGTGCATAATTAAATAAACAAAAATTTAATTTCAATAACACTGAAAAGCTATACACTTATCAAACTCAATCTAAAATAAAATAAAAAAAACACATCAATCATTTGATTTACAATGCAAAAGAATAAGAAATCAGTGAAAAGTTTTTGTAGAAGACTTTTAATTTAAGGCTGAATTTAGTGTCACGCCGACCGCACGCGCACCGTCGGCGCTGATGGTCGAGATATATGAACTTCTAGAAAGCGTTTTTGAATGACGCGTAGCTATCAGCGCGCACGGTGGTCAGCGCCGATGGCTGCGCGGCCGTACGCTTCGCGCGTCGGCGCCGCGTAGCTGTCAGCGCTGACGATGGCTAGAGCGCCTCTGCTTTCAGTGAGCGTTGTAGTGTCGAACGGACGCCGTCAGCGTGTACAGTCATGGCAAATCGCGAAGTGGATACATGTCGATTAAGGCGGTCAGTACGAAACTAAAATGAACCACGCTGGGCGTCAGCGCTGACGAATTACGCGCTGATCTATGAGCGCTGACGGTGAGCGTGAGACTAAATTCAGCCTAAGTGTAAATATATCACATCGTGAACACTGATCAGTATAGGACAGGCGCCAGTGAAACATTTATCCGCGGATTTCCTCACTTAAGATAATGATTTAAAATAGGACATCAGGAACAATAAATCATTTCTCCGAATTTTAAATTTAGACGCAACCTTGGTCATTAGCGCATTCTCATCAATATTGTATGTGTCGTGGCCAGACCATATAAGTATAATCATCAATTAACGTTATTTTAATCAACGTTTAGCTTTCCAATGTGAAATTTAATATATTTTTAGTCATTAACGGTGAACGATTTTATATCATTTAATTAATCATATTATGAAATGGACATGCGTTTAACTTTTTATACCGTTTAACATAGTAATGTTATAACTCAGTCGAAATTGTTCAGTATTGCAAGAATGTACGGTGCTACAAAGACGCCAATCATTTCATGTAATGATCAATTCTACTATCGGGCTACAACATAAGCATTACGTCTCAGAACCGGTTACAACTCAGGATAATTTATTAAGTTATGAACGATTACTTGATGTGAGATGATAAAAATATCCTTTGATATCATCCGTCTTAATAATCCTAAATTGGAGCTCTGTGTTCGAAATTTGAACATTCCGTCACGAAATGGTAGCACGATTTCGTACATCAAAGCCTATTTCCAATGTGGGACAATTTGAGGACTTTTAAATTGTATACTATGTAATAATAATACGAAAGTAATATATTTAAATTATTACGTAATTTTAGTACTCTTCAAACTGTCTTTTACTTTCCGTTTATCGCGTAGTCATAAACAAGACATCTAAATATTGCAAATATAACAGGCTACTGCGAAACGAGTCATAAAGATAATAGTGAAAAGGTAATTCGTAAGTAAAAAAACCTGACTAATACTTTTTATTTTTCCAACGAGAGATTACTTGCTTATTATACATTAACTTGATGACGGGGAGACAAACGTGAATGAGCAGAGTTTTAAAGTTAAAATATTGGTTTTCACATTTATAAATTATCTCTGTCGTTTTTATTATACGACAAGGGATAGTTTAATTCACATCGGAATGCCCTGGCAATAACCTATTTCTTTTTAATTGGTATTAAATGTAGGAAACGTGGATAAGCTGGCGTTGAATAACAGCGTATTATTTGTCAGTATCAACTTGCCGTGCACTACTAATCGCCTTTCAGCTACTTTGTTAATGACAGGATCGATTGTTTTTATTGAAAGCCCCTTTGTCTATCCACAGACTATTAATATATTCGTGTGTTGTCTGTGGGTATTTTGCCGAACACGCTTTGTTAAAAAGATTGCTATTCGATTTTTAAATTCTAAATTAAAATTTTGCATAGATAATGCATACGACATAAGTTATTTTTTAAACCTTATTCAAAGACTAGTAACGCACGCCTTCTACCATTTTAAGCATCAATGGTGGTGAAAACGCTTATAGGTATAGGATCGTAAGAGCCTGCCACTAGTGTAAACAAGTCATTGTATCAAAAACCGTAACAATCGGTTATTTATATGAAAGTTACGTAATATATATTACATTGTCTTTTTTTTAATATTCTCTTATTCACTGTTTGCATATGTTTTAATTGCTTTGTTTCGTTCCATTCGTTTTGTCTATATGTCTTGTGTATTTTTGCACTTCTTTCGCTTGCCTTATCTATTTTTTTTTTCTTACATTGCTTGCCTGGAAGAGACCTTTTCATTTAATTATGTCAACTATATTATATTTATGTATGCAACGAAGTGAAAATAAATAAATAAATTACTTTTTCGTTTGTTTCAGCCGAGGGAAGCCTGTCCGATTTTGCATTACGCAAAGTCCACTACACGGCGCAGAACCCTCTCAAGAAGGAGCTCTTCACAGTGGATTCAAGGTATTTAACCTATTATTATCATAGAAATAGTTCGGAAGTTTTATTTATCGATTTTCGATAAAACTTCTATGTTGAATTTCAAGTTTTAATAAATACCATGTCTATTCCATGTCACTGGCGAGTTTTATAGAGATTTACAGGTCATATTTTTAGCTATATAACTACTACTAATAACTGATTAGAACAAACATAAATACGTATTGTGGTATTTCTTGTGAAAGAAGTATTGCGTTACACTGTAACAAGTCATGATAACCTGATTCCCAGTTTTATTGTTAGATTTAAAACTCGTGTAATAAAATCGTTTATGCAATCCAAAGCTCTGTAGCAGAACGAACATGCTTGTTGGTTTTTCGGAGGCTTTATCTAAATGTCATATAATTACTGTTCTCCTAGTAAACTATAACAATCCTCAAATGTATGAAAACCATTTTTTTTTATTGGACAATTCACACCAATTGACCTAGTCCCATGCTAAGCTGGTGAAGCTTGTGTTATGGGTACTAGGCAACGGATATACATACATATTATAGATAGATAGACATATTAATACATATTTAAACACCCAAGACCAACACAACACCAAATGCTCGTCACATCGATGTTTGTCTCAGCCGGGGATCGAACCCGGGACCCATTGATTCGCAGTCAGGGGTACTAACCACTAGACCAATGAGGCGTCAATGACGGTGGCTATTCAATCGAATGAGATACTTGTGGATTATTTAAACGTCACTTAGTTCAGTAGTCAATATGATGATGATATTAATTTATCCCTAATGGGAAAGGCAAAGGACTTTAGTCCATACAGCCAGGTCTTGTTCTTGGTAATAATTGGAGAATTTTAGTAGTTTTAAAGGCCGAAGCCACGTCTTAGTTAGGAGTCCATCTTGGAAACCTCTTCTAGCACTCAATATGATTCAGTAACGACACTAAGCGCTAAGTCCAATTCCCGTACGTCAATGTATTTATGTCAACATGTGTTGAATTTTGTGATAGTTCCTGAAGAACTAACATGCCCGCATTATGGGTAAAATTCAGAGTTGAGTCGAAACTTAAAGTGCCGCATTTAAAAAAGGAATTAGGTTTTGATAAACCGGAGTCCCCTGAGCTTAGACTAGAATTTGCTGTAAATTTTCAGGCCTACACACTTACGCAAGTTGTACGAGAAGGCAACCACCGACCGCATCTCAGCTTCCATACTTGACCAGCTCCGGAAAGACTCCCAGCACTCGCCCTTTTTACTTTGCACTCCCGTGCTTAGTACTAAGAGAAGACGTGACAATCATAGGGTTGATGATATCGAAACGCGAATCGTGAGTATTCAGCTATTTTAATGTGTACATATAAAGGAGACTGTTGAAATTTGGTACACCTTTGTATTTTTGAAACAGTTGTCTGGGGTTGAGAGGTATAGAAGGCTGATGATCTTCTACTTGTCTATTAATGAAAATTGTCTAGTTCTTGAAATGACTAGTTGGTTTTATCTATCTACCGTCAGTGCAATTGCATTGAAACAGGTTTTTCGGGCCTAAGTGTTTGCAAAGTTTATATTTAGATAATACTAAGATAGCTTTAATACCCTTTTATAAAGATATGTATTGATAAATATATCCGACCTCTGCTTTCAGCCGTCAGTCGTAGAACAGCTTCGGAAATGGACTTCACGCGAAGCGATAGGCGACGTGACGGCTCTACCGGACGCTTCCATGAGAATAATCAGCAGCGTCACGTTGACGCCGGATGAATTGTCAGAATGTGGTTCTGGTGATGATGAACCCATTGACCATAGACTCCCGAGCCCGGAGGAGCAACTACGAATCATTGAGTCTAAGTAAGTCTTAGTTATTAGATTTGAGAGAATTTAAAAGAACTACAATTTACATTTAATACCAAAGTAGGTATAATTTAATAAAAAAGCTACATTAATTAATAATGTAGCTGTTGTTTATTTTTTTCCAGCCTATATATTAGTTCTGTCAAAGTGGTTCAACTTAAGATTAAATAGTTACTTTTTAAACAGTATGATTGGAGTACCGAATTTTATACATACATATTTAACTTAAAATGCCCTTTTTTGAAACCCAGAAAGGGCACAACAGATAAAAACTGTCAGGAACCATAAACGTCGTCGTCCTTAAACCTACAAGGGATTCTATTTCTCGAGTATATATTATGAGAAGTTTTGACTTTCAAGAAAATCAAATTAATTTACTATAAATATAACCTTTCTCATTCATTATAGCAGAGAAATTGACACTGTATTTGTACAATGTTGTACAAATTAGGTATTTAAATATTGTACTTAAGTATTTCATGCTAACTATTACAGATTCTGTCCAGAGCTGGTGCCGATAGATACGTCAGGGAGATTCTTCGACAGAATGTGCACTTCACGAAAATCTCTACACGTAGAATTGAGTACCGGTGAAACGGACACCGTGAAACGACGGACCCGCACCAGAAAACCTCGGGGTAAAAGACGCAACACCATTTCCGGCACTGATCAGAAAGAGCTTAGAGAGGCTATCGCTGGGTAAGCTTTTAGTTTGCACAGAACATTTACGATTATAATATCTATCAAAGTACACTAGACCTTCTATATGGCTAATACTTGTAATCCAGTTATTTTGGAGCCGTTCAAGTATTACGTAAGCAGATTTACTGCTTTAAGCTAATTTATCCCCCCCCCCCCTGCTCTTGTAAACAAAAGTAACCAAAGCTCTCAAAAATAATAGTATTCATTTTTTGTAGAAATCCTCGATAGTGCATTGTGCATTTCGTTTTCAAGCATAGACAATGTGTGGTTAAGATGTGTAAAAAAGTAAATAATTACTGTTGACGTAATCACCAAATAAGAAAATCGAATACCCCCTAGCCCCTATACCTAGTACTTTCTTAATACTTGAATGGCTCTTTTGCAGTAATAAAAACCAGATATTATCATCGTAATGGTCATTCTAATAAAAATAGTCATTTAAAGCACAGTATTGTGTGAGAGCTTAATATTAATTTTAATTGTGAGCACTTTAACCTGTTAATAATATATTTGTGCTTTTGTGAATACATAATTTTTAATGTTGTCATTGTTCACTCCTTAATTTAAAAGTTCAATAATATCTCAACGATAATTCACTGTAACACCAATAGTGCCAAATTCATTAGCTTCATAATTAATTACATCTTTAAAGAATTCAGCTGTTACGAGACCAAGCCGAATGATTTAAAGACTTTATTACTATACTGCCTTTAGCGTGTGACTAATGCTTTGCTTGGTTTGTTTTATCATAGTGATACATCAAATGCCGTGGCTTCTGAAGAAGTTGAAGATAGTATTGGCATGCGGTCGCGATCAAGTGATTTACTTAAGAAGAGCCCGATTGACCCAATTATTAAGAAGGGACATTTCAATAGCCTAAAACAGTGGGGAAGAAACAGACTAAAAATGATAGGTCGGTCTCCAAGCGCCAGTCGAGATAGTATTAAAGAAAGCTCAAAAACTGATAGAAGCCGAGAATCTATGTCTCCCGTTGCGCCGGAAGAAGTACCATGTAAAGAATCAACAGTTACGCTACGAAAAAAACGAGCGGGAGATGACGACCGCCGCACTCACCAGAGATGTGCTTCCTATTCTTCATCCGAAAAGAGTATTGGTGTACCCTCTAGTGCTCCAACGACAGCGACAATTAATTGTGGTGTGAAGTTAAGAGGAACGTCTACCCAAAGAAGGTTAAGACGATCTGGTACGGGAAAAGAAGAACCGCATTCATCAAGTGGAAATTGGTCTGCTAGTTCCGAGTCAGGCAGAACGAGTATTGGCTCTGAAATAACGACAACAACCGTTCCCCCTAAAAGTACCACATCGGCTGGTACTTCCAACAATTCACTTAACTGCCACCATGGTCCCCCTAGCTCCATTATCAGCAGAAGAAGATTTCTTAATACTTCTGGTTCGGGAAGCGTTACCAGTGAAGGCACACTTACTCCGGATATTATTCATGATTTACATGAAGATTTGGAAACAAGCTCTGAATTTTCCTGTGACACAGAAGGTTATTATACTTCTTTTCATATGGATTCTGGTCTTAAAACTCTTAAAGAGGAAGAAATATCTCCTAGCACGCCCCTACACACCTCAACCGCTTTATCCTCTAATTCTTCAACTAGCCAAAACTTAACCGCCGAGAATGAATATGAATTATTTGGTAAAGGCTCTACAAGTACAACTACTAGCTCAGCTGGCACTGTTTGTACTACTCTAATGGCAGCTGGTAGTGATAGATCCTTGGCCATTGGGCCTACTGTGCCTGAAAGGAAAAGTTCTTTAACAAAGATGAATAGGAATAGAAGCAATAATGTTCACAGTGCAAATGCAAGCTTAGACAGGAGTTCAAATTCATTTACTAAATCACCTTTCAGCAGTTTACGTTACAATGCAATGAGGTCATACACTGATAAACATATTTACAACCAATCAACGCCTGAAATTAATGATGTACCAAATTCTACTGTCACAATAACGAGAGGTATAGGTAACAATCGAGAAATTACCGCAGTAGCCGAAGTGCATACTGAAACAGATATAGAATACGCGAAGAAAAGTACAGGAACCAGTTCACCTGATTCTGGTCACAATACATCTAGTTCTCCAATCGAGGATTCCGTTTCCAGTGCTCACGGTAAAAATAGCCTTTCGGAACAAGATTACTCTGAGTCTTCAGACCTTGAAGGTACAGATAGAATAGAGAGAATTCGATACAAAACAACAATTAATAGCTCGCGTATCCCATCTATGTGTGTGATAACTCCCACTAATTCTGACGATGAAGGAGAACCAAATCGTAAAGAATCAGTTCAGATCAAAAAGCAACACACAGAACGTCACAATGGGAATATAATGGTTAAGTCTCAAAGTAGACCTAAATTGGACATACCCTCTGAAGAAAAACAGAAAGATCATAAAAATGTCGATATTGGGAAAACAAATAAAACTTATCAAATAAAGTCTTCTTTGCAACCATTTAATAATTTAATGTGTAAACTAAAAGGTGTCCTCCCAAATAAATTATCCAATAAAAAGTCACCAGTAGCGAAAGGAACTGAAAACATTGAGGACTTCTTTGATACTGGGGATTATGTAACTATAGCTGACGTAAAAAATAATAATAAAAAAATGAGCTTTAATAGGGGCAATTATGTTAATAACGATGTTATCGGCAAAAATCTGCAATCAGTATTATCCGGAAAACCTGAAACTGAATACGTATCATTAAATGAACTGCCCAACTGTTTAACTACCAGCAAGGATTACTTAGACCATAGTCTCGAAGAAAAACCATTAGAAACGTTAGAGGAATTGAAGAAAAAGGGGGCGAAAGTCACTTTAGATTCCCATGGCCAAGTAATTTATTCATCTGATACTCTAAAAAGAAGAAAAGGTGCCCATACTACATTTGAGCCTGGACCATTTGTACAAGAAATATCCCCAACTACCGCAGTTATTCAACGAGAGAAAGCCGACATAATAACTGTAACAGATGAAACTGACTTTGGATATGATCAATTATTACCATCGAGTAAACCTACATCTCCACAACTAGGGAAAATGATCATCAAAGCACCATTAGAACCTCATGGGCTTGTCACGACAGAATTTGTTACATTACCTCCGCCTAAACCAAACACTATCATTACTGCTACACCCGTAACAGAAACACCCACTCTCGCCAATACCCCATCCGCGGCCATAACTAATAAGAACGCAGATCTTCCCCGAATTGTCGAAGCATTAACTAGAACAGGAGCCTATGTAAATATTCACGATGCAGATGGTGTCAGCTTATCGCCAACGAAAGATGATAATCCAGGTAAGAATCATAATTTTGATTTATCAAACAACATTGTGTGCCCTGGCTTAGAATACAACGAACGGTCTCCCAGTATAGGTGAAGATATCACACCGTTTGTTCCCAACTTTCAAACGCCCAATATCCTTAGAGCTAAATGCGGTCACGATTTACCGTTACAGTTAGGTAGTAATAAAGTAGCTGAAGTTATGAGATTATTTACTAACAAAACACACGATGAAAGTAATAACTCTACGACTAAAAGTGATCTTGACGATTCTTGTAGATCAATAACAAAAATAAAACGCAGTGATAGTTACAAATTAGCCAATTCCCCCTTAATGCCACTCAAAAGATTATTCAAACTAGACAGTTTCAGTAATGGTGCTAAAAAGGTCAACTCTTTTGAAATGATTCAGGCAGAAATTACAGCTGATTTGCTTCGGGAACAGATAAATTATCCAACAACGGTGTCCCCTAAACCCAATCATAGACAAATATCGAAGTTGTACGAACACAATAATTTTGAGACTGAATTATCGGCAATAACCTTCAGCCCGCTAACTACTCCCTTAGCTAAGAGGCATTCTGTTGCTTTAGTACCTGACAATAGAGACAAGGCATTAGATATGCTAACAGCTATACTAGAATCGGATCCCGATAATATTTGTGTTCTACATTCCCCTCCTTCATGTCCTCTTTCACCGAGTAAAGTCACCTTACCTACCGACTCGACTTTACATAGGGCACGAATATTATCGCTTTCAGAGACTGAATACGGAACTGAAATTTGGTAGTACTATCGTAAATTACCTACTTAGTACGCTTACAAGTCTTTCGTAATATAGATATTAGTTATAGGTATATAATGAACTGATGTGTAGATAGGATACACTACTTATTCATAATATCTTCCGTCCGTAGTTAAACTAAAAATTAAGCCGTCTTCCTTGCCTACGTATTTCTTTGTTCTGTGATTATTATGTTGCATAGTTATAATATATTTGTCAATTAAAGTTGGTAATTTGTGAAAGATTTTATTTTGACATTTTTATAGAATATTTAAATATTGCATGCGGACTTTTGTCGCAATGTGCACAGCTTTAGAGTGTCAATATTTGTAAGTGCATGGTGTGATATTCTGTATCTTTTTGTGTTTTTGTAAATAACGTTTTAAAAGAAAATATAATATTTTTGCACATTTCATTGATTTTTCACTCCTTCACCCCACCTCATTTATCATTATATGCACAAATCTGGAGAAGTTTTATTAAAATATACTTTATCATTATAGGAAAAGTGCCCATTATTCATAAAAATAAATCAGTGTAATTGCACCGTCTTAAACAAATACACATGTTTCTTCATCACAATATAAACACAAATTGACAAAAAGAGAGCTAATAGAGTGAGTTAACCTGATTTATTTTTTATCTATTATATCTATAAAGCCATTTTAATAGAAGATGATAAAGGCATATTAATAGAACTTCACTACATAAGTGACCTACACACTTTAACTTCGGAATTGAAAATATTTTTCAAATGTGACTAATGAGATTGTAAATAACACAATGCGAATATAAAATCGATTTCAATTTTGACATAACACCACTAATTGTGAATTAACAGTTAAACAAATCCTTGAGATGGGAAATGATCCGATTTTATAAATTTTTGATATCGCTTTTGCACAGTGAGCGAGACTGCTTCAAATGATTACGAATATTACGAGTACTTCAAAGGTAAAATTTTGTTGCTTTTTGGCATGCCGTTTAATAAATTGCACGATTTAACATGGGTTCAGGACTAACTTTCTGTTATAAGCTTCGGCTTATGACTAATACGATTATCATAACACAAACTCTAACAATAATTTTCCTAATTATTAGTATAATTTGTTTGATTAATGTAAAAAGAATAAAATACCATGCACTTGTGTCAAACTCAGAGAAGTTTAAATAATGTGTTTCTAGTTTTAATTAATGTTTTTTTTTAAATATTTTAGTATAAAATAGCTTTGGGACTTTATGTAATTATACTACTGTATAAACTTTTAAATATAAAAGTGTACGTTAGCAAATTATTAAATAACAAAAACTTTTGTTGATGCTGATTTGTAACGAAATTTAAAATCTTTCGTGTAAAAGAACTGGCTGCACTTCAGGTGACGCGGAATTTCGTGTTAATTTTTTAGGCCATTTAAAACATTATAATGCAGACATGGTCAGTTTATGAGGTATTCATTTAAACATTAATATATACAAAAACAACTACCTACTAGAATCACAAGTCGTAAATCCTAGTCTTCATAGAAAGTAAAAATCATCAATCAAATGACTATACCAAAAAAAGTTTTTGTTATTTTTTATATTCTGCACCGTATTATGGAGCAAGCTTGGCCTTTAGCGTATATTCCTGTACATGTATTATGCATTACAAGATGAGTAGATACCTTTTGATTAAAAATGCGATGTTAAAAAAAATAACCTCAATTTTTTTACAGAATATCTACATTCCAATGCTGACAAACCACTGCTCAACGGAACGCAAACTTTACCGAGGCACAATGGACCTACCGTAGATTTAAATACACTTACTTCAACTCTACGACCTAATAATGTAGCTCACCTTAGCGGTAAACATGGTGTCATAAACTATAATAATGTACCACGTGGAATAGAAAAACAACCACCGAAATTTTGGACGCTCCCAAAACGCACAACCCAACAAGACATTCATTCAAATTTTAATAATCATAGAACCCAGAATCACCCAAGGGTCCCAAACTATCAGAAAAAAACTGAATATCAGAGGCAATTGCCAACTCAGCACGAAGATTCAATAAAAATATCGCCAATCGATCCTAGAACTTCTACAACATTTAAGTCATCTACTCCCACAAGTAAAGATAATGTAGTGGATCTTACCTCCAAGCTTTTGTCCCCAGTAAAATCTACAATGACTAATGAGGAACTCTATGCAGTGATACATAAAAGCAAAAAGAAATTGAATATTAAAGAAATGCCAGAGAGAGCAGAGTCTCCAGCTTTGTCTACAATTAGTTTATCGCCTGTTAGTTCTGAGACATGTCTATATGGAAAAGGCACTCAACGCCATCCAGAGACAGGATACTTGGGGGATCCTAGAAGTAGAATGTCTTGGTCACCTGCAGATAAAGTGACTGGCTCCCCAACTGCTGGGTATTATGGAGCGCAAAAGCAAGATACCACCTGCGCAGACCGTCATGGTCCTATACAACAAACCTCAAGACTAGATTTCAAAAAGTTATTACTACAACACAGCGTTAAATTAAATACACTACCTCAACAAAAATCCAATAAATTATCAGCAGTAGAGCAGCTAAAGATATCAAAGGAAAAAGTTCAAGCCCCAATGACACCGCCAGGAAATAGATCTAAGATCAATATTCTTGATCTTAGTTCATCACCTAAAATATACAACCAGAGGAAAGTTATAAAAATTGGCAACCATCCCTCATCACCTGGAAGAGCCAATGCTTTGTTGAAAGATCATAAAAACGCACCAAAGATATTACTTTCACCAAAATCTCAGTGGCGCTTCTCCAGTCCAAGATCTGACGTCTTGTCAACGCCGATACCAGAAGCAAATGAGGAAACTTCCAATAGTTCAGGTGAAAGACGTGATGTTTCTCCTGTGAGCCCACCGTCAAAAACAGTTCCTATAGTTACTAATCAACATTTTGGTGCACGAAGAAATCTCATCCCCATAAGAGAAACCACAGATTCAGAAGCTAATGCACTCAATACTATTCATCAAGGTGTCTTTCCACTTAACAGTGAATACTCTCCCTCACAAGGTCTCTCTAGAACTGAAATATTGCAAGCAAAGCGAGCAGAATTTTTCAATTCACCTCCAGAATCGTCTCAACCAGCATTGTCTTCATTTAAGAAACCAACACAAGCAACAAGAAGCAAAGCTTCTCCAGAAAGAGGCAATACTTCGCCTTCTACTTTAGAAACAGCATTATGATAATAAATAAACAACATAATTTTAAAAACGGTGCTTAAAGCGTCTTTTATAAAATTTAATAATATGTAAATATGGCAAAAGGAAATTCATAGAAGCTTTATCTAGTCTTTTCTTGCTTAAAGTGCCACTAATATCGGCATGAGCAGTAGTTATGTAGTCCAGTGTTCAATTCATCTGTGCACGATTTAAATATATTTCCCTGTAATTTTATTGCCGCTCTTATGGGGCCAATTTTAATTCTTAGTAATATTGTAAAAATTCCATACCTAGTAACAAATTAGTTTTTAAGTATTTATTGAAATATGTAATGTTTTGAACTTTTAAACAGTTTTTAAGTTATTTGGAAGACAATTTTAATTAAATGTGTTGAATAATAAATATGTTTTAATCCTACCATAAATAAATCAATCAATTACTTATAGGTAAGTGATAGAGATATCTCTATGTATAAAATTCTCGTGTCACAATGTTTGTTCCCATACTCCTACGAAACGGCTCTACCGATTCTTACGAAATTTTGTATGCATATTAAATAAGTCTGAGAATCGGCTACTATCTTTCAAACCCTAAATGTTAAGAGTGGTCTGCCCCAAATTTTTTTATGATACAACATACAAAGAATACCTTTTCAGATTTATTAAATGCGCCAAAACTTGTAATACAGGGTCACATTTCGGTAGAGTATGTTTTTTCACAGTGGGGTCCGAAGTAAAGAAAAAGTTATGATTTCAGAAATTCTTATATCGTATAACTTAATATTATCTTCAATACACTCAATAAACAACTATAAATAGATGACTAACGCAAAGACTCCTCAGTACCAATCTAGTGGATATTATGAAAAAGATACAGGTGTAGATTTTTTCGAATTTTAATAAGAATTAGTAAAAAATAACAATTTTCTTATAAAATTGCAAAATAAATTATAACTCTGCAGGGGTTTAAGCTTAGGGACCTCCCGTAGAACAATTTTTTGCAGCTGATGACCTCATCTATCCCCTAATTGCGTTTGATCCACGGCTTTTTGACCACCCTGAATATAAAGGGTTTTTCAACAAGAACTTTGTTTTCTAAAACAAAATAAAACAAAGAATTTAGAGGAAAATGAATAAAATTTTTATTGTATTACAAAGAGAAAAGTTTGGCAATTATGAATGAAAAATGATATCTGGCAAATGTCCACCACGACCACGCTGACAGATGTTGATTCTTTCATCAAAATTTTTAATCACTTTTTGGCAAAATGGAGGGTCTATTTCGTTAATGACATCACGGATTTTGAGTTTTAAGGCTGCAATCGATTCGATTGGCTCCGTATAGACTCTGTCTTTAACATAGCCCCACAAAAAATAATCCAGTGGTGTTAAATCACACGATTTGGCTTCAAAGCCAAATCCTTTCGCAAAATTCGCCATGTTGTGCTTTTGGATAACCCCAATTGTTGAGAACGTCGTGAAATTGACAAATTTTGATCTTCTTCAACACTGTGGCTCACGGCGGCGATGTTTTCTGTTGAACGACCCGGTCGAACACGTGTTGGTGTTGGCACATTTTGTACCGAGCCTGTCGACTCAAATTTCGCGACCAAATTCTTAACAGCGGTCTCAGAAGGACGATTATGCTGGCCGAAAATATCACGAATTTTACGAAATGTAACTTTAACAGAACCACCATTTTTATAGTGGATTCTAATTATTTTAATGCGATTTTCGAGCGAAATTGAATTCATTGTAATAATTGCCAAAGCACCTGCTACGAATACCGCCAAAAACTAAATGTCAAAACTATCACGTTCTCGGTGTTGCCACAATTGAAAAACAAACTTCTTGTTGAAATACCCTTTATATAGTTTAACAGTATATAAAAGTTTATAAATCAGTTAACCTGGAAGCGTTTAGAAGAACTACTAGAGAATAGACAACCAAATTATAGAATCTGTGCATGCTTAAAAGCAGAAACTATTTAGACTACCTATGACATCAATATATCTGACATTACTTGTTTGATGTTATTAATTTACCTTAATTTCTGCCACATACCTGAATATTTTTTAACTTCATGTACATGAACAAACTGTGACTCATGAAGTGTAATAGCTGCACCTCCTCAGACTTCTCCATGAGCGTTGAAGGTTGCTCCTTGAAATTAAGAATTCTAACATTGGTTGTCAATACTGGAAACATGATCAATGAGAGAGCCACACCAACATTAGGCATGTCACATGCATTAATTGCACCAACTGCTATTGTTGTTACCTACATTGTTGTCACTATTTTTATTATTGGCTCACTTAAACAACAGTATCCTTCATGGTTTCTTCATGTGTACTCCCTTGTTAGTTGCTGCATTGTCCAAACAACATTATCATTTACAGTCTTTAAGGCACTGAGAACATCAGAAATAGTATACAAGCATCCTGCCTTAGCATTAAATGGAGTTCTTCCAATGATAAATACAGTGCTGTTGATTGTTGATTTAACAGTTGTTACATTATCAAGCCGGAACGAAATAATGCCTTCACCTTCCTTACACAGTTCTGGACCAATGTCTCATATTGAATTACAAAGGCACAGTTAAGAAAGCAGTTCTTTTATTTAACTATATAGCTCTTATTTTTACTCTGACTCCATTAGTAGATTTAGTTAGAAAGTGAAATTGGTTTAGATACGTAAACACTGAAAGTTGATTGTCTGCTTGCCGTTAAGTGATTATTTTATATAGATGGGGCATAAACACTTGTGTATACCCCATTTGGGTACTAAACAATTACAACATTTTAGCTTATCAGACCGCCAAATTAAAAGGATCATTACCATTTTCAATTAGACTGCTTCAAAAACAAAACAATTTAAGAGAATTAAAACAACCATCTAAATTAAACTATGTAATGTTTATTTACACAATTTTCAATAAACTAATCTTAAAAGAGTATGAAATAGATTAGATGTAGAAATCTATTGAGACTATATTAAGTTGCTTTAAAAGCAACACATTATACATCACTTAAACAGTCTGTCCATATTTTTAGTCACTACTTGTTCATACCAGGAGGTCCATTCATTAATGGAGGTCTCATTTGACCCATAGGTCCCATAGGCCCCATGTGGCCCATGATAGGTCCCATCATTGGAGGGCGCATACCCATCATAGGTGGCATTGGTCCATGTGGGCCCATCATCATTGGAGGCGCCATTGGACCGCCCGGACCCATGGAAGGTGGCGGAATCATACCAGGTGGTCCTCCCGGGGCTGGTACTGGTTGTCTTGGTCCGCCAGGCCCCATTACTGAGGGATCCCATGGTGGTGGAATAGCTGCACCCTTACCACCGAAGGGATTTTGCGCAATTTTACCTGCCTTAAAAGCAGCCGTAGTAGCATCGATCAGATGTTGAGCTTGCTCCTCCATCCACTTTTGATAGAAAAATTTCACATTATCTTTATGCTTACGGCCAGTACAGTGTGTTTTTCGGACGCTAGGGGAGTCGTGTGTCAAATATGTATCACAATAATCGCAATAATACTTCGGCATCTTAGGAAATAATGTTACTGGTGTATTATTTAAGATGTAATTTATATATATTCGTTTTCCAATAAACAGGGATAATTTGCACTTCTGATTTGAATAGTATTAAGTAAACTACAAAATACAATTAAAGTATTTAACAATAAACACCACGAGATAGCGTACTCAAGAGTCAAAACTCAAAAGTCAAAACTTTCAACAATGCCCACAGGCCACAGGGCACAGCTAATACATTTATTATTTAACAATGCCCCAGAACATCACCTCACAGTCCACAGACTATATAGTATAGGGTGGTACTACAGTGTATGATTAATGCTGGATGGGTATTGCGACTGCAGAAGCGTTGCTGCATCTGGTACAGGACAAGACACGCTTCAAGAGAGTAACGGCCATACTCTCCACTCTCCAGTATATAATGTAGAGAAACTAAAAGAATAAGTATGCTTAATATTGAATAATCCGATCGAAGTTCACAGTCTATTTGTAAAAAAAAAAACATTTGGCCAAATATGTCAGAACGTGACTGTCAAGTGTCATAAGTTGATGGAATTTTTGGGATTTGCAGTTGCACATGGACATTAATTTACTACGGAGTACGGTGTTGGTGTTATCTAAAAACACGTGCAAATATGTCGTTTTGAGATTCAACATAATTTGATATTTGTGAAAGTTTAATTTTCTATTTAGATAGAGTTAAATATATGCGATTACATTATATTATGAATTAAAATATAAATTAATTCAAGATGCCAGACATGAAATATATTTTAGTGACTGGAGGTGTGATCAGTGGCGTGGGAAAAGGTGTCATTGCAAGTTCTTTTGGCACGATTTTAAAAAGCTGTGGTATTGATGTAACATCAATAAAAATCGATCCTTACATAAATATTGATGCTGGAACTTTCTCTCCATACGAACATGGTATGTTAAACCTGAATAAATATGCTTCTAATTCAAGAAGTGCTGTGTTAATACTACGCCGTGATTCTATTTATATTTCTTTTCTAGGCGAAGTTTACGTTCTTGACGACGGCGGGGAAGTTGACCTTGATCTTGGAAATTATGAGCGCTTCTTGGATATAACTCTGCATAAAGACAATAATATAACAACTGGTAAAATATATCAGCAAGTGATTGAACGTGAACGTCGGGGTGACTATCTTGGTAAAACTGTCCAAGGTAGTGATTTCAAATTTAGTATTCAACCATATTTTCTATTCATACCTATTGCAAAGTTTTTTGTAAAATGAAATATTTAATGTGTTATTTTAGTTATCCCACACATAACTGATGCTGTACAGGAATGGGTTCAGAGAGTTGCTCGCATACCAGTGACTGCTGACAACACACCACCAAAAGTATGCATAGTGGAGTTGGGTGGAACTATTGGTGACATTGAAGGCATGTCCTTTGTAGAAGCATTCCGACAGTTCCAATTTAGAGTTAAAAGGGAAAATTTTTGCTGTGCTCATGTCTCATTAGTGCCAATGGTAAGAGTTCATAGTTTTACATTGTCTAATAATGAAACGAACAGGAAAATATAGTGCTGGATTAGAATGTTGTTCAAAGCTCATGTATAAAATGTTGAAATAGTAGAAATATGATATCTTGTTTTAAAAAACAAGAATTTCATAATAATTCTATTTTAGCATATATAGCACGTTGTTTTAAGTAAATTGAGACATTATGCAATCAGCAAATATTTGTTAAAACCCGATTTAAAAATAATTATTTATATAATTTTTTTTTCAGCCAAAGGCTACAGGTGAACCTAAGACAAAGCCTACACAGTCATCAGTCAGAGAATTGCGTGGTCTTGGGCTCTCACCAGATTTGATTCTGTGCCGCTCTGAGAAACCTATTAACCATAATGTTAAAGAAAAGATTTCAAACTTCTGTCATGTTGCTCCAGAACAAGTATGTGTAATATTAACAAAAAACTTATAAATGCAAATTTCATTACTATAATTTTTTTTTGCCTTTCCTGCGTTTAGTTTTGATGTTTATGTCTTTCTACATTTTATTGAATTAATTTATTGAAAAAGCCTTGTTTTATATTTGTTATTAATATTAAAATTAATTTACAGGTTATATGCATTCACGACTTAAGCTCTGTATATCATGTACCCATGTTGATGGAAGCTCAAGGAGTAGTACAATATCTAAATGAGAGGCTTCAATTAAATATATCTATGCCCCGCCCAGGCAGGTATGTAATATATGTTGGCTTTACAGTGACAACAAGCAATTATAATCATTTTTTTATAAATGTGCTTGTAGGAAAGTTTTCTGCATTTCATTAATAAACATATTTTATAAGTTATGTATTGTAGATCTTATTTCGTATGACTAATCTCAATCTACTTCCAATAAACATAGATAACCATGAAGAATCAATATAATTTTTTATCACTATTAATAGGAAGTAAATATATTATAATAGATCAAGGACATTACTGCTGTATATGTTATATTATTTAAAAAAATCATATTATAGTATGCAAGATATAAATAATATACCCCTTTAAAATAAGTTTTATGAAAAGAGTTAAGATGCAAAACTCTTTTTATAAACTTATTTTTAAATATAAAATTTGTCATAGATGAAAACAAATATAAGGTTTATTATTATGAAGATGATTGTCTTTTCAGTTTTATGAAAAAATGGCGCAATTTAGCCAAACGAGTAGAAAACCTTCGTAGAGAAGTGAATATTTCTCTGGTTGGTAAATACACAAAGTTGGAAGACAGCTATGCAAGTGTTACGAAGGCATTACAGCACGCTTGTATTACAGCTGGCTGTAAACTCAATTTGACGTACATTGAGGCTGTAAATCTTGAAAAACAGAGTAAAATCGATGACCCTGTTGGCTATCATAAAGCATGGCAGGATCTATGTAAGAGTGAGTGAGTATACATTTGATTATATACTATTTTTTATGGATGTTATAACTTTTCAAACCCATCTCGGAAGATGATATTTTGTGTTAAGATTTGTGTGAACTTAATTTACTTAAATCCTTTCAAGTATGTCTGTAATGCAGTTTTTGTATTTTAACATTACATAGTAGTTTATAGTTTTTCTTAATTTTTCAGTGGTGTTATAGTACCAGGAGGTTTTGGGCAAAGAGGACTGGAAGGAAAGATTGAAGCTTGTAATTGGTGCAGAGAAACACAAAAGCCGATGCTTGGTATTTGTTTAGGTCTACAGGCGGCAGTCATAGAATTTGCCAGAAATGTATTAGGACTTTCTGGAGCAAATAGTACAGAAGTGGACCCTAACTGCGCAGATAAATTAGTTATAGACATGCCAGAGCATCATCCGGGAAAACTGGGTGGTACCATGAGATTGGGGAAAAGGAAAACTATTTTGGAACCCAGTATTGTAGGTTAGTTATTTTTTTTTTTTGTTAATTTTAATCAAATCTTAATTACAAAAAGCACTGTTGATTTTGTATAGTGTATAGTTGGACCTTTATTGATTTAACTGAAATTTTTGTTAGCTTCATTATACAAGAAGGATGAAATAGAAGAGCGGCACAGACATAGATACGAAGTGAACCCGGAATATATACAGAGGTTGGAGGCAGCTGGTCTGCGGTTCGTTGGCAAAGATGAGACCAAGACTCGTATGGAAGTGGCTATTGTAGAAACACACCCTTTCTATGTAACTGTGCAGTTCCACCCCGAATACCTCTCAAGGCCATTGTCACCCAGCCCACCTTTCTTAGGGTATGTATTTATATACATCAATATTTCACTGATTTGATATACCTGTTACATTCCTTTAACCCAGGTACAGAATTATGTGTATTAGTTTCAATCACTACTAAACCAATTTTGATGTCACTGTGCTGTACCTTTATGGAACGTAAAACCTATATTTCAATTTGATTTGCTTTCCAAGAAATTTGTGGATTTTTAAACATTAGAAACACACGCTTGGAAGTCTAAAAAGACTCATAACTCTAACAATATCACAGACATATCAGTCTTTTAATGCCTGCTTTAACTTTTTTTTTAAAGTGAGTTAGGACTTTGACCTCATGCAACCACCGTATAAAGCAGATAGAAATATCCATACATAACAGTACAACCAATATTTTTGACATAAACTTCTCTATGTAAATAGGTGTAGTAGAAAGTCATTAGATATTCATTATTCTGTCATTTATCCAAATAGTTTAAACAATGAAATTAAATAAGTGTAAGATTTGCATTATTAATAAGTATGTGTTAAAGTTCATTTTGAATGTAATATTTCCTAACTTTATGGTTTATATATAAGGTTTTATTTATAATGGTTTGTAGATTTTCTTTCTTTTCATTCAGTTCCAAAGCTTTACTTCATATCTGACGTTACTCAGTAACAAATAATAGAAAATTTTAATTAATTAATTTTGTATGAAATTGTAGACTCATCTTAGCAGCAACGGGTAAATTGAAGAGCTACTTATCAAAAGGATGTAGATTTAGCCCAAGAAGTCAATCCGATGTTAGTTCCGGTAAGTATTTATTTACTATCTTTGAAAAAGGTTATAAACTAACATCTAAAACTATTTGATTTTTTCTGAGAGATTCTTTTCTATGATCTATGGTGGAATGTTTATAAGGGAAGGAATTGGATTTGGTTCATAATGAGAGTATTCCTGTCAGTCATAGGGTTATTATCGTTATGTATTTTGTAAAAAAAAAAATAGCGATTTTTAATAATGACGGACAGTTTTCGTCTATTCTACTGACTTTAATAAGTGTAAATTAAGTTACCTATTAATAAATTATATTTTGATTTTAATAAATAAATAAATAAATAATAAATAATAAAGCCTTTATTTCGTTCCATACCATTTACATTACATGCTAATACAACTAAACTAAAAATTTTGTGTTATTATGGTTAGTAATACAGTATATGTAATATTATTTAGTAATTTAATATTGAAATAAATGTTAGTATTATTAGTACCATATTTTATTTTCCTAGGTATGGATCCCTATCTTGGGTATAGGCCTCCTCTAGCCGCTTCCAGTCCTCTCTGTCCTGACCCCTGATCATCCATTCTTTTCCGGCAACATGGACAATGTCATCGACCCAGCGTTTCTGAGGTCTGCCAACTCTCCTTTTTCCCCTTGGACCTAGCCATTTAGTAGCTGTAAGTGTCCATCTATCATCTTTCAAGCGAGATATATGTCCTGCCCATTTCCATTTTAGCTTCAGTGCATGCTTTAAGGCATCTGTAACTCTAGTTCTTTCTCTTATTGTTTCGTGTCTGATTTTGTGTATCCTTTTTAATTTTAGCATACTGCGCTCCATTGCTCTCTGACATGACCTTACTTTACTTTTGGTTTTGTTATCAAATACCCATGTTTGGCATGCATATGTTAGGCATGGTAGTAGGCAAGTGTCCATTACAATCTTTTTGTATTCTGAGCTGTAATTTCCTTTCAGAATCTCCTTATGTGACCAGTACCTGTTCCAGGTAATGTTTATTCTCCTGCAAATTTCCTTGTCATTGTTGGTGGTGTCAAACGATACCTGCTTCCCTAGATAGATATATGACTCTACATACTCTATTATTTTGTCATTTACTTTTATAGGTTTGTGCAGGCTATTTGACATGATTTTAGTTTTGTTGGGGTTCATACTCAGACCTACTTTTTTACTTTCTACATCCAGGATTTGCAGCATTTTTTCCAGCGCTGATGCAGTTTCACTAAAAACAGCTATGTCATCTGCGAATCTGAGATGTGTTAGGTGCTGATTTATTAACGGTATGCCCCTGCTTCCCCAATCAATATTTTGAAAGACACTTTCTAGGACTGCTATAAATAGTTTTGGGGACAGAGGATCACCCTGTCTTACGCCCCGTCTAATGGGAAACTCTGCACCTTTCGTTTCTAGTTTTATTCTACTTGTGCTTTTAGAATATAGGTCTTTAATGATTTGTATATATCTATCTTCCACTTTATTTTTTTCCAATGTCTGCCATATAGATGTGTGTGTTATGCTGTCAAACGCTTTGGAATAGTCCACAAAAGCTATATAGAGTGGTCTATTGAATTCCTTATATTTCTCTATAAGTTGTTCTAAAGCATGGATGTGGTCCACAGTTGAGAAACCTGAACGAAATCCTGCCTGCTCCATTGGTTGGTTGTTATCAATTGTTGTTGTTATTCGACTAAGTAGGACTGATGAGAATAGCTTATAGATGGTAGGTATCAAACTAATTGGTCTATAGTTACCAATATCCAACGGGTTTCCTTTTTTGTATAGTAACACAATGTCTGAGTGGCACCACTGTGTAGGGACATAGCCTTGTTCCAGCACTATGTTAAATAATTTTGTTATGATACTAGTTAGTATTGGTGCTCCGATTTTTATGGCCTCATTAGTTATATAGTCAGGTCCTGGACTTTTGTCAGGTTTTAGTTTGCAAATATATTTATGTACCTCTTGTTCATCAATGGCTTGTAGTATTTCCTCCGAATTCTTGGTGGTTGGGCCAACTGCTCTGTCATCCTGATGTTCGTAGAGGTTTCTATAGAATTCAGTAGCACACTCTATGATTCCTTTTCTAGTTTTCATTTCTCTGTGTCCATTTTCTAGTTTTGTTATCCAATTTTTGTGTGTGTTTAGCTCCTTAAGCCCCCTCTTCGTACTTCGATATTGCTTTAGGTTTTTTTCTAAAATATGTTTTCTGTGGTTTTTATAATCTTTTCTTATGGCTTTATTTGTTGCTTTGAATAAATTCTTAAGTTTGATCTTATCTTCCTTGTTTTTAATTTTTTGTTTGATTAAAATTGAGCGTTCATTTATTAGTTTTTGAGTAGATTTGCTAATTATTTTATTTGTTTTATGGTCTTTATCTATTTTTAGGCTTTGTTTAATTATTAATTCTAGGGCGTCATAGTAAGTTTGAACATCATTATTATTATATATCTCTTTAAGGTGGGTATTAATATTATCACTTAGGTTCTTCAAATACTCTGATTTTTCATTGTCGGTTTCAGGAGATTTTGGTAACATTACAAATTTCTTTCTTGATAAAGTTGGTGTTGTCAGTATTACAGAGGCTCTGACTAATCGATGGTCAGATGGAAAATCTATTTTATTTATAATTTCCATGTTTATTATGCACTTGGGGTGATTACTCATTATAAAATCTATTTCATTTTTTGTTTGTCCATTAGGCGAAATCCAGGTCCATCTACGACTAAGTTTTTTCTTAAAGTAAGTGTTCATTATATAGAGCTTGTGTTCAAAGGCATATTGGATTAGTCTTTCACCTCTCTGGTTACGCTTGCCATAACCATAATTGCCTAGTATAAGTTTTTCTTTATGTTTGGGTTGACCAATCTTAGCATTGAAATCTCCTAAAATCAATACATTTTTGTCAGGTGTTTCATGGGCTTTTTCAAGTTCTTCATAGAATTTATTGATTTCAATTTCATCTGCTTCTTCGGTTGGTGCGTAGACTTGGATGAGTGATATGCAGTGTTCTCCAAATTTCATGCGCAGCAGGGCTACCCGTTCAGATATACCAGTGAACTCGATAATATTGGCTTTGTGTTTTCGACTGATAAGAAACCCAACTCCATATAATCCAGGTGTGTTTCCCATGTAACAGAGGATGTGTTCATGATGTTCTTCTATATTAGATCCCATTTTTCTGACTTCTGCTAATCCTAATACATCTATTTGAATATTTTTCAGTGAGTGCACAAGTTCTATCAATTTTTCTGTTGATGCTAAAGTTCTCACGTTGTAAGTTCCAATTTTCAACACTCTTGTTTGTTTTTTGTTTGTTGCTAGAGGGTTTTGGTCTGATTCCCCACGGGGACCAGCCGGATTGGGGAATGTTTTTCTAAATGTTTTACTTGTATTTTTATGTTCTTTGTTTATCCGGCTGTCGAGTTCCTATGTTTGTTTTGATGTGAGGGTAGGGGTGGTGAGAGAGTTACTTCTTCCTCGCATCATGTCAAAGGCGTTTGACCTGCTTGCTTTTGTTGTTGCTGTGGGTTGCAAATTGCTCTTTTGGGCGTATTTTGGTGGTGAAATTGACATAGAACGCTCGCGTTTGCGTTTCTCTTTTGTTTGTATGCTATCCCGTATGATGAGTTTGTCATATTTCAATACTGCATACTTTCCCTTCTGTCTTTCTTCTATCAACTGTTGTTGGAGTTCCCTTCTTTTAGTTAGTACATTTTTAGGATAGTCTTCATTTAAATAGATTCCGGGCAGCTTTTTCTTATTTCTCATGATTTGTTCTTTTTTCCAAGCATGTAAAAGAGAGATGATAACAGGTCTTGGTTTTTCGTTATCTACCCCCTTTTTTCCTAGGCGGTATATATTATTGATGTCGTTATGGCCGATATCTATATTTATTTTTGATCGAATCATTTCAGTGACTATTTCTATTAGATTTTGTTTTGAAATCTCTTCCTCTTTAAATCCAAAGGCTATAATATTATTTTTACGGTTCTCGCGCTCTAAATTATCAATTTTCTCGCGTAGGTTCTTGTTTTCGGATTTCAAGTCTGTTATTGCTTTTACTAAAGGGTTTAGTTTCTCCTCCATTTTTTGCATAATTAAATTCGATTGTTTTTGCATTTCTATCTTCATGTCATCAAAAAGTGCTATAAGATTATGATCCATTCTTTACGATCACGAATCGGAACTTACACTTTAACTAATATTGATTGTCAAAGTATTATGTCGGCTCAAATAACCTTCAAAGTTTCGCGAGTTTAACACAAGATCTTAATGTTTAATGCGTCACTTCACACAATGTTTTATATTTAAAAGAAATGCCACTATTACTTTTAACCTGTTTTGTGATAGTACACTACGTTTTTCCTAGTTTTTCTGTATTTTTGTTGAGTTTTCGTCTGGAGCGACTACTATTACGTGTGCGTGTTTTGACAGCCGGAAATACTATCTTTCTTTGATTTTAATAACAAGTTTCTTTGTTCAGATGAAGGTGACCTAGATGAAGAAATATCTTTTGGTACACTAAACATTAGCAACAACAAAAATGGGAGTGTTGAGCTAGAGGTGAATGGTATACATTAAGTAAAATTTTAAGTCCAAATAATAACTTGCCTATGCGCATATAATAAGATTCTTTTTGACCTTGATTGCTGAAATACCTTAAATTATAAAGTTTATTATAGTTCTCTCTTTTCAAGATACCAGTGCTATATTAATGTAGTGATTGCTATATAATCCTTGAATTGTAATAAAACAGTGCTCATGTAACATACCAGTGAGCTTTTTACCCACTTGTAAAATGATGTGTAATTTACTTACTTAAACACAAATATTGTGTTGCTAGTTTTTTTATTACTGCTAAGTAATATTCATTTGGTTATCAACCTTATCTATTAATTAAAATTATTCATCCTTTCCGTCAAGTTTTTGTATATTACTCAATATGATTATGCTAGTTTATAGCATGAATTAACCATTCAAATATTTTCATACAATTGTTGTAAATTACTATACTATTACTATTCGAATCCGAAAATCGAGCGTGCTATGAAATGCATATATGTGGAACACCACATATATCCACCGCAGTTCTCAACTTAAACATGCATTCTTTTCATTATATTACATTATTTGTGCTTATGGTGTAAAACTGCAGGTAAACGCTAGTACCTTTAGGATTGTATCTTAACAACAGAATGCTTTCAGTGAAAAGCACCATTGTTGGCGAAAGACAAAATAACATGTAAAACATGGTATTTTAACTATAATATTGAAATTAATAACATAACATTTAGACAATGGTATGTCAGAAGTTTTTGAAAGCTATATTTATATATAAATATAATTGATGTTATACTATGGTATTGGTTATTGAAAATTATTTTATCATCTGTAGTTTGTAAGATTAAGTGATATGCTAATTCATACCATTATACACAATTATCAGAATCTCCTATTCGCTATTGCCAGTAATTAATATTTTATGACATTTAATTGTATTTTTATAAACATGTTTAAAACTTAAATGGTGTATTTTCAAATGTATGATCAGTCTAGACATCCATAGAAATCGTAATGATTACTAGAAATTATATAATCTTCTAGCGGATCCGACAGACGTCCTGTACACAAATAATACACATATAATACACGCATACTAACAACATATATATTTTTATCTGAACTTTAAAACCTTTAACAACAATAATTACATATTCTCACGCGTCACTAAAATGCCTGTAAATCGCAGTTTTGAGAACTTCAATTTAATTGTGTATGTATGTATACTATCTGTAAAACAATACACTAATACTATCCGGGACACGGTTGATTGCTACTTTTTGTAATTATTACATTTTATGCTTAATCGTGGTAACAACACATTCAAATGTTTTATTACTAGTGCTATACATTGCTTGCTCTGTTTGAAACTGCGTAGTATATGACATTTAACATCGCAGCAATGAAAATTAAATTCAGACTGTAAACTTACAAAAGGTAATAAAATAGTAATCAACTGTGATTTGTCAAACGGACGCAAAATCAGACGCGCATAACAGTTTCGTATTCGTTTTATAATCTCACCTCCCCTCTGAACCGTTTAATTGTAATGTAATTCCAAAACTTTGTCAGCGGTTAAACATATGGGTTAGCATGATCTTTAAGCCTTTCTATGCCATTTCTAGTATATTATTATTACGATTTCTATGTTTGTTTTTTACCAATAATAATATATATATATAAATATTTTTTTTTAAATTGGTTGAATTTAAAAATATACCTTTTAAACATATTTTGTCTTATCTGTTGTAATAAGCATAATACTTTTGAAATATTGTAAGAATTTCTGTTTTAACTAAAATGTTTATCGATTGGTACGTCTAAACCAAACCTTACCGTGTTGGTTTATCGTAATACTATATAATATAGTTATAAATGATTGTAATGTAAAAATGTTACGCCATTTGCGTTATATTATATTTTAGAAACGAAAATGAATTTTCGCTTTTATAACAAGGTTGTTTTGCAACTAATAAAAATTGTGATTGTATGGCTGTTAGTCGCTACAAAAGGAATGTAGGTTTATGACGTATTAGCGTTTTTTCTGAACTAGAAAATATCAACGTATTTTGGTAATGTATTTTTCATCTCTAACCCTGTAAAATGTCTAAAGTTGTAACCATTCCAGTTAAAGAACAATAAATAATTGAAAAAACAGTAGCGTTTCATTTAAAAACATGAATATCAAGACTACCTACTTAAGAATACCTATAGTAGGGGGAGCCCACGATGCTAAATGGGGATTTACTCAAGCGTCATAGAGACATATTGAGTTGCGAAGCTTAATTAATTAAAAGGAAAAAATGTTATAAGTATAATGTAAAGTGTATTGGTGTACACTATACATTATATTATATTTTTTCGTTTCAAATTGCAAAGGTTCGCATCGGTGGGAGAAGCGGCTATAGATTTTCAAAAATGTAAAAAAGAACAGTGCTATGGACATACTCGAGCGCGTCAGATATTGATAGCATCCATATCAGGTATTTTTAATAATGTACGTATGTTAATCTGATTGTTTGCGTATGTAAGGGTTGAAATTGAGCAAAAAGAAATTATCGAGTGCGTCAGATTTTCTAAGGGGATGTTAAGTGAACCTAAAACCAGCTAACATCTAATAATCTGACGATTTGGATGTGACGCAAACTCGCGGAAATTATTAGAATGTGCCAAAAAACGCCATTTTGAAATACTTAAGTGCGTCAGTTTAAGATATATAATATGGACTATGGTTCATCTTTATGTCCTAGACGTGGTGTCTCATAATCTGACGATTGTCTGGAGGGATTCGTCTAATCTGATAATTAAAAAATCTATATATATTTATTTTTTAAATCATTGAACTTAATCGATTGACAAGCTCAGGAAATAGCATGCAAATAAAAAAGTGTATGTTGTTCAAAAATAATACAAGTAGTATTTATTATAATAAAAATGCTTAAAAAAATTATTTATCATTTAATCATCATCTTCATCGTGATATACATGGAATACCTACAATGAAGATTCTATCGAAAGTCCAACAATATCGTATATTGTTCGAGATTTTCGGAGAACCGGTTTACTTCGTCGATATTATAAAATATTTATACATTTTTATAACGTTTCTAATGTAAATTTTATAATTTTTTGCAAAGTACATACACACTTTATGTTAATATTAGGTACTCATAATTAACATTTTTAAACTTTAACTCACATTAGTTATATTTAAATAACAAAATGAGCCAAAACGTTAGACAAACATTAGAAATGCCACGAACGAGATGGGTGATCAGCTGTGAATTGTGATGGTGGCAACAGAAACGAGTGGGGACGGAGTTAGTGAGTAATAGATAGAGAAATAATAACGTAGAGGAGAATATACGCACTTAATAAACTTTATCGACGAATTTTTGTTACTTCGGCTTGTGGAAAGCGTCAGATTATATATTTTTCATCATGCTTGAATTATTTCCTTCAAAATAAAAAAAAAATTCAGCTGATCTCGATTGTCGAGATGACGTTTTTTATACAACTTTGCAGCCCTCCCCTTTCTTTACGTTACTTTCAAATTGTCAAATTAATGTAATATAGGGGAAGATCGTTACCCTTCGTACGCGGGGCACATTCATACAGTCAAAATAAAACTTGAATGCAACAAAGTACAGTCTGGCTTTTGTATGTGTGCATGAGTCGAGGTATCAACTATACATCAACGAAGTTTCGTGAAATTCGCACCGATGAGAGTGAAGTTACAGGCATGGACGTGTTTTCGCGCTTGGTAAGTAATTTTTTGATCTATGTTTTTATCTCTTGTTACCGTAGATAAAATACGTTTTCGTGTAGAGTATTCTATCAGTAACTAGCAAAATATACTTAAGATACGTCTCCAATACTTAATTTATGACGTTTTCCTATTAATAATAAGTTATATTTTGTTGTTATTCAGTTAGTGGGGTACATTCGGACAGCACTAGATGGGGCACATTTGAACGAATTGTACAACTAAATTTGTATAAAAATTTGTCGACGCGAACTGTCATTATCATACAAATTAAGTTTTCGACTTTCTACATATCACACTACTGTTAAGGCATCTTGACTAAGGTTGATTTTGATGTTTGTGAACCAGATGCTGTGAATAATTTACCAATCGATCAAATAGTAGTTCCTTCGAAGTCAGTTTTGACACCAGAGGCATTTCGACCCTATCCGCATTTTGTAAGAAGTAATAAAACAAACAAAATGACGATGACGGCCAGGAAAACCACGAATTTATACTGCCAAACCCGAAAATAAGAAGTGCTAATCCACACCAAAGAGTAAAAAATGTGATTCTAAATTTAAGTTACCTAACTAATTAAATTTTGTTTTACATAAGAAAAGTATTTTATTTTTGTTCAATAGAAGTTAAATCTTTATTTTTGTGTTTAATTTCATTGCTAATAAATGAATTTTGAACTACCCGACAGCGTAAGAAGGTACCCCCAACACTGTACGAAGGTGCCCCGTTGATGGGGCAGATTCGTACGTATTCCAGATTTAGTTTAAATCATAATTGTGGTTGAAACATCGGATGAAATCATTTGTCATTTTTTTATTTGAATCTCAGATAGTTAGACTATAAATTTAAGCTATCAGGTGATTGATTCATGGAAAAAGAAAAAATTAAAAAAATAAAATGTGAAAACCGTACGGAGGGTCCCCACCTTCCCCTACACTTTTTAGCATGTAATTAACTCACCCTTAATCTGACGCGCTCGAGAATTTCTAATGAATAATTTTTACTAAACTCCTTTATCCTTGACGGGTGGCCACATATAATAAGGGGCTCATATTTGGTGGAGGTACTTAAACTTTGGGCTCCCCTACTATTATAACTACCACAGGTTAAGAATGAGAAGTGAAGTTAGCAAAACATGTTGATTTTCAGAACCACAATTTTAAATGGGAAATGATGCATGCGTAGAGCCGGCTGTTACTCAAGTTCGTTTTTGCACTTTAGTCCACAATCGAATGTACAGTGAGAAGACTGGTTCAATATTTATTAACAATTGCCGGTCTATACTCTTTTATTATCTGCTACGGCTTGTTGTCACTGTCATTTGTGATTATACTCACTCGTGTTTAAATGCGAAGTGAATTCGCTCCGGGAAATTAGGTTCGATTTAAAATCGTATATTTTGCGCATAAAATAAAAATTTACTTTTTGGATATTTAGATCATTTTCTAAATTATTATCCTTACCTCCAATGATAAAGCAATTTTACGCGAACGTGTTGCGCAATTCACTGACCATGACATAGAGTTGAGAATATTATTTTAGAGTAATCAAAACATTGCAATGGTTTTCGAATCTATTGTCGTAGATGTTCTAAACAGGTTCCTCGGGGACTATGTGGAAAATCTAAATAGATCTCAACTAAAATTAGGAATATGGGGTGGTAAGTTATCCCTCTCGCGTACAAATTATTGTTAATGATGTCACACTCTCACCATATATTTTTATCTTAGGATATATCATAAATTAATTTTCAGGCGATGTGGTGCTGGAAAATTTGATACTAAAGCAAAACGCTTTAGAGGAACTAAATATTCCAGTTCAAACAGTCTACGGTCATTTAGGTATGTGCCTTCTGTGACTTATTATTAAAAGCACAAATATTTGTTAAAAAAGTATTTAGAAAACTTTATATATTTTTTACCTGAGTTAAAGAAAAGCTTGTAGTATAAAATATAAATATTGAAAAGTTATTTGAAAATAATAAAGTAGCTACTTTTAATTAAATGAGGTTATCACATTTAGCATTCATAAAGGCTACCAAGCCTAAAGGCCACTATGAAGTAACTCAGATACAGTGACATCATTCTCTCAAATTAAGATTGTGTTTGTGACTCACACAAATATAATTTGAAGGTCAGTTTTTATTGTCCTAGGTTAATATTGGAATCTGATTAAAGTGATTTCAGTTGACATAAAAAAAAAGTGTATCACAAATGATGTATTGTGGTATTCATTGACAAATTTATAATAATTTTTGTGAATGAAATGATTGTTTAGGGTATTGATGAATATTTAAAATATTTTTTGAAGTCAATGTATGTTGATAAATATTATCTAATATAATTGGAAAATTTGTGTTTTAATTAGGCAAGCTGGTGCTAAAAATACCATGGAAAAATTTATATGGTGCTTCTGTGGAAGCTACTATTGAAAGATTATTTCTTATTGTAAATCCCAATGCTGAAATCAAATATGACCCAGAAAAGGAAGAAAAGATTGCCCTGGCGGCTAAACAAGCTGAACTTGCAAGAGTTGAGGAGGCCAAAAAAAAGGAAGCAGAGAAAGGTATCCTGTATGAACATGGATATCATGTACCTATGTATATTGGCTTGGTATTTTAATGTATTTTTTTTCCAGATGAGAACAAACTTGATGAGACATTTGTTGAAAAACTTGTCACTCAAATAATTAAAAATGTACAACTGAAGATAACGGATATACATATTCGTTATGAAGACAGCATAACTAATCCCAAAGCACCATTTTCCTTTGGTATTACACTGCACAACTTGTCTGTTCACACAACAGATGAAAATTGGAAACAAACTGTCATACAAGAGGCTGTTACAAAGATATTCAAAGTAAGATACCATCTTATAAAACTAATAAAACATAGAAGTGTTTCTAAGTCTATTCTATTTATACTAGCTATAAAAATAATTTTAAATAGCTATACACAGAGGTATTAATTAAGTGCTGATGATTACTTAAGCTATTCACAAGAAAAGATCTTTCACAACCCCAGGCTTCTTTAAATTAGGTAACATTAGCTTATACGATACTGTATTTATAAATATATTTATTAATATATAAATGACTTAAGAATGGTAATACATAACACTGAGTATTGCTGTCTAACCTATAACTTTTACATTTAAACTAAGTTTAATTATTGTGTCTAATACAACAGTAACAATGAAACAAATTTTTAGGTATTAAATTTAGAGGGCTTAGCAATTTATTGGAACCCAACAACTGAGTTGTATTCAAAGACCAGCCCACAGGAAATAAAAAGTAGATTAGAAAAGGAAATAGCAACTAAAACATCTCAACCAGGGGATTATTTATATGGTAAGTAGTTTTATATTCTAGTCAGACGAAATTTGATGTCTTTAATCTTGTGTAGGTAGGTGACACACTTTAAATTTGTAAAAAGTATTTACTACAAAGAAATGAGGCAGTATTATATATAGGCCAACTTTATTTTGTTAAACATAGATAACGCAATAATTTTCTACCTTCACTTGCTAATTGCTTATATATAAGTTTGATATTTACGGTCTTGAAAGGGTAACTTATGGCAAAGTAAGTTTAACTAGTGTTTTCTAAATAGAATGAATGAAATATAGTTAGATACATGTTTGAGCATGCCATAACGGCCATGCCATGAAAATATTATCTTAAGGTAAGACCAAAATCTTTTTGGCAACCTTTTTTGATCCTTTAGTAATATCAATTAGGATTTGAAGCTAGATATTTACATACTAAAATATATTAACCGGCTTTAAAAGAGTTTTATTATTACAATTCAGTGTCACGTCAGGGCAGTTTTACAATTTAAATTGTTAAAACTTTTAAAACCATAAAATTATTTTAAATATGTGTAATTCGAAAGTTATCCCATTCGCCGGTATTATGCACTAACCGATATTCCAGCCTTGGCACCAATTAACGCGACCGCAAAATTAAAATTGAATCCCAAACCAGAAGGAGATACTCCGAAATTTAACATTCCTAAAGTGATTTTGAGTTTGCACATGGAACAGCTGGGTGTGAATCTGAGTAAAGCACAATATCAAGATATGATGCTGTTAGCAGATTCTATGGATCGTATGAGCAAAGGCGCACCTTACAGGTATAGTTGTAAAATACATTTTGAAGCTATAAAGCTTTATGTCTTAAAGTCATTTGAACTAGATTTTGGTCACGTGTTTGGTATAGTAAAGTACCATTGTAAAGTTCGAAAAAAAATGTTCAACTGCGGTGTTTTATTATGCGTTAAAGCATACATAGAGGTGTGTATGTAGGGTTACTAATAAAGCAAGCAGGAATTCTGGCAAAATAACCTTTCCGGCGCTATGAAAGCTGGGATACAAAAATATCCGAAAATGTACTTTAAGACGAAATTATGGTCACTTTTGCGCATTCAAACTCTCAATGTATATGTCACTTGTCTGACGGAACTTTAGCGACTTGATTGAATATCGATCTTTAATTAACTGTCTAGAGATTCAATTAACACTCTGATTTAACTACTTTACTGCGACATATACATTAGCTAATTCCAATAAGATTCTGGGATTACATATTTGGTAGTTATTTTAGTGAAACTATTTTTTATCGTTACTATTAAAATAAAATTGTATAACTATTGTGATGAAATCAAATATTTTAAGTTAATTATAAAAAAATGATTAGATATGCATAAAAGCCACTTTAAAAGAACTAGGCTCATCGAGTTCAGAACTCCTAAGAACATTTCTACTTCAATATAAATATAATTAAACTTGCATGAACAGAAAATACCGACCCGACCTCAAACAGTACAAGGGTCACTATAAAGACTGGTGGCGATTTGCATACAAATGCATCTTAGAAGAGGAAGTGTTACGCAGACGTAAAAACTGGGATTGGAAACACATGTTGTCGCATCGTCAGCTCTGTAAAGACTATGCAAGTGCTTACCAGAACAAGTTGACCTGTCGCGGAAAAGTCTCTACGGAATACCAATGCGTTTTGGACGAAGCCGAGAAGACCTTGGATCTATTTAATCTGGTTGTTATCAGACAGCAGATAGAGTTAGAGGTAAGGTATTTGTGTTTTTACCAAATTGTAGTTGGTTTTGGTCTCAGAATTTGATTCTCAATTAATCATAGAATTATAAACTGTGAACTGTCCACTTGGGGGTCACACGTCATTAAGTCAAGTAAATAAGAATTATAATAGTCTACACTCTACACTCTAGATCAGAGACGTTCTTTGTGCCTTGAGACCTTAGTCTTTCTAAAATTATTATCCCCAATGTAACATACATAATTTCTAATATTAAAAAAATTTATTGTTCACTTAAGAAAGTTAATTGGTAGGAAGAAATTACTAGCAAATTTTTATCGAAAAACTAAAATTAATATAATTTTAATACAGATTTTTCTATATTAATTTATTATTTTAATAAAGTTAGATGCGCTTGATGCTTGCTGCACAGATACTTTATATTAGGTTCTAATTTGGTTAGCTTCAGTCTCAAGCCTCCACGTTGCGTTACATGCAGCCGATTTCGATTGCCCCCTGTGGAGCGTGGGTCCCATGTTGGGACACTGGGTCACACTGCTCTAAATGGTATAATGTTGTTGCTTATGCCTTGCACATGGGCACTGGAAAAAAAGTCATTATAACATTGTTCTAAAAATTGTGTTTAAATAAATAAAATATGTTTATTATAGAACATACAGGTTATTCCACGTCATTAAATTTTTAAGCCCTACTCATCGGCAAAGAACGATAGAGGGTGTAGGCCGAGAGAAAAGCCGGGGTAAAAAACTCTCGGTACTCTTTTAAAATAGCAAATCATCAAACAACACTTATTTTAAAACAAATATCGCAAATTAATTAGAAGTAGCCTGTCTAGCACTAGTCCCAGGCCCTTTTATCAACTAGATAATCGTTAATTTAGTTTGATGTGTATCTTAATGAATTTATTAAAATGCGGGATAATTCCACGAAATTTGTCTTGGCTACTTTTCTTTGCTGTACTTGGTAAAGACAAGTATGCCAATATTTTGAGTGTTTTAATTTTTAGGTTGAAAGGTTGGGAAAACTAGAAGCAGAAGCTAAAAAGTCTCGTGGCTGGTTTAGTGGCTGGTGGGGCGGTGGGAGCTCCAAAGATGACGAAATGTCTGAAGGCGTGGCTATAAGTAAGAACTTTTTGATTATTAAAATCAATTTTACTTTGTTAGTATAATGTTTTGCTTATTAAAAGAATTTTGAATCTAATATAACGATACTCTAGTTTGTATGTTATATGTCGATGTCGTACTTTCATGTAAAGAAATTGAATTACGAAGATGACGTGGTTAGACTAAAAATATGTTTTTATATAACACAAAAACAGTTAACATCTAGCATTTTCAATGCAGCATATTTCTATAACAAGCAATTGTTTAAAATGTAATAGGTATGACGAAAGTAATAAAAGCACACAGGTTATCGGAAACTTAATAAATATAATATTAATATGTTATATATTTTTACGCTAATACTCACGTTTAATCGGTATGACTGAGTTTCATCAATTTCAGTACGCATTACATATATAAAAAATCAAAACCAAAAATCAAATATGCTTTTTAAATCAATGACTTGTGAAATTATGATTGCTACTCTACACAGACTACGTATCATATGAGACGGTCTGGCTCAATGAAATGATATTAATGCAACACCGACTTTGTTTATTATGCCGCAATTATCATTCCACAGTCCACAAGTAACGACCAGAGGTGAATACAAAAAAAAAATGTGTGCGTGAACTAGGTGTACGTACACACGTAAGAAGTGAAACTTCTTTATGACCTTATTTTTCGAAAAATGATCTACTACATATATGCAACTTTACAGAAATTGGTTAAATAAAGTTAAATTAGATAAAGTTTAACAAAAGGCTTTTATTATCATAGACATGAATACAAATACAATTATTTCATTTTACCTTATTACTACTAAGATTATTACAGAATTTCATTAATTGTAACATAATGATTATTGATTACTATCATTGTTATCATTATTATATATTTTTGCTATTAATGGCTTCGAATCTCTTCGGATCAACCGTGGTAGGGCCAAGAAAAAGATGGCGCGTAACCAAAAAATGTAACGGTAATTTTTTTTCCAACGCCGATAAAGAAGTTTGACTTCAAAAAGCAACATGGCGCGTAACCGAAAAACGTGACGATTTGCTACAAAATTTCTCCCATACGTCGATAAAGAAGTTTCACTTCAAAAAAATATAAATATTTAAATTACTTTAATCAAACTATTACAATTATTGAACTTAATTAAAAATTACAATTTAATCGGCCTTATTTAATCAATAATCTATATTTTAGACTAATTTGAGGATTTGACTGGTCCGATATGAGGTATCCGATCAAATCTCACAATGTCTGTTATCCGCTTCCTTTTAAAATTGTTTTTCCATTTATAACTGTTGCGTCAGAGGTCAGCAGCATTACTTATGCGGGCCAAAGGGTGTGCAATGAATATGTAATAGACGAGAAAACATAAATTTATTTTTATACAATATTATTACTACTTCTAAATTGTCGAAATATTTAAATTAGGAACTTGCAGCTGGAAACGTATATTCATAGTTATATTTGACTTTGCAAGTTTTTTACGTTACTGTTTTTTCTGTTGATAAATACTAGCAAAGTAAAGTATGTATTTATATTTCAGTACCCTCAAAATTGTTGTATTTATCTGAATTACAAAGTATTTTTAATATTTCAGTGAAGCAATTCGAAAAAGCGATGACCTCTGACGAGAAGGAAAAGTTGTTTAGAGCGATTGATTACCAAGAAAATTCGGCGCCGCTTCATTTGCCCATAGAGTATGTCGCCGTAGAGGGGCATTTTAAACTTGACAAGTTGCAAGTGGCTGTTCACGATGTGTCTGAAGTACTTCGTGCCTGTGTTGAAAATGTTGAACTGGATATGATGCAAAGGCCCAGTGCTAATGCGTTACGGTGAGAATACTCTGAGAAATTAATACTCTTTTTTGAGAAAGGGAGCGTTCAAGTATTACGTCACGCATTTTTTGGAGATTATTGACCCCCCCCCCCCATGTAACGCACCGTAACGTTTTTCTGTACCCAAGTATAGTTAAACGTTTCGTGACCATCTAGTGACTCTTTATACCTAAAAGTTACCATTATGTGGTGTAAAGTACTGGAAAGTCGAAAATAATATTAACAATAATGCGTAATTCACGCCCCGCCCCGCATAGTAACGTTTTATAAAAGGACCCCCCCCCAAAATTCGTTACGTAATACTTAAACGCTCCCAAACCTGGCAAAACGTAAAACGCGTTGTTATTGTCTAATTAGTCTTATAGATACGACAGAATAGATATCCTTTTTTATTAGAAATAGTGGCGAAATGTTCTATTTGTTTTTTTTAATGAGCAGGTAGATCAGCTGTCTGTGTCTGATACACGCCGTCGACTTTTTGGGTCTAAGCATTGGTTTCCGTTTGACATTTTCTTTCACCGTACGAACGAGTCATACATGCGTACATATACAGAAAATTCATTGGTGAACAGCCGGCATTTGTTTCGTCGCACGCTGATACCACTAGGCCAACATAATTTGTTTCTAGAAGGTTCACAATTTTGCTTCGGCACTTATTTGTCTCTTTTTATCGTAGGCTAAACACTATTTGGTAGAAAGAGAGATTAATAATTTAATTTTCCATTATAGAGTTGATGTGCGTATGAAAGCTTTCACGGTATCGGGTGTACGTCAAGGCGAATTCCTACCGCAACTCGTCACTTCGAAGGAAATAGAGAAAGATGTTAATCTACTTAATGTACTTTTTGAAACTAATCCATTAGGTAAGATTTTTGTATAGTCTATAGTATATAGAGCATTCAATATATTATGTGCTTTTATCTTACATATTAATTAATAGAAAAAGCTACGGCAATTGGTACACGGGTGTATTTGTTATTAACAGGTCGTAAATATTAGTGTAAAATTAACTTAATGACTTTATTTCTTTGTATCGGTTAAAATATTTTCTTGACATTAAATTAATATTATTATTGAAATAAACGCATCTGATTTTGTTTTAAGTCATTTAGGGCTCTGTTCATTTTTATACGGGTATTGTTATAAATTTGTATTATTATTAGATGGGAAATGTGATCAGCGCGTTCAAGTACGGGCGCGCCCGTTACAAATGGTGTACGACGCACAAACCGTTATCGAAATTGTTAATGTGTTTAAGCCGCCTTCAGAGTCCACCGCATTGACTACGTAAGTTATATGAAACATTATTATGGCGTCCAAGCGCAGAAGAAATAAAACATCATTTTTTTTCCATTTCTCATGCTGAGCCATTTTTACATTGAGGTATTAAAATTGTGTAATCCACTTCCAATACTGGTTAATATAATTTTTCTTAGGTACCTAATTGTATGTGTTCCCTGTAGAAATGGGTGGCTTGGAAACCTTAAATGTTCCCTAAGTTGAATTATACCGGATTGAATTAATTATTTGGATTATCTCAATATAAGTTTTATTTTTCAAGAAATTTGTGGGCAATCAATACATACACTTCGAAATCGCACACGTGTTTGGGTGTCTAAATTGGTTATCAAAATTATTCCATTATTTTTTCTAGTCTATATAATTTTACTAGTGAATGATATAGCAATTTTCACTAAACCAGAATAAGCGTTTTACTCATTGATATACAAAAACCCAAGATGCACAGTCTCGAATAAAAGTAACGCTCGAAAGTGTCCCAAAACACTATTTCTGTCCCTTTCTATAACAGTATGTCTATAACAGTATATGTTACAAGCATATATTATTGCAAAATCAACTTTACGCGAATTGCTTAAAGTTGTTATTACAACGCAGTGTATACGTACTTAAAGCAAAAAAATTTTACGACCGACCGTGGTCGGTAGGACAAGGTATTGAGTGGAGTCGAACATGACTTTTTTATTTACAACTATTTAACATAATTTTAAATTTATCCGACTTTTCGGGTGCTTTACAGCGTGCGTGGTCACGGTGACTGAAGACAAAAGGTGTTGGATGTCAAATAGTTGTTATTTATTTAAAAAAAATGTTAAATTGGCTACCTCCTGACCTACACTTTGTATAGCGTAAATATATTTGTCAAAAACTACACACAAAATAATTCAAAAGTACATAAATTTATTTATAAAAAAACACAAATAAATAACATCGACTCCACTTATCAGACGCGAGACTATTTGAAATGAGCGCACAATTTAGAATGTTGCGCTCATTTTTTGAGGACGTTTTTTAGACATTGAGTGTGCATCTTGGGTTTTTTGTATATCAATGGTTTTACTATTACGATTTTGAACCATGCAACTTATACAATCTTTCGTGTACTATAATAAAATAAAACGCGTTTTTATTCTTAAGTATTAACAATATATTTTTGATGCTTCTTAATAGTTTGCAAGCGGCTGCTGAAAACAAGTTGTCGGACTTGAAAGAGAAGTCCGCCTTGGGAATGCAGTACGCGGTACATCAGCACACATTTATTGATCTTGATATTGATGTCGCCTCTTCTTACATCGTTGTACCGCAGACTGGGATGTATAAGGGGTGAGTATTGTGGGATTAAAAAAAACATATTTTGCTACACAACATTCGTACGCACAATTTTTTTTTGTAGTACAGGGTCAAACGGGAGGACCTGATGTTAAATGATACCGCCGCCCATAGACACTAATGCCGGAGGGTTCGAGACAAAAAGGGGTTATACTATAATTAATCACCTTTAAAAACATTTACATACATATAACATAACTTCAATACTTAAAATTATAAGTATGTACGTTAGGAAAAAACGTTTTCCTAATATACATACATATATTATATTAAAATCGTTATCTCCTTACGTAACTTATATACTTTTTCAAGCAACTTTGTGTTATAGTAAAACACGAAAAATATATTTATAAAATTTTATAATTATAAACTAACTATACATAATACATATTATGATTGTGTCGTTAACGCTATCTATTCTTATAATGTTTATGTTCCAGGAATACATCGTTTATTTTTCAATATGTGTTTATCTAGGATTCTAGTTTATAATCCAATTTTAGAATTTTAATCATATTTTTATTGAATTTCTGGTGTAAATTTCAATAACCTCGCAATAATTAATTTTAATGTTATAAACACATTTCGATGTTTCCATAGTGGTGAAGCAGTGGTGGTAGTGAAACTTGGTGCCATAAGTGTAAAGAGCGATCCACGCGCCCCTCAACTGGATGTTCATCAATTGTATCGCTCCGGATTGCAAGATGACGACATATTGGCGCAGATTACCGCGCATAGCTATGACAAGATGGTTTTGAGGCTCACTGAAATGCAGGTACGAACTCCATTATTATGTTTTCGTATCCGCATTTAGCAGTAGCGCAGACGAGTTTGAATATATAATATATATATGTACTATAATTTAAGCAATCAATTATTTATCGATGTTCGTATCTAAGAGAAATGTTGGCCTAGTGGCTTAAGAGCGCCCTTCCCCGTCCGACGAACGTCAACGCGAGCATGGCCAAAAAGCTTGTTGTTTCATCCAGCGCAATGTCAGCAAGTGATACGCGATAACATTGAAAGAAAAATAGTGTGCGGAAATTTCATAAAACTTGTTCCAAGAAATACGTGTTTTTTCGTAAGCCTTACAAGATTATGAAAAAAAAGTTTTACATTTAGAAACTCCATTACATTTGAAAGGTTTCTATGCAAATATTTCTTTCCGGTTACAATTAATGAGTACATTATAAACGTCCCAAACTTCATATAAAATTTGTGCAAAAATGCTGATTTTTGGAGGTTTTTACTGAATTTGTTTCTTAAAATTTTGATTTCGCGTTTTAATAGAAACCTAGATAGTGCACAAGGTGCCTATTAGTTCAAAAGTTTCAAAGAAATATCTGTTACAACGCCATAATCACGTACGAGCGTTTGTATGAAAAGGTAGACGGGTTGGCCGCTCTTAAGCGTGCAACCCACATCCCTGAGGCGTTCGAATCACAGCTGTGTACCAATACAATTTTCTTTCTATGCGCGCATTTGCACTTACTCCGACATCGAAGAGAAACATCGCGAGGAAATCGGCATGGCTCAAACCCAAAAATCTACGACATGTGTTAGACAGATTTTCTATTTAAATGTTTAATAGGCTTTCAATTAATGTCTCTCTTCTCGTTGGAACGAAGGAAGTGCTTAGTTAAACGTTTGGGGCATATAATCGACTTCTTTGTCTATCCTGATATTATGTCAGATTGATGTTTTTATTTACAATGAATAAACTCAAAACGAGAGATACTATTAAAAATTATTTCATCAATAGAATGCTACGTTCTCTCAGAGTAACATATATTATATGTATTTCCACAAAATATATTAAACTCCACGAAAACTGGACAGGCTAGTAGTCTTACAATAATTTGTTCTTTAATAGTTCTTAAAATTATATACTTCTGTTTAGAATTCATTTCAATACTGACCAACTGCTGACACTTATTACATATTAATTTAAATACACATTTCACTGACCACTGGTTGCGTCAACTTGGTCCTTCGAGCCGGGTATTTGTAAATTTGTTTAATGCTACAGGTTGTCATCGCATCTCCAAATGAAGATTGGCAATCAGCGATCGCCTCAAACGAAGCAACATACTTACATCTTCTACAACCAACCAATTTGGTCATACAAATACACAAATGCCTCATAACTGATGATCCGAGGATGCCTAAGATCAAAATAAAGGGGGAGTTGCAGAAAATCGCTGTTAGCGTATCGGAAGATAGGTAAAAATATATTTTTACTCATTTAGGTAGTTTTTACGTAAATAAAGCATCATCAGGAAGGATTTTGACGGTCATCGAAGTTGGGTTTCGTCTTAAAAATCAGTTCTACAGACTAGTTCTGCTTAAAATTAAAGTGTGAAACATGTTAAATGACGTCATCAAATTTTTTTGTTAAGAAGCGAATCATTGCAGCTATTTTTCTTTCTATTAAAATAAGTCTGACGAAGAAATTTTTTGCGATATATATGTTACTAGCAGACTCGGCCAAGCCTTGCTGTGGCTAAGATTTTTGTTATATTACATAGTAGTAAACTATTCAAGGTAGATCACCAGTCATGGGGACAACAATGCTTTTTTGGTGGTTATGCCATTAAATTGTAATGTGAAACGTTGGTACTTTCAACACAGCGCTATCTGTTAGATTTGTGACTGTCTAATAATAAACAAATAATTTGCAATTAAATAATATTGCGGGTATAAATTGAGATGTAAGCTATCCTATCTTTTAAGTTAGACCAAACTGCACACGGTGTGCAAATTTGATTGAAATCGGTTAAGTAGTTTAGGAGTCCACAGCGGACAAACAACGTGACGCGTAATTTATATATATTAAGATTAAAGCGCTTCCCGTAATTCCTAACTTGGCCTTTGGCCAAACACATGCATTTTTTAAAGAATATATTTTAATAATAAATAACTAAATAAATAAATAAATCCTTTATTTGCCATGATAGTGGTACAAAATAAAAAAAGTCGAACAACAAGAAAAGTCCGCACAATCAGCCATACATAAACGGGCATGCAAATGTCATAATAAGAAGTCAAGTCATTTATGAGTAATTGTTAAACTTATGTTCTAAATATTCGGTCACGCTATAAAAGCACCTTGACTTTAAAAACCTAATCAAACCCTTGAAAACATTACATGGATAAGGACGGTTAATCTAAGATTAATTGAAACTAATAAGAATTTTTCAAAACACATATTTTTTCCATTTGCAGGCTATTAACTCTATGTGAAATATTGGTTGGGATGCCATTGCCCCGTTCTGATGAAACGACACAACTAAAGGTATATATTTCTTCAGGTAGCCTTTTTATTTTTTTAAGGGTTTGTTTCACAATGTACGGATAAGTTCTACATAAGTTCCAAATTAGCTATTTATTACTTATTGGTAGGATAAACACTATTGTTGCGTTTCACGACTGTCAGATAGCGCTATTCGTCACATAAAGTCCATCTTAAGTTATGAGTCCAATGAATGTCAAATAACACAATTTATCTTCCAAATAATTTATGTGTTGCATAGCTATTTGGTACTTTATCCATACATTGTGAAACAGACCCTAAGTGTGTAAAACACAAAAAAGTTTTTCTATATCTCCTTTAATACACTTTTTAGGTCCCTTATTATTTTTATTAAACCTGTTTTTAGTAAATAAAAAAAAATATACTAGATTTAGATTATTAAATATTTATTACATACAAATCTCTCACCTCCGTGGCTTAGTTACTGAGCCCATTAAATCCGGAGGTGTAGGTTGAATTGGCTTGAGGTTTGAATCCCAACGAAACAATTGACAACAAACAGGCACTATAAAGAACGAAAACATTAAATGTATTGTCTTGTTCTTTGTGGAATTTATTAATTTTTTTTTTTTTACACACCAATTGACTTAGTCCCATGCTAAGCTGGTGAAGCTTGAGTTATGGGTACTAGGCAACGGATATACATACATATTATAGATAGATAGACATATAAATACATATTTAAACACCCAAGACCTAAGCACAACACCAAATGCTCATCACATCGATGTTTGTCTCAGCCGGGGATCGAACCCGGGACCCATGGATTCGCAGTCAGGGGTACTAACCACTAGACCAATGAGCCGTCAATTAAAAAGAATATTTTTCTTAAAGATAATTTGCTACAAATTTGCGTACACTATGACGGGCCGTGTTATTGAATCCCAAATTGTTACACAAGGAAGCGGTACTCCGGTAAAATTTATATAAAAGTGATTAATTACACTACTAGAGTAGCTGTCACCTTCATTATAGATTAATTATATACAGATCCATTTATGACATTTAAATATTAGATATATAAGAAAGAGTTTAGTATTGGAGAGTCTTATTTAAACTTAAACATTATATTGTATTGTATACGAGGAGAAATGTAGGTAAACGTTATTTTAGTTTTGTAATTACGATACTACTAGCATTCATAATTATCTAGATTTCTTTATACAAAAACGAAAATTAAACTAAAGATTCGATTGACACATCAGACTCACCCCGTAATTTCTGTGACTACATCGATATTATTTTTTCGTATTTGACAATTCCAATTAAGCTATGGTCTATGGATATTCAGACTGTTTTAATTAACACTTCTTGTTTATCTAATTAAATTTTTTCTCACAGTGATTGCCTGGAAGAGATCGCTCGAAAGCGATAAGGCCGCCAGTTGCCCTCTTTTTCATGTCAATTGTATTATATTTCTGTATGCAACGAAGTAATAATAAATACTAGTACACAATTTCCCCAATAGATGGCGCTACACGGTCAATAGCACACGATATCGTTGTCTTAAGCATATCGTATATATTGTTGGTGAAAGCAAACGAGCTTGAGGGCAGAGTCCTTAATCATCGTAGCAATTCGAATCGACTCTCATAATTATTTATTATTACCATTTCTTTGAGATGTGACGTTCTACATAAAACGAATTTTTATTAATCGATTGTTTGCTAATTTTTGAATTAATTTTAAAATAAACACCCTAAATATTTTATTTTTCATAGTTTTTTAAATTAAAAATAAACAATAGAAATTATAAAGTATAAACACAAATAAACGTGTAAGAATAATCAATCTCGTTTTGATAGATTTTAGGTGAAATTTCAGAAGCACATTGCAGTATTTTTCTTGTCTTTTTATTTGTATGTAATCTTGAGCTGTTGAATAAATTTATTTTACTTTTAAATTATAGTGTTCCATTCAAACTTGAGTTTTTGTAAAATTAACTGGTTTTATCATCCTTTCAATGTTTTACAAAAAAACATCAATGCATCGAGTAGGTATATCAATACATCTTCAAAGAATCGGATTCAATGTATCGCATTGTAAACATCGATGTATATGGAATAACCCTAATAGTTCGAGGTCCGGGTTATAAGAGACCAGACATAATGTCGGGAGGTGGCAGATGAAAAGTCGACTATGATTGATTTTCAATTATAAAAAATCGATTTTTACTTTTAAAAAATCAATTTTTTTAATAATCGATCAGTTTTTCACATCCCTAGTTGACGCATACGCATAGAAATTGTATATTCGTCAATTAATTGTATTGTGTAGTTTGAAGTTTCTAGCTTCTGCTTTGATTCTTTTTCTCATAAATTATTATTTATTAGGGTGGGAATAAAAAACAAGTCTAGGACTTAGACCTTTTAATACGAAGTTTGCCTTTATTGCAATACATTTTGTTCTCTTAGATCTACATACTGTTGCTTACCAAACATAAAATTTGTCTCTTTGATATGAAAGTCACATAAAGTTATCATTCGGGTATTCTGTCTCCATCTGACCAAGCGTGTTTACGCTATAATGAAAAGAAACAGTACATTTACTTATCTATGTCTCGATGATAAGAGACCAATAAAAATAGCTTCACATAATATCCAAAACTTGTGTATAATTAAAGAAAATCGAACCATTATCCAAAAAAGGGTGCGTGTATGTACGCGCGTAAGAAGTTATACTTCTTTGGCATTATTAAAAATAGTTTTTGATGGCATGCAAATAATAAATTACAATTAAATAATCAAAGACGGGAAAAGGAGTCATTATAGTCAATAAAGTTCAGTTTACATTTGAAAAATTAATTAAATAAATATTTATTATTATTCTCTTACATTAAGTGTAACATAAATTCTATTATTATTCGAATATTGTTTTTAAATTATGTCCGATAATGCCGTAGCATCTTCCGTGGGCAACTTCATTCTGTTAATTTTGTGTCACGGTGCGCGCGCATCGTAAAATTTCACTCTCATCAATTTTTCATAACGCGCCTAAAGAAGTATAACTTCAATAAATAAATTAATATAATGGTGTCGATTCCAACTGTTATGATGTCATCTTGACTGAATTCCGGAAATCTTTGAGTCTCTATTGACGTAAATGTAAATTGGAGTTTTTGGTAGTTTTGTTCTGACACATTCTAATGGTTTTTAGGCAAGTGAATCTAAAGCGTCTAGTTTGTCGCTCTTGAGATATTTGGACCCGGCTGAAAAGCAAAAGCGCGATACTGCGAGATCGAAACAAAGGAAAAATGAAGAACATACGGTGCAACTCACTGAACTCGAAGCGTTCTTCATTATGAAAGGTTTTTAATACTTATTTTTTATCTTAATATATATAAATCTCGTGTCACAATGTTTGTCCTCAATGGACTCCTAAACTACCGAACCGATATCAATCAAATTTGCACACCGTGTGTAGTTTGATCCAACTTAAAAGATAGGGTAGTTTAAATCTCAAATTATTGTCGCAATTTTAATTTATTGCAAATATTTGTTTATTATTTGATACAATTCTAACAGATGGCGCTGTATTAAAAGTACCAACGTTTTACATAAGCTATCTACTACCTTTCACATAAGTCCTCCCAACGTTTCCCTTGAATAGTTTACTTATGTAATATAACAAAAACCTTAGCCACAGCAACGCTTGGCCGGTCTGCTAGTATATTATACAAATAGAAAAGTAGTGTCTGTTTCAAACTTAGTGCGAAGTAGTTTCACCTCTTACTAAAATCTTACTGGAATTAATTAAAGTATTCCGAGTAATTATACTTATTTAGTTTTTATGTATAAAATGGAACCACAATCGTGTATACACATTTGTGTGTTAAGTTACAAAAGACTGGTCGAAAAAAAAACAATTTCAATCTGCAAATAGTTTAGAGATCTGTTCAAAAAATTATTAAACAACTTCATACATAGGCTATAAGTTTGACTTTACTTAAAAATATTATAAATTTCGTTAATGTACATATATTTTTATTTATATCAGGTATATTCCAATTTAGGGAACAGTCCAAGTTTTATCAAAATCGGTTCAGACGTTTTTGTATGTTAACAGGTATTTCAAGTCGGTTGAATTCTTTAATATGTATATTTATCATTTTCGATGCTTTTTCAGAATTAATCCTAAGCGTGAACCGCAAAACAAAGGACCCGCAAGTATACGACAAGTTCCTAGTGTTCTCCTTAAATTTATTGGAAATCAAGGCCACGCAGAAGACATTTACCCTAGAAGCAGCAGTGAGACTCGGTTCAGTAGATATGCAACATCATAGAAGTGGACATAAGACCATACAAATGATAACCACCACCACAGATTTCCAAGAACATGATAATATTGAAGAGCAGTACTTATTCGCTGTTACGTATACTAATGTAAGTGTATTTTAACTTGTCAAAACGAATCGATTATTTGGCTATAAACTCAGAAACGGATGCACGGCTTTCTATAGACTTTCATCAATAGAGTTTCATAAAGAAACTATAAAATTTGTCAAGAAATATAACCGTGATTGGGTTTTTGAAAAAAAAATAGATTTTTTTATGTATTTTAAAACTTTATTATAAACTTATTTATTTTTAACTTTATTATTAACTTTATTATTAATATTGATGTTTAATGCAAAAACTTAACTTTTAATTATAAACAATTAAAATTGATGAAATTTAAATAAAAATCACGTGACTATACACGCGCCATGAATGATCGATCACCATGTTGTGACGTCATAATGTTAAAGCAATTTAACAGTACAGCGTTTACTAATTTTAATTTTTTTTGTGATTACCGTTATTGTTAGTTACCGTTAGTGTAATTATATTAATAGCCGTAATCACAAAAAAATGTTTTTTTTTCAAAAACCCAATTATCCGAAGTTTTGGAAAACTCAAGTTAATTGAGATTTTTATTTGCCGCCGACGTATGGATATATTTATAGGATAATCCTCCATTATAGGAATCGTTTTTGTAGTATGTACCGTGGTATTATAATCCTAAGATCTAGTGAGATCGTCCAAAGATGTACTATAACGTACAGCTTGTACGTACTTACATACGTACTAACGTGTTTTTACTTCAAATTTGCAAGAAAGCACAAAGCGCGTTGATTGGTCGAACGTCACGTGTCCTGCACCGCATATTTTTTTTTTCATGGCTCTGGCACGGTTTGTGCATTAGCGTCAAGTATAAGATTTTTATAATTCGTTGTCCATGTCCTCCATGTACGGTTTAGGCACTCGCCCGGTACCGCACAACCCTCCCAAAGGCCGAGAACAAATTTAAATTAAATTAAAACTTGCCCTCGAACCGGGAATCGAACCCGGTACCCCTCACCTAGCTGATACTTAATAAGACCGCTAGGCTATGAGGCCCCTCCACCGCATATTTATTTTTAAATATTTCGCGACGGCTGTATCATATTTACAGCATAGCTCCTCCCGTCAGAATCCAGGACAGCCTTGCGATTCTGTAACTCACTTTTCGAACTCACACAGCGGTTTTCGCATCGGCGGTCGCTCTCAAATCAGTCGTGAAGCAGTCATTTTATGATTTGGCATTCTGATAAGGTGGGAACTTGTAGTTTATTGTTTATCAGAATGCCAAAAGTGAATTACAGAATCGCAAGGCAGGAGTAGTTATGTAGAATAGAAATTTTCTAAAATTGTCAACCAAGCCTATGTTCTGGGACCGGGACGCGTTTTTGCAGCAGTTGAGTTAATTTTATTGTTTGACTATATGTGTGATACAAAGGTCTAGGAATCAGCAATCCTGAATTTTCACAGCATCATTTTGTTTAAAATCTGAAAAAAAAACACTCATATTTTGAAATTAACATTTGGCGCGTTAGGGAAAAATGATGAGTGTAAATTTTTACAATGCGCGCGCACACCGACACGAAAAACCGATAGCCTGAAGTTAGCTACAGTCAACATTTTAGTTCTTTCTATTGTTAGTGCCGTTAGTCTACAAACGTAGAATAATTTTTTTTTAAAGATTTGTATCTTACGCCAAAGAAGTAAAACTTCTAACGCGTTTACATAACACACACATTTTTTTAAATAGTCCTTCTGTCTGCGTTTGTGTATAAAAATTATTATTAAGAAACATTCCAGGTTGACAAGAAATGTCCCGAATTCAGGAGTCACTATGGTTCTGTGGAACAATTAATCGAATTGGACTTTACAGCGTTGGAACTCTTACTTCACTTGCAAGGTTTACAAGAGATTCTTGTGATTGTTAATAATTATCAGGTTAGTAATTTGATATACATAAAAGCGTTGTTTAATTTCTTTTACATTGTATATATATAAGTAAATAGTAGCATATACAGCCTTCGTGCTCTATTGGTATACGCACATATATATGTCACCGTAAAATTGTAAAAACCGTTAGATTGTAATCTATCTCGCGAGATTGTAAACTGTCGAAAGATTGTCAACTCAACATACTGCTTGCAATTTAACGTATTATTATTCGGTAGTTATATGAAATTGTTGGGAAGTAAAATTAATCTGTAATTGACCAAAGAAGTTTGAATGATAACTAAGTTAGTGTAGTACATTCTACCGAATACCGATAACCGATAACCGATAGATTACAATCTAACGGTTTTTACAATTTTACGTTAACATATATAATACTACACGTATATAAATTGGTACTAGTTTCGACACGAGGTGATGTTTTCTGAAAGTAATTTACGAGGTAAAAAATTCCGCCCTATAACCCTTTGACGGACTCCTTGTTCATACCATAACAATTCAATAGCACCGTATTGAGAAAAGTACTTTATCTATCTGTATCTTTATCACAGCGTAAACACAGTTTGACAGAAAGAGACAAAAAACTAGCTTAGTTTAAGGGCTTTGACTGAATTAGATTTATTTAGAACGTTTAATTAATAATAATATTTTTTTTTCAGACTCGTCTTAATGCAATCCAAAGTACGGTAGACCGATACGCCAATGCTGGTCCGTTGGAGACGATTATGGAAGATGAAGAGTTGCTGTCCATTGTCAAATCTAAAGGTAAGTCAATTACTTAGTAAATTTATGTTTAAAATATTTGAAATTCAATAGAAAAAGTAGATATCAATTTAATACCATTTTTTAGGAGTCCTAGTTAGTATAAATGTTAAAAAAAACTTTGCCAACCTTGCGTTTTTTAAAGCTTGCCTCTATTTTCTGATATTTTTTTCTTAAAAGCCAAGCATACGATCATCCCAAATAGTCTTAAAGAGGCATTATAACCGTTGGCACTTTAAGATTCGTGCCTCTTATTTATCCTAATAAGCATTTTTTTAAAGTTTTTTAATAAATATTTGAGTGTCACAGTGTCAGTAATCTCTATTAATTTTAGCGAGTGTATCAAAAGGGCCGCGTCGTAAACAAGTGGAAAGTATACAACTGAAAGTGAACATTAAGATCGGGGCGGTAGAGATCAAATTCGCGAATGATATCCGACCTTTATCATTGCTGAAATTGCATGGGGCCACGGCGGGATTAGTACTGAAAGCGTCGTATACGCAGGTCGATTGTGCGATTTCCTCTATCAAAGTCGAGGATTTGAATCCAGCTACTATTCACAAAGAGGTTTGTATGAATTAAGATCTGCCTCATTATAAGAGGCGGAATAAAATTAATACCCCGTTTATTACGAATATTTACTTAAGTCTAAAAAACGAATCGAATTTCTCATTTATTATTAATTAAACTAAATTGAATTATAAACATGAAATGGATTTTTAAGATCACCTTAAACACACACCACTACATTGCACATTCCCACACACACACATCAACAAGCAAAAGTACATTGTTCGTCATATTATATGGTATTATCCGATTTGGCAATATTTTTTATTAAAAAATTATAAACATTTATCTTAAAAACAGCTCTGGCATAATCTGTTAAATAAATTCGCGAAAATTTGTTAAAAACGATTATAGTTTGGACAATAAGTCAAGTCAAATTGTGGATATTTGGTTCAAACTCTCTTGAATAGATATAACATCTGTTTTACTGATCCCTTTAATTGAAACGTAAAATTTTGTTACTATCCCACCTTAAATTATTTTTTGTTGCGAAACGAACCTAGTTTGATTTACAGAAGCTGTTTTGAGTAAAATTTAAAAACGGTTATCCCTTGATTGATTCATTTATCGCGTTACGCAAACATTAATAGATTAAAATGTAACAAAAACATACTTTATTTTATTGGCAATTTTAGCCTTATTAATAATTAATTATTCTTTCAGATATTAAAAGTCCTCGGCGGTGACGTCATCAATGTACAAATAGTGTTGTACAATATCGAGCAATTCCCGAGTGTTAGTGACATCAACATGTCGATAGACGCGCAGATCAACTGTCTTAGGATTGTCTTCCTAAACTGGTTCCTGACTTCTATGTTGGTAAGTTTGTGAATATTTTTAGGAAAACATTTACTATAAACATACTAAATGTCCAGTATTTGGAGCCTCCAGATGTGACCTGGAGCAACAAATCGATATAAAGGTAACTGCCGAGCAGTTAGCATGCTTTTGATCGCAAGTGGAAGATTGCTGCAATAAAATAAGTCACTCACTGCAAAAGCGTAGGGGTGGGATACGCGAGACGGCAGTCCCCTACCCGCCTATGAATATATAGAAACAGGACTATAATATATTTATATATATTAGATTTTTTGACAAAATATGTGTAAAAATGAGTTCCCGCAAAACAAGAGTCGGGTAGTCTAAATGCCATCAAAAACATAGTTTGTAAATAAACTTAGACTCCTTCTGTCTTATGGTATTACGCAATTCGCTAACCTAACAACGTCTTAAAGTGACCACCGCACTAAACAAACTAAAATCAGATTCATAGAAACCAATTTTGTAGCTTTATTGGTATAATTGCCATACTTTAGAATCAAATCCAGGACTTAGCTAAATGCTTTGAATAAGCTCAGAAGTATAAAGTAATTACGTATTTTATGTTATTAGATGTATCGTAATTAATTTTATATACCCAAAACTAATTTTAAGAATACATGGCATGACCACTAATCGCTTGATATTGATTGAAAAAACTTGGCGATTAAAAACAGTGGCAGAGAGTTTATTGCCAGTTCTTCTCTTCCGTTCTACGCCCTTGATTTGAGAACTGGCTGTAAAATTAGAAGCATTTAATGTATATTTCTTTTATTGACGTACATTGTGTTACCTTTATGAATAAATGATTTTGACTTTTGACTTTTTTTGACTTTTGATAAACTTGTGTCGTCTTAAATAGCCAAAATGTACCTCGAAATTCTTGGTAAGAAGTAATATTGTTCCTTACATTTACCTTGATTTTCCAGGAATTTTTGAACAATTTCCAAGCAGCCCAGGAAGCTATAATAGAGGCATCATCTCAGGCCGCCGAAGTCGCGAGAGCCAATGTGCAAAACGCATATCAGAACTCAACTAAACTGGCTCTCAAATTGAGATTGGCTGCCCCAATTATTCTAGTACCGGAGAACTCGACTAGTATGAACGCCATCATGCTAGATTTTGGACGCATGACTATCAATAATAAGTTCGTCGATTTGCCACTTGCAGTAAGTATTTTTAATGCAATTTTCAGATACTTTTTAAAAGCAGTATACCGCTTTATATAAATTTGTAAGTTGAGTTTTCTAAGGATTTTGGAGGCTATTTGTACATTTAAAAAGTCCTTAGAACACTAGCAGACATTTAATGTCATTAAATCGAGCCGATTTAAACACACATGCTTCAGATACATACACACAAATATTCACCCACATCCTACATGCATTCTCTCTGTATATATTGTTTAGTCTATAAACCGTATTTTAATATGTAATTTTTATTTTAGTTAAGTAAGAACTAGTAGATCGAATCTCGTTAATATGTGCAATCTGTGCTTGCACATATTAACTTTTTAACTAGGTACAAAGAATTATTAACCTTACGGCCATGTGTTAGCGTTACATTTCCTGAGACATGGTAAAACAAACAAAATATGTTTATTATGGAACATAAGATACAGGTGTCACTTAATCCACGTCATTAAATTTGAATCTGTAGGCATCCCTATTCATCGGCAAACAAGACAGAGAGTGTAAGCCGAGAGAAAAAGCCGGGGTAAAAAACTCTCGGTACTCTTTTAAAATAGCAAATCATCAAACAACACTTATTTTAAAACAAATATCGCAAATAAATTAGAAGTAGCCTGTCTAGCACTAGTCCCAGGCCCCTTTATCAACTAGGTAATCGTTAACTTCATAGTAAGCCTGGTCAAAATTATGTAATATTCATATTTGAAAACAATTCCTTAAGACCTTTATTTATAATTAAATTTTTAATTGTTACGCCTCTGCTTTCGATATAGTAAGGATTTACAAGTTTGTGGATACGATCAGTTATATATATAGCGCGCACATTCCAACTTGGTTAGCGATGCGCCACTCACGCGAGCAATACATATAATAAATAGAATTTCTGTTAAGGTAGACCTATTTGTTTGTACACTGGATGAGTTCACAAGAGTTGCTTCCTATATTATTAGTTATAAGATTTAGGTATATAAATATATTTTTTAATGTTTTTTTATCTAGGTTAATTGGTGTGGGTATAAATATTGTGTCGTTCTACCGAAAGAGTAATAACTGTAAAGAATAATGATACGGTTTAAAAAAATATATATTTAGTATTCTTTTAATTTTCTAGGACGTAAGCAATAAAGTGACAGTAGACGAATTGACCCTCGAGCTGGAAGAGGTGAAAGTATCATGCGTGCAGCTCAGTGAAAATAGCTCAGACGTGTCTCACGAACGTAAGCTGCTGCGGCCGACCAGCTTCAAGCTGTTAGTCAAACGCAGCCTTTCGAGCTGGTACGAGCCATTGCCCGATCTTGATGTCTCTGGGAGGATGAAGACTATTGCTGTAAGTAACAATTTACCAATATAAAGGCCTTCAGCGCATACGCGTTTCAGGTTGCCATAGGCGGTAAGTATGTACACTATTCTAAATACCTACTAATGTTATCTTATAATATGTAACTTGGAATTGACAGGCCCCCGACATACACGTTATACATATACAGTTCTCACTACATCAAGAGCTAATATATGTTTTATGGAACATTTGCTATGCTACCCCAGAGACTATTCGGTTTTCTGGAATGAAAACTTTTTAGGTTTTTCTATGAATTTTTCTCTATATAAACCTTTGAGTTCAAGTCATAAGATTTTAATTAACAAATAAAAAATAGGGATTGATCGTAGAGGGGTGAAAATTAAGGGCTGTATGTATTTTTTTATGCTGTATCATAAAAATGGGTGGTACACCTTTAACATTTAATGGATTGAAAGGTAGATAGTAACCGATTCTCAGACTTACTGAATATGCATACAATGAATTCATATGAAATACATTAATACGTGACACGAGAATTTTTATGTATTAGATTATTTGCCCAATTATTCCATATTTAAAAAACTCGATAAAATAGATGTTCTGGAAGGTTCCAATGTATTTTCATAAGACATAATTTTTCTAGTGCATAGTTTATTTACGTGAAAAGTAGGTTACATATTTATTTCTTATTAAAAAATACTGTATTAGCGTATCATATTTCAACAAAAAATCAATAAAAGAGATGTTCTAGCAGGTTCCAACGCCTTTTCTTAAGTCATAATTTTGCTAGTTCAGTATAGTTTCTTTACGTGAAAAGTAGAATTATTACTTATCTAGTTCTTATAAAAAATTACTGTACTAGTTTCACATTCATATAAAATGCCTTCTCTCTTTCAGATAACAGTTGGTCACAGTGATTACAAGAGTATAATGAAGATTCTCAACCAAAATCTGCAAGAAGGACAAATTAAATGTGAGGAAGCAAAACCACAGAATGTGGGAAAAGTGACTTCTAAGCCAACTGTGAAAAGTCAGTCGAGTAGAACGACACGGTCTACTGTGGCTGTCGTAACTCAGAAAGAAGAGTCGAAGAAACCACGAACAACGATCAAGTTTTCCTTTACTATGGACAGTTTTGTCATTGATCTTATGAATACAGTTGTGGTAAGTACAAGTAAACATTGCATGCTCGACTAATATTACAAAGATGAATGTTCTTTGTAATAGTAAAGTAAAGTAAAAAAATCGGTTGTCTGTAAAGTCGGTTTACTGACGATAGTTGAACGTGAGAACGTCATAAGAAAATACTGATGGAATGGTTGCATTTTATTCAAAAGAAAATTTTAATTTTATTTGTTTGATAGATATTTTGTATGGATATAGAGTAGGTAAATGGAAATCACAATTGAATTGATCAAGTTACATTTATTTGTACGCATAAATACAATTATGTCAATTTTTGTGTGCAAGCGAGAGCGCGGAACGAGTGCTCTCGCTTGCACTTCAAGCCTTAAATGGAACGCCTCAGAGGTAACGCCTCAGAAGTAACGCCGCATGAGTCATGTTTTTTCGTGCGTGCAACCGGCTCCATCGAATTATAAGACGTTGTCACGTCAAAAATCATTTAATCACATAGGTAACATAATGTACATTTATGACATGTCAGTAAAGAAATACATATACTTCTAATTTTACAATTACTGCCAGTTCTCAAATCAAGGGCGCAGAACGGGAGAGAAAAACTGGCAATTAACTCTCCGCCACTCTTTTTAATCGCCATTTTTTTGTTTTACGAAATGTTTGAGGAGCTGCATCCATTACACCATGCCCCATGTAACATTTTACATTTGACATTTTATTGTGACAATAGATAAACTCTAAATGTAATAATAATATAGCTTTATTTTATACCATAAAAAAAACAAACACATACAATACAAGAAATCAGTAAGTAATGAAATAAAATGTTGTATTTATCTATTAAAGTTCACCACATCATAATATATAATGCTATAACAGTATGTTACAAGCTGTCTTTTCTAAAATACATGAAAAAAAATATTGGTTGTTTGTAAAGTAGGTTTACGATCGAGATGTTTACGTGATAACGTCTTATTAGTGATATAAGTTTTTGGGAAGTAAGGAATTAATGAAGATAACAATTTTTTCAAATTTTAAATTACATCTATCTTTTTATTCACACTTTTGATGATAAATTTCGGGTGTAAAATGACAAGTTTACTTATTCGACTATGATATACATTTTTCTTCATACATTCACGGAATGACTGGCAGCGCTCGAGATGAGACGGGAGATCGGTCCGTCTCTCTCTCGTTATACCTGCGATCGCACTCGTGAGGTTTTGGCGTGACACAAGTTTCTGAACATGTCACCCGACTAAAAAGATTTTAAAGACGTTATCACGTCAAAAAAACATAAGTTATACAAAAAAAGGAATACAATAAAAAAATTACACTTCCAATTTTAAATTTTACTAGTAATGTTTTACGCATTGCGGCTTAGGTATCAGATAGGCATTTCACAATTCTTTTTTTAAATTAATCATCCCATTACCGAATATGTCAAGCTCCGAATTTAAAAAAAAACAGTGGCGCTATAGCCTTCTTAGGTCTGGGCCTCAGATTTCTGAATCTGTTCCATGATCATTTTTTTCAATCTAATAGGCGAGTAGGTTATCAGCCTCCAGTGCCCAAGCTCCGGGATAAGTAGTGTTTATTCTGTTATATTCGCGAAGAATTCTGAGAGGTGCCTTAAGTCCTAGGTTGGTTTTTGCTAACGGAATTTGGAAAATTCTGCTGCATTCCTCAATTTTTATTTTTTGTTATCTTCAGACGTCATCGCAATTTCGTCTGTCTATCTGGCACAAACTCTAAAAAGATTAAAAAAAAATAACTAAAAGACTACATTATCAGACAGTGACACGAAGTATTATCTGTTTAATTATCGTGTATTAAACTACTACTGAATGTATAGTATTGTACAAGTGTTAGAAAGTGGATATATTCATTTTGGACAAAAAAATTCCTTCGTTTTAGAAAGTCTACCAGGACTACACAATATTGGTTTTTATGAAAATTATTTTCAAGATAGATAATAAATTAAATCTCTTCCACAGTCAGAAGAATTACAGTTCACAAGAGATGTGGAGTTGGCCCGGTTTTGTCTCGCGTTACTCTCAGTCAAGGGGCGTATGTTCTCCGACGGGTCCCTTCACACTTCTGTGTTGCTTGTTGACTGTACATTGGACGATACAAGGCCAGGTAGAGGAGCTAAGATAACTAGGTAAGAATTATTGCGCGAACCAATTATTTTACATTTTTGATTTGAAGTTATACTTCTTTAGGCGCGTTATGAAAAATTTATGAGAGTGAAATTTTGCGATGCGCGCGCACCGTGACACAAAATTAACAGAATGAAGTTGCCCACGGAAGATGCTACGGCATTGGACATATTTTAAAAACAAAATTCGAATAATAATAGACTTTATGTTACACTTAATGTAAGAGAATAATAATAAATATTTATTTTATTTAATTTTTCAAATGTAAACTGATCTTTATTGACTATAATGACTCCTTTTCCCGTGATTGATTATTTAATTGTAATTAATTATTTGCATGCAATAAAAAACTATTTTTAATAATGCCAAAGAAGTATAACTTCTTACGCGCGTACATAAGTACACGCACCCATTTTTTAAATGTTTTTTTAAGATATTGTTTTTAATTTTTCAAGCAACGGTAAAATTATTTACTAACTAATTTGTCTACTTTATAAATTAAGTGATCCTATACATTAGCCAATTTTATCCATAAATATATGTTCGTCCAGATATTTAGAGAGACGTCGCGACAGACCAGACGTGTTCGATCAGAGTGAAAAAAAACCGGACAATATTATGGAGGCGCATGACAAGATTCGCAGCATGATCGATATTACGTATACTATGAAAAACTCTGATACATTCAGTAAGTAGTTTCACGTGTATTATTTTAATTTTAAATACATACAAATTATCCAGTTAAGATTGCAAGATTCTAAACTTGTTATATAAAAAATATCTAAACTCTTGCAGATAATTTTTCATAAGAAATGATCTCACGACAAGTATTTTGCTTTATTGACTAAAATCCCTTCACGTAATAAAGACTGCTTAATGCGGTATTAAATTAGGCAAGAACATACATTTTTAAAACCAGTTCAGTAGTTTTGGAGTTTATCCATTACAAAGAAATCTTTCCTCTTTATAATATTAGTGTAACGAGCCTACAATGTTTAATAATAGTACAACTGTATTCATAAGATCAATTTAAAAACAGTCTATACTCTGATTTTTAATTCCGTGAAATTCTGACAGCTATCATTTTTTCACAAGTCATAGATTACAAACCTTTTTGGCCGTGCACATTTTTCAAGTTCAATACGAGTCTGAACATCTGAGTCTATACATACATTTTATTTTTTAGTGAATGTACCCATTTTATTAAGTGCGGTGCTTAAAGTTTATTCGATATTGAAATAATTGTTATTTTTGTATTAGGTCACTGAGTAAGTAAATATTTAGATTATACCATTTTGTAGGTAAAACATAAAACAATAGGTAGCATTTTATTTTTTATTGCCCTCAAATGGGTTAAATTTGTCTCTATTTCATGAAATATCAGAATTCTACGGAATGAAAAATCAGAGTTTTGTAAAGGAAAACTTGATCGTTGTTCGTAGTAAAAGTAAGCCTCCACTATCAGTAGAATTAAAATGTGAACAAGACACAAGAACTTAGTGTCTTCCCTTTAATAGAGACTATAAGTGGTGTTATTGGATACTTTCTTATATTAAATATCCTTTTAAGTGAATTGGGTTAGACTTAAATTACTTATTAAATTAGGCTAGATCAATTTATAAAAAAAGAAAATTGTTTAACATGTAAAAATCTATTAGGTTTAAACTAATGGGAAAATTAAGAAGTAAAAATATAGAATTTTGTCTATTGCAGTCGACGTGAGAATATTCAGTTTCAACTTGATTCTGGCCATGGATTTCCTAAAGAAGATCGCGGAATTTATGACGAGTGGCCTCGCTGAAGACACGCCCACTGTCAAGGCTAAAGAAGATGTCAAATTTATCAAACCTACTTCAGATAAATTCGAGAGCGGGATCGTAAGTAATTTATTTTATCTTCGTTGCAACAAAAAACTAATTTGTTACAACTGTAAGGCTTATTCATATATATATATTAATAAGTACATTCATATATACATTCTTTCATTTGTGACTTAATAAAGAAATGCTTTCCTCAAAATTAAAAAAAAATTAAACCTCCAGATTATTTAATTGGGGTTTAAATACTAATTACACTATATAGTGTTCAGATGGAATTTCTAGATTTATAAGCTCGCTGTCTTGTGTTTGACAACTGAGCACTCGAACTACTTGCCCATTAAATATTTTCGAATCGATTTGACTGAGTTATAAGTATTGGGTTTATTAAAATAACGTTCTGCCTATTTGTGCTATAAAATATTTATGATGATGACATTTTAGATTAAAATAATTGGGGTAATTTGGAAGCTAACCTATATTATTACCATTAATAAAAAAAACTGATTCATTTTTGTAATGACATCTCGTCGTGTTTTTTACCACAAAGACAATAGCTCCTTGTTCTCCAAAATAATGGAATCCATTATTAATTGCCAGCTCTTGAGGTATCTAGAGGGCCACCAGCTGATTAGCGATTATTATCAGTACGGCATTCGTCGTGGTCGTTCGGCTGGTGACCTTCTTGTATACCTTATACATAGATGGGTAGAGGCAATTGAGTCCAAAGGGCGTCCCCCTAGCGCTTAGTTTGGATATAGCGAAAGCCTTCGATCGCGTGTGACATAAAAAGATTCTCTCGAAGTGGGACTAAAAATTCTAGAACATTAAATGTGTGTGTCCTAAATATTTTAAATTATAATTGTTTTCAGAAAAAGAAAGTGTCAGTGTCTTCTGACCCTGCGTTGTCAGACCAAGGTACGAAGCCAGCTATGATGACTGTCAATATAAAGATAGAGCAACCTGACATCATTCTCGTGGAGTCATTGGAGCAGAAGAAATGTGATGCTCTGGTTTTAAATGTAAGTCAATGTTTACGGATTATTTATTATTGAAATTCGTCATAAAGAGTTTACACTGTATGTTATATTTTTATAAATATTGTTGAATTTGGTACAGATTTACAAAATAATGCACAACAAATGAATTCAATTTACATACGAAATAGAAAACAAACTTTTATTCGGAAAACAACTTAACTAAAAAAGAAAAATACAAAAAATAACTAACTACTATAGGTACTGACAAATAATATAACGTTTGTTAGTTCACTTAACGGACAATAAAAAAGTGTCCGTTTTCCTATGTAATTCGTTAACTATAGTTATACACCGAATCATATGTGCCCTTTTCAGAAGGTTAGTCCTAGCTGTGGGCACATGAATTGATTTGTATTGCTTAAGAAGTTTCTGGAATTTCAAAGTAAGCTAATTTGTATATTGTAGATGGAAGCAAAGTTCAAGCTACGCAAAACAGAAGACCATATGGTAGCAGACGGAGGTATATCCGGTTTGCAGATGGTTGTACGTACTTTGGGACGTACGACCACGCCCAGGTACTTGTTGGCGCCAGCTCATCTTTCTTTGGCGTTGTCTCAGCCACCGAATAGTGGCATGCATGTGGATGTGGCACTCACGGATATTAAGATTACTGTTTCTCCAGGTTAGTTGATTGAAATTAGTTAGCAGTTAAGTATTATAATTATAGGGACAGCATTAGTTACATTAGCTTCGTTTATTTTCTTTATTTTTATATATTAAAAGTACAAACATTAACAGGTAACATAAATTATTAGGTATGCCATAGGCCTAATTGCTAACAGATCTGTTCCAAGCAACCCTAATAAGGAAAAACAATAAAATAATACTAACGGTAAAAATAAATTACCATAAAGGGCATAACTAAATTAACATAAAATAAGTAATAATGATAAATTATATAAGGAGTAAACTAAAATCTAAGGCCCGCATTCTAGAATGCAATCAAACTAAAATTTAAAAAGAATACAAAGACTTTTTTTACTTTACTCATTATGTTATGCAAATGATATTATAGAACGAGTGCTCCATGTTTTAATACATAAGCTTAGTGGCTTATGTATAATCTATAAAATAAAGCTTAACCACAGGTTTTAACATCTGTGTTTTTTTGAAATATTATCGACGGAAAACAAATGCAGTCATCTCGAGTTATAATCAATAAGACAATAAAATTTACACTAATTTAATAACTAATGATTTTCCATAGAAATGATTGCTCTGTTGAATCGAGTGCTAGCTACAATGACAAGTAGCGAAGAAGACGACGTTGAACAAGACAACAAGCCCATATTCTATAACCAATTGTGGGACATACAACCGTTCAAACCCTCTTCATATTGGTTCCTTAAAACTGGTAAGTAAATATACTCATTCACTTATTTACTCACATGCACCCACACACCCACTCATTCACTCACATGCACACACACACCCATGCATTCACTCATATGCACCCACACACCCACTCATTCACTCACATGCACACACACACCCATGCATTCACTCACATGCACCCACACACGCATGCATTCACTTACATGCACCCACACACCCACTCATTCACTCACATGCACACACACCTATGCATTCACTTACATGCACCCACACACCCACTCATTTGTAACGCGTCGCGTATCCTGTTAACAATTAGGAAAACAATTTGGTGTAAACAGTTTAAAAAAAAATCCAAAGTGTTATTTAAAAAAATATATCTATATATTAAATTTGTTATGGAAGAGCGTTACTTATAATGAATTTATTATATTATTTCAACATTTTTATTTTTTTGCAACGCTTTAATAGCTATAAAATAAATTAGTGTCGCTACAACATTATTAGGTCTGGGCCTCAAATTTTTGTATCTGTTTCATGATCGTTTATCAATCTAATAGGCAAGTATCAGGGGATATAATAGGGGATCAGCCTCCAGTGCATGACACACGCTGTCGACTTTTTGGGTTTAAGGCAAGCCGGTTTCCTCACGATGTTTTTTTTCACCGTTCGAGCGAATGTTAAATGCGCACATAGAAAGAAAGTCCATTGGTGCATAGCCGGGGAGGAACCTACGACCCGAGGGATGAGAGTCTGATTAAATTTATTTAAGATTAAATACTTTTTAATAGAAGAGGCGGTAGAAGCTATAAGCTTAGAAGACAACTCGATGACATCCCTAAGGAAACCTCCCGAGGGTGAAATATGTCTGTTATCGAGTCCCTCCATAGTGTTGGCCTTAGAAATGGAGATCGGTAACGAAACAATACCAGTATTGGTCATGCAGTCTTCACTTACCGGACAAGTCAAGGATTGGAGTTCTGATGTGAGTTTAAAAGCCATATTCAAGTTCTTTTATGGTAATAACGCGTTATGTTTTTCTCGCTCTTTTGGTATTTTGGAAATTCAAAGCAAAATATTGCCTGATTCAGGCTTATAAGTACCGTTAAACTCAAAGTATAAACACTTTAAGTAATACACATCACATTCACAGTATCACATTTGCAATCAAAAGCAAGATATTTTGGGGTATTTGTCTCCTTTGAACCTTTAATATGAAGAGAAATTTCGCTACGTATATATTTTTGATCTGGAAACTATTCGCACATACATATGACGTAGAATCTATAAATATTGTCCAGAAGCGCAAATTACGCTAATTAATTGCTGTTACAGTTTACCCGTTTCTTAGTTCCGAATAGTTTTGGGGCGCTTTTCGAGTTAATACGCCATACGTTAATAATAATACGTAGTATGCTCCTTGGATACTACACAATCTGATTCCGTCATTCCCTTTCAAACAACGCTCATCTAGAAGCACGTTGGAGTTTTATCCCTTCCTTCCCCAGTGCAAGTGCCACACTGCACGATTTGGTTCGTCGTTTCTTGCTGAAAGTAAAGTAACGTTCAGTAAAGGAGTGAAACTCTTCCCTAGATAGTATAATATGGGTCAAGCCAAGTCAAAAATCATTTATTCATATAGGACTCAATGTACACTTTTGAACGTCAAAAAAGAATTTTACATATACTGCCAGTTCTCAAATCAAGGGCGTAGAATGGAAGAGAAGAACTGGCAAAAACTCTCCGGCACTCTGTTTAATCGCCAAGTTTTTTTTTACACAACGTTTGTAAGGAGCTGCAACCATTACACCATGTTCCACATGACATCTTAAGTAATAAATGATAATTAAATAAATTAAAAACAAACATTTGTCCTCTATCAGCAGGAGGCACGGTTCATTTAAGCGGCAGTTCACTTTACATCAGGTGGGATTGTAGCCAAACGTTGGCCCAGTTCTGTATTTAAAAAAATGTTAAATGATACATTTTGTAACAGTTCTACATGGAGTGTACGTGGGCAATGCAAGTGTCGTACTACAACATAGGACGTGCTATGTGGGAGCCTTTGGTAGAGCCAGTCGAAGTACTCAAGGACTATCAATATCGACACGTGCCCTGGGAACTTAAAATGGAGGTTTGTCTCACTTATTTTTATAACTTGCCGATAATAGAGAAATGTCTACGAGTTCTAAATACGGAACTGAGGAAAAGTTCTGTACCGCGCACATTTACCAACGTTAGCGGTACATGTAATTAACAAGGTTTCTATGGATTTTGTTATATTGTTTGTTGTTGCTATGAGTTGCTTAATTATTATTAGTTATAAGATGTTGGTATTTTTTTTATTATTTGTTTTTTTTAGAATTACCCCGGCGTAGGTATTATTGTGTAGTTCTATCGCATTAGTCATAACTGTAAAGATAGAACAATATGTGGGAAAATAAATTGTTTTCTGAACTGATATTGTTGTTAAAAATTTTAGTAATATAAAAAAATACAAACGTGTGAAAACTTGAATCTCAAAATGTATTTTTAATTTTATTTATTTTATTGTTTTCATGTTTAGTGTTTTATGTTTTTTTTTTCACAAAATTCAACTTAGGTTATATATATAGTTCGACATTTTTAAAATGGTCTATATTTTTTAATTTTTTTAAACTGATTTCTTATTTATTTAATTATTAATTACATCAAACATACGTTTCAATCTATCTATTCGTTTTGAAGATCTTTTTTCCAAAAAAATATTATCCAAAATAGAGAAATAAAAGTAACTACAAATTTTAGTTATTACTTAATTATTATTATTATGTATATAAACACACTAGCAGCTTAATAAGCTGATGCGCGTGTCTTTTGAGATATGGAGAAACTATGCAATCTATTTTTAAAGGAGTTTAAAGATGGTGCACTGCAATTAGCAATAATAATAATAATTGCTAATTGCTAATTGCTTATTTAAAATACTAATGCGGATTAGGCTCCCGATAGGTTGAAATTGATCAGATAGTATAGATAATAACCAGTGGTTCTTAATTCCAGGTAGTGATGCGTCCTGAGGAGCATCAATCGACAATAGACACGACAGACGAAGCCGCCAACATCGCCGCGGCTGCTCTAAGACAAGCGAATATGACTGTCTCCCTTTCCAGTAGCGAACCACTTGAGATTACTATCACTAGGAGTGGCATTGAGGTAATCTAGATTTTTTAAATTATTCCTGCTCACGGAGGAACCCATACGTTCTTATTCTGATATTTTTTTTTGTAAATAAAGATAATTTTTTTTAAATATTTTTCATCACTTCATTAAACTGTATGTTATAATTCTAACGTTGAACTAATCAACAATATGGTCAATAATTATCTAAATAAACAAATTAGATATATAAAAAAAAATTGCTTAAAGGTATATTTATAAATGTACGCGCGTAAGAAGTTATACTTCTTTGGCATTATTAAAAATAGTTTTTGATTGCATGCAAATAATTAATTACAATTAAATAATCAAAGACTGGAAAAGGAGTCATTATAGTCAATAAAGTTCAGTTAACATTTGAAAAATTAAATAAATATTTATATTATATTTATTATTATTCTCTTACATTAGGTGTAACATAAATTGTATTATTATTCGTATGTTGTTTTTAAATTATGTCCAATGCCGTAGCATCTTCCATGGGCAACTTCATTCTGTTAATTTTGTGTCACGGTGCGCGCGCATTGTAAAATTTCACTCATCAATTTTTCATAACGCGCCTAAAGAAGTATAACTTCAAAAATAAACATAATGATGTGTGTCCATCATTTCTTCAGCATAATTGTCAAAAGTATCATATATTGTGTGTTATGAATTATATGTGTTATATATTATTTCAGGTGCTCACCCAACTTGGGAACTCGTTCTCCACCGCCATTGCAGAGACAACAGCCGATGCGACATTGGTATCTAAATCTAAACTAGAAAACGTAAGTTGAAAAAATATTTACATTACTTTAATTTTAGTCTAATTATTAATTTCTGTTTAATATAATCTGCTTATTGTATGTGTATTTTTTATTGTGTAAATTATATAGCGACGCTGGAAAAGGAAAACAAATATACAAATTGTAACTAAAGTGTGGCATCGGTATTACGGACGGCGTGCACAAACATAATGATTTTAATATAATAATGCTTATAATTAATAAGTTTACATAGATAAATATTACAAAAGGATTACAAAAATACTTTAAATTATAATCCTCCTAATTAGCTACTTATAATATTAATTGTGACCCTTGGATTAGCTTTTACATTTTTGTTTATACATATTATTTATTTATTTTTCTTCTTCTTTAGATTTTATTTTATATATAGTTAGTGTTACATGTTATTTTATGTTCTTTATTAGTTATTTATGCACTTCTTGTACTTTACCCTTGAACGTGTTTCTTTTTTTATTGTTTCATACTAGGGTTGCCTGGAAAAAATAGCTTGTTAGCGATATGGGCGCCCGTTGCCTAATAACTTATAACCTGCTTTTTTATATATTTTGTTTTTGGTAAAAAAAAGTATAGCAAAAGAATCTGTGTTATAGTTTATAATTATGGAATGAAACATAAGATTGTATGGACAAACAAAGTCCAGAAATTTCGAGAGTTTTCGTAAAATCTAGTAACGGAACATGGTTTTTACTGTATTAGGCACTTACTTCCTTCCTAAAAATTCCTAAGATTTCATGCTATTTTTAGTATAATTGCGCTCTTTCAGACTCCAGAAAAACAGTACCTGGGCGCACCCTACGTTCTTCACAATTGTACGGGCCTCACTACAAAGCTGATCTTACACAACAACCATGATTTTGCTGTCTTTCTCACTGATGAATACAAGAGTTCTGACTACAGGTAAAAACAAATTCATATATATATTTTTTAATGTAATAGGAGGCAAACGGGCAGGAGGCTCACCTGATGTGAAGTGATACCGCCGCCCATGGACACTTTGCCAGAAGGCTCGCAAGTGCGTTGCCGGCCTTTTAAGACTTGGTACGCTCTTTTCTTGAATTACCCTAAGGAAGCGTAGAAGTATTACGTAACGAATTTTGGGAGAAGGGGGTTCTTTTGTAAAACGTTACGATTCGGGGCGGGGATTAAATTACGCGTTATTGTTAATATTATTTTCGACTTTCCAGTACTTTACACCATAATGGTAACTTTTAGGTATAAAGAGTCACCCGGTGGTCACAAAACGTTTTACTATTGAATACAGAAAAACGTTATGGCATGTTACGTGGGGGGGGGGGGGGGGGGGAGGGGGGGTCCAATATTAAAATGGCCATCAGTAAATTTATAAGTAACAAATACTTTTATATATTTATAGCTGTACATTTTTGTGTTAAAATGTATTTCTTTCTCCGATGATGAAATCTTAGATTGACTTTATCGGTTACGAAGGCTGCATAATTGTTTTTTTTTTTCAGGGAAGTAGTGTTGGAGCCGGGAGCGTGTCTGCCATTGCAGTTAAAGCAGGGTGGGATAAATATTATGAAGCTTAATGAACCACCCCCACAGCTTAAGCTTAACTTTAAGGTATTTTTTTAAATAAAAATGTTTTATTGATAAGTAAAATTATTGTTAGATTTGAGGACCCTTTAAGTAAAAAATACTTGTGTCATTTCCAAGCTCTTCCATAACAAACTTAACACGTTACAATTTTATAGGAATACATTGTTTTTACACTCCACCCAAACACGCATACAAAAAAAAAAATTTTAAATCTGTGCAGCAGTTTAAAAGGAGATCAGTGACATACACAGTACACACGTACAATATAAATATATATGTAAGCTATCCTATCTTTTAAGTTTGATGAAACTGCACACGGTGTGCAAATTTGATTGAAATAGGTTAAGTCGTTTAGAAGTCCATAGCGGACAAACAACGTGACGTGTAATTTATATTATTAAGATAATCAAAGGAAAATATCTTAGCCTTTCTCATATGACTTAGAACTATGATTTTAGATTCTTGTTATCTTATTTGTCAAAAATATCAAACGCTATTTACAATGGTATTCCTAAAATATTTGACAGTTCTTTAGTTGGTAATAAAATCTACTTTTCACAATGATTTAATCCCATAGGCGATTCATCCTTTTTGGTCAGGGGCTCAGATTTCTGTTTCGTGATCATTTATTATTTTGAAAAGGCGAATAGTTGATCAGTCTTCTGTGCCTGACACGCGCAAAAAATCTATATTTTTGGGTTCAAGACTGATCAACACTGATCAGTGACTTTATACAGTAACACTTAAACAAACGGCTTTCGTATTTTACCCAACAGATAGTGGAGTTAAACGAAGATGTCCAAATACCAGTAGAACGAGCAGACAAGCGATATTTCCCGTTGGGTCGAAAGTCCTCAGGGGAAAGCAGGGCCAAGAACGTGCCTCACGCTGCTGCCATGGAGCCGCGAGGGCTCATCAGTGACGTCGTCATGCAAGACGCCGCCTTACACATTTATCTAAGGAGCGTTGTTCAGGTAACGAAGTTAAAAAAAAAAAAAATTTAATACACTGCGAGAACACATATCTCAAAAACGACTGAACAAATAGTGATAAAATATGGTCCGTTCCCTTAGTTGGAATATACCACCAATTCAAAAAGAATTATCTAGATTTATTAAAAAAAAGAGTGTGTGTACTTATGTACACGCGTTAGAAGTTATGCTTCTTTGGCGTATGGAGAAAATTTTTTTTACATTAAATATTAACAATAAATATTAAAATTAATCAATAAAATTATTATTATTAGTAAATACTATCACCGTCGTAAATGAAATTGATTTAATAAATACACTAAAATAATATTTATTTATTCACACTTTAATTGTACTGTTACGAAACACGTGTTCTAAATAAAAAAAATACTAGAATATACAACTTGAACATAGTTATTATCAATTTTCATGCCACCTAGAACTAACTCCATTCTGTTAATTTTGTGTAACGGTGCGCGCGCATCGTAAAATTTTACTCTCATCAATTTTTCATACCGCGCCTATAGAAGTATAACTTCAAAAATTTGCGAGTTATTTTTAGTAAGTACATTTCGTAAGTCGAGATATTCCTTTTTGATTTATTATTTATTCCAAGTTTCATAAAAATCGGTTTAGTAGTTCTGGAGGTTTTATTTTCGATTGACTGGTTTGTATGTTATTTACTTTAAGGTGACGAATACGTTAGCGGTCCCAGTTTGCGTGTACTACATGACCTTGAGCGGGAACGAAGTCCGTCTTTTGGGCGAAGTGAGTGCGGGTGGGACTCTCAGACTTCCCTTACAAGCCGTGCACACGCCCACCGCAGAGATATTCTTTTCGGTCGAAGGTCAGTTGAATTATACTATTTTTAATGGTTTTAAAACTTTTAAAAGTTTAAGTCACATATTGCTTGTCCCGGAAAACAAAGTCGTAAAAGCAAAATCTATAAACTCAAACTCAAACTCAAAATATCTTTATTCAAGTGGGTAACCAAGTACACTTTTGAATCGTCAAGTTAAATTAATCGTAAATTTACATTTACTACCATTATATTTTATTATATTTTTTAGGAAAAATAAAAGAAGCAAATGTTTTTTTAATTACTAAGATACTAAGTACCGTTCATATACAAAAATACATTATTATTATTGTTATAATAATCATTTTATTACACATTACTCACGTGACACAAAATGGTCACGGATTAGCCGAATCAACGATAACGTAGCACGCCTGTAAGTACCACTTGACGATTTTTACCGAACAAAAGAATTTTCCACGGGCTCCAGATGGTATAGTGACGCCATTGTCTTTTGTGTAATTTAAGATAGGTTAACACGTAAAACCTTCATGTTTATTTACCTGTTTTATTATAGAACGTCATGAGGCCAGTCCCAGTTCTCTGGGCAGGCTCTTTAAATTATGAATATTAAATTTGAATTTTTAAAGTCTATTTCTCGATAGTGACTTACAACATTTTTAAAACAACATATCGTTTAGGTTTTACGGTCTCCGTATCACCGTTCGTATGGCGAGAACTGCAACAAGAGCCAAAAATATCAAAACTTCTACAATGTGACTCGAAAGACAAGAACAGTGGCGAGAAATTCTATTTGAGGGTATGTTATTTTATAATTATTATAAGAAATAACTAATGACTAGTTAGCGTAGCGTAGCTAACATCAGTAGTACGCCTGGTGCTACTAATGTTGGCAGGTCTCAGCTTGTGGCGCGTATTATACAAAGCTCGCAAAATAAATGGAACTAGTAAAAGATGGTTTTGGTTTTGCTTTTCCATTAATATTTAATGAATATAATTGATTGTATTCCGAAAAATATTATCTTTATCTGGCTTCTGTGTTAAAAAATAAAATTATAAAAATTAAAACAGCCTGTATTCGACTACTTAATAATCAGGATTAATTTTGAGTCTATGTTAAACATTAGTACACGACCTCCGACTCAGTGAACTCCTCTTCCAAATTCTTCCACTTGTCTCTCATTCCCGCCACCATTTTTTTCCTCTCTTTTTTCGCCACCTGTCTCTCTTTTTTCCTGTATTAATAAATGTAAATGAATTATGAAATCTTGTTAGAAATTGAATTGTATTGAAAGTAGTATAATCAAGTGCCGTATTTATATATTTACAAATTAAATATTTTGAACAGGCCGTTGGTACAATGGAACAAGTTTTCTATGAACAAACCAACCGTCACACATTTGCGTCTTCATGCTACGATGTCGTTCTGAAACCTGCCGTAAAGCTGCAAAACTGTTTGCCCATTGACATCGTGGTCTCACAATTGGGGCTCAAACGAACGCAACTTTTTAAGCCGGGGGAGATGTTCCATTTATCGCATTTAGCGCCCAACAGAGCGTCTATTGTTATTATGGTGAGTTTTTTTATTATTATTTTTACTATTAAACCACAATATGAGATTTCGTTCAAGAAATTAAATCTCAAATCGAAATTGCCCAGGCTTCTTTGCATAAACTGATAAAAGTACTATGTTATCGCCACAATATCAAATTGAGGGTTCAACTCTTACTCTGTTATATCTGGTCAGTAGGATAGGCATGGACTATTAAAGAAGACACAAAAAGACGCCTCGAAGCTTTTGAGATTTGTTTGCATCAGCTGAATACAAAGAGTCCTTCAACGAATCGCGACGATATGAAGGTTTATGCAGACTTAAAATACGGAAAGTCGCATTACTCGGACACGTTTTGTGTCATCATCGATACGACTTGTTCCTTGCTATAATGATGGACATAACTTAATTCAAGAAACGGGCAGGTAGAAGAAAAAAATCGCTGTGAAACGTACGGGAGTGGACCGACATAAAATCCGCCGAGGAGCTTTTTAGACTAGCGCAAAATACCCGGCAATTAGAGTTGTTAACAGCCTACCTTTAATTGCAAAGTGGTACCTGAAAAAAAAAAAGGAAAAAAAAAACCATTTGAACTTTACGGCAGAAATATATGATATTGCCAAATGAATTCCGGATTCTTTCCTGTGTTCGTTTCCTATGGCGTGAGTGACTGAAAGCAGCGTGTGCGCAGAAGCAACAATAGCAACTATCTATATTTTGAGTTTAGATTTATGAATTCGTTGCATCTTTCGTACTAGTGACATATATTTTGATTTGATTTTTTCACAATAATAATTAAGCCTTTTATTTCATATTCTGTACATTTATATTTCCATCATATATTCATTGCTAGGTGCTCATTTTAGGCAAAAGCTTGCTCCAATCTTTTTCATTACTGTGTAACAATTACCCCAAGAGACTAGTGAAAAAAATACGTAGGAAAGGATCACATAAATCTACCAATTATTTTAGACCTAAACTAGAACACGTTGCACGTTTTCATCTATGTAATTGTTAATTGTATTATTAACATGTGTTTACTAGATACAAAACTATCTCGACAAATGCTGGGTTTGCACAAAGAACTTACCCGAAGAGACAAGCGAACTCTCAGTTTGGTCCTTCGAATCACATGACAGTCCTGGCCTCATGGTCTTGGAACTGGGAATGCACAGTGTAGACACGGAAGGCACGCAGCTACTCTCACTCTACTGCCCCTTCTGGATGCTTAATAAAACTGGATTTACGCTTTGCTACAGGGTAAGTTTAAATAACTATAGATTTCACTTAACTTAACTTTCGAGTTTAATATTTCGTTCCAATTACAATCTTTAGGAATGCAGTATATTTTAGTTTACGCTATGGATGATTTTCTACTATGGACTTATTATAGATTAATTTGAATGAAATCGCGGCCTATTGATAATTATCAGTTGAATATTTAAGTTGCCAGTTCTAGGTGTTTTTGTAACGAAAGTATTTCGGTGATTTTAAGAATTATTTATGTATTGAATTGAGCAAGTGAATGATATTATTTTGCAATGTTACGTCATGTGGAAGCATTTCAATTCAGTTAAAGTACGGAAATTGTAAAATATCCCCAACATTATTTAAATCATGTTATTCATTTAATTATTTTAAATGTCCTCCCAAAATCGTCTACCACTGTATGTTACGTGATTACAGAAATCAAAGAAACCCGAAAAAGATTCCAGCACCCCCAATAAGGTATCTTTGCGAGAATAAGCTTTAGTACTGCGCCTTTAGTTTAATGATTCTTGGTCATTATCATATTCATTGTATTAGCTTGCATATAACTCCCAACATCCGCTTTTTAATAACCATAGAACTTTACGACATGACGCATCATACAGACCATTTTTTGGCAACCTTAACATTGATGTTGAAGTTGCATGTATTGAGTTGTTTGGATAGATTTTTTGACGTTTCGAGCATAGACTTCATTTAGTTTTTTGAATTTGTATATTACAGATAGAACATAGTCGTTGCTGTAAATTTATTAGACGCCATTCTACATGTTTGCCGGTGAGTGCAGACACATTTCATTGCTTTATTGAAATATATTATTGCAATCAGCTTGTGCAAACACCAAGAAACTATTTAACCTATCCTAATCCACGTCGACAAGCATGTTGCATGTTTTACATTTACACTAAACGAACTTTTCAGATAACTGGACATTTGTATATAAATTTCACGATCTATCTTACAAGAGGTATGCGGTACTGATTCTGTCATCGAAATAGGGTGAGGGTTTTTAGTAGGTTTTAAGGTTCTATGTGAGAATTTTTTGCAGAATATCGACGAGACAGGCAATGTAATCTTCCATCCGAAAGATTATAAGGAGCCGATACTGTTTTCGTTCCGCGCGAAGAATTTCTTTGGCAAAAAGAAGGCTGCCATACGAGTGGAGTTCGGGGAGTGGTCTGATAAATTCTCGCTAGATGTTCCAGGAAGTTCTGGTGTGATAATTTGTAAAAACGAAGGTCGCACCTATCAGGTTAGTTTTATTTAGCAACTAAGTTGTGTACGTACAACGTACGCCTACGAGGACGTCATTTTTGGTTTAGATAATTTCTAAATTAATTTCTATTACATTAATATTTCTTAATGATTTCAGGTCGCAGTCACAAATCAGTTGACATTCAACAGTTTAACTAAAATGGTTATATTCACACCATTCTTCCTCATTCTTAACGAATGTCCATTTGCCATACAATATCAAGAGTTACATCGTTCCGGAGATGCTTGGAGAGAGGTATATTGTTACGCCGTTTAAATATATTTAAAATTTGTAAAAATGAACCTTCATGACCTCTTCTTTTGATTTTCGGGATAAGTTCTTTACATCAAATTGTTTTTTTTTTATTATTTTGACTATTGACTTATATATATACAGGGTGGCCAAAAAGTCGTGGATCAAACGCAAATAGGGGATAGATGAGGTCATCAGCGGCAAAAAATTGTTGTACGGGAGGTCTCTAAGGTCAACGCCTGCAGAGTTATGATTGATTTTGGTTTTTGTATGAAAATTGACTTTTTTTTACTAATTCTTCTTAAAATTCGAAAATATCTACACCCTGTATCTTTTTCATAATATCCACTAGATTGGTACTGATGAGTTCTTGCGTTAGACATACTATTTATAGTTGTTTATTGAGTGTATTGAAGATAATATTAAGTTATACGATATAATTTTTTTTCAAATCAAAACTTTTTGTTTATTTCGGACCCCACTGTGAAAAAAAATTACTCTACCGAAAATTGACCCTGTATTACAAGTTTTGGCGCATTTATTATGGATTCTGAAAAGGTATTACACATGGCCATGAGTCTCTCTAATATCTTTCTAGGACGAAAAAACAACAACGATTCGGACTTATGATAGATTATTTACCTACCTGTGACCAGTACTGTGTGAATCGGACTAGATTCAAAAAATTGGACAGATGTCTGTAGGGTTACGTAGGAATTTGATTAGACGATGCAGGTTAAGTATTATGGTCAAAGTCAGGAATTTTGAGCATATTTTATTGTAAAATATTTTGTTGCCTACAAACAACCATTGAGAAATAATTGTTTTAATACAATTATTATTTCACAATCGTTGTTTGTAATTCTCCCTAGAAAGATATTAGAGCGACTCATGGCCATGTGTAATACCTTTTCAGAATCCATATTAAATGCGCCAAAACTTGTAATACAGGGTCACTTTTCGGTAGAGTAATTTTTTTTCACAGTGGGGTCCGAAATAAACAAAAAGTTTTGATTTGAAAAAAAATTATATCGTATAACTTAATATTATCTTCAATACACTCAATAAACAACTATAAATAGTATGTCTAACGCAAGAACTCATCAGTACCAATCTAGTAGATATTATGAAAAAGATACAGGATGTAGATATTTTCGAATTTTAAGAAGAATTAGTAAAAAAAAGTCAATTTTCATATAAAAACCAAAATCAATCATAACTCTGCAGGCGTTGACCTTAGAGACCTCCCGTAGAACAATTTTTTGCCGCTGATGACCTCATCTATCCCCTATTTGCGTTTGATCCACGACTTTTTGGCCACCCTGTATACTTATAAAATGTTTTTCACAATAGGTTGAACAAAATTCGAGTGCTCCATTGTGGCCAATAGTTGAAAAAGAAGATAAGCTGTTGCTCCTGCGAGTTTCGGGATCAACTGAGCACGCGGCGCCTTTTCTGTACACCGAGCAACACAGTGTCTGTTTAAAATTGAACAATCACGTAAGTATTTTATAAGTAGGTATTTTCGAACTAATTCGACTTAGGGTCCTTCGAGAAAAGAGCGTACCAATTCTTAAAAGAACGCACTTGCGAGCCTTCTAGCAGTGTAAAATGCGTCGTTATTAACACCAGATGACCTATATAAAATGTAAATATTTATAAACAATTTGTTTTTTTAAACATATTATAAAATTTTAAATGTATCTATATAATATTAAAAAAAGGTTTTTAAGATTTAGTGTTAAAGAATTTGTCACTCTTAAATCTATTTTTGCCAAAATTTTCGATTTTGTTGTTTTTGTAATAAATTTAATTTAGACTGGGATCGGATCCAACGAGTATTTAGAATATAAAAAGTAATATACATACTACATTTCATTTCTTCTAACGAGAACGAGGATTGATTAATTACGATTCTTTGCAGTACGGTGGTTTGCACGTAGAAGTGCAATTGAGCGAAGGCGGTACGTATGTAACAGTACGTCAGTATCGCGACGGACACGCGCCCGCATTGCTGGTCAACTATACAACGCACGCTGTCAACGTATACGAAAAAGAAAACGTTAATATTAGGTATGTTTGTTTTCTTAACTCATTAACTTTAAATTTGTAAGCGATAAAAACCTCCAAAACTTCTAGATTTTAACTGACAGACGTTGAATGAGACTTTTATACTAATATTTTGAACAAATTTTCTAGAAAAATCCCATCGATGCATAGAATGCTGTACACTTGGGACAACCCCGCTGGACCAAGGACGTTAATTTTTGAGGGACACAAACGAAAGGAAATAGACAACGATCTAAGGCAGGACGGTATCGGTGATTTTATGTAAGAAACACATGTATTTTTAGTCACGTTCGGTAATTTTAAAAGGGACATAAGACTAATAAGGACAAAATATTAAATCGCTATTTAAGGTTATTTATTCTTATATATGAATAAAAAGAAGAGTATACAAATAGCTAATACTAATACCAAGCTATGGTTTTGGTTCAAATAATATTTTGGGAAAATGAAATTACGGTAAATAATTTTCTTTATGGTGCCTATGACAAGTAAACTTGAAAAATCCATTCAAATTTTCCTAGTCTAAAGTAAACTTTTTGCGTGTTGTTCCCACGAGAGTGTAAGTGCGTGCTCCTATTTCAGCATGCCTCCTGCTGACAGAGGACAAGTCTTTGTTTTTAATTTATTTTATTATTTAATACTTAAGATTTCATGTGGAACATGGTGTAATGGTTGCAGCTCTTTACAAACGTTGTGTAAAAAAAACATGGCGATTACAGAAGAGTGGCGGAAAGTTTATTGCCAGTTCTTCTCTTCCTTTCTACGCCCTTGATTTGAGAACTGGCACTAAATGTAAAGTTAGAAGCATTTCATATACATTTATTTTGTTGACGTTCATAAGTGTACATTGTGTTACCTATGTTTAAATGATTTTGACTTGACTTGACACGTTTTAAATTACACTCAGCCGCCAAGTCAAAAATATATTATATTGATATATTAATGCAATAAGTCGTATGAAAAATAATTTTATTAACGTTTCGTAGGATTAACGAAACGAGACGCATAACATGGGTATCGTTTTTGGATGGTCTCCAAAGAGTGATACTCCTGACGGAGGATCCAATATTGGCGAGTGGCGCTCATACGATTGGTGAGGCTGAACCCGTCCATACGGAATTCCAATTGGCCATGCACGGAGTTGGACTGTCGCTCGTCAACGACTACGAACTCACGGAAATTCTCTATATCAGTATATCTAAGTAAGTTTTAAGTAGTTTAGGTATATTGGTGGTAAATCGTATTTTTATAAGTTAAAATATAACAGTGATCTAAGATCCAGTAATTTAAGATTAACGGGTAGGCGACCTCGACTTCTCCTGCCAGTATGTCAAGACTGTAGCTTAGCACTCGTTTTTACACGCTTTATATTAGCTTCACGTGTATGTATGTATGTATGTATGTAACCGACTCCTTCGGACTCGATTTTGACCCACTTTTAACGGACAGATTTAATTCAAACTTTGCGCACCTGTCAAAGATCGATGACAATGCAATAATCCGAAAAAAAAAATAAAAAAAATTTAACTAAAAAATTAATAATAGTTTAAAAAAACTAAAAACACACGCTTGTAAAGCACATCAAACTAAAAAGTGAAAAATAATTCCTAATTTAGGCTGAAAATGGTAATGAACAAAAAATACTGGTATTTATTGTGAAAAAGCGTGGGGCGCTCTGTGCCATATTTTTCGTCTATCGAGCAACCCAAATTATCAATTATTTTTCACTGTTTAGTTTGATGTGCTTTAAAAGCGTGTTTTTTTAGTTTTTTAAACTATATTTATTTTTTAAATAATAGTTGACAGTCTTGTGGTGATCTTTAGTTGGTTGAGAATGGACTATTGCTTTAAGTTTTTGCATAATACTTTTATTATTAACCTATAGAAATTTTCAGTTCGGGTATAATATGGGAGCAATGTAAGGTCGGTGCACGTAGATATAGGAAGATAGAAGGCCAGAAGCTGGTACAATACGAGGAAGCTTATCAGAAGTATATCACTGAGAAAATGGTCAGTGACAAAGAAATCTCCCCCCGAGTAATAATCGACGACAGTATTGAGGTGAGTTGTATTCAGTTATATTTTTTTTCTTGTTTTCACACGAATACATGAGTGAGTGTGTGTAAGTGAGTGAGTGAGTGAGTGAGTGAATAAATGAAATGTGTAACTACATATAAGGTCTCAGAAACATATCCAACACTACGTGAGGTGTGTTCATAAGCCTGTACTTTAATCGTATTTTTAGAATGTAGGCGGTGGGAGAGGGGTTAGATATTAAGCAGCCTATTTAATTTATTATAGATTTAGTCTGCTTGCATATTGCGTCTGGCGAAGTCAGTCCTTACTGTCTGACCGACGACAACATCCCTATTTATTTTTAGGTACAGCGTACTATCTTACGGGAGCGCTCTGTGTGCTTAAATTACACTTAGAACATACAGCTTTCTATCGGAAAGTAATTAGTAAAATGTTGAATAGATATTTTCTGTAATTTTTTCAAGAATTGATACAAGCCATGGAATATTTTCCTAAAAAGAATAAAAAAGGACCTAAGAATTTCCAGAACAGTCCACTAAATTCAGATAAACTTTTATTCGTTAGGTGGACTTCGAGGAGATGCGTATACTTAAACCATCCCAGCGTCTCTTACGACGTACTCTCCAACCGGGTTTATGGGCGAGATATGGCGTAACAGCTCACTCGAGAAGACTCCACGCACGTCTTTACCGGCTGCAGGCTGATCAGCAACTGGCCTTGCCGACCTTCCCCGTGGTGCTTGCACCTGTTCCTCTGCCGAAGTCAGTGGCCAACGAGGATCCAAGCGGTAATTGTTTTATTATTGACGATTATGACGTGATTTTAAACCAAATTATCAATCTAGATTACTAAAGAGATATTTTAGAAACAATTGATTTTGATTGATTCAAGTGGCTAATGTGCAATAGTTCTAGATATAGTTTTAGTGTTTTTTTTTAAATTTCTAAAACTAAAACAGGGATGAGCAATACGCGGTCCACGAAGCATTTTTAAAATTACATTTATTTTATTGACTATCTCCTATCAATATATTATTATATAATTGTACTTAAATATTTTTTATGGCGAGTTACTTGTCGACGATGTTTTTAAACATTCATTCAGTCAGAAAAGCAAACAAAAAATAAGACTGCGGATGAGCATAGGCATTTTCAAGAAAAGTGCAAATTTAATTAGGTTTTCATCTTCTTTAAAGATGATGAAGCTGTATGCGTAATATGCTCAGAGACTGTCGACATTAAAAGGATAACATAAAAAGGCATTATGATAAAAACATGAACAACAATTTAAAAACTTAACAAGACAACTCCGAATAGATAAGTTTAAATTCAATAAGGGTCAATCTATGTTAATTAAATTGGCCCATTGATTAAAAAGGTTGCTCACCTCTGCACTAGAACATAAATACTTTTTGAAACCTTAATTAAACATTTGGTTGTCGCTGGAATATTTGAGTTAATATAATAGTTAATTTAAATAAAATTCCTTAATACATGAAAGACATACTTTTTAATAGGCACGAGACCCTTCATCGAAGTCTCAATAGTGGAGCGCATAATGGAGCACAGCAAAGTGCGTCAGTACAAGTACTACAAGATGCTGATCCAAGAGTTCCACGTGAAGGTGGACATGGGCTTCATCAATGCGCTCATGGGCATGTTCCCGCTGAGATTGCTTACGGAACAGGAAGCTGTAAGTCTTTAATATTTGAATTTACTAATTAAATCTTTCATATTTTTGGTTTTCAACTTTTTTTAAATATACTTTTGTTTTCTGATAACGAGATAAGAACTTAATTTTCATTTGTATCTACATCAATATTAGAAAATAATAAAGCACGCAACGAAAAGTATTTAATATTATAAATTATGATTTTCTACATTAAACAATATATTTGCAGTTGGATGCCTTCCAAGCGGATCTAGAACGGGCGGGTCAGCCGCTAGAGGCGGTAGCCGCTATGGGCGTAGCTTCGGATCTCAAGAACTTCTACGACAATCTTCACTTGTCACCACTTAAAGTTAGTATATACGAAAACAGGAATCATTCAATAATTTGATAGAACAAATTTGACTCATAAAAATTCAGTAGGATAAGCAGGTTAACAGGTAAAAAGGTGGTAACGGCGGGCAGAATATTTTATTTATTTTGTCCAAGTTAGAACTGCACAATTTCTTAACTTTTTTATTCCAATTTCATATAATGTAACGAAGACTAATTTTACGTTTTACTAATAAATTATTTTATTTATTAATAAAAGGGAAATCCCTTTCCCGTGAAGTTAAAAAAATGCTAAAACTGCAAGATGTCAAATATATCTGTAAGGAAAACATATTTTCCTATACAAACTCTTTTTATATTTAATTTTTCTTAATTGCCGTCTGATCGACGATGTTTAATTTGTCACTTGACATAATAGATGTAAGATGTTTTAATTTTTTTCATTATATTATTTTACTTTATAAAAACTAGAATATAGGCTTTAAATGTTGTTTCTTTTGTATTCACAGAGAAACGCAGCGCTGCGCCTTATTTATTGCCAGTACTCGTATAAGCGATTGATACCATTATTAAATTGACTCGATTGGTATTGACGTCTTTTAGGTTTAAAGTTATTTTACAGTGTGCAACATTTTTAAATAAATCGATCCAATTTAACGTTCCGATCTCAGCATTTGATTAAATATAATTTGTTATTAAATATAAAAACACCAAAAAAAACATACATAAACCACCTAAAAAACGCACATTCTTCGAAACCTGTCTTATGCTTGCACCGAAACCATACTTGTGCAACAGTTAAATTATACTAAGTGTTACGTAGAATTCATTACTTTAAGTATCTGTAATCATAAGTATGTCAAATGGGGATAGTACACTTTCTCATTTTACTGTATCTTTTCTTATTATGGGTACTGAAGTTTCTTTCATTTTTAACGTTACTCGAACAGGTCCACGTGTCGTTTTCTCTGGGTGGAGCGAGCCAATTGCCGACATTTGTTGGTACTGTACTGCAGAGTATCGGCGTAACCCTTACCGATATGAACGATGTCGTCTTCAAGTATGTTTTTTTTATTTAATTAGGTTTATCACAAAATTTCCAAGATTTTTAGTATCTGTAGCTAGAATTTTAATTTTTTGACAGAACACTCAATTACACCGATATTAAAGTACTGATCTGTTTCTTCACTGCGTAAATTCGATTTGTCGGAAAGAGACAATTTGAAGAACTTTGGAAAAATTGTGTAAACTGGTGGAGTTTTTATGAATATATATTATGACATAAATCAATATATACAAAAAATGGATTCACTGGGAGACATATTGACTCTTTGAAACAAAAATGCACCCTTGTGATTTTACAAGTACTAACGTCAAAAGAACCAAATTTGTAAAACTTACACAATTGGCACAGATATATTTTTGTCAAACTCTGTAGAAATTTGTCCAATTTTATTCATTAAACATTTCTATACTTTACTAGAAATACACACCTATCCAAAATACCAATTTAAATACATATAAATTAAGATCTTTCAGGACTTAGATTTTCTTCTAACGTTATATCTAAGAAAATTATTTTATTTTGCACATTCTAGACTGTCGTACTACGAGAGAAATTACGAGTTCCTCTCGCAAAAGGAGCTGATAAGCCAAGTGCAGAGTCATTACACGGGTCAAGCTCTCAAACAGCTGTACGTTTTGGTATTAGGATTGGACGTCATTGGAAACCCATATGGACTTGTTATTGGACTTAAGAAGGGCGTAGAAGACTTGTTCTACGAGCCATTCCAGGTTTGTTTCTCGCACTCTTATTTGTTGACTGTTCTTATCCTTATGAATATATATATATATATTCATAGAGTATAAATCACATAAAAATATATGTAACACTTTTTTTGCAAACGACATAAATAATAATTTTTACTTATGACAATCACAATAGATAAACTGAGACAGTTAGAATGATATTACAAGATTTAGAATAGATAAAAAAAACGACGGGTTGCACTCCGGGAGTGCCGGCAGAAGTGAAAACTTGAATATTAACGTTGTACATTTTTGATATTTTGGAAGGGTTAGGGAATATTTTTTTTTAATTTTGCATGAATTGCTTTAATTATCATTTATGTGGTAGAATACAATACTTATTCACGGCATGTTTGTGTACTATCGTACACAAACATGCCGCGCCAGCTGTCTACTCTCCATGCGTCTTACGAATTTTCGATCAGGTCACGTGTCCTGACGCGAGTTTTACATTTTTTACCCTTTCCAAAAAAAGTGTACAACGCCGCTAAAGAAGTTTTCACTTCAAAAACTACTGAAAAGTGAAACTGGAAGGTCCATATCGAACAAGTCTATAGTGAACATTGAAAGATTAATATAAATATTTCATGACAGTTTGATAATTATATTGCTAACGTGAAAATTCACGACTATATAAGAATTATATGTATCGTATTTAAAATAAATATTTTGTCAGGGTGCTATCCAAGGGCCGGGTGAGTTTGCGGAAGGTCTCATGCTAGGAGTCCGTTCTTTGGTGGGACACACAGTGGGTGGAGCCGCTGGGGCCGTCTCACGTATCACCGGGGCCATGGGACATGGATTAGCTGCTTTGTCTTTGGATAAAGTAAGAATATATTTAAACAATATATTGTCAGTGGTCAAATTTGTTTCTCCATTTATTAGAAATATATTTGGAACAGACTTTATTTGGAACTTCTGACGAAAATTTAGCGACGTAGAATGAATACGAGTTCTTGGCTTATTAAGTCAATAAGACAGTGTTTTGTAACAATAAATTAAACGTTCAAGTATGTACAAGTTTTGTCCAATCTGTCATTATGATGGAGTTTGTTATTTATTATTATATTTTTTTAATCGCCTACAAATCACTCTTCAATTGTTTTGTAGGAATACCAAAGAAGACGAAGAGATAATATTAACAAACCTCCCGCTAACCTCCAAGAAGGCTTAGCGAGGAGTGGAAAAGGTCTTGTAATGGTATGTAGAATCTATTTAATATTATTATAGAATTTTACTAATATGTTACTTATTTAATAAAAACTTATTTTTTATGTTTTTTTGGTGTAAAATCTTATCCAAAAGTTTACATGTCTATCTGTCTATACACTAAGCTAAATTTATTGATTTTATAATACGGTCAGATTTCAAATCGCATTTTTACTTCCCTACTAAGCGTGTCTGTATGTGTGAAAAATCCATGACAGGGCATAGTGGATGGAGTGACTGGAGTATTCACGAAGCCGATAGATGGCGCTCGTGAGGAGGGATTTGAAGGGTTCTTCAAGGGCTTGGGGATGGGGGCAGTAGGTTTAGTGGCTCGGCCTACAGCCGGAGTGGTGGATTTCGCCTCTGGCTCCTTTGACGCCGTCAAAAGGTAGTGCACGCGTGATCGTTTCTGTGCACGTTCTGCTAACGTATACGTACGCTGGGTTATGGCAACGGAATTTTGTGTGTAATATACATAATATTTTTCACGCTTTTCCTTTTTTGCACATTCATTTGCATGGCTTTTGTATAGTTGCCTATTTGATCTTTTTCGATTCGAATTTACCTTAATTATTACAAATAACAGTCCTATTAAAAAGTATACTTTTATATAATTTACATTTGAAATTATGATTGTATGGAAGAGGCCTCTATTTATGCGATATGAGGTTTACAAGAACGATCACGCGTCAGTTTATTATTTTAAAATCTTTTTATAATCATTTGTAGTATCATATCGTATAAATAAACGCTAGCATGCTCGAATGCTTTGATTTACGAAGCTATAAAATTTATGACAGTGAAGTCGTTTTAAATGGTTATGTGTGTTACTAAAATGAATTGTATGGTTTCTACATTGTAAGTGTATTCTAAAAGATACGTACAGTGACCGAGTTTGTTCGCTTGGAATGTTTTATTCTGCGATAGGATATTTATTTCAAGCACTTTAGAATGTAATTAACCTTTTAAAAAGAAAGTGAACTAGAAATTTAGTTTGTTACGTTAATTTTACCTTCGATAAAGTTTTAAGATCAAATTTAGAAGAATTAGTGGGTGAAATCAAAGTTTTCTCCTTATAAACACCGAAAAATCTTGATATTATGACTATCTCTTGAACCTTACCGGCTGTTATGATAAGAAACGTCGTGCTATTTATATGACCCTTAGTAAATTTATTATTAATGAAAATACCGATTAGTTTATGATCGAATGTACTCGATAATAGTATAGTAATTGGATGTTCATCTCAGCCAATAATTGAAGATACGATATTTTTCTCGTTCTTGTTAAAATATATGTTATATTGCAAATAGGATTATTTTCGTATACTTAATATCGTGTTTTCTCGCCTGTAAAATTGGGCAAATCAGAGTAGAATCTATTAATATTATAAAATTAACTTTTGCGATAAGTGAACGTTGATAAGATTTTTTTTTGTAAAAATTAAAATATGTACAAAAGACCTTTTTGGTTAAAAATTAAAATATACTTCAGGGCGTAGTGGAAGGAATTCGTGGCGTGGTGGTAAGACCCGTACGGGGCGCTACCACGGGCGGAGTTAAGGGCTTTGCGCGAGGTCTAGGTCTTGGGATCTTAGGCCTGCTCGTAAGACCCACTGGAGGCTTCGTCGACTTCACTTTTACCCTCCTTACCTCCATTAAAAGGTCCTCCAGTATTTTGTGAAACCAAGTATTACGTCAGTACTGAATGTAGATATTGTTTAGTTTTTATAACTAAGTAATTGATATACCATTTCTTACAATTATCTGGCGACCGTTGCTCTATGATTATCATTTTTTTTTTTAAATTTGGTATATTATAGGTCATGGTTTTGTAGTAACTGAACTCTGATTTTTCATTCCGTATAATTCTGACATTTCATAAGTATTGCTACTAAAAAAAGTTCTCCACCGAAATGGGTTAAGTTTGACCCATAGATAAAAAAAATACTACGTATTTTTTATGTTTTATCTACAAAAAGGTAAATCAAAATATTTCCTTACTCAAGTGACCTAATACCAAAATAACAAATATTTCAATATCACGAACAATATATCAAGTTTACTTTTATTATAATACTTTATTTAATTCTTTAGCTGGCATCACTGTCTACTAATTCCAGATTTCGAAAACCTTAAAAAAAAAAATGTTAGCTGTCACGTTGCGTTTTTTACTGTTATGATGAAAAACCACTTTTAATGTGGAGCACCGCACTTAATAAAATGGATACATTCACTATCATATAAAATGTATGTATAGACTCAGATGTTCATCTCATATTGAAATTAAAAAATGTGCCCGGCCAAAAAGGTTTGTAATCTCTGACATGTCAAAAAATGATAGCTGTCAGAATTCTACGGAATTAAAAATCAGAGTATAGTATGATATTTCTTAATACATATATTGAACGGTTAATTACATTACAGTTTCCACGCTATGCATACTTAAATATGCGTTTAGGGTTATCAAGGTTTAAGCGGAATAATTAATTAACAAGGGTCGTTTTTCATTAACCATTCTTAACAAATCCAAATAATTTTCGAGCATGCTCGCTTATCGCCTTATCCATCCTTTATAAAACAATTGACAACATATTAACGTATCTCCAAGCTCCAAGCGAGGTGACTACGTCTAAAAAAAAATGACGGGTGCATTTTTGATATTTTGGAATGGTTAGGGAATAATTTTGCACGAATTGCTTTAATTATGAGTATAAAAGTACTATCATTTGTGAGCGTCAGAATGGACGGTCACTTTAATTGTTATGGTTCTCCCAAGATGCTAAGGAAGCAAATGTCTTATAGTAGGAATTAAATAGAAGGAATTGGGAAGTAATTTTTAAACTACATTTTAACGTTCTACACGACTAGTGACCGTCCATTCTGACGCTCACTGTCATTTATGTGGTAGAATACAATATTTATTTATTGCGCTATCGTACACAAACATGACAATTTATATTATTACATTAAATACGCCGCGTCAGCTGTCTACTCTTCATCCTTCTTACGAATTTTGGATCAGGTCACGTATCCTGACGCGAGTTTAACATATTTTACCCATTCCAAAAAAAGCGTACAACGCCGCTAAAGAAGTTTTCACTTCAAAAAAAAATTCCCGCAAACAAATTCACATCGAACCCAGGTCCTCGCTGTTATAGTAGCTAGTCTTTGTATTCATCTGTAGTATTTTAAATGTATTAGAAGGTTTTACTGATGATAATACATTTGTTAATTGATAGGTTAAGAACATTTAGTGTAAAATTTGATAGAGACTGAATTTTATCTTTAGTTCTATTTATGTGCGTAAGTATATATATTTTACAATATAAAACAGGGCAGCAGATATGTCTGAAGAGATAACAAAACGCCGAGCGGCGAGGTACTTGCCGCCCGATGCTGGTGTAAGACCTTACTCGCGCTTGCAAGCTGAGGGCTATAAGATGCTCTCTGAACTGGAAAAGGTATAGACATATATTAGAAACAGTATTATTTGAGGTGTCAAAGATTATGCTGGTTTACGACTTTTGCAATTAAAAATGTGGCATTTTAAAATTTAAATGTAATTTTGTTGTTTCTATAGTTGTCGTAAATGTCTATTTTATCTTACTGTACCCTAGATTACAGACTAAACTGAACTTGTTTCACCCAGGATCAAAATTCATCCACAAAAGTAGCTATTTTTTTATAATAATAATTAAGTTTTGTTGGAACCATGAAGTAAATGGAAATCTTTCCAGGGCAAGTTTGTGAGTACGGATACATATGAGGCCCACGTTTGGGTCATCGCCGCCAAGGAGGTGGTCATGTGTACGGATAAAAGGCTGTTCTACCTTGAGAAGAACAATGTGTTTGGTGGTTGGCAGGTTAGTGTTAAAAAATGATCGCATATTTGAATAACGAACGTCAAAATGATTTTATACTGTTTTTACTGATCAGGAATCAAACAATTTGAAAAAAGCCTGTAAATTATTAATATATTTTGATAAGATAACAGAACCTATTCAAGAATTACTATTTTTCATAAGTTTACTTAAACAGGCTTAGGTATTCGACTCCTTTAATTAAAAATATTTCAAAAAGATACCAGTTCATGCCTAGTGGCTTCTGCGTGCGACTCTCATCCCTGACGTCGTAGGTTCGATCCCCGGCTGTGCACCAATGGACTTTCTTTCTATGTGCGCATTTAACATTCGCTCGAACGGTGAAGGAACAGATCATGAGGAAACCGACATGTCTTAGACACAAAAAATCGTCGGCGTGTGTCAGGCACAGGAGTCTGATCACCTACTTGCCTATTAGATTGAAAAATGATTATGAAACAGATTCAGAAATCTGAGGCCCAGACCTAAAGAGGTTGTAGCGCCACTTTCAAACAAAAAGAAATCTATATTTACTATGACACAAAAATTCAACATAGAAATTAAAGCAAAAATTGGCCATCGGCCCGAATTTAAGACGTAGTTTATCACATTTAGTAAAAAAGATATACTGCTAATATGAGCCAATGAGCTACCCAAGCCATATGAGCACAGTTCTAATTCCTAAACCGAAACAGAATGTTATAAAAATATATGTATTCATATAACAGTAACAACAGTACCTACTTATATGTTTAAAAAAGGAAAGGGGCTATGCACAAATTTTTATACTAGTTTTACATTACATAATATCATTTATAAGTACATACATTACTATTCTACCCTAACACTCCCTTACATAACCCTTCTAAATTGAATAACGTTAACGCAAATTTTGTATATTTTTCTAAATTTTTTAATGTCTATAAAAAAATTGTAAAAAATATAATGTAATCTAAACTTATTCCCCTAATTTATGTTCTGGATTAGTTTGCAAAGTTAAGCAGGACAAAATACGATTCGTCGTCGTAATGTAGGTCCTTGCGAGTCATGTATTATGTAACAACTACTCGACCGTGGCCCGCTCAGTAATTTGATATAAATATTTCATTATTTTCACACGTATATTTCGAATGTGCTTAAAAAAGTTATTTTCATTTGTTTAGATCGGGTTTAGCCTTGTTTATTTCAGTATTTATATAAGATTGAGCTTGATATATCTTATTAAGTTATAGATAGCTTTTTATAAATTTGACGAATATTTAAATGATCCAAATCCTGGAGCAAATAAATCCCAAATTTATTTGCTCCAGTTCAAACAATTTGTATGACTCAAAACTAGTATTAAAAAGAGTGGCGGAGAGTTTCTTGTCAGTTCTTTTTGCCCGTTCTACGCCTTTGACTTGCGAACTGGAAGTAAATGTAAATGTAGAATCAATTTAACATCTTTTCTGTTGACGTTCATAAGTGTACTTGTTTACCTATATGAATAAAGGTTTTTTGAGTTTGTTACTGATGGAAAGACTATTGTATAAATAAGATAGTATCCTAGGCTACCTATTTTCAACCATTCATAAGCTTTTTAAGTGTGTTTTATCTTTAAAAGGTAACTGCTCTAATACATTACAGATTAGAAATATTTAACATTATATATCTGTTAATATACTCGTATTATATGTATTATTAGGTATCTCATGAAGCAAACCTTTTAGTAACAGGGTCTGTTACTAAAAGGTCCGTGATCATTTTGCTTTTTTTCTAATATTCAAATGAGCCTTCTGTGCCCGACACACGCCGTCGACTTTTAGGCATGCCGGTTTCCTGACGATTATTTTCTTCACCGTACGGAGCACACATAGACAGAAATTGGTGCACAGCTGGGGTTCGAACCTACGATACGAGAGACGCACGCTAAAGCCTCTTTATTAGTCCATCAATTGATTAGTTGAGGATTAGTCTACTTATAATTGCATTTATATACCTAGTAACGTATATAATTACGTTTTATTACTGTCTCTTTATACAGATCGTCTGGACGTACTTATGGACAGAAATACCAGAAATACCTACAGCGGTCGCTAAAGGTGTATACATACCGACCGCTAAACGTAAAGTCCTAGGCATGTTCTCCAGTTCGGGGTCCGGCAAAGTTATCTTTCTATACGATGAGCAGCAGAAGAAGTACCTGTTGGCTCAGTGCGAACGGCTCATGGCCGCGGCCCGTTGACATGAGGACATAGAAAGAATAACGCCGACCGAATGGGTGGCACAATTCTTTCTACTAATATTTAATTTTCGCACCGCACTGCTTGCCACAGCTTATCACTTCAATTTTCACCATTTGACGCCTAGAGGCTTCCGCTGAACTAATCATTCGTATTGTAAAAGCGATTCTGAATTGTGCATTGTAAATCACAAAGCGATAATATATGAATTACTTTGTGATATTGTATTACAAGCTCTTGCTTAAAGTCCGTCTTGTTCGAAATTCAAATGTCAGCTGCCAAATTGTGTTTTACTATGACAATTAATAGAAGTAAACAGTTGACAGTTTGTATGACTTTGACTTGTATGACAAATGTTTAAAATAAAGTTACTTAAAGCTGATATTTACAATACTTTGTGTATGATTAAAACTACTTCGGGATTACACTGGTGCTGTCAAATACTTGTTCTGAATTGTATATCAAATATATGAAATTGTTTAGAATCTTCAAATTATATCGTAGAATAGATTTTGTACAATTTTGATATAGATTCCGTTACGATTTGCATTTATTGTCTTCCGATTTGTATTGTGTTAAATTTTCGTTATAATTAAAACTATTTTGCTCTAAATTTTCTGCGTAGTACAAATATTTAAATACTGTTTTTACTTTTACAAGCTCAACGTAATATTTTCCTAGTTCCATACTCAAATTACCATTATTGTTACAAGTAACAGGTAGCAATGTATGCAGAATGCATATAGTAAATCTACGACTCGTAGCTTGGATATAAAAACTCGAATTGTGTGACAGTTAAAATATGTGAAAATCGCGTATTGTTAGGCGATGTATGCCAAAATAATATTAGAGAGTATATTGTACTGTTTTGTGGAATATTGAATTTCCCATTAAATATTTTATTGTTACGTTGTAGCAAATGAACCAAAACCAGTGTCTTAGTATATTTTTTAAGATGTATAATGTTCGTTATTTTCAATTGTGTTAGACAGAATGCGGGCATTGTTATATGTTTATATATAATTTTTAGCATGTATTTATTTTGTAAGAGTTTTATGTTACTGTTTTAAATTTAGATACTTTGTAATACCTACTGCACTTTACTAATTTTGATCTTTTTTCGAACTTTCGAATAAACGTATATAATATAAATAGTGTTTCATTTACTCCATTAGCGCCGAGTTAAAGTGTAAATACATAATTTATAGCGATGCTAAAGTAACTGCGCATTTTTTAAAGTTACAAGTATTTCTAGGTACCGTATGGAAAGAAATTAATAATTAAATTCGACGTTGAGATGTCTTTGAGCTTTGAGTAACTTCTTTCGAATTTGTTAAATAGTGTTTGCTGATGTAATTTGAGAGGAACTTCTTTCTACAGACCAAAATGTTTTACAGATTATATTTCAGAAGGTGCTTTTTTTTTTTTTTATAAAACAGGGGGCAAACGGGCAGGAGGCTCACCTGATGTTAAGTGATACCGCCGCCCATGGACACTCTCAATGCCAGAGGGCTCGCGAGTGCGTTGCCGGCCTTTCAGGAATCGGTACGCTCTTTTCTTGAAGGACCCTAAGTCGAATTGGTTCGGAAATACCTCAATGGGCAGCTGGTTCCACAAAGTGGTGGTGAGCGGCAAAAACTGCCTTGAAAAACGCTCAGTTGTGGAACGGCGGACGTCGAGGTGATACGGGTGGAATTAAAATACACTTATACTTCTTACTCATCAGATTTGGGAATGTAACTGTTGGTCTACGGTCACAAATAGGGAATATGCATTAAACTATGATTAGTCTCTAATAAATTTTCTGATATTTTTATCGTCACGTTAGTGTTCGAGCCCTATGATCTATTATCTAGCTAAAGCTGAGCTGTGTCGGTTATAAGACTTATACCCTGTTAAAGCATTTATTACACCAAGAGGCCTACCATGAAGAAACTGCTATCTGTAACTTATTCCACTTATTCACAAAATAATTCCAAGTTTACAAATATATCTGTGAGAGACATCGTCACTTCATCGATATGGACATCGTCATTAGTGGGCGTAATGTGGGTAAAGTGTGAGCACAAAAGACAAGAATGGTTATCGTACAGTACTTAATTTAGATTGATTCCTTTTCACGTTACAAATAACACTTATAGGTTACATTATAACGAGCAGCGGGTTCAAGGCACCCATCTCACTTTTAATCACAATCTACTCAACCACAAATCACAAACACCCGAGTCGGTCCAACGTCTCACCAGCACAATTTTCCAGTGAATACTCAATCAGAACTACAATACTACTACTAATCCAAAGTCAAAAAGTCCTCGGCTGTGATTGGTCGTAACAATATCGTTTGTTCTAAATTATTAAAAAATTCAATACTAACAAAACAAATCGAATCAAATTAAATTATGATTCTTAGAAAAATAGAAGGAATCTCAATTATTAACCAAAGTCACAATATTATTCAACGGTCAATTGACTCGATCAGAGCATTTCCTGATAATCCGAGCATTCCCCGACATATCTATATAGATTCTTATTTTCATAGTATTTTCGCTTTCCGCTGACCGATAGGGTAAGATTTAGAGTCAAAACTTAGCGCTCAGTATGATTCCCGTATGTCACGTTCAATACCTTTTGTTTCGACTTTGAATCTCAGAGTTAGATTCTTTAAGCTATGGAACGAATTTTGTATACCAGAAGAGAGCATATAAGCTTGGAACTCGAAAATGCTTGATACAAAGTCGCACAAGCAATAGCTAACTAAAATATAAACACGTTTCGTATGTTGGCATAAACCAAATTCGTATAAGCGTGTTAGTGTAACAATCAAAGTGAGCTGTAAAGGATTTTATATTCGGACTATAAAATGGATATTCTGAGTGACAGCTTACGTTTTCAACTTAATGACTACTTTACGGCCATTTGAATTTAGCATTCGTCAGCTTAATATTCTCTCAAAATTAAGATTTGAGTCGATTATTTTCAATCTGCAAAACAATGAAAAGTTTAAAGTAATGCGTTAAAATAAAAAGTAAATTTTTGATACTTTTGTGAAACTAAAGCTAATATTTAGAAATTTTATTAAAGATTTTTGTCTTTATTTCTTCTACAATTAATTACGCACATGATGTTATTAATCACAGGTTTTAATGACTTATTTTACGTAAAATTTTACTTAACACCAAATTTTTGGCTAAGGCCTCAAAGACACAGTAAACAATATTTGGATAGAAGTTGTTTAAGATTTAATTACAAATAACGTAAATGTTTAAAAATTCAAGCCTGCTAAGTTTGGTTTTTTATTTCTGGCGGAAGCGCTTCCTTAAACACTTACTTTTAAGGTTATCGTTACAATTATTTGAACTATCTACGGCATGTATTTATTATATATAACATAGATTCTCAACGTAAGTGGGTTATGTCATAAGCTATTTTGGTACAGTTTTCAATAAGACTGATTCAGGTTGAAGAGACTTATGAAAAAAATATTAACAAGCTCCCACGGATTCAAGCAGCTGCTGTCAATTCAACAAAAGATATATTTTACTATAAGTTTCTTATTGTATAATATTCCCAAATAACGTGCTTTCTGAATACAATAAAAAAGTTACAAATAAAAGTGAATAAAAATAAAAAGTACATACGAGTATGTGAAACACATACATTTCTATTTATTTAATAAACCTTAATTGGAACAATTCCACTATTCTAGATTATAAAGAACTATTCAAGTGGGCTGACTACTAATAATTGGTATATTATAATAACCACTGAAAGAAAGGTTCACGCCTAGACAGATTATACCTGTGAAAAGCAGCCGCTTAGTTAATTTTTCGTTGTTTTTTTTTTATATATTAAAATTATAGCCTACTTAAAACGAATATAATTCTTGAGGGATGCTTAAGCTTACTAATGTGTATAATTTATAAACGTTTAGTATCAATCAATAATCAAACAAAATTTTTTGTACTAGTGTGAATATAGTAGAACATCATACACAATAATTTATTGATTTAGTAACACAATATTTCATAACTTAAATTTCCAAGTTAAGAAACGACTATAAAACTACCCACCCATTTCGTATGAAAGCATATTTGCATAAACATTCATGAAAACAGTAGTAGACAATTCCAGTCTTCATAAAAATCACGACTTTATTGAAAAAAGTTTGGTCTTTTTATTCAACTTCAAACTTTCCTTTTAGTCGTATTTTAAAGAATTACGTTTTAGCATTATAGTTCTACAAATGAGTAAAGAAATATGTTGGAATTAATATGATTTCTGTAGCGATGAGCAACGTACATCAGTCATATTCACAGAATAGCTCGAGGCACTGTCGACTTGTTGACTATGAAATCAAAAGATAAATCTCTTACGTACACGTGTACCTACATGTCGCAGATTAAAAATGTGTAGTAATTAATGTCAAAACACCCTTTTTGGTTAAAGTTGATAAGCAAAAAAAAAATATATCAAGATATAATTACTATTTTAAGACAAGAAACTTATTGCAAAAATTTAAAAATTAATATATTTTTAAGGACAAAAAATTCAAAAAAAGTACAGTTTCAGCGTTATCGTAAAGATAGACTGCGTATAAATCATTACTTAAGTAAAAGGAATTATGCAGTTGTTATAATTGAACAATCAAAGCTTTAAGAACCGTTAAAGTATGTAAATAGAATTCTAAAGAACTTTTACCCTAATTAACAAGAATCGAGTTGAAAGATGTTTCATACTTTTTATTATTGAAGTGGCTTACGGTAATAAAATCCTCGTCTATTTGCGTTGGTCAGACTTTCTTGTATTCGTACTTCATAATGGCTGAGTGTAATCTACAACCGACCATTTTATTAAGTTCTATCTGCTTATTGCTCAGTTGCTATTAAACGAGAAGCTCGCAAAGCGGGAAAGTTAATTTTATTCTGGAGATTTAAAGTTCTCGACTATACTGCCATTGAACTGGTGATTATATAAAAGAATATTAAGAAGAAACCCTAAATTATATCAAAATTTCGAACACTCGTAGCCAGAGAGCGAGAGTGTTTAACTCATTTGAAGTGCAAACCGGATGTATATTTAAAAGCGTTGGCAGCGTACAAAAGACAAATCACCTACTTGCCCTTAATGTCAATGAAACTGAAGTAGACATTTGTCTGTTCTAGAAGTAAAATTTGGTTAAAGGAAAACAATTTATGGATATTGCGTCACTTTATAGATAATAAATCTCTTTGCATAATGAATTAATTAATTTGTTATTATGAAATTATCTTAAAAGTAATTCCGAAGCAGATAGGCGAGTGTTCGAAGCAGACTCGTTGCTTCATTGCACATCTATTTATAAGTAGTTGTGTTACATCTATGTGGTAATTAGATCGTCAATTATTTTCAAACTTCGTAGTTTTTTACTATGATTTGGTTGTTGGTTAATTATTTAAATTATATGAATAACCTTAGTTTGGAAGAACACATTTTAGATGCAACGCATATGTTGCGAATCGATCGATTATAAAAAAGATTAATGTGGCATGAACTTTTCTCCAGTGGCATCTCCAAAAAAATTTGCCAACATACGGAACCAAGCTAGAGCACTTTAGGATGGTGTCATTGGAGAATCGTAGAAAGTTAATTGATACATCGTTTGTGTTTTAGATATTTATAAATCAGATTGATTGCGCCAAACCTTTTCACTAAATTTGAATTTCGTGAACCCTCCAGATCACTCTTTGATCTTTTTTTTTTCAGACTCCTCCTTTCAGAAACACGCGTTTTGGTCAAAACTCACCGATATCCAGATTGAGTATTCTGATATATGAGCTAGGTCTGGATATCGATAGTTTCTCCCCTCACACTTTGAAAGCGATTGACCTTTAGTTTTTATAATTTTATTTTGGTTTATTTTTTTTGTCTCTTCGTGTTTGTTATGTTTGCCTAAAAGGACTTGTCACATTAAGGGTCTATTTCACAATGTATGGATAAAGTACCAAATAGCTATGCAACACATAAATTATTTGGAAGATAAATTGTGCTATTTGACACTTCATCGGACTCATAATGACACTTATGTTACGAATAGCGCTATCTGACTGTCGTGAAACGCAACAATAGTGTTTATCCTTCCAATAAGTAATAAATAGCTAATTTGGAACTTATGTAGAACTTATCCGTACATTGTGAAACAGACCCTAAACTTTGTATTTTATTTTTATAACATAGGTTATGCCAAAATTACAAGATAATTAGATAAGTTAAGCAAAATTTTATGTTCTAGAAAAATTATATTTCGTGTAGTTCCTCAAATTATTACCAGAATTATGATTGTGGTACAAATGTTTATTACCTGTAATATAACTGGGCACTTATTAATCCCGCTGAGAAGCTAATGGCGACTTGAGTCATGAATATGAAAATTTCGATATAATAATCACAACATGGTACTTAAATATCTTAAAAGGACGGTTACGCGTTTGCATACAAAATATGATCAAAGTTTTACTTTCACATTGGACTAAATTCTTTGCCCTAATATTTATTCCTTATTATTCCAAGGAAAAAGTTAAATATATGACACTTATTAAATTGATATCATATTTAATTATAAACTTATTACGCAATAATTGTTCGTTCCCGAGTAATACAGGTTGTGATAAAAAAAAATATATGCAATATCTTTAAATTTTTCATTTTTTTAAAGTAATTTCTTGTTCAGTTCTTTTTGTTTTGAGACAGAAGGCAAACGAGCAGCGTCACTTTGAATAAAGTGATATCCGCCACACATAGACTCCTGCAACACCAGGGGCTAGCGGGTGTGTTGTCGACATTTCAGGGAATGGTACGCTCTTTTCTTGAAGGCCCCTAAGTCGTATCAGTTTGAAGTTACCTCTACTGGCAGGTGGTTATGGAACGGTGGTAAATGATAGAATTTCGCATTCTGCCTCGACCGATAACCGATACTCATAAAAGTACCGATAACTGCGGTAGAAGATGCTGATGGAACCATTATCTCTAAGCAAATCCAAAGGAACAAGCAGGATCGTTGACGATTTGAGTCGCCCTGCGATGGATGCGATCAAATGGAAGAAGCTGGTACTCACGAGCCCAGAGATGAGAACAGTTTTCCATGTGGGCAAGTTCTATTCAAAATCGATTTATTGTTCGATAAAACATCCAGGTCTAAGAAAATTGTCTTAAAACCAGATAGCACTCAGTCTTCTTTCTATCATACTTGCAAACGCCTCGTTACCAAATGAATTTATGTTCTCAGTAAGGAAACATCCGGCCGTCTTTCTTACTTAACTTCACTTTATGATTTTTAAAACGTTTATACGTTTCCTTCAAGTGTACAATCCTATACACCTACTTTTCAGTTATATGGAGACCACTCATGTGTGAACGAAGATAACGTATGTAAAATAAAACCAGGCCTCTGCAGAACGTTTTTAAAGTTTAAAATACTTCAGCATAAGTAGAGAATATTGATTCTGAGTAAACGAGCAAGTTAAATAAGATACATTGAATATTAAAGCTCGTAATATTATCATTTCCTTGATATTTTCTTATGTAAATTGACTATTTATTTATATTACCTGTACAGTGGCTTCAAAGGTATAAACAGTACTTTGAATAATTTCACGCATTGGTGCATATGTTAGATTATCGATTTTAAATAAATTCAGTGTTAAAAAAAAACTAACATTCCCTGGGCATGAGCCCTTCAGGGACCTTTATAGGGTCCTTCAAGAAAAGAGCGTACCAATTCTTAAAAGGCTGGCAACGTACTTGCGAGCCCTCTGGCAATGTGTGTCTATGGGCACACTTCAAATATGTTGATCCGCCTGTCCGTTTGTAAAAAATACACACAACTACGTCGACATGAAAAATTTCAGTAACATTATTTTCTTAACGCTTAATTAAGCAAAGTCTAAATGCAAAGCCTCCCCATATTGTTTCGGAGAATAGTCATCCGTATCCTATACCTTTCATTTGTTTTTATTAACAAATTATTTATGTTGTTTTTTTCGAAAGTGTCGAAAATTACCCCTCGGTCATTTGTAATAATAATATCTTTAAGAATAGTAAATTTTTAATATTTATAGTAAGTCATCTTCCTATAATTAAGGTCTTCATAATATCGAATTTTGTTTGTTTAGATGTAACAATAAGACTATTTTTTAATATTGTTTTAAATATGAAGGATTTACCATGGAATATTTGTAATCCACAACACAGGGGCTCCCTAGTGTCGGGACTAGCTTTAGATCAATTTACACACAGTCACAATTTCTGTCATGAATAATTATTATTATACGCCACATTACTACGAGACCTCACACACCGAATCGAAAAATCTGTACGGCATGCGAGACATGTCTATTCAGATGAAAAAGGAAATGCAAAGGCTACATTTAGCCTGCATTCATCAGTCGACAAATTTTAAGCCACTTTCCAACTGAAATTATATTGGTTTATTAAATAAAACATAACATATTATAATATGTATAGGATATAACGCAGTTGAGTCTTTACGTAGACTTCTTTTTACGTACATAACTTGGCACTCTTTAAAAACTTTATTCTCTTTGGATAAAACAAAAGAACATTCGTTGTTCTATTTTTTTGGTTTTGGTAGTTTTTTCGTTATTTCTTACACTAGATTAATATTCCTATTTATGACCCATGACTCTTTGGGGTAGACACAATTCTGTATCTGTTTTGTTGGCACGTTATTGATTTTTTCATCACGACGTCATATCTTTTTTCTTACGAGCAAGATTTAAAAGTAAACTGGTGCATTAGGCAAAGAAATATATATCTTTTTGTAATCAGTCAGTGTTCGTAAGGGGTTGGTCGCAAACTGTTACTATTAGGATAACACGCACTAACCACTAATACTGATGATTGTATGCTCATAACTCTGGATGTTAAAAATCACATAGTATTGATGACGTGTAACAAACGAATTAGCTGGAAAATTGAATTTTAATTGACTCTTCTGTAAACAGTGGCGTGATCAAGTGGCTATCAAAATATTAAAGCAAACATACGAAGATTGATTGCTTACAATGACGTCAATAAAACAGTTATAATGTATTAACTAAATTATCATTATAATATTTTAAATTCTATCAATTTAATTAATCAACTCTAGGAGTTTTTCACAGTTTTTACAGTTAAATATACCACCTAAATAAATTAAGTAAAGCTTAACAACAAATATACTTTACCGAAATACTCCGTCTATGTTTATCCTGTTAATCTGTGTAAACATTTAAGATACTGATCAGTGCTTTGTTGAAAACGAGGACTAATTAAGTACTTATTTATAACGAGAAAAAATATTTGCGGATTACTTGGATTTTCTAATCCAACTTTTCAAATCAGCGGTAAACATAACGATTTTCGAACATTAACAATATAAACTAATGCTTTCATAGTTGAATTCTCAATAATCTTAATGAACGTATTCATTTGAATATGATCCGAATGATGCGTCGATTCAATTTAAATTCAACCTAGGTCGATATTATTTTGGTTTACGGATTATAAGGTTCATTAATTTATTTGAATTATAGAAATAATATCACTGTAGCTTAGTTTCTAACACATATTACCCGGTCCTGGGTTTGAGTATAGTTTTTTATCGTTTCATGTTTCTATCAATTAAAATTTTTTCTATATAAAATACAGATACGATGTTTGAAACAATTTATTTACATATTCTTATACGAATATTATATAATTATACTAATTAAAGCAGATTCTTAATTATCAGTCTCGTCTTCGTACACCATAAGTTGTCTTATATATAATTAAGTCGGTAAATAACTTCAAACACTTAATAAAACCTAACCTAACAATTGTTTAAAAAGAACAACTAGTGGCTACAACCCTAGTTATACCCTTGGCCTAAGATATTTGTATTGTGATCAATTATTATACTTAGTAACCAGTCTTATGTGCCTGGCATACGCCGTCGATTAGGCCTAAGGCATACCACCGAATGAGCTTGATGTTTAATGCACATTTACGAGAAAGAAAAATCCATTGGTACACAGTCTTGATTCGAATGCATTAACTCAGGGTTCGAAGGAGCACTCTTAAGCACACTTGTTCTAACAATTGATGATTATAAAAAGTTTTTAAGTGTAGGCACCATTTCACCGATGTTTCTAATAACAAAATTTGTAAAACTTATTGAAGGTTACCAATTATATATAGATACAACGAGAGGTGGTACTTGTAGTAAAAACGTTAAACGTAAAATGTAAAAATGTCGTAAAATTTCGACAAAGACATCAATTGAAATAGGTAAATAATGATTCATAAACATGATGGGGGGTATGAGAAAACAAAGTCACGGGCAAGCTAAATAATAGTTTAATATTAAATAGAAAAATCGTTTTTTTTGGATTCTATTACGGAGACAGGTAATATCTGAAATATAGAAGAATCGGACTCTCCAATTATAATAAACTCGGTTTTATTTGTTACGTCAATTTATTAATATCAAATTGTTAAAGTTAAATTTATTACATTTCTCTTAGTTTCAAACGTTTAACTGTCGCCGCACACGGACCACACGCCACAGCCACAAACGCCGCCACGAGAAGCTAGAAGCGGCTACAAAGGTAGCTGAAGCGCGCGACAGCCACTTGTGGCCGGTGGTCGACACTTGCGGTCGGTGGGTGCTACTTTTTTTAACCCTTGCCTGCAGTATCATAATGGACTCTGACGAAGAAGGTTTAATTGTGCTACTTTTGATAAAAAGACGTCGTCGTAGAAGACGAAACCGTAGTTATTGGATACACAGAAAGACATTAAATATCCCCTCACCACGACAGGTCGGTAATCGACAACCATTGAACTATACATGATGAAGCATTTGGCCTCAGTGAAAATATGATGAGGCCATATTCTGGAAAATATTTGGACTTAGACAAAAAAGTTTTCAGTTAAAGGTTAAGCCGTGCCAGACGTTGCATTGAGTGTACCTTCGGCGTACTAGCAAACAAATGGAGAATATTACATCGCCTATTAAACACTTCTGTTCATTTCTCAGAAGACATTGTGAAATCTTGTTGCATTTTGCACAACTTTATTCGCAAAAGGGATGGTTTCAATTTTCGTCACACTTTGAAAATAGTGGGACTCGAAAATATACAAAATATAGGCTGGCCAGTAACGCGAGATTTCTTCCCAGACCTTCACTTTTTCTCCTCTATTACTAAAACTATCACTTTTTGAATCCCAAATCGCAGGACGGGATTGTATCTCTGATATAAATAATTCTATATCCATATTTATCTACCTATATGAAACACAGACTACGTGCGTGCGTTACCGTCGACTTCAGGTTAACTGAGGTAAGGGAGAGAGGGGCGCGGAATCGCGCGAGTGGCGTGTGGCGGCTTTTTGTGTCGGCGTTTAGTGGCCGGTGCGAGCCACAAGAAGCAAGCTGCAACGATTTGTAGCGTGTGGCCGCCACCGGCGCCAACCGTGTGCGGCGAGTCCATAAAATGTATGAAAATAACAGGAAATATGCCAGTGGCGGCGTTTTGTGGTTGTGGCCGGTGGCCCATGTGCGGGGACCCTTAGTTTGAAGGTTTCCAATTAAATTACAAACTTAATAAGTATATCTCCAAATTGAGTATTCACGAAGACTAAATGGATATTCAATATTTTTGTTTCCGACGTTTTTTCAACCTGCTGAATTCATTTGAAGTATTCAAAATTTTTTTTTTTTTTTTTTTTTTTTTTTTTTTTTAACAACCGTTTAAATAACCGTTTAAAATACAGCTTTATAACACGTCCGCTTGTAAAATCTTTTATTAAAACGTGTGTCAATACTGATTCAAAAAAAAATTGTTTAAAAATAGGCCAAATAAATTATAACTTCTTTTTTCCTTTTTACATTTTTATGTCTTATCTTCTTCCTTTAAGTATACTAAACTTATATAGCATTTATGAAAATATTAGCGGAATTCAAGAAAAAATAAGCAACGAAACTCATGTACATGACTAAGTAAAATAATATAGAAATATAACCTACTTAAGAAGACACTCCTGGAATGATTTAGATCTATTCCTACTGAAAAATATATTTTTGTAAAAAATCATTAAAAAATTTGCTGTAATAAAAAAAGCACGATTGTGTGTCATCGAAAATATAAACTAATTACGGAGTTAGGATCGCATCCTTTCAAGGAAACTAGAAATCGCAGCTTAAATAGTTATAGCAATAAAGTCAATTCATATATTATTTGTTGTGATAAAATATCACATAATTAAAATAATAATTAATCCTAGTTTCTAAATACAAAAAAATAACAATAAAAACAATAACTAACCTTAAAATATAAAAACTCAAATGTATTATTAAATGTTTATTAATTAGATATGTTTAAGAATTACCTCAATGTCCAACCATGTACGCGAAGTTTTCTACTAAATTATGAACCTGCAACGTGATTGCAAAATACAAAGTAATAAAGAGATATATGAAAATCTTCGATTTGAAAAAAATCAGGTTAACTTTGCAGTAAACTTGTTGACGTGTTAACTTTTTCAGCGGTGGCGCGAACCGCCCCGGGGCGGGCGAAGGGCGGAGTTCTCAGCTATATAAGCTTTGCATCGCTGAAAACTTTGTTACTGAATACGTGCGATCATTTCAAACAAGTGATCCGGGTACCGTTAACTGAGTGTCACTTTCATCGTACATCTGCCAGTGTCAGGTAAGCTCCGTTTTTATAATATCGATGAGGAAAAACGCGATTTTCTAACATTTTCTATAACAGATAAATAAATAGTTGAATAATAAAGCATTTAAAATTAATTGACAATTAGTATGTAGGGAAAACTGATTTTCGTTCAAATTATTTGGGCATTTTAAACTCATTGCAGTTCAGTTACAGTGCAAGTAAAATACTTCTAAATCACATTCTTATTTGTACATAAAATAATGATTAATATGAATAAAACGTACGTATATAAAACACGAGAGCTTTTTATAACTTAACAGTCTTAAATAGGAAGTAAGTGTACATAATCCTAAACAAACAGTTTATGTATTAAAACGAGAAAGATGTAAAGTAAATATTTGGGCATAAAAATAAGCGAGTATTATTTACATCGTTGATACGAAAGGGACTTATTTAAAAGCCACAGACATGAAATAGAGATTTTTTTGTTTATTTATGATGGATTGATTGAAACAAAATTTAATAAGAAATAAAACGACAATATTACATATTTGAATACTTGACAAATATGTACTTGACTCAAACAATAATTTATTATAAAAAAAAAACAATAATAGTTTTACAATATAAGTTGATTGTTTTAATTTACACTAAAACATTTTTATAAATACTAAAATATTCGAAGAAAACCTAGTTAATTAATATCTTTGTAATTAAGTAGAGATATTGAAAATTTAAATGTCGCCACTACTGAAATCGTCTGGAAAATATTTATTTAACACTCGATGAACCGCTTTGCTATCATAGTAATTACGTAGAAATTATCTGGATTTTAGAGAATAATTATAATGAAACTATTACTATTGCCCTAGCTACTATCACTATTGTTTTACGTCTAAACAGTATATTAATATATTTAACACCGAGGAGAGGCTTTCAAATGCCATTATAATCCATAACATATCTTAATAGATTAACAAATGTTATTAAACTATGTCACACATAAATTATTGAAATGCCTCACAAATATATTTATATCTTAAATTTTAAAACTGTTATAAAACCAAGACTCAAATTCGAAAAAACATACTTTTGAATGTTTCGTTATTTAATACATTTATAGAAATTTACAATGTATTTGTTAAAAATATATACCACACTGTTTTAAATTAATTACCTCCAATGTTACTGATAACTTTGTTAGAACAACATCTTCAAACTCTTTGTTTGAAGTTCAATAAGGTTATTCTTCGAAGATTCTGAATATTCATTTAAATAACTTACATTGATGAATCTAAAGTAAGAACGTAAAGCAAAATTGATTAAACTTGATTCCAATCATAGTCTGATAGAACAAAAACGCGTGTAAATTTTCATATTTAAGGTTTATAACATGGATTAAGTTTCCGCCGTGATACATTAGTGTTAATATAATGTTGTGAGATTTTGTTTTTGGAAGAAAATTGTGCAATGTACGATAAACAATGTTTAAATATTTAATTTAGTTTTCATATATATATTTGTCATATGAGATACAAACGAGCAAGAAACATTGTGTTTTGCTACAATTAATATAAAATATTTTTTGTCCTTGATTTTATCATATCCTATTAGAAACTATTCCAAAAAATGCTAACATTAAAACCGTGTCACAAAGGTTCTTGAATATTGGAGTCAAAAACAAGTTGCAAAGAGGTGTTGCATCCGTGCCAACAGTGCAGTCAAGTGTCGCACGCTATTTGAACAACTATTCAGATTCTATGCCTAGAGGCTACGACATCGTCTACGAGACTACGTCGTAGCTCCATCTCGACATATTTGCTTACATGCTACACAAGTCTATGGACAATTTAGCAGTTTCATTGTATTTAATGCAATTATAAAGAAAATATACCAAAATCAGAAGTTATGTATTATAAATACTAAAAACTACTTTTAAGAATAGATTCGATTAGTCTTTTTTTCCATTTTACGTTCGAATAAATCATATTATTGTCAACAAATCATTTGAGACGTCTACAACAGAACAAGGGAAATACCTTAAATAGATTTACTTGTCAACAAATCGAATATATCCGAAATTAAATATTATATTCAGCACACAGCTGGCGGATTTAAATTGTTGATTGGTAAAATATTACTAATTTATTCCATTACATTCGTATCACGTTTAAATATTTCTTACAACCTATTTATTGAATTGTAATTTGGAAAATGTGATTAGAATAAACAAACATCACCTTGCAAGATTTAATGAAAAAAATATTTTTGTATAAAATTTTACTGTCGACGTTATGAGTTTCAGGCATTCAATATGTGCGAATCAAGTGGTATATGTGCATATTTATTAGAAATTAATTCCTTTTTTTATATGTTTTGCGATTTTGTGTAAATTCTCTTTTTTGTGTATGTTTTCGATCACATATACGTTACGCCCTTTCTGTGTTCTACCATAGTCTATTATTATTTTTGGTTAATTGAATTGCCTGGAAGATATCTCTTGTTTGTGGTAACGCTGCTAATAATTTAAGTTTCCTGATCAGTTTATTATTGTGTCACGATGTGTTAAATTATATCTATAATTATGTAATTGTTTTTAAATAATGACAGAAAATTATGAAAATGAAACATTCCGATAAACCAACCACTAAACTTTAAAAAAATAATTTGGAAAATAAGGTATCGTAATATACGTATCACGTATATTTTTATTTATATCTGATCACGTTGACATTTACCATAGCAAAGAGGTACAATCTCTTGAGAGTTACTAACACATGAGTGCTCCTTTAAACCATATTAAAAAATACATTACTTTTAAGATCGTGAACTCTTTAAGAATGATCAAACAGTACATTATAATAATAGACTACACCAATTACTCTACTATAATTTATTTCTCTTTTAAATTATTTGGCTCTTTAAGTATTTATAGCTAGCTAATATAGTGAAAAAAAAAAACGTTACACATATAAACAAAAAAAATTATCAAATTCTTAACGTTTGCATACCAAACTACAGACAAGGCATACATATAATTTTGTAGAGAATTAAGAACACAGCTACGAAATTATGTAGTTCACAACTGATTTGAGGAAGAACAGCCCTGCGATTCTGTAACTCACTTCACGAACTCACACAGCGGTTTTCACATCGGCGGTCGCTCTCAAATCAGTCGTGAAGCAGTCATTTTATGATTTGGCATTCTGAAAAGGTGGGAGTTTGTACTTTATTGTTTATCAGAATGCCAATAAAATGACTGCTTCACGACTGATTTGAGAGAGACCGCCGATGCGAAAACCGCTGTGTGAGTTCGTGAAGTGAGTTACAGAATCACAGGGCTGAGTTACCTTTCTGACCTTTGATTGCAGAACATATTTAAATATTTACTTACTTCTTACCTAACCGTTAATTAATGATGAGCGACTGTAATCTAATGATAGAGTCTGCTAGTCTCTTGAAGTACTCGTTATTCTAAACAGTGAAGTGTTGTCTTTGGTGATAAAATCTGGTTTTATGAGAAAATTATGCGTTTTTACCCTACACCGGACGATCATAAACACATTTTACTATTCCGTTGACGCACAGTCCGATTGCATTGCACTTAAAGGCTTCTAAACCAATGCTGTCTCTCTAATGTTTTAATGCAAAATTACGAGATATTTTATTAAGCTTTTAATTTATGATGTACTTAATCCGGCAGATACGTTTGAAATTCAATAACCAGTCTCTCTTATAAGTTTGATTAAATTACGTATTGGTATAAACAAATCATATGCAGTGGCGTAACAATAGCGTGACAGGACTGGCAAAATGCAACGGGCCCCCGACCCAAGAGGGCCCCGGACCAAGAGATATAATGTTCTATGAATGAATGTGAATCTCCAATGCCTAATGGCTGGCATGGGGATTACAGAGCATTCCCTCTCGCCTAAGAGAGAACGCCTATGGCCATTAGTGGGACATATAGGTACAACGTGTAATTGAGTAGTCTGAAAATCTCAAAGTTTTTTAAAATTAAACTGAGTACAACGTGACGATTTTTACTGAACGGGTCCCATTAAAAGAAATTGCCAAGGGCCCCAGATGGTAAAGTTACGCCACTGATCATATGGATTTATATAATTAATTATAACTTACTTTTGTCATCTCTTTGAATCTGATGGAACGAATACTTAATAAATTTACATGCTACATTCACATGGCAATTTCATTAAACTTTTCACAAACATACATTGTTTGGCATTTAACTTTTGTTAACTTTCATAAAAAGAAAATTTGGCATATTCATTTAAAAAACTCCATCTTATTTAAATTCTTGTTGACATTAACTTACATTTGAATAATATCTAACCTTTAGAAGAAAAATCGATGTTACAAAAAGGGATGTAGCCGTTATGATGTGTCTGTTACGAATATAGTCTAGTTAACACGAATATTTTTGGCTACATACGTGTTATAATCGCTGATAAGTATACACGGTAAGTCGGAATAAAATTAGGCGAACAGTGTGTAGTTCCGTAATTGTAGATATACAGTTACTACAATTAATAACAATATAAAAGGTCCAAGATGTATTAAAAATAACGTAAGTTAAAATTTCTGCCTTGATATTTAATTCAGTCCTAGGTTTTATTTCTCATTAAACTAAGTATTTCGTTGTAAATAATATTTGATGATATTTTTTAAAGCTAGTTTTCTTGCTATTTTTATTTATTAAAAAAATCAGGATTGTTTCCATCCTGTGAAATTATTCAAATGTGAAATTATAATGTCTTCTAGTTGGTATATTCATTTATTAAAATACAAATCCTTTTCATTTCATAGATTTGCTTCACCACATAAGATAGCTATGCCATGGTTTAGCGGTGATTGGGTCCTCATTGAAAGGCGACGTGTGCCGAGATCGATTTTGTGGTGTGTTTATGGTATTGCTTGTTTGCGGCCGACCAGCCTTGTCACCTGTCAACTCATCACTTATTCATCGGAGTGCATTCCGTACCCAGATATGCTTATTGTAGGCGTATTACATAATGCTTAAGCAATTTTAGCAAAAAATACTCTTTTACAGAATGAAAAGGCTAGTATATATAGAGATAATAATTATCACGATTTTTTCAAATATTATTACAGTATGGGTAGGTTTCGTACATAAATAGTATTTTTATATAGTTACATTCATATTGCTGCATTGGCTCGTACATAATGTGGCATCGTAATGTTATATATGTATATATAGACACAACGACTTAAAAACCCCTTTATAGAAATAAAGTAATAGTACGGTATATTTTTACGAGAAAAAAGGGAATTTCTACGTTTTCTAACTTTACTACATTTTGAACTCAAAAATACTAGGTTATAAGATTTTTATATAAAAATAATAATAATTTAAATATTTTATTTGAAATTAAAGATCTTTAATTTTAGACGAAATATAATTATTGTCTTATTCTCACTCTTATAATATCAAACCTCGTTGGTAATTTATTTATTTTCTAAACTATTGTTAGTCCAAAACTGTAACAAGAGAAGATCCATTATATTATTCACGTGGAACTCACATTGTGAATGCTTTTGTAAGCGCTGTTTTCTTTATGTTGATTTTTCTAAATTGTTTACACTGCCACGTGAATTATATTAAAATTCATATTATTACGTACGCGGATGTTATTTTTAATGAGAAAACTACTAAATGCCCTAATTTAGTATTAAATGTTACAATATTCTCCTAAACAACCATTATTACCAGATTATTTTTTTGTACGTTAGTAACACTGCTACATTATCTCCGAGTAACATGAATTTCATTTCCAAATTAGTAAATTAATTTTCATTCGTGCAAAAGCGGGACGGGCATAGTTATATTACAAATATAATATAGTAGTCTCGTTTATTATTAAGAATCGTGAATCGACATACAACGTGCTTCAAGGAAAATTGTCGAGCCTATCATAATTCTCTTCCTATACGAAATGAGAAATTAATCACAGAATTAATAAACCATTAAAGTAGATATATTTGTTTATACAATCTACATTATTTTCAAAATGCTAAGGAAATTTTTTGCGGTAACTTTTGTTTTCGTGTGTATAATTTTTTTAAGTAAAAATTTAATTAATAAAAGTTAACATCTTAGTTTATTTAATATATTTACACGGTTTTATCTCAGTCACGCATCTAAACATATTTTTAATATTTGTATATATAGCATAGTGTGGGGAGTAGCGATATATATGAATTTTGTCACAACCCTTTTGTCATAAATACAGTTTTTATTATTATTTATTACAGTTAAGGAATATAATTTATTACACAAGTTTATTTTAATAACTATCAAGTAACCGGTAAGTTATGTCCCGCAAATCGGATTAAGCTGACCATCGAAACATTTCAAATTCATTAATTTGTCACCAAATGTGACAAACTGTCAAACTTTAAATGAAGATTTATTAAGTGAAGTTAACTTTAGTATTCAACCCATTTATTTAGACAAATCATTTTATAAAAAGCACGATAAACCCAACCACTTTATGTTGATTAAGTTTCATAAGCGTGTGCGATTTCTATACAAACATATTTTTTATAAAGAATTTATTAATATAAATTTTAGATAGCTAGACAAGACTTGAGACATACTTCAGTGTACATTGTACAATAAATATCTTTATAATTAGGCGAAAGAACGAAAGTGCCTTTTGACAACTCTGGTTTGCCTCTGTAAGTTTGAAAGAGTATTTACTTAATAATAATATGATTATTATTTTGATAATAATTTGGTCATACAATAAATAAGAAACTGTAATGTTTTCACTATAAGTTTATTTCAAGCGCTATATAGAAAGGCAAATAACTCAACCAGCAATGTTTTCAGTTAGATAAGGGTCACCTAATTCTACTTGCTTGATCACGTTTGATTTGGACAAGGAATTCGTAAAACCCTTTGAAATTTATTTAATCCTTATGAATATTTATGAAATGGCCAACAATTCTGCAAGACTATTCAACATTCACGTACGTTTAGATGAATCCATAATGAAACAAATATAATCAATTTACGCGCTATTTGCGATGTGGGATTTAGTTTAAACTTGTTATTTTGAAAAGGGTCGGTCAATAGAGATTTACACGTCCGTGACGATTAGTGTTGGATTCGGGATTATTATAAAGGACTAAAGTAAGGAACATTGTTTCTGTATATACAATTAGGGATATAATATAGTTTATCGCTGAAGGGACGTAATTTGTTATCGCCATAACTTAATCAAATTCTCGTACGCAGTTATAAAATCAACATGTTTTTTCATTAATATTATACAGTATTTACTTAACAAAGCATTTCGATTCTCAATATTAGAGCTGTGATTGTAACTACTAAATAGTATTTCCAACTACATCGGATAAGCACATTAGTTCTTTTGGAAAAATTAAAAGACAATAAAAAGCGTATTTTCAATGACTTATCAGTATACAGAATGACCCAAAGGGGGACCTTGGGTTACATTTAGCCTCTACCCGGAGAAACGTCTTGAGTTCATTATAACCTAATCCGGTTACAGGTAAGCACGTATCCTAGAGATTATCAAGTTAACCTGTAGGCTCATAAATATGATGTCACGATGTAAATCTATTACAAGCTACTACACTTGAGATAATCTTAATAATGAATATAGGATCTTAAGCAAACTTGATTCAAATCAAGTTTGGTATTTGAATATTTGAGCAGCGTTAGTTCAATAATTTCTCACAAGGTACATATGCGTTAATTAACTTCATAGTTGAATAATCAGAAATAGATTTGACAATAGTGTAGGTCTGGGAATATAAAAAGGTAAAAGACAAAGTGCTCTTGTATCAAGAGGGCAGGCGATCGCTCATCTACGATGGTTTACTGAGCAAGCCTGGACAAACACTTGAGACTTTCCCGTTCTATTGTCCTGGTATAGCGGTATTCTTTTTTAGAATATAAATTTACCTTTTCTGTTGATATAAGTAATTGGCTTCGTACAATATATTAACGTTTAGTTTTGTTCCATAAATAATGTTGAGAGGTTTTTCCTGGAATCTAACACTAAGCAAACTATAACGTTTCCTTATCTAATATAGAAGTAGCTGTAGGGTGTCATAATTTACTAAAAAGTTAGAAAATGTGTTACAAAATAGATACATTATACCTAGTTATGTGTAGTAGGTACTCAGTTATTTAACCGTGTCTAGCATAAGCGTTTGCGATTGCAAGTATATAAATGAAGCAGAGGCTAATATAAAGGCTTCTTTTATGTTTGAATAAACAATATTATTCGGCCCTCCGCTCTTTGATTATTGACTATATTCCGAACATCTCACGCTTCACGATCCGAATAAGCTTTCGTTAGCGCTATTCAACAGGGAGCTTGTCAAAACTATGCCTTGACGTTTTAATGTTTACATTAAGTTTTTCATATAAACTACTACGAGTACTATTTAAACATTTTACCTTTATATCCATACTTATCACCCATGAAATAATCATAAAATATCGCTTATTAATTATATACATAAATACACACAAGCAGGTTTAATCTGTAAAGGATTTTTTGTAATATTAAACAACTAACAGTAGAAGGTTAAAATTGCAATAGAGCTTCATCGTATCAAAACTTCCAACCTGTATGTACGAGTATATATGTTGCTATATCTTGGCCGTCACCTTGTTATAGAAAAGATATTTCTTCAAATGCAACGCAAATTATAAATATTTGTAACTCGTTTTATAATCACAAAATTTTCTCTCACCAATTTAACCGCTTTAGCTTTTAAATAGAATTTCTCCACAGTGGTATGTCAATTACACAAAAAATACCACTGTTTTCATTTGTTTTAACAGCTCAAGTTATACCGTAGTTAATACAAAAATAATAAGCGCAGATAATAAAAATGTTTTGAATGTTTTATTAAAATTCAAGAATGAATATCTCAAAAGTATGAAATGAAGATGGCTTAAATTCTCAGGGCATGAACGTTGAATGGCAAGTCGATACCGGACATTACATTCAATACAACATTCCGAGAGCTTTGTAAATATTCTTCAGTAAATCCAATTCTTCTGGCAAATAAGCTGAATAAAAATTTATTTGAATGCAGGTATGTTTGTATTTAAAAAGTCAACTAGGAACAACTAAATCGGCTCAGTGGTTGACTCGTATGGACGTTCGATTCTTGGCAAAAATATTATTGTTACTGGTTGGTAGATAGGTGTGATTGAAATGTATAAATTCATAATCTTTATGTTTATACCTAAACAAAATTGTTCGTCGTATGGATCCGATTATGTACTCCTATAAAATACGTAAAGGTTTTCGTAGCGGTGTAGTTTTAAAATAGGTCTCGAAGGAATGAGGAGCCGAGCCATAATTAGCTTTCTCGATAGGTGACAGGTCGATGGCGTAAAATATAAAATCGATGCAATATCACCGCATTCAATTAGTGTTGGGATTTCCTTTGATTGGCTATAGACGAGCCAATTTGTGGGCGCGCTCGGTTTATGGACACGTGCGTTTTATCTTTCAACATTATGCTTATTTATACAACCTTCATTAGTTGAATCCATAGTTAATCAGTCTTTGGTATAGATGGTATTATTTTATATTGAAGAGAGAATATTCCATATATATTGTATTTTATTTTTAAATATTCAATTGAAAAGCTTCAGGTGCTAAAGTTTTATCATACCCAATGTTATTTAATAATAATAATTTAAATATTCTAAGTACTGCTTCCTGTTCTTACATTGTTTTTCTCTCAAATATCCCACATGTTATAAGGAGGACAATCAGATACTTATGGATATATGTTGTAGACAATATATGATAGATATGTATGATAGATATACACGTGTAATGTCACAAGATAACATAAGAAGTCGCACTGTTAATCAGACAATTCATTGCAACTTCCTCACAGTCGAGTAGCCCGCAATATCTCACACATCTCACGATGGAAGTCTTTGTATATCAATACAAATACAATACAACTACACATACTTCTTCAGAAGTCGCATGGTGGAATAAAGAAAATAACAATAATAGCAAATAAATTAACACAGCAACGTTTCTAAAACAATTCGGCGAAAAGTCTCCATGGAGTTGCTGAAAATTTTCGCCTAGTAATTTTTCATCACATTTTAATTATAAATCCGACACAATCTGTTAACTGGACCATCAAACGATGAGGACAAACATGGGACATGCGTATAAAAAGGATATATGTGTCTAGTCAGCCGTGTACTGGATAGGGATTTTAGCAATGAAAATCCATATGCATTATCTTGTAAAGATTCACTACATCTATGACGTCACGTCGCAATTCAAGTGAAACAAGGTCAAATCTTTTACGGCGAGAGTCGTAGGTTTGTGGCGAATCTTTTAAGTAAAGACGGGCACACAACGTTGATAAAACCGCCTTTGAAATGATTCAATCCTGGTAATGTGAGTTCAGTAATGTGATTCTATTCTTGGCGCTATCACTTTTTCTCTTTTTACTCTAATTGTATAACTGATTATCTTAACGTTGTGCCTAGGAGGAGTACTATAAGACGGCGCCCCACCATTGCCTTTGGTGATACTGGAGCAATAACTGACCGTATTTACCTATCCATATATCCTCAATACTGTATATACTATATTTACTTATTTAAATGTTTAATACAAAGCGTATATTAAGAGTTATCTCAAGGTGTTGCTACGTCAAATCCATTATATAAATTTGTCTTGAACGAGCTCGAAAATTACATTAACGCAACCCTCATTCCATGCGAATCACTAGCCTAAATCAGAGTACTTGGTAGAACCGAATACATTGCAGTGCGATGGAGAGAAATGTATGGATATTCTCTGTGATTTTACCAATAATTTAAAATAAGTCTAAATGCTGTACATACATTTTACAAAAATAGGGCGCGTTCAAAAATAACAATTTCTGTTTGCTAAATTAAGTATAGATTATTTTTGAAACAGATATACGCCTTTTCGACATTTATATTATGGCTATTTATACAGTAGCTGTTGCCTAGTGCTCGAGCCAGCGACTCTCATCCCTGAGGTTGTAGGTTCAAACGCCAGCTGTGCGCCGATGGACATTCTGTCTATGTGTGCTTTTAACATTGGCAAAAAACAAATGAACATGAAACATATACATCGAAGGGCCAGACTTAAAAGATTGAAGCGCCACAGGTTTTTATTTGAACTTCTGGTTGTGTAAATAAATTTACTGTTAAAGAAATAAATTTAAAATTAATCAATTTTAATTAATTACTATAAAAACACAATGAAATAAATTATAAAAAGGGATAAATGAGCACAAAGGTGTTATAAATATTCAAAAAGCTTTAAAAAAATGTAAATCTCAAATAAAACATCTCTATTTTCAATTCCTGTATTCCTTTCTTAGAAACGTAATAAACACGTCAGCGAAGCTTGTCTAATTTTGTTAGGAAATTTAATCTCGGGAAATGGGCGTTAATTTTTTGGCGGTAGTGATAACCTGCCTTGTAAGTAAATTATTTTATTCGTCATAATTAAGCTTTTTTTATTTAACGTTTCAAACTTGAATACGGAGTAAATTATTCACTCATGTAGATTTAACTGATTAAACACGACAAATATGGCCATGTGTTCGCAAATTTCTATATCGCGCTTTTAGCTGTCAATTGAGAAGACTTTGTACTATTTTCTAAATTAGAGATAATTCGTACATACAAAGTTTCGCTTTAGAGATTTATAAACAACATAATTCATAAAACAATAATTGATGAGATCTAAATAAAGAATAATCTAACTATATCTAAATATAGTATTGTCTTTTATTAACATAATCTTTACACATTTAAAGAAAACACTTTTTAACCGGACTAATGTATTATTATAAATATTACATTATTAAGCCATTGAAATAAAAAAAAACACCCCAATTTCAATAGAGAAGACGGCCTTAAATTGTCAAACACCTAGGATCCAATTCACCTTGAGCCATTTCTGCCAAAACCAACGATCTTTTAGTCGATACCAAGTCCGGGGAAATAAATACAGATAATGCAACTTTTCCTACAGCTGTGATACTTTTTTGACATTCAACACCTTTTGTCTTCAGTCACCGTGACCACGCACGCTGTAAAGCACGCGAAACGTCGGTTAAATATAAAATTATGTTAAATAATTGTAAATTTATAATAATACATAACTTTAATCCGGTGAAAAAGTGTTTTCTTTAGATCTAAATAATTAATAGTCTATGGATATGTGCTCTTAATAGTCAATTATAAGCGCGCTTCTGTATCAATGTTTTACGTTGTCTACGGTGCTACTGAGCTACGAGTTTTGCACCCCAAATAACATGATTGACCCAGTTTTAGAATATGATATTTTAATTTTATAATAATTTAATTTAATAAATAACTACCAAAAATGTTTTTGTTTTTAGATATTTTTTCTTTAATTGTCTAGTGTATGTGTAACCTTATGTGGCTATTCACATAATATACTAGAGCTATTATGAGATACAATTATCTGCCAGTGTGCAAATGAGTGTAACGAAAGATTTGGGTACTATTTATATGAATTTTTGAAACCTAAAAAAATAATAGTAGGATGAAACCTATTGGAAAGGGAGGATAATATTATAAAAAATTAAAGGAAAAATAACTTACGGGCGATCTGAGGTCGGGAAGGGGTATGGGGGTTAGTTTTAAAATACGAAAATTTTAGCCCATCTAAAGTTTAAAATTTTTTTTTAGGTCACTCAGGTATATATAAGTTATCTTAAAATAGTAATAAATAGGCATCTAATTATAATTTAAAGAAGATTCATAGAGAAGTAGGGAAGGGGAATACTATTATTTTTTTCACTTTTTATTTATTTTAAAGGCTATCTGCACTGGTCTATTAGTGCATTTTATACTTTAATTTTATCGAATTTAAAGTATATAACGTAACTATTTAGTTACATCGTTTGTAGAAATAAACAAAATCACTTCGTTAGTGTTATACTGTTGAGGATTGCCGCGGCATGCCGATCCTTCACTTGGTCCCATATGATTATCAAAGGGATAAGCCTCTACGGACAAGGATCCAGGATTCAATTTCACCGAACACTTTGAGTGATCCCGTTATCAGAATCGTCACAAAATCGATTTTTACCATCCTCCACTTGAAAAACATGTTAATAGTATCTACGTTTTATAGTGTTTCTTGGATTTAAATATTTAAGTTTAAAATAACAACAATGATATTTTTTTTATTATTTTATACTTAAAATACTTTGATTTTGCTATGTTTGACTGTAAAACTCTAAATATGTTAAAAACATTGATGAATTATTAATGTTTAAAAGACACACTGATAATGCTGCATTTCTGTTCTCCACTGGAAATTTATTCTCTTTAAAATAGGCGTAAAATATCTATCATATCATAATATATTTTTATATACCCTTTTTACTTTTATATCAATGTTTATTTTACCCTAAATAATTTAAAGAATGGATTTTAGCTTTTTAGCTAAAGTTATTTTCCATGGAGTCGCTCCGTTTAAGTATGTATTAATCGAGTAGATACGCTGGAAATCAAAACCAAAACTCACAACGCCAGGAAACCCGGGCTTATAATTAAGTATAACTACTGTTATATGAAAAATAAAGTTTGATATTGCAATTTCATACTTGCAGCCAATGTCAACTGCAAATATCATAAATGTTAAGACCTCTCAACACCCTCGGGAATTAGTCAAATGGAACTAGCACCAACTTCTATCGAATCCGTCGATATCAAACCTTCAAAACTAATTAAACTTTAGCGAAATCTAATGAAGGCATTATTTCCTATGCTATTGGCAAAAACCTAATAGCTGTGATTTAAGCCGTATATCCGATTCGTTGAATTAAAAAGTGGGTTTGGTTATTTCATTTTAATCTTATAAAATTCTCGTGTCACAACGTTAACCATACTCCTCCGAAACGGCGTGACCGATTTTTATCTCTATTTATATGCATAATCAGTAGGTCTAAGAATCAGCTACTATCTTTTTTTCATACCCCTAAGTGATAAGGGTTGTCCACCCTTAAATTTTTATTTTTATTTTCAGATAAAATTTTTTTTTTATGATACAGAATACAAAATTACATACAACCCTATATTGTCACTCTTTAACGATCAACCCCTATTTTTTATTATAGTAGATAGTTATTTTTATTGAACTAAAAACATGTTTCCTAGAAATAATGTACATGGCAAAATGTTTGCCGGGTCAGCTAGTATGTTATAAAAATCGTTACAAGTTAGTTATTTATAATTATTTTATGAGTTCTCTCAAAAATATAAGCCAAAAGTTTTTAGACGGTAAAGTAAAGGGCAACATAGTGTCTACATAGTGCACAGGTGGAGGTCGCTCCGACAACCAATTTGCCGGTTCATAGATCAAAGACGTGCCGTGAATCATCGCTATCCCCTAATGTAGGCATTACTATGCTTGTATATCCATATTTATTTCCGATTTATCGGGGATTAACTTCTATGCATAACTAATAAACTGAATTATGAACACGAACTACAAGCTAAAAATTATAGATAGAAATTATAGATCTAAAATCCAAATATATCTCCCATAGTAAGAGATTATCAGCTTTTTCTGTATAAATTTGTATTGATACAGATATATACAGATTGTTATCTATATATACATATTGTTAATACTAAAATAAGGGAAGTAGCGACTTATTAAAGTAACTACATATGAAAGGCACAGCAACTCCTAATCGATATTTTGATTTTGGAAAAACTTTCAATGCTGTTTAACATTAAAAAAACCTTAATTCCTTTTTAAATACTTGGTCCAGTTTAAGTATTAATTACTCTCATTTGGATGTGAGCACGAATTTCAAGTGGATGTAAAATGTGACACACTGAAAACGTTTATGCTAAATTAGAGCAATCTAACCGCGACCCGAAATTAAATTTCAGGAACTCTCATCTCAAAACTCATGGGTTTTTGTCTTATTTCAATCTGTTTTTGCTCATCTCAATTGATGTAGCAAAATATGCTTGATTTTGAGAAATAAATTCGGCTTACTAGGTAAAATTACATATAAGTAGTTGATAGTACTAGTATACTTTTTATGATTCAATATCTATCAAGAAGCTCCTTTTGCTGTGTGGTGGGAATCTTCTGATTGATGAGCTTATCCACCAATTTGTAAATAACGTTGTGTCTTTTCACTTCTATATTGTTCTGCTTTGCCTCTACGGCTAGAGAAGGAGGTATATCCACATCCAATGCGAATAGGACTGCATTAAATTCTTTTGCCATCTAAAATACAAGCAATGACTAAGAATTTTTTATAATTATTTTGAATACTGGTGAATATCTATATTTCTTCCTTACTCTCCTCTTAAGCTGAGTCAAGTCGAACAAATTAATAAAATCCACCAGAAATAACCACATACGTATTTAGTTTTATACTGGACTAAACTCGATGACATAACGTAACATAAATACAATTTATAGATATATTTGAATTTGAATTTCTGTTTGAATTTCGGTGTTTTTTAGCCTTTAAAAATATACTCCGAGCAAAGCCGTTACCAGAAACTATGTGTCATATTAAGACTTCATAAAATGCTTGTATTTATTATTAAAATGTCCTAAACCCAAATCCAAACATGATGAACGATCGTGTAAACGATCAATCAGTCTTTTGTAGCAAGTGTTGCTTTTTATAAAGCCGATAAGAGAATATAAATGAACATCTAATATGCCTTTCAAATATATTGATTTTAAAATATTTCTTATTGACTTTTATGTTCTGTTCTTACACTGTATCGTAATTTTATTTCATTACTTACAAATACTTTTATATATATATAGAAATGTCGCGTCAAACCCAATATATATATATATTTGTACGAATAGTATGTGAATGTGTGTGAGCCTAAAATTATTTTAATAAAAGAAAATAAAGCTAATGCCTGATTTATTTCAATCATAATGTATATGATCATAATTCGATACAACAATCAACACATAAGGGGAAATTCAAACATTAATTCATTTTAATTTCGGTAACTCAATGTCTAGACTCATTGATAATTTGATATTTAAGAAATGGCGAGGATTGTTAAACACACTAAATAAACAAGTGTTTAAGATGATTTAACAATATAACCTTGTCCTTCAAGAAACGATGCAATATGAATATAACCTGTCGATAACACTCAAGAATCCGTAATTTCCAAGGACTTCGCATATTACACTTTTATTAAAATGGTAAATAACCATCACTTATAACATAACAGAAACGTTTGTGGCTATAAAAGCCTGAGACCTTACAATATTGCGGTATGACATAAAAATAATGATTTTACATGGAACAGGATTTTATATGAAACTTTGTTGAAGAAAAAATACTAGGCTCGAACAATTTGTATCTTATGCTGTCCAACATTCTTTTGTGTTCACAAGATGATTAATTTTCCGAGTCAAGATATTGCCTATTATATGAATTGGTCCTTTTTGAATTTAGCCTTTTCATCTGACTTTATCCAGTATCATATACGAAAGAGGGAGAGAGAAGTTCTTCCAAAGGACTGAGTTTGGAATCTGTTACGCAAAAGCTACAGACAAACAATTACTTATTAGAATATTAATCACAATGTTCGTTCCCTTCCTTCGAAACAGCTCGACCGATTCTTATGAAAATTTTTATGCATATTCAGTAAGTCTGAGCTACTATTTATCTTTCAAACCCCTAAGTAATAAGAGGTGTCCATCCCAAAAAACCTCTTTATTTTTTTGTTTTTATTTTTGTATGATTCAGCATACAAAAATACATACAACACCTAATTTTCCCCCCTCTACGATCAACCCCTATTTTTTATTATAGTAGATAGTTATTTTTATTGAACTAAAAATGTTTCCTAGAAATAATATACGAGTACATGGCAAGACAAGGTTTGCCGGGTCAGCTAGTTATTATATGAATTAGTCTATGAAGTTGGGTGTTAAGCAGAATGAATTTTGGGTAAAGTCTACCTTTTTAGTTTTTGGTATAGGTACTTTAATATATATTTTTAGTTACACATATATATCACTCATAAGCATATCAAATGTATAATAAACAATTTTCTCATATATCAGTATAAAACGTAGTAGTAATAACGAACGCAATGAGAAAACATTCATTTGTTTGACACGGTCGTTAAAAAACTACTACACTGACGAAATTCAGCAATCTATCACGGAATTGCTGACTCTGAAGCGAAAGGTCGCAAAACGTATGCGTGTTAAGCTGAGGGCGAGACAGGCCGAGTGATAACCGTGATTAATGACGTCACGATTTCAGCACGGCCATTCGCGTGACATCGCACCGTTAGTATTAGCCTGTTGAATGTTGGAAACATGTTGCTTAGGAATATTGTATTTTACGCGAGTACACATTTGAATAAAACAAACGCAAATTCATTGAAAATTTACGTTTCGATTTTTTTAAGGTCATGTCTTTTGATTCTTACTTCGACTTTGATTAGATTTTGTTAAATTAAACAAAACTAGAGACGTCTTTGAAAAGTTTTTGGTCTATCCGCCCCCAAGCTATAAGTTACGACTTCAATTTAGAAAGTTAAAAGAAAAGTTGTAAAATATGATAGTTCCGTGAGAAGTTGAAAAGTATCCCCAAACTTAAAACATTTTATTTGGAATATATACTAATTCAGGCTAGATAGATACAATATATAAAATATCAAATATTTTAATTAGCACTGTCTACAGATAACAACATGGATGAAAGTAACCGTTAGCATAGACATTATTACTTTTTTATGTTTTAGTTAAACCTTTTATCAGACCTTACACCCAAAATTATGTTGAACATTAAATGTACATTGTTTTTGGAAATTAGTCAAATTTAATAATTTTCACGTAGTTCAAGTTTAGGTAATTATCATATATAATAGCATACGTTTTAATTAATCTATATAATTTTTTTATAAAGTATGTGTAAAATAATCATAAAGTTATGTTATAAAGAAACTTTTATCAGTCTTTTATGATATGTGTATACTAAAAGATCTTGATATTTATGCATTGACTTCACCAGATCAAACACACGTGATGGGTTATTAATAAACAAAACAATCGCATTTCCATCCAACATTCATATGAATTTCATTTGTTTCAGCTATGTCCGTCAATTTGGTTCTTATCGTGGCGCTGTGTGCAGTTGGGCTCACTTCGTCTGTAACTGCGCAAGCAATCTCGCAGTATGACGGTGAGTTATCACATTCGCTTGCACATAAATTCTATGTTTCTCCGCAATTGAGGTTATTTGACGAATATGCAGGATTAATCTCAAGTGCACAATGGTAGCTTGTGTGTAATGTAATACAGATTTATGTCAGATTTGCATTTCCTAGTTCATACTTTCCTTTATATTTTTACTTTTTTGAGTTTTGGTAGGATGATAATTCCAATAAATACATACGCACGGTTGTGCATAGTCACCATGATTCAATACATTTTGATTTGGGTGCAACAAAGTTTTAAGACTAACGGAAGATTTAATATTAAAATTCTAAATAAAGCGTCAAGTTTGAGCGGCATTAGCGCTTCAATAGGACAACTTCACACACTTCACATCTTAAATGATAAATTCAAAATGATTTTCACATACAGAAGCTCAGTGCAAATTTTCTACTCAAAATTTTACTTAAGAGTATCAACTACTGATCAAAAAGAATAGTAATGATAAGTTATATTATAAATGAAACGATGTCTTCGATAACGTATTTAACCATGGATAATATATGTATGATATTTTAGTTAAAACAAACAATAATATACATCCGTGTGAAATCGAATATAATTAAAATTACTACAATTTACTTGCAAAGTTTTACCTAAGTTTCTTACATAAATTGTCGTTAATTTTAGTCTTTTTAATTCACCGAAAGGGACCCTTGACTTGTAAAGAAAAAAAATTATAACTTAAACAATCATTTAGATTTATCAAAGTAACATGAAAGTTATAATTTTTATTATGAGACTATTAAAAAGACTTATGTTTTACATAAATCGGTAAAACATTTAAGAAAATAACACCAATAAACACTAATATTAAAATATTTAAATACATTCCTGATTGAAAGGAATAATTTAATCGTAACAGAAGGTCATTTATCAAAACTCAAGATGGATTTCAAAGTTTTAATTCGTTAAGTAGCATTAAATTTAGGGCTTACAATTATTATTAATGGTATCTCTTAGTCACATTATAAATTATTTTGCGCTGTTCTATTTTTACTAACTAACACACAGAACTGATATAGTAGTAGATCAAATAGTACATACACGTGTAAGGCTATGATCCTGCGAAACCTTTTTCGCATTTTATTTACCAGGAAATAGATATTAAAAGGCCCGTCCGTCAATACAGAAATAATATGGGCAACTTTGGAAATCCAAAGAAAAACTTTATGGTACAATGCAATATATAGCAATAGCGCTACTTTCTGGGCCTCAGATTTTTGTGTCTGTTAAGTGATTATTTATAAAAGGTAGGTGGTGAGCCTTCTGTGCCTGAACACACCGTCAACTTTTTGGGACTAAGGCATGCCGGTTTCCTCACGATGTTTTCCTTCACCGTACAAGCGAGTTATACAGCTGGGTAACGAAACTACGACCCCAGGGATAAGAGTCGGAATGCGAGTGTAATTCATTATTAAATATTTTTCAAATGTAGAACTTTAATGAATTAAAAACCAACGTATAGAAGCATTGATATACAAAAAACCCAAGATGCACAGTCTCATATAAAAGTAACGCTCGAAAGTGTCCCGAAACACTATTTCTGTCCATAACAGTATATGTTACAAGCACATATTATTGCAAAATCAACCTTACGCGAATTGCTTAAAGTTGTTATTACAACGCAGTGTATACGTACTTAAAGCAATAAAATTTTACGACCGACCGTGGTCGGTAGGACAAGGTATTGAGTGGAGTCGAACATGACTTTTTTATTTACAACTATTTAACATAATTTTAAATTTATCCGACTTTTCGGGTGCTTTACAGCGTGAGTGGTCACGGTGACTGAAGACAAAAGGTGTTGGATGTTAAATAGTTGTAAATTTATAATAATACATAACTTTAATCCGGTTAAAAAGTTTTTTCTTTAAATTAAAAAAAAAATGTTAAATTGGCTACCTCCTGACCCACACTTTATATAGCGTAAATATATTTGTCAAAAACTACACACAAAAAAGTTCAAGAGTACATACATTTATTTATAAAAAAAAATAAATAAATAACATCGACTCCACTTGTAGACGCGAGACTATTTGAAATGAGTGCACAATTAGAATGTTGCGCTCATTTTTTGAGGACGTTTTTTTGACGTTGAGTGTGCATCTTGGGTTTTTTGTATATCAATGTATAGAAGATGTGTAATTACTTAAGTCATGCCAACATTGTGCGTCATATTTGTCACGCATCATAATAACGCAAACAAAACATCGCTTGACTCGTAAATCTAAACTACGTGCTCACGTCACGTTTCCCATTAACTGTCGAATTAAATGACATGTTATTTAATGGCTATAATATAAGAGGCCTAAGTAAATGTCTCAATAAAACTGTTATAGCGATTATCTTGATACATTAAGGCTATAAACATCAAACAATTACTCCACTGTTTGATTAATTTTTATTAAACTTCGCAATTGTAATGCCGGAACAAATCAAAGTGAAATTAAATTTGTATAAAACATACCAAGGTAATATTAACAACTAACTTTCGTTCATAGCTTCGAGCGCGGATTTCGTGTATCGTGACAAGATTTTTCGCAATTTCTTCAAGATTAATTGTGATAAATAATTTACTGTACCATATTTATTTTTTCATTCACTTTTATTCATTCATTCATATTGGTGAAAAAATATATGTTTTATAATATGTTTGGATAAGGTAAAGGTTATATTCACAAGAACAATACCTTTATGTAAAGAAATGCCGCGTTATCCTTAATTTCACTGTACTAAAATTTAACAGTCTGTGTCAGGTTACAAGTTGTAGAATAGTCAATAGTAAGTTTTAATCATTTTAAAATTGCTATACTAATAATAAATTATAGCCCTCTTTTACGGTAGGCACATTAAATAGTAGTTCATTGATATTTTGAAAGGTTTTTTCCTAGAAAAAAACATTGTGTCGGGATTAGGGTCGTAGAACAATATTTTTGGAATACAATATTTTTTATTAAAAATAAATTTGTCTCGAAATTATTGCAATAGTAAATGTTGCTTACGGTACTGTTAAAGGCTGTATTTCTGTATTGTAACGAAGAGATAAGAGGAAAACCAGTTCCTAGGAGCTGGAGGATTAGCCGTTATTCCGTTGCATTGCGTCTTGTCTATAAGCCAGCCGTCTTAAAACAAAAGTGCTTTGTATTTAAAAGTGGAAACGACATAGAAACAATCTTGTATAGAATTATTAAAGGTCACCAGTAAAATGGAAAATATTACGTCACTTCAACAATTTCTAATAGATTTATGAGAAACAAATTCTGTGGTTGGTTCTAAAACAATTGATATCGATAATGAACATATGAATGTCTATAATATGTCGATTTCAGATTGTAATACATTGCAGTTATATATACGTAGCAACAATGTCCGAAAAGCATCTCGGTTCCATACAGATACATAAAAATTATTTTGGCCTAATAGGGCCCTAACAGTTACAATAAAATTGTAATTAGTTAGTCTAATCTCTAATGGCTAATATCCGTAAGTTTTTAAAAATAAAGTTGCCATTCTAATATCAAACAAAATTTAATAAATGACTATCATTATATCTATATAATTTTAGTGTAGGTAGTTAAGTGGTCTTGTGAAAAGTGTTAAATATTTTTAACTCTTTTGAACGCTATTCCATTAACATACCCATAATTGTGGAGTGGAGAAAACTGTAATTATAAATTTAGATCCTTTAGAAGAAACAGTTACCATTAACAAATTTAATTTCACGGTCTCAGCATTTACATATTTAATACTCTGTCAATAGAAGCCGTGTGAAAATTTCAAATAGAATAAGCTTACAATTTAAAACAATGTTAATTGAATTATTATAAATCTTCTTAACTCTTATTAAACATAATTTATTTTCTAAACAGTGTTGGCCTAGTGGCTTCAGCGTGCGACTCTCATCCCTGAGGTCGTAGGTTCGATCCCTGACTGTTCCCCAATGGACTTTCTATCTATGTGTGCATTTAACACTCAAACGGTGAAGGAAAAGATTGTGAGGAAACTGGCTGCTTTAGACCCAAAAAGTTGACGGTGTGGCAGGCACCGGAGGCTGATCACTTACTTGCCTATTAGATTGACAAATAATAATGATACATGAATCTGAGAACCAGACCTAAAAATGTTGTAGAGCCGCTATTTTTTTTAGTTTGCTATTCATTTCTCGCCGAAGACTCCTTCAAGCCCTTAATTATCGCGATTAGGCGGCACCATAGTGTAGGTACTTATTTAGTTGTTTATATATTCACTACTTATGTGTTAGGCTACACTCTTGACACTCATTACATATAAATTTAAATACTGTCCATTGGCTGGCAAGCTGTTTACTATTAAATATTTTGTGACTTCTATAAAGTATGAACATAAAAAATACAGTGGCGCTGCAACCTTTTAGATCTGGGCCTCATTTTACCGTATCTGTTATGTTATCTTTTTTTCTCATAGGCCAATATAGTTGATCAGCCTTCTGTGCTCAACATTTTGCATAGCATGCCGGTTCCTCACGATGTTTTCTATCGCTGTAAGAGCGAGTGTTAAAGAAGCACAGAAAGTGCAGAGCCGGGGCTCGAACCTACGACTCCAGTCGCACGCTAAAACCGCTAAGGCAACCGTACTCATGTGGCCAACACTGCAACTCAGATTGCTGTATTAATAAGTATTACTTTAATGTATTTCTATAAACAAAAGAACATTAACTATATACATGTTCAAATATCTCAAATGATAAAAGAAAATCGAGGAAAGATTTATTTTTCATTCAATAAGCAATAAGCTTTCGCTTTTTCAGTGAAAGACGTGACGAAGCGTCGAAATCGGCTTATATTGTCACCGGTACAATAAATATAAACAATTAAGAATGAGACGATAAAATGACGTGATTTTTATATTTATATACAATATGTTGGAAAAAATATGAATAAGGAACTAAATACAATTATTTGTTACATACATACTTTGTTGTTGTTGAAATGTGAAACAAAAAACTAATATTTGTCGGGTTCGATTGTGATTGGAAAGAGAGATCGTATAAGGCGAGACTGGTGACAGCAAGGCCGTGGCTGGTGGAAGATTTTTGAAAACTTTAAGAAACGGGAATGAATAGGAATGAAGACACCAGTCCATCCGATTTGCTGCCGAAACACACTGCCACAACGGCGAGCTTTGTAATTTCTAGGCTCAAAGACACCCAAGCGGAAAAATCATGGAAACATGCAGCTAACGCTCTGCAGACACTGGTACCCATCTCCCCCAGTTCAATATGGCGGATGGGGCGATTTAAAAAGAGTGGTCGTGTCGCAAGCGAATTGCACCATCATTTTATGTAACGTTTTACAATTTGACGCTCCATGTTATTCCACATAATCATAATTTAAATTTAATAATGTAATGTTAATTCTGAAAAAGAACTTTTTAAAGTGTTAAGACATTGTTTATACAGTAATTGTATATCATACAACCAAAGTTTATAAGATGTAAGAAGATCATACTTAGACAATATGTTTCCAAGTTTATAGTTTCTGAAGTATGTCGACAAAGTTAGGTTTGATAGCAGTTCGATCTGAGTTAGATAGTTCAAAGTATAACAAGTAACAATACAGTAGCAATGCATTTCTAATTAGGCTTACGAGATATAAGTTAGTGTAGTTGTAAATTATTCATATAAATCCCCAATGGAAATGAGGCAGATACATTGCGTTAATCGTTTTTAGGGAATAATGTATTGGCTGACCTGTGTCGATTTTTGCTAAATGTTTTTTTTCAGTCTCTATCAATTGCGCACATTTAAATAAAATAAATTGAAAACGCCGTTCGTGTCGCAAGATGCCGCCAGTCGTCGAGGATGAAATTCATAATCCAGTTATAACATGTTTTTTGGCATAGTTTGTGGTTGCAATTGGCGATACAGTATTTTAAACTAATAACTATTTAAAGATATATCAAATCATTGCAATTTCTTAACATTGTATAAGTTTTTTTTTAATTATAAACATTTCACAAATCAACTTTAAATTGTGGGAAACATCGAATGGATTGTTGAATGGATTGTTGGGTAAAAAGTAAATTTTCATTTGTTTCGTCCAGTGAGTTGCTAATATTGATGTTTTATTGCAGTTTCACCTTCGCTATCGGAAAGCCAAAGCAATTGGGATGCGCTGGGGGGCCTCTATGCTCTGTTAGCACAACACGATGCTTTGGGCGGGCATGCTCTTGCGCGCAAATCCGTTAGATCGCCATCAAGACGCCTGCGCTTCGGCCGCCGATCTGACCCTGACATGCCACCTCAAGCACCAGTAAGTTAAAAACCATAAATTAAAAATTGCCTTGCCTACAACGACGTATGTAGAATTAAGATAAAACCAAATATAAGGTAAATATATATTTTTATGATAAAAATGTTGTAGAGATGCCTACTTTAAACACTTTAATTACATTTAGATACGTAGAGGCACCAGTTAGTCATTCTCAAACATTCATAAGACACATCAATAACACGATATATACAATATTCTTATTGGATTGTGGACAAAAGGCACCAACCATTGAATACCGCTGATTTTCGTACCTTAAGCTATAGAAACTATTCCTGTTCTTAAAGCGACGTGCAAAATATTAAAGATGTTAAATTTATAGATATTTATTGTTATACAAAGCCTAAAATATAAGAAAGGACCACAGTAAACGCTGATTAATTTAATTTACGTTCAGTAATTTTTAGCTACTGTAATAACTACACTTCTTAGTCTGACAGACTGCTGGATGTAGTTAAATTGTAATATAATGTAATACAATATAATAAAATGTAAATAAAGTATAAAGACAAAGGTCTAGTAACGGAACGTGTAAGGTATTGGATTACATGGTATATGTTCAATTATGATAGGATAACGATACCTTCACTATTAATTTATTTGAAGTAAATTACTGTTGATACGAAATAAGATCCTCAATACAGATCTTAATTGAAAATCATGTACCTATTTATTATTATTTTGTATAACTCATTCATTGCCATAATGTTGTAATATTGCTAGATGGCTTACAATTATTAATGAAAACACAACAAGAGCACTGAATAGTGATATTAAGAAATTTTGTGTCTCTTAAATTAACCTTTTCCGATACTCAAACATTTTGACTACAAAATACATTTTTTCAAGTAATTATGCCTAAGATTTTTGTATCTGTTAAGACTTTTTTTTCTAATAGACAAATAGGTCATCACCTCCGTCGATTTTTTTAATCTAAAGCATGCCGGTTTTCTTCACCGTATGGGCGAGTGTTTAATACGAACACAGGCAGAAAGTCCATCAGTGCTAAGCATGGGATCGAATCTACGACCCCCAGATGATAGTTGCTCGCTAAAGCTACTAATCTTGTCACGCTTATCCATTCCTGAAGTCAAACGAGAGTGAGGTCAACAGGTTGTCTGATTATATCGCTTGTAAATAAGGGAGTTAAATCATCTAATGTCTATTACCCTATTATTATTATACTACCCTACCTACTACAAAAACTTGGTTATCTTTTTACACACCAAGATTTTTATGTTGATATTGTATGTGAACTTAATTCATATTTTTTGTCTGACAACATGCTATCATTGTGTGTGACATTTTTTGTAGATATTGATATGTTCTTTAATATTGAGGAACGCTTTTTTACAACAACAAACAACCAGAAAAATCTGCACAATCAGCCATATTATATAAATAGGCATGCAAATGTCATAATAAGAAGCTAAGTCATTGCATAAGTAATTGTCAAACTTATGTTCTAAATATTCGGTCACGCATTAAAAGCACCTTGACTTTAAAAACCTAATCACCTTCCCCTTGAAAACATTACATGGCAGCGATCTATAACTTCTAGGGAGGTGATTAAATATTCTCACAGCCATGGCGTAACAATTTTTGGAATATAGCGCGGTGCAACAACATTTTGTTCTATCATCAATAGAAATATATTTTATAGGCATTTTTTTTACACCTTGGGTAACATTATTGTAGGGTGACAGCCTTTATTAATCAGTGATAATGTAGCAATCAAATGGTGATGTTTTTTAAATCCGTCCAGTACTTTTTGAGCCAATTCGTTACAAACATACTTCCATACAAATATTTCCTCTTTATAATATTAGTATAGATTCGTATAACAGGAAATATTTCTAAATATAATAAATCATATGAGCCACTGAACACTATAATTCAAGGCTTGTCCGGCGGCGGAAAATGTTTCACTGAATTCACACGTTAATGGGATCATAGCAAACACATTCCGTATCACAGGTAACTTTACTGTTACAGGGATAAATTGACCTATTTGTGTGCATACGATTTTGTTTAGTGGAAAGCGATAACGTCTTTAAAACATAATTATATACGACAATTTATACAATAAATGATAGCAAAATTTAATTAAATAAAGTTGATATATTAGGAAACGTACCTACTACACGTAAACGCACGTACGTAGTGACATGCAGATATATTACTGAATTTTAAGTAAGCCAGCGAGACAAACTAAACAAAGGAATGTCTAAATATGTTCGGTATAACAAGTGTAGCATATAAATTCGAATCCTTATAAGAGAAGTGTACATTATTACTTATATCACAGCGACTGATATTTAAAGAGTAATGTTAGAATTTGCTTACACCAATTATTAGAGTTCTTGCACTAAGTAATTTCAAAATTCGAATATATTTCTGGGCTAAGAATTTAGTGAGTACATACTAAGCTCTCAGGCTTAAGTTGTAAGACAATTTTAAGTATAGTCTAAGTGCGCTCTATAAGTTTTCGCCTTAGACTAAGTTCACAAAGTAACTCACTTTAAAATAAAATTCCTATACGTATCTAATTCCGTCTTTATTCCAAGTATTTAAAAGCGATATCGACGTGGATGTAATCCGGTTCACGACAGAATAACACGGTAGTACAAAAGATTTTATTGTATGAATTTTCTATACAGCCTAGGAATTTGCTTCGTAATTCTTCTATGAATAACGGTATTATTGCGTACACATATTTTAAAGAGGTATGAAATTCTTATAGTGCAGTGTTGGCCAAGTGGATTTAACGTGCGACTCTCATCCCTGAGGTCGTAAGTTCAATCCCCGGCTGTGCACCAATGGACTTTATTTCTGTACGCCTTTAACATTCGCTCGAACAGTGAAGGAAAACATCGTGAGGAAACCGACATGTCTTAGACCCAAAAAGTCGACAGCGGGTGTCAGGCACAGGAGACCGCTCACCTACTTGCCCATTAGATTGAAAAATGATCATGAAACAGATTCAGAAATCTGAGGCCTAGACCTAAAGAGGTTGTAGCGGCACTGATTTTATGAAATTCTTATAATGGTGGTCTTTTAAATAAAAAGTTGTTTAATGATAAGTCTTCGACTTGTATCTGATTTCCAAACAATAACAACAAAACACACAAGTTCCAACAAAAAAATAATGCCTATTTTATTTCCGGATGCATAACAGTGTTTTTATTTTTATAGTTAGATGAAATGGATGAGCTTCTTTCCCTGCGTGAAGTTCGCACCCCTGTGCGTCTACGTTTTGGCCGACGATCTGATGAACGTGTTGTTCCACACATCTTTCCCCAAGAGGTATATTATATGGATTCGTTTTATTAATCGCAAATCTTGCAACATAAAGCCGAACGGAGCTAAATAGTTCAAACTGTTACGTTATACGTTACACATTTAAATGAGATGTCATAAGTTCGATTCTCAGCAAAACAGTTGTTTGCGTTAGACATGACTTGTAGAAATATTAGTGCAAAAGACGTAGAAATTATTTATATATTTAAGTTGTAGAACATGTCTCTAACTTTTAAATGAGTATGCAATTTAAACTATAAAAACCTTGTTCGTTTAGCTTTAATGTTATTTTTGCTATAATGTTTTTATATTACAATGAAAGTATTGCAAAAGATACAATTCTATTGAATGAGTTTCCCAATAAATCTAGAAATCCCGCTGAAAATATACTCTTCAACATTGAAAGACGGCTCTGTAGAGACTTATCCGCCTTATTGATCCATTCCATAGCCCATAAACTCCGAGGTATCTTGTAAAAACCAGAAACAAACTTATTGACCTTAACAACCCTCTATTTTAGATACACCTGAGTTTATGAGTTATTTGAAGTATTCTGAAGCTTCGACTCTTTCATTACAATTTCTTAGCAGTATAAAATTATTATTATTCGAATGAATTGATATTTTAAAAGCAGTTAGCCATTTAATCGTAAAAGATATTTAATGATATATCAAGCAATAAAACCATACGAGTTCGGAAGTTATAATAAGTTTTAACCCAAAGTTTAGTCTTTAGTTAAACAAAGCTTAAAGTGGTTATTTTTCTGAAAGTTTCATTTCAACACCTAATGGTTACGAGGGATTTGTATTATAGTTGAAACGTGACAAGTGTAGTTTGTTTCTTGTTATCGCTATTGTTCATTTTATTAGCGTTGTTGACTAGTTTCCCTGTTTAGGAGCAAGACCGCGCCGTGAGAGCACCTTCTATGAGGCTTCGCTTCGGCCGACGATCGGATAACAACATGTTTTTACTTCCATATGAGGTATTTTTGATATATCGGCTTTGTGTATTACATTTACACGTTAGGGATTTGAATAGAATTGATATCTTAATCTATGTGAGTGTTTTTAGTACCTTTTTTATAGATATGTAGATTCGTTATGGAATGGAATTTCTTAATAATTTAGTCCTGTCTTAATAATGCTTATATTGACTTTGAGACTTAGTTATATTTTTTCAATACATTACAATAGGTCAATGGAGTTCATAGCTAATTTATTGATTATCTTTCAGTCGGCCATACCCAAAGAAGTGAAAGCAAGCAGCTCAGTTGAAGACGACAGGCAACAGAATTAAACCGAAAGAGAAATAACCATATCTCCGCTCCAAATAAATTTGTCAATCTCTTAATATAAGCAAGTAATGATCTATTGATCTACAAATTTAAGTGTCTCTTTAATCAATTTAGATGTTATTTCATTAATCTTAAGCTTTGTGTACATAATCGTATAGATATTGTTAATAATGTTACTTGTAGAGCAAATTTTAATTTAATTGCTTTTCTACGCAATAACACGGGTAAACTAATTTTTTCAAAGACTGTCTTTTAGTTTGTAAAAAGTGACGATTTTTACATTTAAAAAGCTGGGTAATGTAAAAATTCCTCACTTTACTTTTTACCTTCTAGCTTTTTGAACTCAAACTTTTGTATAGTTTAGTAAATGTATAAGTTGAAATATAAAACCAAAGATTCAATGTTGTTTTAATTGCATTCCCCAATGTTTAATAAAGTTTGTTCAACGCAGTAATGAAATGATGAATAAAAGAACAACATTATCTGTAGGACATAATTTAGTAACTGTAGCAAAGCTCGAAAAATATTAATAACATTAGTCTACAAAACCAGAAGTAACATATTTATTTCTATCCTATTTATTATTTTGAATATACCTCGTCAAGTTAAAAAAAATTATCTCACGACCTTTGTACATATATAGATTCATACATATTACATATTATATACTAAATACTAGATTTTGAGAACCAAGTTCTACATTTACGTATGTAAGAGGAATTGTATGAGACAGTATTGATTTAAATGGCTTAATTACATTTCTCAGTAAAATGTCGGTTGACGTTAAATACAGAGAAGATCCGAATTCAATTATAAGGGATAGAAGTTTCATTGCAAGCTAAGTTTCAATATCGGTTGTTCTACTTCGCAATGACAAAGGTGGAAGGACAGAATCGATCACTAATACAATAAGAGTTGCCAGCTATCCTCGCACTGCAACGAACAAATCACTCTAATTAGCACGAACATTACTCACGCCAGAGTAATGTTTAAACCATAAACTTTAGCTTGCTTTATTTTCTCTCTCGATAAATAAATATAACACAAGAACAGAGAGTGCGTCCTTAATAGAGACTGTAAGTAGTGTTATTGGACACTTTCTAATGTTAAAAAATATCGTTCTTAGTAAATTGGGTTAGACTTAAATAACTTATTAGTCTTAAGTTACGCTAGATAGTAATGTATTATAAAAGTAGAGGGTATCAAGTTTAGTGATTTCATTAAAAAAAACAAACTTTATTTTCTCAAGGGTTAATAGTTACGATAATAGTTATTATTTTGAAATGTATGAGTATTGAGTACTTATCCACAGCTAAGAGTAGCGCGTTATTAAAGTGCATTTATCAAGGCATAAAAATAAATAGGTCATAATAGTCTATTGTCACTACAACCCTATATGGGTTTCATCAGAAAAGACTTCTTTATTAAGTTTTATTAGTACATCAAGTACCTCCGCTGACACATGTAGGCGATTTTTGAGTCTAAGACACCCCGTTTTCCTCTAGTTGTGGAACTAACTAATATAATAATTAACCCACAAAGTTCACTGCCAGATTTCGAACGTATCTTAGGGTTCCTAAATTACGCTCTCAAAATGGCGATATTTTCGAATTTTTCGATGCTATAAATAACGCTTGATGAGCATAATTTAATTGATCACATGAAATATAATATTTAAGTTATGAAAATGTCGAATGCTGCTCAATATGTATGTATATAATTGTTCCATCTAACAAAACAAGTGCTTGTTTTATTATTTAGGAATAAATTGAGCCTTGGAGTAAAGACAATATACAAATTTTAGGCTACTTAAAACGCATTCGAGACGCGGGCTATTTTATAAGACTGGCAGTAGCTCATTACACAAAAAAAAAAACATAATTTACTCTCGGAACCAATTGTTTTCAGCTGCATTAACATCAATAAAGTTATAAGCGAAGCTTAAGACAGCTAAGTCTAGAGCCTTCTTGTCAATATGTCACATGCACTGTTTACGTAATAGTGATGACGTCGAGGACCTCTCCGTATAATGCTATTTATGGAACTCGAGCAAGTTTAGCGCTACCGACTTGTTTATAATTAGGTTAACTTCAAATCTTATGATATACTCGTGCTTGAAAATAAACCTTATATTGAGTATTTTCAATATTTTTTATAGAATGTGTTTATCGATATTAAACACTGAAGGAACACCAACTAGAACGCTCGGGAAGATTGTAAATATATTTGTGATTTAAAATAGGTGTTGTTATTATAAATTATATATGTTCTATTATTAATTATTTTATTAAAGCTTTATCAATCCATACAACAATTGGTTAGTTTGCATTCCTTAATATTAGTATTAGTTGTGTTAGATAAATTTATGTTAGATTTATTTTATTTATTTTTTTGTGGTCTAGTTTTTGTATGGCATATTGATGTATGTCGTCCTATACATCAATATGATCTATTACTAATATGTAATTTAAAATAAACAGTATTCGTGTTCCTAAAAGGTCTGTCGAGGTATATTTAGTTATATTTTACCCAAAGGACCAAAAATAAAGAAAAAATCACCCCATATATAATCGACATGCTCATTCACTCTATAATAATCACGAAGTAGCGAGCATCGATAAAAATAACGAAATAAAAATTTAGGACCCATTTTGTATTCTTTTTGTTTCATTATACGTATTCACCGGCACAAAGCGATGCAAACTCGTCGTACAGTTAAATAGAAAAAAAGGTTTATAAAAATTTTCCAATTGGATAAATTCAAAACGTGGACTGCTCATATTATTTTAAATTACCTTTATTTTTCAACAGTTTATTGGAAATGGTAATGAAGTTCTACTATATAGACTTTTTTGATTAGTTTTACACATTTCACGGCTATGTATACCTTGCAGGTTCGATTCTTAGACAAATAATTGCTCATTGAGTATACTTTATTGCCATTTCTTCTCTTCCATTCTACGCCCATGATTTGAGAACTGGTAGTAAATGTAAAATTAGAAGCATTTCATATATATATTTTTTATTGACGTTCATAAGTGTACATTGTGTTACCTATATATATGAAAAAATGATTTTGACTTTGACTCAAACTTCCTATGCAATAATTGTAATTGAAACACACAAAAATTTTTCTCTCGATTGAGTTGTTTACCGTAAAAATACAGAAATTTCTGGAATTGTTGCAGAAGTTTTTTGCAGATAGCTAATCCTATTTTAAAGAAAATGTTTAGTAAAATAGTCGTAAACATATATCTGTTTAGAGGAGAATCGTAACCCTGAATACGTCACACGGTGATTCACTTCGTAAGATGCATTATGACCTTACGTTAAACCATTACATCATTTGATTCAAGCATAACAATTATTACATTAAAAAAAAATTACAATTCCTGTATTATTTTGTAACTCTGTTGAAATTCAATTGACTTCAAAAAATATAATGAAAAAATAATAACAGGCATTTTTTTTATTCTGTTAGCATAATGATGTTCTGCGTAAAAGTAAAATTTTTCATATAGGTCTTCTATGAACAGCCATCTTTTATTTCAGGAATAAATACTGGTTAATATATACTTATAATATTATCAAAAATTACAGTGTATAGGTTCTTTAGATGAAAATCTGTTACAGGGACAGCGAATGCGCACCTGCTCGCGTGTGTTTGTGCACTAAAAATAACTTCATGTTTCAAATTCGCTATTCTTTTACTGTAAACAACATTCCTTTTGTCTCCTCTCTGCACATATTCTACCTTAACATAAGTTAACAATAACTAAAACAACTACTAAAATATAGTGAAGAAGTACATTCAAAAATATAAATTATAAAAAAATCAACAAATAGTAAATTTACAATAAGATAAAAAAATCTGCTATTCATACTGAAAACTTATTATTACTTTCATTGCATACAAATCAATATTATTGAATATAGAAAAATAAATGGAAAAAACCAACGCTGCAGCTTCAAACTTTAATATCACAAAGTCAATAATTCCACCGCAACCTTGATTACAATTAGATTTGCCGTTGTAATAAACGGTTTCAATTTTAAAGTTTTCAACGAGTAACTAACTTATGCAAGCCTTTCGAAAGGTTTGAAAATGAACGATTTTTCAGTATTGCTACGGAAATCGAGGAGCGACCGGAGATCAATAACCTTACACTGATGGGGTTTTCTAGATGCGAGACTTTTTTATTTATGCTTTCCACTGAGCTAAATATAGAGGGACTGGTTTAATAAATTTCTCATTTATCCCGCAGTAGATAGCGCTAGTTCATTCGGAGGCTGGAGGCCGCTGCTTCAAGAGATTGTCTGTCGCAGCTCATTACAGTCATTAGTGCACGACAGTTTAAGTTCAAGGATCGCTACCTAAATTGTTTGTTATTTTCAGGTAAGTTTGTATGGGGTTATTTAACCGTATGTTATGAATTTTTATAAAAATCTATTAAAAACATACGTATTATTTACATTCAATTTTAATAAGGCGTTTCCATAAAATAAACTAAACAATAAAGAGTAGAAACAGCAGATAACAGTAATTAAATAATGCATTTCAAATGTAAAGACATATTGAAAAGCCGTGAAAACTTTCAAGTGCAGTGTAACGTGATTCAACAATTTTCATGATCATGAAACAGGTGAGGTTGCGTGGGCGCGTGCCGCCCGCCCGCTATTGCTACAGTAGAAGACAGGCATCGACGCCGCTCGCACGAAACGCACCGCCGCACAAGGTACATAATTAAAATGCTCATGCTTCGTAACATTCGCACTAATAAACGCTTAAAACGTATGTAAATGTTTTTTATTAGACGTCACCCATGACTAACTTCATGTAGTATTCCGCCACAATAATAGATCGCTTACTTCATGATACTGAAATAGTTCGTCTCGTTTTCACTGCGGCGGTCTGACTCAAAAATACCTCAGTGTCATGTTTAGGGAAATTCATACATTCTATTCACACTCATTCAATTAATGAAAAACACGATAAATTGTCTTAATCGAAAATACATGCAATTCAACGTCAATGAAGCACGACATTACGGCTTATTGTCAACATAAACCTCAGGGTGACATCATTTCTCATTAGTTAATCTAATCATATTAGTTAGATGTGTTTTAAAAATAAAAGTAAACTATTTTGGTTCATCACAGTTTGAATTACACGGAATTTTAACCTTGATGACGGCGGTAGCGACCTTGTCAGACAAATCTACTTATAACCATCGGTCTGTGACATGCCATCGGCAAAATGTTCATATTTCCGATAACTTCATTTTGCTGGAAAATAAAGTTAAAAACAAAAGTTGGTTTCTGTTTAAATTTAATGTTTTAAATACGTATATATTTTCGTTGCCGTAAATTTAGTGACTTTTGGTGTATAAATACGCTTTTATGTGATCTTGAATTTTTATCTAATAGAAAACACAACTCAAAATTGTGAGCGTTTGTGTTTGAGTCAAAAAATTTCTCGAATGTGTATATCAGACTGCGGATACAATTCAAAATAACCCGGATACTAAACACTATTTTTGCTACTCCCACGCTTTTTTGTATTTATTATCCTCGTATATCTTTCATACTAAACACAAATCTACTTCACTATAATTTTTATTCTATTATTATAATTTTATCTTTGTTTCGGTTAATAACTAAGATAGCCTGAAAATGGAATATTCATAACTTTTTCAAAAGAACTATACCGAATGGCCAATTTATATTACCATTATACATATAGGAAACGAAAGTTATATATTTCTTTACGTATTTAAATACAAAACAAAAACACTTTAAACAAACAAAAATTGTCCCTATGGCTGGAGGACCAAATAAATTTGTTTTCGTCTTTACTCAAATTTTTAATTAATATGATTGTATGTATATCGTTCATTTTTATATGCGTTCGAAAAATATACTTTAAATAAATCTAGAACTCGACCCATGTTTTAATTGCATTTTATTAGAGTCTTAATATTTCAAATATATTTCGTATATTCGCGTTGTATCATCAAAATTACTTTGAATAATGAATCAACAAACTATGTTCTTATGAAGTGTATACGGAATTATTCACTTCATTAATTGTATATGTAAATGTCTTCCGGATTTATTTTACAATTAAGTCCCGAGCCATACGAGTTTCCACTTAAATTTTTGAGTAGGAGACTGTTTATAACTGAGATTATCTGAGATTAAATTATAACAAGGGCAATGTTTTCAAAATTAAATACTTGTGACGCATTTAGATACAGATGTGTTTATAAATCAGCTTCAGCGTCTATGTATAGTGAGTCTGAAATATAACTTGCAAAGATATACATATGCTGTTGTGGACTCATTTTAGTATGTACTTTTAAAGAGCAACAATTCCGTCACAAATTTTTTGTGCGTAAATTTCACGCGTAGTGCAAAAGCTCGCTATAAGGTAATTTTTTCTCGTTTATGCAACATTTATCATAAATACTCCGCTTTTTGTTCTTGCGTGATTAGCACTATAGAGTAGCTCTGCTCATATCGTTATTAGCGTAATGTTCCTTACAAACTAACCAAGTAATGTGTTTTATAATGGGACAGTAAAACACGTTACTATATGTATGTTAGGCGTTTACTGCAATGAGTTTAATACGGTGTATATAAGGATAAACTAAACGAAAATGTAGCGATTCCGGTCGTTCTATAGGTAACAAGCGTCCGTTGGATGGACCGTAGAATTGCCATTCAATATTGATTCCAGCAGAATAAATATTGAAGACCGAAACACAAATCAATATTACTTAGAATATATCACAAAGTGCCATACATGGGTTGTATGGTTCGATCACTTTTAACTTAACAGACTAGATAATTATATACTTTTATAAAGATAAAATTTTTCTATACAAACGTTACCCTACTCTTTTGAACTGACAGCAAACCATCAAATAACGAACTGATTTCAAAACTGACATAAAATAATTCCTGCAAATACATTTTTATATCAAAGTCGTAAATTTAATATGTCTCACCTCGGAAAATATCGTAGTTGTATCATTTATTTCCAAGATTTTCAATAACATGCTTAGCCTTTTAGATAACTTATTTGTACACCTCCCAAACATTATACGAGAAATATATTATGGCCGTCGCGTTTGCTGGCAGGTATAATAAAATCGCAATAAGACGACTTTTAGCCGTAACCCGGCGCGTGAATCTTGCGTTGATGTAATATTGTTATACTCAAGAAACGTACACTTCAATTACATATGGTTGTGTTCTAATTATGGTTAAGCTTATCAAAACACAATTTTAACATTTTGTTTGATTAAAATATGAAATAGTTTTCGAAATTAGTTGGTCACAATATTCTCACAGATTTTGATAAAATGATTTAAAAATCACGTAAGTTACTGCGGAATACTGGTATTGTTAAAATACAATGACGTTAAATACTCGTCTACTTTAAAAAATAATTAATTTAAAAAAAAAAATTGCGCCAGTATTTCTATGTAAATAAATCATCAACTGACAGCTATAATCATACTCTTTGTTCTTAAATGGACGATTTATTTTCGGAATCACCTTATGTCTGGTTTGAAGCTTTTCGTTTTTATTACATTTTTGAAAATAGAATTACTAATTACAATTACGACTAATTCAATCGTAATGAATTTCGTTAACCAGGTAATATTTTAAAGAAATGAACTAAGTCTTTATTGTCTACATATTTTATAGTCACTGAAGAAGCGAATCCTTAGATTTTCAGGAGGGATATTTCAGGTTTAAAGGCGTTGCGCAAATTAAAAGATAAGTTATTTTCAAACCTGTACTTTCTATACAAAACCAATCTATGCATATTTCCAGCGCAACGAACGACTTCAAAATGTCCACCGGACCGAAGATAGTCCATAAGCAGTTCAACTCACCTATGGGGTTGTACTCGAAGCAGAACATCCAGGAAACTCTGAACAAGCACCTGCATAACCTTGACAATGGAACTGTTGGGTACGCCACATTTATAATTCTATTTTCCTAGCAATATATCTGTTTAACTATATTTATTGGTACATGATATTTTACATATAAGGTTAATTAATAACATACCTACGTAGTTATAGTCTCGAGTTAAAGTCATTGACTTTGTTCGAGTTAAATGTTTTTAGAAACTAGGGAGGATACTCCTATCGGTATTAAATAATATGTTTATCATGCAAATAATATTTTTGGATATTATTTACGTGTATTGCTTCCGCTATTAAATATGTACACGGAGTAAGGAAGCAATTGCAAAAACAAAGATATTTTTATTCTGTTTGAATTGAATTCAGTAATAATTTAGTTTCTACATATTTAGGTCAATAACGTACTAAATATTTTCATAGCGTTCACACTTAGAATCGTTTAATAGAACAACATTCTAAAAGTGACTTTATTATTGTTACTTGTATGTTAGAAATTTCAAAACAATTAATATTTTCAGTCTGTATCTTTTAAAACCAGTACACTTCTCTAATGGTTCTGGGTTTCTCTTTTTTCCATAAACAAGAGAATATTATAATGGTGGTGGTGGTGGTGGTCTGGTGGACAGAAAAACTTTATTTAGTTTATGTTTCCACCACACTACAATGAAGTCCTTTATTAAAACTATCATACTAAATAAATAAAATAACAAAATGTCGTAAAGGCATTATAAGAATTTCATACAGGCATACCCTTATCGCGTCACGGAATCACCCGAAATTGCAAGTTAAGGAAAGTGACATTACATATGTTATTGATAGAGTTCGATATCAGTATCGTTCATTGAACAATCCATCAACAAGATAGACGTTGCCAATACGGATGAATCACAGCCGAATCACACGTTCACGCGCCGATATAATACTTGAAATTGTGATGAGTGCAGCACTTATGCAAGTGATGGTACATTTATACAGCTATGTTAATATATATAGAGTATACTAATACATTTATGGGTTTAAAGTTATTCACAACCGTTCACGGTTGCGTTAAAACGCCAAACTGGCCGGCTAAATTCGTTCCACAACTGAGCGTTTTTAAGGCAGTTTTTGTACCACCTCTATGTAGAACCAGCTGCCCTCTGAAGTATTTCCGAACCAATTCGACTTAGGGCTCTTCAGGAAAAGAGCGTACCAATTCTTAAAAGGCCGGCGACGCACTCGCGAGCTCTCTGGCATTGAGAGTGTCCATGGGCTCTTCTATCACTTAACATCGGGGGGCTTAGACAGTCGAATTTGTGTGAAAATGACAGTTCTTGTCGACAAATTTTTATACAAATTCGACTTTCTACGTACACTACTGTTAGAGCATCTTGACTCAAATCGCAGATGAGCTTCCTGCCCGTTTTCGATGAACTGTTATAAACTGTGATAAAAAAAACACAATAAAAGCGAAAATAGTTGTAGAATGGAATTTAAGTGTGAAGGTTATAATTATAACATTACTAATCGTATTAGTTGTTACTTATCGTTTTGGCATTTTGGTGTTGATTGATTGCCATAAAAGCTTTTCTGCTCTTTTTTATAGCAATTATTATTATTTCTGCAGTCGAACTAAGGATCGTGGCATACAGAGGTAGTTGGGTCAAATTCACCATTCGTTTAATAATTTATAAATTAAAATAAACCTTGTATAACTTTCAAATACCGACAACTTAATCAAAAAATATATTATATTTTCCAATGAAACAGGTTGATTCTTATGTATGAGAAGAAACACCTACCGAACACTGACCTTTCGCAGTTATTTAGCAGAACGCCAATCTTGCCCCCATTCCATTTTATATTAAAGTATACTAAAATAAATCGTTCGGTCTCCAACGAGATTCATTGAGGTTACATACTGGATAAATGTTTTAGAAAATTTAAATTCCTATCACGTATCTCAGTAATGCGGCACGTAAATAATAATTGTATTTTTTTCTTTTATAAACTTCTCATTGTGACGTGATTAACTAGGCCGCTCTAAGTGATTTAAGGGAATTTTATTCGAAATGTTGTTGGATTTAATTGAATGGTGTTTAATTTTTTGAGACTTCCAGTTTTTTGTTTTGGAATTGTCATATAAATTGCCGTAGGCAAGTCCTACAGCAGGCTGGCAAGTGCCAACTTATTAGCTAAAGTAAAACATATGTTCGCTGGGATTCGATGCCAAAAGCCCTTAGGTATACGTCATTTGTTTCACCTACAACAGAAGCGGTACTATAATAAATTCAGTATTAAATATAATATATTACTCTGATGAAATAAAGCATTATTGTCGTTAAAGCCAAAATTTGAACATTAAAAGAGAGTACAACTTTAAAGGCCGGCAACGCACTAGCAAGTTTTCTGGCGTTGCAGGAGTACATGGGCAGTCATGCACTTTACTCTAAGTGTTAATCTAACAAGCCAGGAATCGTATCAAAAACATATCAATAACCCTTTAAAAAATATAATTAGTGATTAGTGAAAAATCTTTTTTACAATTCAAGCGTAAAACTACGATCATGGAATCTCCGCATTTACAGTGTAATCTTTTTATAACGTCTTTCATTATAACGAAATTCTCTCTATAACGCAAAAATGAGATAATTTGTTTGGTTTAACACAAAACCCATACATTAATTCAGTCTTTATAATAACTTAGCAACACAATTATGTGTAATTTTTTTTTATAATCATCTTACAAAACTAAACTTTTGGGGTGCCGAAATTTCTAAGAACCTTAGGTCATAAACAGCCGTCTAGCCTTTGTTATTGTTAACTGCATTAACACAGGTGCCATTATTCTTAGATTACATTGCCTGTAGGGAATTTTGGTCTCAGTTGCTAAACACACCTTGTTATTGGCTAAATTTGTTTTTTTTTTCTTCCCTCCCTGACGAAACGTCTCTATAACGAAAAAAATCTCCTTGAAAATCGTTATAAAGAGTTTACCCTGTATTTAAAAAAATGTTATTGTTACTCGCCATTAACCAAGCGCTTATATACGTAAGTATATAATTATTTGATCTATGCATGCACGTAATTAAGATGTTTATCTCAAACTTCTTTCTATGAATACATGGAAGAAAAAGTATAAGACGCGGAATTCGTTCGATGCGATGTGAACAGTCGCGTCGGGACAAGCGCGCAGCTCGTGCGCATTATTCAGTTTATTTTCGGTATATTGTCCTTATTTATAGTGATAATTGTTTGTTGTAAACATATTCGCGTCACCCAATTTGGCATAAAATCTGTGGCCTATATATATTCTATAACGTAATTGAGTGAAGCCTGCAGGATGGCTTTGATCATCGAATGTGATGAGTAAGTTTTAATCATCCCTTATTTTATATTAAAATATATTTCAAGCTTTACACTTTTTTAACTGGTTAAAACATGGTTGCTGTTAGATATAAAACTGACGTTCATGATCATAACATCGTTGGCTCCAAAGTCGATTTAAGTAACTAAAAATCATTTAAAGATACTACTTAATTTTTTTTAGAAACACGAAGGGTTTTTTTGTCTACATTTCATAGTTGAATAAACTTTCACAGTCTCATATAGCATGTATCCATGTCTTTATCACCGGTATAGTATGATTAATAAAAAATAGAATCGAATAAAGGTGTACTTGTAAGAAACATTTTATTAAAGCTCTAAATGTGTTATGAAGTGTAAAGTTCAAATAAAATGTCTTTAACAATTATGTAATTAGATTTGTTCTACACTCTATGATTATTACAACTGCGTCAAGTATTGTAAATTTAGAGGAAACAATTTCCCTGTCCTGTCTTAAATTTATTTAAAAAAAATCGACATTCTACGATCGAAACAAAAAAGCTTATTGCTAAAATCAACAAATTTCGAAGTTGTAATCCTTATTAAGATTTTGATTTATTACTCACAAGCAGGAACAGCTGTCTATGGCTTAATGTAAGCAGCATCATACCTTTGACACTACATGCTACCTAATAAGGTTATCGAGGTAAACGGGAGATAAAGTTGCAATTCATATAAAAAGTTTCGTAACATGTGATTGGCTTGTATAAAGTGCGTCTATGGTATAATCGTGATTGCAAAGATATTTCACAATTTTATGTATGTTACCATGCCCTTTGAGCGATATATGAAACAGTTATAGAGACTTGATAAAGGATATTAGTACGAAGCTGACGAATCATAACGGAGTAATTAAAAAAACAAAAAATATATAATATTTACCTTTAAATTACCCGGTCGTCGCGTCTTCGCCGCTCAGGCGGTCAGTTTTAGCGATATTTAAGTTTATATTATAATATCATCATTTTTATTATGGGCCCGATACGAACAACTTCTTTTGTCTTACGACAAAAAATTAACTATTGGTTTAATTTTTTTATGTGTCACACGAACATTCACTCTCTAAGGGTCTGTTTCACAATGTACGTATAAGTTCTACATAAGTTCCAAATTAGCTATTTATTACTTATTGGTAGGATAAACACTATTGTTGCGTTTCACGACTGTCAGATAGCGCTATTCGTCACATAAAGTCCATCATAAGCTATGAGTCCGATGGATGTCAAATGGCATAATTTATCTTACAAATAATTTATGTGTTGCATAGCTATTTGGTACTTTATCCATACATTGTGAAACAGACCCTAAGAATAGTGGTTCTTCGACTCCATTTTGGCGCCAAAAATAGTCATGTGTCATTATTGTCATCAAGTGCTATTGTTTTAGTCACGAAAATGAAATGCGAACGTTGACAAACAATTAACATATTAGCAATGTATTATAGAGAGGAAAACAGTTTTAAAATAAATAATTTTGAAGTGAAACTTCTTTAACTTTTTTTTTCTCTGCTTCTTTTATGAGAGGAATTTTTTACGGAACGTCACGAAGATGTGCAGCGTGTTTTTCGAAGAAAAGGCAGAGAGCGATTGAGACCGAGAGAGAGTGAGAAAGGGTGAATTACCATATAGAAATTATATTTTTAAAATTAAAATTTCGTAAAGAGAATTTATGAAATATTAGTATTTTATATTTTATGCAAAATAATTTATTGAAATCTCAGACGAATTGTAAATTAAAATGCCACGTGATTTTACTATCGAAGAAATAATTATATAAATTTGTATTAATTTTCGACCCCTTTAATATTTTAATGACAAATAAATTCATTAAACTCCTAACATCTTTCCTTTTCCCTCCCTCTGAGTCGCGGAAATCTAAAGATTTAGATTTGTATAAATATGAACATGAGTTAAATTTAATTCGCCAAAGAAGCTTACTTCTGACATGTGTACTTTACACGCACGCACTTTTTTTTCGTGACACGCTGATCCGCAAGTTCGTCCAGAAAATCTACTTGATTGTGCGTAAAGAGAACCATTTTTATTCATTATAGAAGACATTTCTGAAGTATCGCAAAGTAATAGTTTAAACTTTTATAACTTTAGATACTATTAAATTGTAATCGATCCATTCTCTATGACAATTGAGAGACGTCTTATTTTCACTTCCATTGTTTCGTTTCTATCAAAAGAATCCAATCACTTTTAAATTCCATTAAACGAAACAAGTCCATACAAACATTTGTTTAATTTCACCAATGACTACAAAAGGTTCAGAAGCTACGCAGATTGACACAATTGAAAGTGAACTCACGAACGCTTTGTCACAAGTTCTTGCGCCATTTTCTCACGACGAGTTTCCTATATCACTTAAATAAAGTTACCGTTTTTGTGATTGACTTTCCGAGCAACGATGGAAATTGATTCATTGGGTAAACCGAGAAAGTTTACGGAGTTTTGCGGTAATTGAATTTCTAAGCTTATTACTTTTAATTGAGCATTTAAACGTAGTTTGCTATTTTCAAAATGTCAATGGGGGATTTAGGATTGCACAACTATGTAAGTATCAACAGTACTTGTAAGGCCATTGTATCTGCGTTTTTGCTGGAAATGTTGGGGTATCAATGCGGTTGCACTTGAACTACCGTAAGAGCAATCGGCAATCTATTCTGCAGTAAATATTTTAAGGGGTATTACAGACTGTATGGGCCTGCATTCCTTACGCTGTGTGTGCCTGAAAAGTGTTTCAAATCCTGAAAGCACTTCTGTTTGAATGAAGCTCACGATATCACCTCCACCAGTTACGTGTATAATTTCGCTACTTAACCGTTTCCTGGGTATACCCTTGTGCACCTGAACTAGATAGATATTTGCGACATGTTTAGGGAGAATGAGCGATGAATGTAAGATGCTTTTATTTTTAATTTGTAATTTTAAAAAATCAGCATTTTACAAAGGTTACTTATAATATATTAAAAATATATATATAATGTTTTATTCCTGTAATAATTTCCGTTTTTCACCGTGTATTTGATTCTGTGAAAACAACTAACTGTGTTATTTTTAGACAAATGAACCACAATTTGTTTCAGAATCGACTTCAACAATCCAACCACAGACAAACCAGGAAACCTTGCCAACTCAGCAGTTCTCCGAATGCTAGAAGAAGAAGAAAGAAACAGGAAAGGATACCCAAGTGAGTAACTCTTTTAGATGTTTTTTTTCCAAGAAGTATAGTAAATCTTCTTTTACGCCTATTAACGCTTTTACCTAACAATGCCTTACCAGAGTTAGATCCAACCCAAGTCCAGGCGATCTTGGAAAACTTGGAACATACGAAACGCCGATTTGACGACTTTTGGCCCCCAGGAAGTAAGAGACCAGCACGTACCTGGAATGGACAAATCAACTCCACTTCCTATCTTTACCCTCAGTTATTGAAGGCTACCAAAGGTATCCTTGGCCATAGAATCCATTCAACCGACCATTATTTGAAATAATTAATTTCAGTCACACTAATTTGATTTCCAATATTTAACAGGCATTAGCTGTGCGTCGATAAACAAAATCAATAACAATATTTGAATAGAATTGATATGAAGCTCGACATTGAAAATTAATTCCATTGGGATTAAATACGCATGCTAATAAATTCGCGCTTTTGATGATGTGTGGTCTGAAATTTTCATTTTAGGTAATTTATCATATCGTATCATTTTAACAAGAAACGAAAGTCTACAAGAGCAAAAATATACAAAAATAAAAGTTTAAAGTTACGGACAATCAATATTAATTAATTATGGAATGAATTGAAATTAAAGTTAGCATTATAATTATAATGTATTTGACTAACCCTAATGAAGACTAGAAACTAATTTATTAATTACATAAATATTTAAAAAAAAACATCTGTAAAGGCGCTATGAAATATATATTATGATAAACGGTTTTAGTGTAAAGACATAGAAATGAAATAAGATTATAAAATTATAAATTATTGTAACAATTAAGTCGTCTAAATATAAACAAATATCCTTGCTTGTTGATTAATTATAGATATAAATACGGCTTATTTGTCACACCTCCTACTGTCCGATGACGAAAGCGACGAGGACAGGTCATTAGCTGACAGATTGACAAAAAATATCTCACAAAAGATCAGTTTTTAAACAGCAACGAACGAACAACGACCGAAATGCCTGAAACGATATTTTTTGGTAACGTACTTATTTTAGTAAGCGTGCTAATTTTGTTCATATATTTCAATCTTGATTCTACATTCTTTCGCCTATGCCCGAAAGATGTTTAGTTTACCTTTATAAGTTTAATTGTTAGTTTTGTTTTAATAGTAATTTCTTTTCATTGCGTAAATAGAATGCCAGTACTATTTATTTACTTTTACGGAAAGCCTAAAGCTAAAGAATTCTGATTTATTGTATATTAATATCTACAATAGAACTCAAGGACAAATATAAAAATAAAACCGTACTCAAAGAGTTCCACTAAGAAAAATAACAGAGTGAAAATTGAGAACATAACAAGTTTCTTCATTTTATTTTGGTTCTTGACCGTGATCGCACGATCCTTTATAAAAAAGTTTTTGACGCAACGCGTAACTATTTCTGGTGAGCCGGTGTATTCGCGAGTTCATGAATCAACATCTAATAATACACGATGCAGTGCTGTATGACTCCACTTCGCTATCACCTAGATATCTAAAATGTTTTCTGTATCTGTAGACGTAGAGATAGTCGTTCAGTTATTCGATTCAGGCACACTACTTGGTAAACATTTTGCATTATAATATAACCTTAAAAAAACTGTACATCATAAACCATGCATATCATTCCGTACCTATGTTAAAAGCGAATTATAAATCCGTAAAATGTAATAGCGATGTTTTACTACTTTTATACTAATTAAAGTCATTGAAACACCTATACTTTCTAGAAGCACGCGTGAGAACTCATGTCTTTGTTTGCATTCTGAAAATAACTAACAATGAATTACAGATAAGCGATGACAAAATGTTCGATTCATCAATGACCTAATGTTCGATGATTCAGCGTTGATTGCATGCCAATGATTCGGGGGAGACAGTGTGACTATCGGGAAAATTTATTTAAATTCTAAAGAAATAAATTATTTGAACTATAAGAATACAAATAAATAACAAAAAAATTACCTCGATGTTTAATACCAGTGATTTATCAACAATATATCTAATATAATAATTATTAAATTATAATAATAATTCAACGGTAATGAAAATATACCTCTATTTTCATTACCGTATCTGTACAATAGCTGCCGCGTCCATCCAACATAAATGTAATAACTTAACAATTAAATTACTTATAAAATTAATGTAAATTTATAGATACGTATGCTCTTTCCATCTTTCACTGTCTATTCGTTTTAATATATAAACTATCAGTCGATTTAACACTATCAGAATGCTCAGAAATGACTTAATTTCATGTAAGTCCGAAATTTGATTTACCCATAAACTACATAATAAATTATTCCAAAAATAATAGCACAATTTCATACGAGCTATTATCCGATAGCAAGCCAATATCACAGCAATAGTTAATTGAAGATTATAGCACCGTTGGCAGTTATATATCACTTTAATTAATCTCTTAAGCTACGACAAAAATCTCATATACAAATAGCCCATAGAATTAGTATCCATAAGAACTTAATGCTGTTAATAATGAATCATTAATGTATATTTATTGCTTCCTGATAATTCGATTTATATGTAAATTACACTAATATTAAAGGACGAAATAACAATACAGAATAAGTACTTTAAGAAACAATATCGTTCTAAGCTTTTATTTCAAGGTAGTAGTTCTGAAAGTTATGGGATACAACCAGCTTCAGAAATCTTTCATTGCGTAAGCTTTCTTTAAAATTTTATTAAAATGTTTCGTCTTTTGACGTAAATTCGGAGTGCAAACAGTTATGTCCTATCAATAAACATGTGGTCGTTGAGCACCTACACACCTGACGAGCGCGCCAAGTGGTTGAATAGTCCTCGGCAGATTGTGGTAGGAAGCACTAGTGCCCTTCCCTAGTATTAGTGAGTTTCACACTTTATTTACTACACATTTTGTCATTATCATTTAATTTAACGAAGCGTTTCTTCTTAAGCTTTAATAATTGCAATAAAGCTTTCTTAATTTACGTTGTTTTAAAATTTTATAAAACGTGAAAGTTACACTACACAAAATATACAGTATATAGTATAATATGTTAAGTATGATATAATACATATAATTTAAATCCAATATATTACTTATTTTTTACTCCAAACTAAAAAGATTTAGATCACCATGTGAAAGTGAATGATTTTGTTTCGTCTCATTATTGACTGGATTTGTACAAACTTAATTATATTTGCAATTGATTTTTTTTTAATTTTTAATCAACCTGCAATCAGCCTCATGGCTTTTATCAGATTTTATGAGAAATAATGGCAATTAGGGAACGCAAATCCAATATTTTTTTATTCCCTCCGTAATTCGTAAACTGTCAGACTGCGGCAAGTTTTGCTCTTTTCAGCCGATACACACTGTCCGTCGTTTCCAAGAGGCCCGAAGCTAGAAGGTTGAACGTGTTGCTGAAGTCTGATTTTGTATCGCACGGTTGATCATTTAATATCTTCCTCGACAGTGGCAATTCCCAAATATTTATGGACGTCAGCATTTCGTGTTAACCACGGCGCACCGCTCCTATTTCGCAGTGTTTTTTTTTGTAGAGCGGCTTGCTGACCCCCAGAGCTGAATCCCATAGAACCATATTGGTTTTATTACAGTTTTGTAGATGAGAAGTTTATAGTCCAAACTGAGTGCATCATTTAAATTTACATTTGTTGAAACTCTATTTTCAAAACCCATATTCGTTTGTATTGCTTTTAGTATACGCTAATGTATATGAATGGATTCAGCACGCACGGATCAGACAATCTTACTGACCACGATTGTTAAATAGAAATTTTGTCCATTAAATAAGTTTTATTCAAACCGTCAAACGCTTATCAGATATTTTTACTTCAGATATAAGTTTCCATCGTCCTAATTTTAATGTTACTTTTAATAATTATTAATTCAGAGAGAGTTTTTTATCTGGAAACCGGCCAACATCGTGATGGCCAGGCTTATTTAAAGCGGAATGTGTCATAATAATTGTCTCAAAGTGTTGAATATAGGACCACGCGCTATGATCGTCTGATTAGATAGAACGTGTCTTTGAAGATATTTTTGTAAATATCTAATATAATAAGCATAGTGCCAAGTCAAAATGTATAAAATAATACAATCACACGTTTTTATGTATTAAAATATAAATTTTGGTATAATGTTGATGCACAATTACCCAATCAATAATAATCATAAAGATACCAAGTCTATGCTGTCCCTTATTGTTGTGAAAGCAAATGACACAATCACAAATCTAATATTTCTTATTTTATGATACCTAAAATATAAATAACTGTGTCATAGCTCAGTATGTTTCGGTGTCGTGTATTTTGCTGAAAAGGGTATTCTTAAAAGTATTGGAACTAAATTTATAAAATATATTTCAAATTAATATCACAGTATCTAGTAGTACTAAATACCTGGACCAAATCTACGTACTACAGAAGTAACAGGTCAAAAATACTCGACGAACATGCATGGTGAATGACATGAAAGTAGATAAAACGAGAGAGGTTATGTCAGGACCGTAACAAGTAGTGAACTGTGGTCTCTGCCTACCCTTTCGGGTAAAAGGAGAAAAATAAATAGTAATATGTACTCTCCTTCGGGTTTTTTGAAGTCGGTTGAAAGGAGCTTCTATTCTAAATAACACTTCTGTTCTCTTCCAGGCCAAAAGAAAGTGGTGTGGCCCCCAACGCCTGAAACCAACGGGTACCATAATCCACAAGAGGTAACTATATATAAATAATATGTACATATGTAAGATGCACACGCTTGGTTTAGGAAGTCATGAAGCATGTTATATATCATTTATTTTTACGCTGTACATATACATACTTACGTAGCTTAATTGAAACATACACGCCGTTAAAATTGTCATGTTTCCAGATACCTAGTACAGGAGCAATATAAAAGTTTATCTATCACCATTTCTACGCGCTTGATTTGAGAACTGGCAGTAAATGTAAAATTAGAAACATTTAATATGTATTTCTTTATTGACGTTCATAATTGTACATTGCCTTACCTAAATGAATAAATGATTTTGAATTTGAATTAAATATGTCTAATGACAACATTAATATGAGACTACCAACATTTTACACTATATTTTTAGTATATAATATATTTTTATTTTTCGCTATGTCAGATATGACAGCCCGAATTCTTGGCTAAACAAATATCTAAAAATGACAATATACGACCGATATTGTAAGGCAAAATCTGAATATTCGGGTTTTTCAAGCTTGGGTGAAAGATAGAAGAATCATATTTTTATCTTCAGCAGCAGAGCCCAGGGTACTACAACAACGCGCAACATTCGCCGTCGCAACCTCAATACTCCCCTCAACCTCAGTCCCAACCTACTCAGCCTCAATACCAACCAACCTACTCCCCTCAACAGAACCAAACACCTAATCAAAACCAAGCTCACTGTGAAGGCCGACGCCAGGAAGTCACAGGGCTAAGTAAACTACTCCCAGTTGGGCCCGGTGTAACAGCGGCCCCTGTTTCTCCTCCTTTCCGCCAGGCTCCTACAGGCCCATTATCCCCCTCTGCACAGCCCTACCGTCAGCAGCAAAGCCGTTGGGCACCTGTACCAGCTCCTATCTCACCCCAGGTAGTGTTAGATGCACGTAGAATGTTTTTATATTCATGCTGTGTATCTCCCATAACACTAGTACTATACTATACTAGTACTATACTACTAATAACATATATACATAATTAATGCAGTATATAATCACGTACCTAAGATAGGTAATGGTGCAATTGTGTAAAGTAGGTAGTACTTATACAAGAGTACCCATTCTACTTACACATTATAATGCTTTGTATTTTTCTAATAAAAATGTAACATCTGTATAAAGTTGTTGTTACAATAATATTTATAACAAGTTACATTCACAGATACTACATCTAGTACCGTATTTTATGTGTTCGGTGTTTTAAAACCCTTGTTAACTGGAATACGTTAATATATCGATAACGGGAACGACTTACTAATACATACTTAACGTGTCGCATTCGTAAAATCCTTTTTTTTCACAGCCACAGTCGCAGTACTCCCCACAGCCACAGTACTCTCCTCAGCCACATTACACAGAGCCACAGTATCAGTTTCCTCAAAAACAGTTTGAGCCGCCACCAACAACTATCACTCTTCGTCCGCAACAACCAATTCATCAGTCGCCATCACCTGTCTTTCCTAGTCAACCTGCCGCAGCGTCTTTCCAAGGTATGAATCTTTAGATTCCTAAATATGCAAGGTTTTCTTTTCAATATAATCTGAAAATCTACCTTTATAATTCCGCATACCTGAGTGTGGCCATGAAAATTCTAAAAATACTAAAGTTTCGAGTAAAAATATCGCTTGGCGCCAGTCGCAATCAAAATTATAGGAAAACAATTTCTTTCAGTTCCCACCGCTTTATATTCAGTGCACATTAAACAATATTGAGATGATAAAATCTAGACACGCTCGCAGAGTGCATTGTTGGGGTTATTGTTTTTGGAATTACGCGTCTTTGTGTTTGAGACACTAGGTTTTTACACCTAAGAGCTTTCTTAATGCACTGAGGAGTATTAGTGTTTTAGAGTTTAGTACTAGTTGAATTACATAACAATACTATTTTCATTACATTCCTCCTCGGTGTCAAACGGAGATGATTTTGTTTGAAAAATAATTGTTATTCTAACTCAGTTTCTATTTACGACGAATCAATGTTTCGCTCGCAGGCACAGAAAACTGCTGCTTGAGGTTCAACGGTTGACACCCATTATTATTTGAGCTAAGGAAACAGTTAAATTAGAACATAATTGCCGTGGATATATCGTACTTATTTTAATTGATACATAATTGCCAGAGACACAATTTTTAGAGACTACAGTACTCACGATATTGACTTTAACACAGCGTTTAGCCATGATTCAATATTCTACAATTCTCTATAGAAATGTAATGATATATTTATCATTTAAACAAATTAATTTAAAGGAGGAATCAACATGAGGGGTGACATGAAATGGCCGCCACAGTCCGTGAAAGAAGCTGTAGCTGCAGAAAACGTGGCAAGAAGGGAGTTGGCCAAAGGCCCGGCCTGCAGACCACGCAAGGTATGTCTTCTTTTACTTTTACATTTCATACAAATGCATGTTGTTTACCTCGACTTGCATTTAACAATTCCGTGAGCAACTATCGTATTTGAATTTTGAAGTAGTATTATATGAATCTGCGGACAGATTTTTGAACCATGTATTTTACTTGAAATTCGAACTACTCTGAAATAACCCCCCCCCCTCCATTACCTACATTTGACTAACAAAAAAAATGCAGTTCTCATCCACTCGCATGTCTGATTGTTGCCTTACCTGTTATCTGTTTTAGCTTCGTCAATATTCCCTTGCCGAATTGCTTGCGTTGAACGAGGTCTGAGCGACCACATTCGGTACATTCAGGACTTTATATCCATTAGTAAGTGATCCTGTGGGTAGCGAAGATCATATTAACTGTAGGCGGAGTAACTAACGCACCCACATAATTCACACAAACCATGTAATCGACTTAGCTAAATATCATAGCGCTTCTGAACAACTAGATGGTAGAATTTAATTAATGATATAACCAGTACTATCGCTAAAAGTAGACAACTTCCGGGTTCCTATACTTCCACCCACTAAACAACAATCTAGTCTTTCGTACGTAGTTAGTCTGTCTTAGGCGTAGCCTTCAAGTTCAAACACCAAAAACTTTTTAAGTAAATTTATTAAATTTTTCAGGTTAAGAGGGATTATACGCCATTCTTCTCGCAGCATGCTCTCAATCACAGCTATACTAGCTACAGAGTTCCTCCCGGCACGCAGCACTACGAGGATCACTCGGGTCGATCATCCTATTAATATTAAGAGTCCATAAAGAACTGTCAAAGCATAAATCACGCATGTATGGGTTTGATACCAAATCATGTAATTTCTATTTGTTTTAAATTGATTAATTCTAAAGTACTTGTGTTGGCTTTACAGTATAAAGTCCTCGAGCATGTACCGAATATTATAAGCATACTTTTTTATTTAATCGTTTAGTTTAAGATTTAATTCATATAATTCATGTCACATGTTTACGAATTGTGTCAATGTGCGGGCTAAAAGATATTTTTTTCGATACTGCTTAGTAATGCTTTTTGTAAACATTTTAACAATTCCAAATATTTTGAACAGCTAAAAGAAACCAAATATGTAATTGGCTAAGCTAGTCACATTAGAATCTTTTGTAAATAAAATGTTACTATTTTGTATTTCATTGTTACTTTATTATAATGAAATAAAAATTTAAAAGTCCAATTTTTGTTATTGCCTTCCTATTAGTTATTAGTCTTAGAATAAATTACTAAAATAAAATCAGAGGCACTACACTTTTAGTTCTGGGCCTCAGATTTCTGAATCTGTTTCACGATCATTTATCAATCTAATAGGCAAGTAGGTAACCAGCCTCCAGTGCCTGACACACGCCGTCGACTTTTCAGTTTTAAGCAAGCCGGTTTCCTTACCTTCACCGTTCGAGCGAATGTTAAATGCGCGCCACTAGGCCAACACAAATTTAAATAGATTTTCAAAATTACTATGCAACAATACTTTCATTGCTCGTATATTAAAATCTTTAAAACTCTCTGTTGGAAATAAAACGACACATAATAAGAAAATAATATATTTTTCTCAAACCACACCATAGAATGAGCTACAATAGATGCATAAATAAATGCTTCGAAATTATATTCAGCAATAACCGGTCAATGTCGTCTACATTGCACATGATGTACATTCATACAAAATAAACAACATGACATAGCAAGTTATATTGTCAGATAAAACTATATCACAGGCTAACCAGTATTATCTACCTGTTAAAATTTTCGCCAAGCTATTCGTCCAATAAGAGGTTTTATATAAGTGTTAAGCTGTTTTCACTACTGTGTCAAATACTGAATTTCCACAGATAATAAGAACAGTTATTTTCAGAAGAATTGTTCAGATAGTGATAAAACAACTTACTGTCCGGACAGCTTATACATAACATGATACCAATTCCACATAAAAAATATGTCGTTCAACGCTTTAAAATAAAACGATAGAAAATGGCGCTTTTCGTGTGATTGTTGGTCAATTGTCACAGACGGATACATCGCCCCGTTCGTCCAATCACAATCATACGAAACGCACCACACTTTTACAATGTCAGCTCCTCTGAAGCGGTCAACGAAATAAAATGAGCAATATTAACAATAACATCCCCAATATTAAACATATCGTGCGATAACTAGCGTTATAACGTAGTACCCGTTGTAAATTAAAGTCGCGGTAGATTTATTTAAAAGAAATACAACTTTTACTTGTGGTGAAATAAAATACCTTAACACAAAGCAATAGGCTTTACAATTCATAATCTTGCGAATTTTGGTGATTTTTTTTAAATTAGAATATTAATTACATCGAATTGTCTATATCTAATTTTTATGGACCCTGAGGCGTTCTAGAAATTCGGTACGAGCGAACGTACGTAAAAATCTGTTTTTCAAACGATTTCTTTAGCATTTTTGAGTTCGAATTATACAATGGTAAGCATAAAATTTAGTGTTGAAAATTTAAAAGAGCTCTATGCTTTAACGGAAGGACGCCTCAATGGCGTAATTAACAAAACTTTATTTAAAATTATTACACATAAAATTATTGGCATTATTATTACGTTGCATAGAAATAGACACCAAATAGCAATGACCTATTTTAGGACATTATTATAATAATCACACCTGTTTTGTTCTGTTACACCGAATTGTCTACGTGATTAATTATTTAATCATGGCTCGGCTTCTTAATGTGTATTTATTTTTAACGTTAGAGTTCTAAAACCGAAGTACGAACCGTAATTTCTACGAGCCGTAAGTTATATAGTAAACCGCATGTATTTTACGCTTTTTGTAGTAACGTAAGTAAAAAGTGGTATTATGCATATACACAGAACTTGTGACTCAAATTAAGTAATAATAATAAAGTTGTTACGAACATGTTGAACTAAGCAAATCCCGAATCGCAATCCAATTCAATAATATATTATTTTTATTCTAAATAACGTTTTAGTAAATTAAATGTTTTTATTTATAATTCATAATTCAATTTTCATAATAATTGTATATTCACTATGGCCCATATTGACAAATTCAACTTAAACCAAAATCTAGTTAAATTCAAGCCAGGATATTAATATATTTGTGAATAAAGAAATAGTTAAGCTAGCAAATTTTTTTTGTTCTAACTAGATCAAGACTTGCTTTAAATTTGAATACGGGCCCAAATTTAAGTATTAAATGCGTTCGTGATAATTTACCATAACTACCTACAAAATCACCACTTGCGTCACTAAACGGGCGTTTTGCGTTTAAACGAGCGAGAACCCCTGCGTCTGCTGAATGGCTTGAACGAGGTAGTATTTGAGGCGTTCCTTCGTTTTGTACCGAGGTAGGTCCAACAGGTTAAAGCAAGTATGGGCTACTGGGAAATAACGATCGTCTGCAACGGCTTGAATTACAATCTGAAATGAATTAATATATGTATTATACATAGAATATATATAGTATTTATTACATTCAGTTTCTTTCTTTTTTGCGACTGAGGCGCAAACTAGCTGGTGGTCTCTGGCAGAATGACCAGCGCTGTGGAACATTCTGCTCCTCAGCATAATGCTGAGCCAGGGCCAATACAACCACAGCACACACGCATTACACACTTGAAACAAACCCATTTGACGACTCATTGGTCTAGTGGTTAGTACCCCTGACTGCGAATCCATGGGTCCCGGGTTCGATCCCCGGCTAAGGCGAACATCGATGTGATGAGCATTTGGTGTTGTTCTTAGGTCTTGGGTGTTTAAATATGTATTTATATGTATATCTATCTATAATATGTATGTATATCCGTTGCCTAGTACCCATAACACAAGCTTCACCAGCTTAGCATGGGACTAGGTCAATTGGTGTGAATTGTATTTAAAAAAAAAAACCGAATGGAAATAGGGGATTTTTTTTTAATTTAATTGTTTTTTTGATATTCCGCATTTTTTTCTTTGATTATTGTTATTTTGTGTGTTAATGTGTGTGTTTTTGTTAGTAATAAATGTTATGTCTATAGAAAGAGAACACAAATTATAGTTATCCTGACTAGGACGTCGACCAAATGAACTTACTAGCGGACATGAGCGACGTTCAAAAATTGTTAAGTCATCTAATTGTAAATTTTCGAAACCATACACACAAAATCTCGTCATAATGGGTCCAGCCATTAAGGAGTTTAATTACATACACAGACATAAGATTGATATATATAATGATTTACAAATGATACTAACGAAAGTACATTATAACCAAGTTATGTATATACATAATTACTTCTGTTAATTTCCTTAAAATATGATTATAAGTGAAAGTAAAATATCATTTATTAATAGGTAATGTACACTTATCAACGTCAGTAAAATAATGCTTTTAATTTTAATTTTTCAGTAAAAAAATATTTACGGACGAACGTGAAGAACTGAAATTCTCTCCGTCACTCTTAAAAAGGTTTTTTTACAAAAAAATTGTGTGCACCTATAACCATTGCATCATGTTCCACGTCAAATTGTATCAGTAAATTACTGTAATTAATAATTAATAAAAATAATGAATAAATAAGGAAATAATAGCTGAAAAAGGATCATGCACTTACATTACTGTGGGAACAACAACACAATTTTATTCAACAAACACACAGTAATAATTCAACAGGTTACCTTGATATCTTTCATGCCTTGTATGGGCACACGGTCACTTCCAGTAAGGAACAGTAGGAACTTTTTCTTATCCTCCAACGATAGCTCATGGAAGATCTCCCAAAACCATCTGTCAACATCAAAATAATATAAATAACTAGCTGACCCGGCAAACGTTGTTTTGCCATGTATTTCCAGTAAACATTTTTTAGTTCAATAAAAATAACTATCTACTATAATAAAAATAGGGGTTGATCGTAGAGGGGTGAAAATTAGAGGTTGTATGTATTTTTGTAAAAACAATTTTTTTTGTCTAAAAATTAAACTTTTTTTTTTTGGGGTGGACACCCCTTATCACTTAGGGGTTTGAAAGATTGATGTTGTCCGATTCTCAGACATACCCAATATGCCCACAAAATTTCATGAGAATCGGTCGAGCCGTTTCGGAGGAGTTTAACTACAAACACCGCGACACGAGAATTTTATATATTAGATTTAAGGGAAGCCGATAGGTGAAGAGAAAAGTGTTAGATGAAACACTTTGTTTGAAGCTGGGTAACAACTAGCTTTAATCATTTCAAACATGAGCTTATAACAAACATACAATTAGGGATAGTGGGATTGCGACGCTAATAAAAAGTAACTTGGCATATTTAAGGGTTCTTAAATCTAAGTGACACTTCCATTATATGGAAGTATTCGACCTTTTGGAGATTATCGGAAACAAGAATGTTATATTACAATTTATGAGTGTGGGAAAAACTAAAGGGCTCATTTTGGTTTCAAGCTAATTGCTAACATTTGGTTTGAGCTTCTAATTATTAACTTAAATATATACATATGTGTAACTTAACTATTGTTAGGTTCCAAAACTCGAGGTTTTAATGAAATACCAGTACTGGATCGTCAATCACTTATTATTTTTAACTGACTTAAAACAAAAATGGATCAAATTTAGAAACGTATGATTTTTTATTGTAATAATAATAACACATTAATAAAAACTCCATCAAGTGATAAACTAACAAATATAGGGTGTTCCTTATTATAATTATTTTTATATTTATACGCTACTGTGCAATTCAGTTATAAGAACTGAAATATGGTATAATTTTGCGGTTTAAAGTTTAGGATATTCCTTTAAACTCATATCTTATCACGAGTTTACGTTCGAGATATCTAAATTAGAAAAAACCTTTTTACACGCTTTATATTAGCTTCACCTGTATGTATGTATGTATGTATTTAACCGACTCCTTCGGACTCGATTTTGACCCACTTTATACGGACAGACTTAATTCAAACTTTGTACACTTATAAAGAATCAGCGACAATATAATAATTTCATAGGTTTATCTCGAAAAAAACAATGAATTTTTTTTTAAGTCCACAAAGCAATACGATTAAATTGAGACAACACGTATTGCTGCTAGGACTAAAAAGTGGAAAATAAATATAGTTTGAAAAACTATAAAACACGCTTTTAAATTAAAAAAAATATTTTTCACTTTTTAGTTTGATGCGGTTTAAAAGCGTGTTTTATAGTTTTTTTAAACTATATTTATTTTAAAACAGTTAATATAAACTTTATACTAATATATACGACTCGTAACAATTACGACTGGGTATTAATATAGAACACAGGTATTAATTTTACCTGATTTGCTGGTCCGTAGCGCAGTATCCATTCTTATACTCAGCGTTGCTCTCAAAGACCTCCCAATCATACTCCTCATTGCCGATAACTACAGACATCAATTCGTGAGATCTAAATAGTTTAATTATTCTGCCACCACAGACCTGAAAATAATTATGAATCACTTAATAAACTATAAAGTCTTGAAGTTGATTTATACAAAAAAAAACCGTGGCGCTACAACCCTGGCTTAGGTTTCCTAGAAAAGCGGTGCCGTTAACTAACGGCCGTCATTTTACGGCTGTTAATAACAGCCGTCTTTACTTTTTAACATAATGCAAAAAAACAATCATTTTCGCTCGTCCAAGTCACGTTTCCACTGATTGTATTAATTAAATATATGCCCCGCGACACGTGAAAAACGTTGAACTAATGTTTATCACCGCTATTTGACGTTACGGTGACACTCAACGTTCTCTAGAAAACCTACTTCGATGTTATTTATAGAAACCGTATGGGTGACGTCACCCAACGTTATATTACGGCCGTTAGGTAACGGCACCGCTTTTCTAGGAAACCTAAGGTTTAGTCCGGGCCTCAGATTTTAGCGATTTTTTTTCACAATAGGTGATCAGCCTTCTGTGTTCTAAACACGCCGTCGACTTTTGTGGGTCTAAGGCATGCCGGTTTCCTTCACCGTACGTTGTATTAAAATACAAGGAATGAAACATACTGTCGAATAAAATAACAAGTTCATTCGTTTTTACACGTTATCACCGTTAATCACGTCAAAATAGTACGAAAGGTGTTTAGAATATAATACCCACCTTCTGAAAACCTTGATTAAAAGCCTTAAACTGGTTTTCAACAGACTTGTTCAGAAGAAAGTCGACATACAAATCAACATACTCCGCCTTATTCTCATGTGTGACGGGCACATTCTCTCCATTCTCCTTCAGTGGGTGTACTTGTACTTGATCAAACACTACTGTGTTTACGGCGAAACACAGACAGAATACCTAAAACATATATTTATTATTATTATTTTTTTTTTTTTATAATATATCACTTTTCTACTCCCCTGCCATTGTGTCCAGGGACCTTTGCACATCACACGTCTCGCGAAAGACGCCCCGGCTACATCTGTAATATTTTTGTTTACAATATTCATGGGCGAGCCGGGACGCAATTCCTCGCGAGACCCGTTCTTGGGGTTTTGTTTGCCGCCTTTATATATTCCACAATTTTTTCGCAGAACCGTTCCAGGCACGATCTGTGCTTTATTAACATGTCCTGTAGGCCGTTACGGTCTACAGTCATCTGCATTTGTTGCTCCAGGTCGTGCCTGGACGATGCGAAAATAGGGCAATGTATGAGCACATGTTCTACTGTTTGTTCTTCATCGCCGCAGTCACATGCTGGGCTTGTCCTAATTTTAAACCTATGAAGGTAATGTGCAAAGGCTCCGTGCCCTGTAAGAATTTGCGCCATCTGGGGTGTGAAACGCTTCTCTTTTATTAATTTGTACGCAGGTCTAACATTTGCGATAAATAATTTTGTAGTTCCAGCTGTTTCACCCCCCAGGTAGCGTTCATTCCATACATCTAGAGTCTTTTGCCTTATCTGATGTTTTACATATGACAGGGGGTATGCGGCGTATTCAGGTTTTGACCTTAGTCTTTCCGCCGCTTCTTTTGCTAACGTGTCCGCCCTCTCGTTCCCTGGCGTACCAACGTGCGCCTTTATATTTATTATTACCAGCACCAGCTTTATGAGAATGTTATATCGTATTTATTTACTCAAAAATCGTAAGAGTCATACGGACTATTATTATTTTTGGATAATATTTAGGTAGTTTTAATGATACGTTTTGTGCTGTTTTTTTTAGATTTTTTAACTTCTATTGTTCTAATTATTGATTTTTTTTAAAATAAAGACAATAAGTCCACATTAAAAACCTTATATAAAAAAAACTTTCAGTTTCGAAATTTTACCATTTTGCTTCAAGTTCATATTAATTTCATATCTTTAAGTCATAGGTAAGCTTATACATACTAATAAAAAAGGCTAAATATTTATGTAGAAATCGTTTAGTTCATGATTCTCGAATAGAGTAAGACGATCGATCAGGCACGATAAGTCATGTTCGGTTTGAATACGTATAACGTTTAAATATGTAATGTAATGTTTTTAATATTCGTTTTAAACTCGTGTTTTGGTACAAAAAATGTTATAATTGACAAATAATTCAAAAAGATTTGTTAGAATACTTTACATTGTCAACCAAAGCGATCCGAATCTCTGGCAAGGCGCATTGCTGTCGTTTGGGACGTTTTTTGTTTTTTTAAATCGTTTACTAAAGAGAAATACTATAATATCCTTTAAGGACCTTTATGTACGCTACATAAGATTCTAGATTATGTAAAATTGCCTTCAATATTTGGGTTTGTCAAAATTTTAATATCAATAGAAAAAAAAATTAAAAATTTTCAATTAAATATATTGCGGTCATATTTAAATTAATAAGAGAATACATCTAAGAGGTTGGTTGTCTATGTAAAATATTTTTTTTTAATAATATTAATGTGTGTTTGTAATAGATACTGAAACGCATTATTTCGTCCGCTAACGACATATACTACTTCTCGACTTTTGCCACTGGGACCTTCAGGCCATTCAGTGATAGACTAGTCGAGGATTCTCCCTTTAAGCAGTACACCTTCCTTCCCCCACAACAATAATGGAGATCTAATAGCTAAATTAATATAGATCATACTCTTTAAATAATCTCTAAAATTGCATGTATAATAAAATATATGTTCAAAGTGAGAAACAGTTATTTAAAACGTCATTTTTAAAATTAAACATACCTCTTCAACGTCTTCGTCAGGATATTCAAGCAAATGTTTCAAACTGTTCGCCAGTGTTGGGTAGAGGTCAGATAAATCGTCCAATATCACAGATTCATCTAACAATTTCTTGTATAGTACAAGAGGAAATGGCACGTAGATGATTATCGAGTTGTATATCGCTAGTCCGTATATTGCACCTATAATGCAAATTCTATATAAAAAAAGGTCAAACTTTTCACCTACTACCAGTTCTCAAATGAAGGGCGTAGAGCGGGAAGAACCGCCAAGTTCTTCACACTTTAGAATCGATTTTAGTTTAGATTTTTTTGTAATTTTAATAGTTCTGATTAGTAATTGTTTTGTTTAATATTTGTATGATCTCTTCGTGTATGTCATGTTTGCCTATAAGTGCTTGTCACATTAAAATTATATCTTGTGGTTATTTTACCAATGTATTAGTGTGCCGAGCGTTGGCAAGCTTCTATCAATAAAATAGTTTCTGCACAAGGTAATCGTAACTACTGCACCATGATAGAAATCGTATTGATCACTTGAAACTGGCCGTACTGTACGGTTAATATTTTATGTGGATTGGATTTCGTGAAATGGGCTATGAAATATGAAAGCTACCAGGGGCTGCAGGATGATGTAAAGATATCTTTTGGAATACCAATTGTTCAGAGTTGTGGTCTAGGGATCAATGTTCTATTTGTGTTTGATAAGATAGTATGAACAACACAACAAGATAGTATGGGCATATTGAAAATTAGTGTTGAACAACTTAAAGCTGAGATAGGCCCATTTTTGATTAAAGTAAATTTGTTTGTTTTCGTTTAGGTACATACATTTTAAAAATACCGCTATTAAATAAATTATTTTCATTCTTCCTTTCATATAACCTAAATGGTTGTTCAAATTCAAACAAGCTTTGTATTGCCAGTGCTGTGTACACAACTAATAAAAAATGTGTACACGGCACTGGCTGAGTCTATCTTAAGTTATTGTATCTCCTCTTGGGGTGGTGCCCGAAAGACCCATCTGATAGAACTAGAAAGAGCACAACGTACCTTACTGAAAGTCATTCAGGTACCCTATGGTCGATCTTTATTCAGAATGCGACGTCCTAACAGTCAGACAACTATACATTAAAAATATAATAATCTACCAACATAAAAAATTAACTTATGATGACGCAAATAGACGAACACATAGAGTCTGTCCCACCACTCAAGCAAAAACAAGCTACTTACAAAAATTGCAATGCTATACAGGCCCCATGTTGTACAATAGACTGAATAAAATTCTTAATATTTATCCCCTTAATATCTATGAATGTAAAATAAAACTGGTTGAATGGCTAAAAACTCAGAAATATAATGAAATAGAAAACTTGTTTACTAATGTAAAATAATAAAATTTTCCTTTTTAAAATATCTAACTTTAGTCCTAAGAGTGTGCTGAAATGTAAATTAAATATAAAATCTTAATACTAAATTTTATAATATATTCCGTAATTATATAAATTATAACGACAATAAATTCATATCTCAAATTCAAGTTTCAATTTAAAAAAAAAAATATTTGTCGAAATTCACATTTACTATAGTCTAACCAATTGCAACAACCGTAAATATCTTATGACAAACAACCTAACCAATTTGTTAAAGACACTGGAAGGAACTAGCGTTTAAGATACAGGCTAGGCCTAGTTTAATCGCTAGTGCACATAGAATTATTTTAGGTACGAGGTTGAACAAAATTAATAGTGAAAACACAACGATTCGTTGCATATTTTATGTTTATAACCTTTAGAATGTAAGTACCAAATGTTTTTTCGTCAAATAAAGTGATTTTTATTTATTTTTATTTTATTATTGCCATTAGCTTATTGATATGTAGTTAGAGATATTAGGACATCCTAAAGCTGGCTTGGTAGAGTGATTTTTCCCTATTTAATAATACATAGAATATTTATTTCATTTAAATATTTTTTTAACTTTAATTATACAAAATTGAACCCTGTACTTTGAAGTTATACGCAATTAAATTACCTATTAAATAATACATGACATCATCTTCGAATGGGTTGTTAGAGAACCATATCATGTTTGTCTCCTCGGACTGTTTGAACATTCCATAGACAGGATCAAATATTTCCTTCAGCAATAATAGGAAGAACTCTTTCTTAACCCCTCCAGCGTCCTCAGCTTCCTCACCTACGAATTCTACCTGAAACAATGTACTGAATATATATAAATATAGCATATTAAGCGATAAAGCGCGTAATATAGAATATTTCTTTATTTCACGCGAATTTATTACATGAGCCAATACATTTTGCTTACTCAGCTTCTTTTATAAGCGCGGCAATTTTCTAAGTCGTCGTAGTTAAGCCCCGACGCAGGTACTCTTGCAGTATTTTATAAGCATTGCATGGCATACTTTGTGGTACGTCAGTGATTAATATAGAGTGAAAATATATCCTTTAATATTTAAAGCATTCCGTGAACCCAAGAACCGAACAATAACCAATTAAAACAATTATTTAAAAAAATTATTTAATGTGTGCGATCATCAAATTTGTAGAAAATTTATTTGAATTAATTGACAACACACACCTAGACTCGTCCATACTTAAACTAGGTTAAATTGTAAAACGAAAAGATTTTGCATTGCGTTTGATTAGCACATTGATGTAGACTATATCTATTAAAATAATCCGTTACAATCCTATAATAGGTCCTTAGCCTCAGATGCCGAAAGCTTTTGGGTCTTATGCATGCCCGGTTACCTTCGCAATTTGTAGGCATCCCTACTCATCGGCAAAGAAGACAGAGGGTGTAGGCCGAGAGAAAAAGCCGGCGTAAAATATCCATACATTGTGAAACAGACCCTAAATCTATATAATAGTCTAGACTTTCATTATCTCGAAAGGAACAAGCGATTTGGAAGATCACACATTAACTGTATTTAATATTTTAAGTTCCTTTTTACTTTTAAATATTACACAAGGAAAACAAATTAATTGATTTTCTTGGTCCTACGTGCCTTATAAAACATTAATACTTACTCTAAGCGGCTTCTTCAGCTGAGAGCTGTCATGATTGCTGATTTGCAGCATCGTGTCTCTCACAATATGATTTCTCGACACGGTCAGTTGCAAAAACTGATCTCTATGATATTCGTACGTCGGATCCATGAAAAGTCTCGTGAATATTTGCGTAACCTCTCTGTGGATAGCCATTTGCATTTGCAGCTGTTGATCGATCTTTAGTAGCAACGACTTGCATTGTACGTCAAATAGAAATGCGTAGTTGCAGAGGTGAAGCTGATTCGACTGTAACGAATTAAATGCTGATTGGTACGATCTTTTACGGAGACGCTAAAATCGAGATATTGTGTTAATTTTTTGTTATTCAACTTTGGTCCTTAATTAAAGGATGATCTGTTATATCTGTTTTCATTGCATATATACATTTATATAAATCTATACGTGTTTATAATTAAACACCTAGCGGCTGATCGATTAAGATGAGATTGTTATAGAGGTTTTTGATGATGTATTTAAGTTTTTAAGTCCTCTATTTTTGTATAATATTTTTGAAATAACACTATCGAAAATTATAACAATCACTTTTTTTCCACCTCATATTTTACAGTAAAATAGTTTGGGCAATCTCCTTTAGCAATTAATATATCGTCATGATCGTAAAACAATGTCGGATTTGAAATCCAAAATCCACTTTTTATCATATTTGGATACTAAATTGACTAAATATTACGCCAACATTAAACAAAAAAATTATGTGTTTTAAATTTCAAATTAATAACATACAGTCGGTAAAGTGACGGATTTGATAGACGCTCATGGAAGCATTTTTCTAGAAAACTATGTAATTATTGTTATTTTTATTTTGTTTTAAAACAAACCCTTTTGCTGGCTTGTATGAAAATTTTTATAATAACAGAATATGAATTAAAAAAGTTATGACAAAAAAAACTTACATGATTATTTTATTTTGAAATGGCTGCCCTGTAAAGTTTACTATATGTCAAATCCGTCACTATTCTACGACTATGACGATATATATATATAGTTAATGTGGTTAATCAACAATGAGATTTACATTTTAATTAATCTATCATTAAGAAAATCTACTTACATCTTGATCCGAGAGCCAATTTATGTAATCTTTAGCGATATTAACATGCCCACTTAGGTCTTCAATATAAAAACATTCCGCTGGTATTTTTGGATTCTTTGGATTCGTGAAGTTAATTTTATTAAGCGTCGATAGAGCATTCAGAATTTGTAATATGCTGTGTGTGAAATTTAATTTCTGTAAAAAAAAATTACAGGTAAGTTCAGGTATACGTAGAAAATATTCAGCAATAATGCTGAAGAGCTGTTCCTTAACTCTTCGTTAAATCGTATTTAAAAATTCTAATTAGTGAAATATTATCTATATTAGATTGTTAAATTTAAACATTTAGGTAATTCTTAATAAACATGTATTTCCAGGCTAAAAGTATTGTTTTTAAACACTTAAAAAACCCCATTTCTGAAATGTTTCACTTGATTTAAAAAAAAATGTTTAAAAAAAATCGCGAAAAAGCGCTCTAGCGAAAATGTATATATAATTAAAAATTAATTGCTGTTCATTTGTCTCGCTAAAGCTCAAGAATGGCTGGACTTATGATTTTGATATACTTGTGGAAGTTCAGGGAAGGTTTAAACAGTGGAAAACATAATTAATAAGTAAAGAAAAAATACTAAGAATTACAATTGAATTATCCAATACAAACAGGTTCCCGGCTGGGATATATTTGATGCCTTTTGTCTTTTTACAAATAATTGTCACATTTATTAAAGACACTTAGGAATATGTGTTTCATAGATGTTTCGTTTTTTCATAAATAAGTCCTTAGGGAGCGTTCAAGTATTGCGTAACGCAATTTTTTGAAATAATTGGGGGGGGCATGTAACTCGCCGTAACGTTTTTCAGTACCCAAGTACAGTACTCTACCCAAGTATAGTAAAACGTTTCGTGACCACCTAGTGACTCTTTAGTTACTATTATGGGGTGTAAGTCCAAAATATTATTAACAATTACGCATAATTCGATCCCCGCCCCGCATCGTAACGTTTTACAAAAGCACCCCCCCTCCCAAAATTCGTTACGTAATACTTGAACGCTCCCTCGTTTCATGATTATACCAGTTAAATGACATGAGAGTCTAAGAATAAAAAATAAATGTTTTTTTGACATACGAGGTTATCATTCTACAGCGACGATATGTGGGTGATAGGAAGTTCATCTAGTAATAACTAAATTTGAAATACATAATTTACCTTATTTAGCCTGACCACAGGCTGCATCAACTCATACACAATGACACTCTTAAAAATATCAACGAGCATCTCAAAGTACTCCGCCGTTTGCGCTTCCCACCACAAGTGAACGATCTTTTGAGGGTGAACTAATAACCTGTTGAATGCTTCGGCGAATGGACCCTATCAAATATGATTAATTCTTTTTAGAAAATTGTTAATATATTGCAATCAAAAATCATTTATGCATATAGATAACACATGAACGTCAAAAAGAAATATACATTAAATGCTTCTAATTTTACAGTTACTGAAAGTTCTCGAATCAAGGGCGTAGAACGGAAGAGAACTGGCAATAAACTCTCCGCCACTCTTTTTAATCGCCAAGTTCGCCAATATTGACTAATGGAGAATGTTACTTAGGTTAACTCTGGGTACGCTTCCCAGCGTAATCATTCTTACGCCTTAGTCCTACAGGCCTTAAAATGTGATAGAATAATCACAGAAATGTGTCTGTCAATCATACCCATAGACTATAGAAATATACAATGAAATGAATATGGGGTAAAACAATTAAATTCCACATTTACACAGTTTTCAACTGGAATGTAATCTGTGTTTACTATTAAACTATTCATTCTCTAAGTACGGCTGTAAGGCACGGATATATACGTATCCTTAAATTACATTAATTTTAATAATAATAAATATAAAATTAAATTACATTAATAAATTTATATGTATTAAAATTCGCAATTCATAGAGACGCTATAAGCTATTATAAAACATGGACTAAGTACATTGATATATAAAAAACCCAAGATGCACAGTCTCGAATAAAAGTAACGCTCGAAAGTGTCCCGAAACACTATTTCTGTCATTTTCTATAACAGTATGTCTATAACAGTATATGTTACAAGTATATATTATTGCAAAATCAACCTTACGCGAATTGCTTAAAGTTGTTATTACAACGCAGTGTATACGTACTTAAAGCAATAAAATTTTACGACCGACCGTGGTCGGTAGGACAAGGTATTGAGTGGAGTCGAACATGACTTTTTTATTTACAACTATTTAACATAATTTTAAATTTATCCGACTTTTCGGGTGCTTTACAGCGTCCGTGGTCACGGTGACTAAAGACAAAAGGTTTTGGATGTTAAATAGTTGGAAATTTATAATAATACATAACTTTAATCCGGTTAAAAAGTTTTTTCTTTAAATTAAAAAATAATTTGTTAGTAAATATATTTGTCAAAAACTACACACAAAAAAGTTCAAAAGTACATAAATTTATTTATAAAAAAAAACACAAATAAATAACATCGACTCCACTTATTAGACGCGAGACTATTTGAAATGAGTGCACAATTTAGAATGTTGCGCTCATTTTTTGAGGACGTTTTTTAGACGTTGATTGTGCATCTTGGGTTTTTTATATATCAATGACTAAGTATTATATTTGTTACTATGGTTACGAACTACATACTTGTAACTCCGGATGTCGCCTCGGATTCCTCATCTCATGGTACAAAGGCAAGAGTAGAAAAACTCTTAAAGCTTCAGCATCAGGTGGCGAACTCTTTACTCCCTTTATTACGTTCTCTGTTAGATGACTGAATATCTAAAATAATTTATTATATTTACTTTATTAATCAAAAAACACTGCATCCTTTTGTCTCTTTCTGTCAAATTCTGTTAACGCTTTGTTGAAAAGGGAGGTCAGTAAATTTTGACTGAATGAAGAAATGAATAACATTTGGTTCCCGTGTAGTGTCTAATGTTTTAACAATATCATGTCATATTAAAATATATATTAATATAATTAATTGAGAGCAGTATTATTGTACTGATTCGATTCGAACTCAGTGCACCAATTTGATACACACAATTAACAGCTTAAAAATAGTAATTAACACAAAAAAAATGCAAATTTATATATAGTGATTAGAGGTACTTTAGTACCTACTAAAGTACCTCAAATCAATGGCGAATAAAATAGTAATACAATATGTATGCAGGATTTGACTGAAAACCTCTGGTTTATAAGGAAAACAGACATACAAAATATATCTGCCATAATGTAGGTTGCCTTACCAATTCTTTAATAGATGTATTTTCAAATCGACTGATGATACTAAAAGCCTCTTCAGCCTTTTTAATGTCCACTCCAGGTACTTTTGTATTACATCCATAATGCGCGCTATTTTGTAACAGGAATGACGCATTCAAACATGATAGAGATCCGAAAACTGTCTCTAAGTATGCCATTAGATCCTGGTAAATTAAAAATAGTATTTAAGAGATAATATATTTTGCACACCATTATAGTGTGCACCCCAATTTTTATTTTTTTATGATACAGCATACAAATATACATACAACCCCTAATTTTCACCCAATTACAATTAATTTATTACTATACTAGGGGTATTATAGTATATAGTAATTTTTATTGAACTAAAAAAATGTTTCCTAGAAATAATATACACGGCAAAACAACGTTTACCGGTTCAGCTAGTATATATATAATATTGAAGCTATCAAATGTGACTTACATAATTTTTTTCACACTATTGTTTTGGCACTAAGCCAACTAATTTTTTTTTTATAAAAATATGGTTTTCTACCTTCTCCCACGAATACCATAGATAAAAATTAAATGCTATTAAAGGAGGAAATCTTACCTGATTCACTACATCGTCGTCCTTGAAGACCTCGCAAGCCGCCAGTTTAGGTATATTTAGTGTGAGTATTTGTTTCTTAGCATCTGGTATCCGTGCGTCAGCCTGTATCGATTTATCACTATGGACTACGAGGAAACTGTGGTCACCGCCCGCAAATACGCGTATAGGGCCGTTGAAGAGCGTCGAAAACTAGAATATTTTCACGTTAACGTTTGAATACTTTGTCAAATACATAGTATGGCTATTTTATTTATTTTCACTGCGTTGCAGCAATACAGAAATACAGTATAATTAAATAAAAGGGAGGGCAACTGGCGGCCGTATCGCTTTCAAGCGATCTCTTCAGGCGACCACTGTAAGATTATAATATATAATCTTTTCATAATTAAGCGTTGATTAATTATTATATTTTTAGGCAATTTTGAAGATGATATAGAACGAATGTAAGTTAGTTTTCCTTACACTAAATAATGGTCACGTTATAAAGAAAAAAATAATAATCTACATCTTTATATATGGACATGGGGCAAACTACATCAAAACGTGAGCCTCTACTCTTCTTGAATTATATGTCCTTACTAAATAGATCAAGAGCCCAGGACTGCCAGACCTTCGTCATTTTATAAAAGCTGAAAGTTCTTCTGTGCGTGTCCCCTATACAGGTAGGAACGACCAGAGACTACAGAGTTTGGGTAGTGGTTACTTTAGCAGATAACAGGTAGTAAAGACTAAGCGCTCGCGCTCGGACCTACAGCGGACTTTCAATGTGTCTGGCAGGGTGTAAAAACCATTGAAACTATCCGGCTATTGAGGTATCATTTTTTCATAGGTCCCCAAGTAACATATATAAAATTTAGCTTTTATACTCTAACGAAAGTATAATTATAATTAATTAATATTTAGGGGTGTCTGGCAGGGGGAAGCAACTGTCATAAGAGACCGGCAATGTATGACGATATTTAAAAAGTTATCCCTAATAAAATATAAAAAAATTGAGCTTTATACATTAAGGGCTTAAAGGTACTATTTTATACACCTTTACTACCTGTTATCTGCCAAAGTAACCACTACCCAAACTCTATAGTCTCTGGTCGTTCTTACCTGTATAGGGGACACGCACAGAAGAACTTTCAGCTTTTATAAAATGACGAAGGTCTGGCCTAAGCAAAGAGCCCTGGGCTCTTAGGATAAAAGCATCAGGTATATGTGGCACTACTAATTATAGGCTAAATATAAAATTACAACTGATAAATGAATTACTATTGCATTATCAATATTGTCAAATGGAACTCAACACAATTTTTTGAAGTTCCTGGGCACTCATTGGCTTGACTTTCTAGCTTCGACTTCTTTTTCGGCTATTAATAAAACTAAAATTAATAAAATTCAATTTTTATACTACAGTAAGGCCAATTTAATAGATCACATTTGACATCTGTAAGTTTGTACCATAGTGAAGTAACCCGCTTAAGACATCAATTAAACTGAATGAATGGACGGACTTGTATGAAAAACCACATAACAAAAAAAACAAATTCAGTTACTTTTCTTGCTTAATTTTGATTTTTAGTTAATTTCGTATTTTTATTATTAATGAAAGAAATATTATATGTAGTTATTTATGGAGAAACACGCTTTTTTTATAGAACAGGGGGCAAACGGGCCGGAGGCTCATCTGATGTTATCTGATACTGCCACCCATAGACACTCTCAATACGAGAGGATTCGCGAGTGCCTTTTAAAAATTGATACGCTCTTTTATTGAAAGACCTTAAGTAGAACTGATTTGGAAATTGGCCAGATGGTTACACATAGTGAATAAACTGTCTAAAAAAACCGCTCAGTTGTGGAACGACGGGCGTCGAGGTGATACGGGAATTTCGTATCCCACCTCGACGCCCGACGATGAAACTCAGCTACCGTTATTAATCCAAACAACACCTTTTTTACTTCTTCGTAAATACTATCGATCGATATTAATATAAGAGTAATCATTGCAATCGATTCTACTACAAACTTTCTATTTTTGTGTTATTACAATAATAATGTAATCGGAAAATTGTATTTATTAAATAATTTACTAATTATTATTTTAAATTTTATTTTGTAAAGTTCAACATTTCTTACTTAACAAAATTAGTGGTTTGAGTTTTGATGTCGAATGTGATTTATTAAATTGGACCCAACTATTAATAATCGGTTTAAAGAAGTGAAAAGAGTTGCATATACTAGAGGTGCAAACTATTGGTACTGTCCTCAAATTCTGAATGTTTAATAAAAAATTTAAGGCGTTTAATATGTAAATTGGCTGTTATTTAGTCAAACAATTTTTTTTTAATAATACTCGTAAGCGCATAGTCTCGTAAACAAGCTTCAAATCTACTAATAACTTATTCATTACCTTATTAGAGTCAGCCGGCTCTGTCTGCATCATAGAGCAAAAATATAATTAAACAGAATTTTTAATATAACATACTAATTGGAATATTTCAGTAAAATATTTTATTTAATTCAAAAATAATTTTACTATAGTTCTCAATATATCTATATAGATATTAGTACGTTCATTCAGAAGTCTCTCGCAATAACAATTTATTCAAAGTAGTATCTTGTTTATAGTTAAGCTTCACCCCCTACACGGTGAATGTGCCCATACAACTTGTGATTTAGTGGACGAAACTACTAAAATTTGTTAAGCTAACAATTGTAATCTCGGTTTTGGGTACTAGAATGCACAGATTGTCAATACCAAGGGCACAGAACAATAAAACATTTAAGATTTCAACATGACAGTTTAAACGCTATCTATAAAAACATCAACGTAAGGGCGTTATTTTTATATGGAAAATGGTAACCATGGCAACAATCACAACCCTATCAGTTTGCTGTGATTGCAGGTACTATTCTATACATACCGGTGATTCATCATTAGGAGTAAATGGCACGGGCGTGGGTACAAGTGCGAAGGCCATATGCGGACAGCCGAGTTGTCCACGCGCGCCGTAACCGCACGCGAGTACGCGATCGCCCACGCGACATAGTACGTGCCTACGTCCGCACGCTATTTGCGTCACTGTACTGCCCATTAATTCCATTATCTGAAATATTCATTTATGCATGAAGATAAATATGTACACTTATAAACATATATTTGTGTGTGCAGTGTTACTTTGATATTTTTTTTATACAGTAAAATACAAAAATTGCGTTATGTGCCTGACACGGTCGTTCATTTGTACGTCACAAGCTTACAGATGAGCCACGCATGCTCTAGCCACCAGGCCAACACTGCTCGCCTATATACAATATACAAGGCGTAATTGCTATGGTTTAGCAGATTTTCTACAGAGACCGTGTTAAAAAGCCTGATTTTATACAACAAAAAAAAAACCACTCATAAATAGTTAAGATTTTTTTACGATATGATTATTTTAACTATTAATAAGTAATTATATATGAAATATAATGCCATAGCAAAAACAAATAGGGACTTCTGCCCTTTGAATTTCTTATACAGATTACTAAAGTATTTGCTTAGTAAGTATTTTGTTCTCATGCTTAAACGGTCCAAGGTCTATAAAAGTATAATTTATAGACACATCGTTTTTTATTGATGTTCTAAAACATATTGGCACTGCATAATACTTACTTTTCTAGGAACCAATTCATCTTTGACCGACCCATGCCCCGTCTGTCCATATTCCCCTGAACCACATGTAAACACTCCACCATCTAACGTTAAAAACGCTGTGAAGTCTTCCCCACATGAAATGTAACAAACCTGTAACATTACAATAATATATTAAACAATTGTGTTACTTTGACCACATTTTCAAAATACTGATACATGATACTTTTTCGGTTTCATAATATAATAGTAACTATGGTAACAAAAACGGCACTATATTCAGTCCATGTTTTATGATAAAACATTATGGCTATTGATATCATTATTTTAGAAAAAAGTATAATGTAAGCAGATTTACTGAGATTTATCCCCCCCCCAATCCTCTTGTCAGCATAGGTAAGCAAAGCTCTCATAGTATTATTATTACGTATTTATTTTTTATAGCAATCCTCGACAATTCATTTCGTTTTGAAGCATAGACAATGTGTGGGTAATATGTATAAAAAAGTAAATAACTTCTGTTGACGTAATCACCAAATAAGATCCCCCCCTCCCATATTGCTTACGTGATACTTGAACGGTCCCTTATCTCTTGAATAAATTCTGCCGCAAGTTCAAAAAGTCAGTAGTGCTGATAATAAATTACCTTAACATTACGTAGTGATTTCAAATGAGTAGGATAACATCTGTTATCCTTATCTTGTAGTCCTAATTGACCGTGACCATTTTTACCGAACCCATAAACAGCTCCAGATCTGAGAAAAATTAGTATTATTTAAATTATTATTATTATTATCTCAGTATTTTAAAAATATCTTCAAATACACATACAATTGTGAAATGCCAACAACCAACAAAATTGTTTATTTCATTAATTTTTTTATTAACACTATTAAAATCATTACAAAACAAAATAATTCTCGCCGTAGAAGCCACGTTCTCACTTTGGAATGCATGTACTGAACGAAAGCTATACGCCAACTTTTGCCACTATAAGAGGGGACTCAACTCAACTCACTCAACAACAAGATTCATTGACAACAGCATGCTATTGCAGCAACGATCTTTTAGAATGGATTGACGCCTGGAAAATGGACCTAGCATATATAGTAACCTTGGATCATAATTCAATAACATTTCAAATCATGTTAGAAAAATCAAAAGGAGTGAAAATCATCAAAAAAACTAGAAAATTCAATACAAAAATGACATGTTGGACTTTATTCATTGAAATTAATAGACTTTTAGTCTAAATTTAATCAACAGGGACACCATAAGCAAGATTACTAACACTAATGACCTAGATAAAGTTGTAGTTTTGTATAGGTACAATCATCAAAAATGCTACATGTAACATAAGACATAATCATACCAATCATTTAAAACTAGAGCAAAACTGGTGTAGCATGGTGGTGCCATGAATAAGTCTTGAAAAAATAAATTATAACAAAAAGTGGCGTATTGGCCCGTGGGCAGCAAGTTGAAAATGACAAAAGAAACTCAAATTGGAAACAGTTTTGCGAAAAGCAGAATAAGGAAATTATGTGGCAAGGTATACATAGACGACAAGGAATCAAGAAGCACCAGAAATAAAGAGAATTTGCTAATACAGTGGATGATAATGCAATATCTGTGACCCACCATTTAGCATGGCCGAATTAAAAATTGCAGCTTAATCTTTCAACCACAAAAAATCACGTGATAAAGATGGCTCTACAGCAGAAATAACTGCAAACCTGGTATTCCTCCTGGCGATTAGAAACAAATGCTTCAAATTAGGATATTTTTATAAAATGTGGAAAGATCTATTATCGCATTGCAAATGCCCGGATGAACTTATACAGACCCGAAATTTTATAGACCTATCATACTACTACCGTTGATGGAAAAGATGCTAATAAGTGGTATCTCGTTCCAAGGATAAACGAGAATCAAAATGCACACAGAACGGACTCTATACTTACGCGATAAATTAAATCAGAGAAATATAAAATAAGATATAGTGAGCATTTGACAGCGTGTGGTGACCAAATTTGTGAAACATGTTATTAGGAAGTGTTAAGCGAGAGCTGCGGGAGCCCGTACTGCTTCTGGCCTGTAAATATTTAAAGAATATTTTCGAAAAAGTGGCGCGAAGCATCATAAAATATTGTACCCTTAAAATATACACTGTATAATATGCACTTTTAACCAAAATAGTTATTTACTGGAAATCCAACCTAAGAGTCCACTCTGTGTGTTAACCACTAAAACATGGTGACAGTGAAATTATTATTACTATAATTAAGTCTCAGATATTAAAGAAGATACGTAATTAAATAAGATTTTAATGAAATATTTAAATTTTTACTAATCTTAGAAGTAAAACCGGCGCGAATTACTAGTTATTAATGGCACTAGTATATGATTTATATATAAAAAAAAATATTATTGTAAAAAAAATTGATATTAACAAATGGCTGAGGCTGAGGCTACAGGCCAATCAGTTTGGTATCCGTAATATATAAATTGTTTTCATCAATAATACTAAGTAGAACATCAACAAAAATTGACAATAACCAACCAGTAGAGCAAGCAGGCTTCGGCCCAGGATATTCTACTATCGAACACATCCACACTATCGAACAAATCATCGAAAAATACAATGAATTTAACAAACCACTCTACATAGCATTTGTAGACTATTCGAAAGCGTTCGACAGTATAACGCATACATCCATATGGAAAGCGCTTAAAAATAATAAAGTAAATGAAAAATATATAAATATATTACAGAACATATACAGCAATAGTGTTGGTAGAATAAAGCTAGAAAACAAAGGCCGAGAAATTCGAATTGAAAGAGGTGTAAGACAGGGTGACCCACTTTCCCCAAAATTATTTATAGCAGTCCTCGAAGATGTATTCAAAGGTATAGAATGGAATAATAACGGCCTCTGGATACGAAACAAACATCTTACTCACCTTAGATTCGCAGACGACATAGCCGTCTTCAGTGACACCGCTACAAAATTAGAAAAAAATGCTCCAAACATTAGACAGGGAAAGTCAAAAAGTCGGGCTTTACATGAATACCACAAAAACAAGAATCTTATCCAACAGTGTGTGCCAGCCAATCAGAGTCGACAGTAAACCTATAGAATATGTTAACAAATATGTATATTTAGGAAAACAAGTATCTTTCGATAAGAACAGCAGTGAAAACGAAGTAGATAGAAGAATAAACGTGACTTGGAAGAAATACTGGACCCACAAGGAAATTCTGAAAGGAAACTACAGTCTACAACACAAGAAGATAATGATGGATTCAAATATTTTACCTTGTCTTACATACGCAAGTCAAACGTGGGTTTTCAGCAAGAAAACAACTAGAAAAATCCTGTCTTGCCAGCATGCAATGGAAAGAAGCATCCTAAAGTTAAGGAGAATAAACAAAATAAAAAATGTTGAAATCCGTAAAAAAACCAAACTTACAGATGCACTTGAACAAGCTCTAAGGCTAAAATGGAAATGGGCAGGTCATATTGCTAGAGCGCGGGATAAAAGATGGACACTAGAAATAACAAAATGGACTGGACCTACTCGAAAGAGGCGTATAGGACGACCAAGGGAAAGATGGACAGATGACATTGTAGAACTAGCGGGGGAAAACTGGATGGATGTTGCGCAAAACAAAGAAAAATGGAAAATTATGGAGGAGGCTTTTACCCTAAAAGGGGCCATACAAAAACCAGATATAAAAAAATAATAATAAAAAAAAATCTAACTTAAATTTTGTTAAAACTTACTAACTTAACTAATACTAATAAAATATTAAGGAATATAAACTAACAATTGTTGTATGTATGGATTAAATAAAGCTTTAAAAAAAAAAAAAAAAAATGGCTGAGGACCTACTGAAAGCAGTTGCTGGCGGGGAGTGGCACAAGATAGGGAGCAATGGAAGTTTCTCAAGACCGCAACACATATTGGTTCACAAAGCAATGATAGTAAATAATAGCAAAAAATAAGAAATTACTGTGTATAGTTTATTCTATAAATCAGATTGCAGACCATTTTCAAGAAAAAGTGTGCTAAATCACCTGATAAATATGTTTTATAACATCATTAAAAACATACATTGCTTTCTCAGAATGTACAAAATATACCTTACAAAAAATATTATGTAAGGTATGTGTACATATTAGGTAGTATTGCTGCTTCATTTATACACAATTTTTACCAATATATACATATATGTATACCTACTTAGATAAGACGAATGTATGGTTACTCCCACAAGTGACCAATGCAATGGGCACACCAACTAATGATGTTATCTGTTGTGGTGTTGTTTCCTTATTTGACATCATGCCTAAACCACACTGACCAAAACTATTTGCACCCCAGGTATATAATTCACCATCTGAAATGTTTATGAATTCAATGTACTACAGTGTATTGCTTCTTGTACAAGATATACAAAGCAATGTTTTTAAATACACATGTACATGTTTTCTAACCGTTACATAAATAACTTAAGAATCCAAACAACTGTATAGAAACCTGCTCAATTAGGTCAATATTATTATGAAATATTACAATGAGACATCCTAAAAAACTACAATTTGATTTAGCATAACTTATGAACAATTTGACAGATTTAATTAAATTTGCCTTAAAAGTTTTCAAAACCCGTAACACTTTTTAACAAACTTTGCGTGGATTATTTATAGCTAATATAGGAAAAATATAATCAAAGGTCTCAATAAATTTTAAACAAGTTGTTTGACACTTAATATTTTGAAAGTGTAGTAAGTTTTAGGGAGTGCACCTATTTCATAGCCTGCCTGTGTCAATTACCACCCAACCAACCAACAACATTTGGCCTGCTTTATGGCAATATAACATAGATTTGTGTGTTATTTCTTTAATTATTATACTATTTATTGCTGTTATTTTCTTTTTTGTGTAGTATAACTGTAAATATTTAGTGAAAATAAATACATAATGTATCAAGGTTTCCATGTAAAAATTGTGAAATTATACCAGAAATAAAGATTCAAAATCCCTATCCCTAATTATTATAGCAAACTTGGCTATACTGTATTTGTATGTAAGGCTATTAAATAAATAAATGCTTAATATATCGCACCTCCGCTCAAATAACGTCACAACTCCAAAAACTACATTTTTCAGGAAAGACATTTAAAGTTTACCCAACTTAATTTGTTTAGTTTTTGGATCATAATTAAAAAGGGAACTATTTTAGAAGAAAACTTTCTTCACCGAGTTATAATGTTTTTTTAAGCTCTATAAATTCATATTATTAGTAATCTGAAAATCCTGAAAAAAACATTGAAATAATCTGGGTTGTGACACTATATGTACAAAAAATACAAAGTTTTATTATAATTTGTTTATTATAATGACACAAGTATTTTTAACTTGTAATGAAATACAATATAATATTCTTTAATATAACGTGTATTACACACATATTAGACTTTGAAATGCCTTTTTATATAAAGACAATTAAATTTTCAAACTTATAACTGAAAAAAAAACAACTTTCTATCAAAATTAAATAATCTATGTACTTCAAAACGATCAACAGTTTAATTAAAACGAGGGTAGTACACCTCTATAGCATTGAAAAAATAAATCAAATTAAGGAACTTATAATTTACAACGTCTTAACTGAAAAATAAACAATTCACACTCTATCACTATAATATATAAACACTCTATGAAAATTAAATAATCTAGGTATTTCAATACTTATTTAAAATCACAATTTGTAACAGTAAGTCTAAAAATGAACTTCTATCAAAATAAAATACTTTAAGTACTTATAACAATCAGCTGTGCAATAACACGAGAGTAGACAGTGTAATAAAAAATAATTAAACTTATAAACTATTATAAAAGTTGGCATAAAAACTAGGAATGTGGTTGTTAAGAAGTAATGTCATTAAGTCATTCTTTTTCCGTTCCTTAATCTCTATTTTAGCAGCATAAACTTGCTTTAGATCAGGAACTATTATTTTTTTATTTCGAGAAAGTAAATTAGTTTCAGACCATTCAATGTCAGTGTACGACGTTTTGTACTTTAAAATATTTGGTGCGGCTTTGGTAATCATCATCATTTTAACTTCAGAAATCTTTAGCTTATTTAAAGTAGTAATACCTAGATCACTAACTAATCTTTTTAAATTAATAAAATCGGTGTGTGATAGTTCATTAACTCTTAGTGGTTCCCCAGTTTTCTTAGCCTCTTTAATTATTTGTACGTACTGACTTGGCACGTAAATTGGACCAGTTTTCAAGGAACGTTTTATTTGCTTTTCGATTACCGAATGTATGGCATCACCTTCGTTTTGCGTATGTCCGGCTATCAAAAATTTATGAGTAATAGAATTTAAATTACTAAACTTCAATATTGCATACATGTACAATCCAACAATAAACTTATTTTTGTTTTGGCCGCAACAGTTATCCGAATAAAAAACTATATCAGCTAGTTGGTCACCCTCGTAATCATGCAATTCTTTTTCTATATATTTAAGCAAACAGCTACCAATCTCATCTGAACCCCGATTACCCTGACCCTCGTGCCAAAAATAACAATCGGTAATACTGTTATTTACAATAGTGTCTCCATTGTAACTATCGTCTTCAGTCTGTTGCCTTTTTTTCTTTTTTCCCGATTCTTCTGCTTTCAATTTGCTTATCGTAAAGTTCATATTATTTAATTTGCTCTTATAATAAAAAACAGAAACATCACCACGAGGTACCTGTAAAACTGCTTGTAAATCGTATACAGATACAATCAGGTTTTTGTTTTCTTTTAGGGCTATTTTATCTCGCTTTTTTTCTTCCCTGGATAAAACCTTGTCCACTAAATGTTCATCATATTTTTTTTTGAGCAACAGTTTACTTTCGGGAACTGCATTTTCATAAGCTACACATAATTCACATCTGTCTTTTTTTGGCACAAAAAATCCTAAATTAAATTCACCGTTAAAAATACGACTGTACATTACGTAGTTTCCAAAGTTGCGTCCATCTTGTTTACATTCATTCACATAATCTCTATGTAAGTCAGATATAGTCTTTCCTCCATCAATGTATTCTCGTGTTGTTTGTGCTCTTAAATAATGACTTTCAATTTTCGGTATACGTTTTATATGATTTCTTATATCATTTTTTATAGTGTCACCTACAGTATAATGTTTACCGTGTTTCCCTCTTTCATCTTCTTTCAAAAATCCTCCAGTAGATTTCTCTGTTACAGTTCTAATTGTTCTATCATTAATATCCAATGTATTTTTAAACATTGTTTTGCAAACCCTTTTTAATGAACCTTCAACCTCAAAGTAAAATGCATAGTTGATTTTTCGATTTTTCTGTGCTTTGGTAGACCGAAACTTTATCTCTATCTGTTGTATGTGTTTGTGAATGAATAGTCTCTGTTTCTCTAAATCTTTCAAAGCCCAATAAGAATCAAAGATTTGAATTCTTATTTCATCGGTAAGAAAATAGCTGCATTTAAGTCTACAACCTTCTCCACAACTTGGTTTCATTTGTTTCTTAGAAATATTTCGTCCGGACTTCGTTTGATAGGGTAATCCAGAGTTTCGTAAAACTTTTGTTATATTCTGCTTCCATTGTGCCTCTCCACGGCGTCTCTTACGTGTATTGAAATTTCCCTGTACTACGGTCTCGTTTGGTATTGGAGAATGAATACTATTTAAGTTAATTTCTTTGGAAGTTGAAGGCAAGCATTCATTGTTGTCTTGATTTGTTTGTTTATTAAGTGACAATAGTACAGAGGTAGATGTTGGAGAATTTCTATTAGACGAAGGAGTATCAGAAGAGGATGAACTAGATGAAGATGAACTAGATGAGGATGAACTAGACGAAGAGGAATTTGTAGATGAAGTACTAGATGATCGCTGACGAGAAACTACTAAATTCTTGCTACGCTTTTTGGAAGACAATTTATAATCACGATCTTTAACAGAATCGTCTGTTTCTTCACCCGTAGATTCGGGTTCTTGCAAATTACAGTCTTCATTCTCTATTCTATTACATTCTACCTGTAAGTTGGGAATGTGTGTAGTAGGTTCATTTATATGATATGTATTCTCTTTATTTGACGTGTCACAATTTTCTTCTACATCTTTTGGTTGCGTATCTTCCGCCACAATAGACAAGTCATCAGTTACTGTGTTATGATGGTCATTGGGTTCCAGACATAATGACAATATTTTTCTGGATCTGGACATAGTTACAAGTGACACCGCCAAACCGAATAACACCTGAGAACAAGATGAACAACACAATTAGTTAAAAACAATTAAATACCTACCTAAACATTTTTTAAGGTTTTAAACTAAAAAAAAAACAACAATGTGGCCTCAGGGAATTAAAAAAAAACATTATGCGTAAACAGTACCTAAAATAATTTTATACTATCACTATACGATAATTTTAAATTAATAAATCTATCACTTTATTAATAATCATAGTCAAAAACACGAGCATAATTGAAGACAAATCAGTTTTCTTGCTGACACATAGTTTTATTTTCAGTCGTTTTATTTATGAATAAAGTCAAAATTCAACATAATTCAGATTTATTATCTAATAAAACATATTGTGCCATCATCCCGATCACATATACTGTCATACATTAGTACAGGTCAGTATTAGTGATAAACAGACATGTTTAATAATATAATTTCAATCACGTATACCGTCGTAACTCTGCATAGGTCAGTATTAGTGATTAACAAATGTGTAAATTGAATTGTTTCAATCCCGTATACCGTCGTTACTCTGCATAGGTCAGTATTAGTGATAAACAAACATGTTTAATAATATAATTTCAATCACGTATACCGCCATAACTCTGCATAGGTCATTATTAGTGATTAACAAATGTGTAAATTGAATTGTTTCAATCACGTATACTGGCATAACTCGACAAGCATCAGTTTAGTTGCAAAAAAGAAAATAAAATGTTACTTACCTCGTTTACAAAGACTGTCTTGATTCGACACAATTCACTTTTACTGAACAACGCCCGTATGACCACCTCGCGCAAGTCGTAACATGACACTGTTTATGTTCGCCGCGGCACAACTTTCGGTAAACAATAGAACGTCACAAGTGCCATCTAGGGACAAATAATTGAACTACGTCTATGACGATTTATGAGCATGAAGTATGTGTTATTCTGATACGAATGGTACAATTAAAGTCATTTGACATTTTATCGAGTTATGACGTTATTTGAGCGGATGTGCGATATGTAATCTATAATGTAGGATAAAATACTCACTATTTGTCAATGCTATAGAATGGTAAGAACCACAAGCTATCTGTATTAAATTTTTTGTAGCTAGTAATTTAATAATTTTAGGTTTATCTTGAGCATGTGCCCCTAGATTACTACCTAATTGGCCCATACTGTCAGAACCCCAACTAAAAGGTTGACCCCATTCATCAATTGCCATTGAATGCTGCAGTCCACATGCTATTGCTGATAAATTGCAACCTTTAAATGTTTCTACAAGAGCTGGAATAGAAAGCAATGATTAAATTTTATTTTCAACATTATTAAAAATAAAAATAAAAAACAATAACATGAGAGGATATGGTAAATCATCCAAAACACAACAACCTGGATATTTTCCATCATCATCCTTTGTATGCCGCCCCAACTGGCCAACATCATTGTTGCCACATGAATACAGATGGCCAATGTTGGTCAAGTATAATGAATGGAACTCTCCAGCTGCTACTGATTGTACATGACCACTCTCCTTCCATTTCGAAATTGTTGGCTTTATGATCTGTAGTATTCAAATAAGCAGTAAAGGTAAGGTTTTCTGAGTGACTATAAAAATCTAGAAAGATCTTTAGATAAACAACAAAAATATATTATGCAAAATTATTAAAATACGCAATATTGAAAATATTATGTGAAATACACAATGACGCTTACCAAATCAAGATTTTCAGACCCATCAATACATAATTCGTGATGTGTTGCGTTCCCCCAACAAAACATTTTTAGTAAAATAACAGTATATGAATTTGAAAACTAAAAATTATTCCAACTATATTATAACCTTAAGAAATACCCTGTTTAAACTGTTTTTTTCGTCCTAAATATATTGGTGAAACACATCAAGACAATCGTTTTATCTAAGACATTTTTGTGATTTTGTAAGTAATAAAAATATATGTAGTAACAGTAACTTGTGGTAACTGGTAACTCGTACCAGAAATAATCCAGAATTGAGAATTTATTCAGTAACAGTTTATCGAGAACAATCTTGTTTGATGTTTCTTGACATTTCATATTTGATAATAAACTTGGTAGCCCAGATGACAGTTATAAGATATAAATATATATTTTGCACAGATTTATTTCCCGAAAAAAGTTATCGCAAATGAAATATTTAAACGTTTCTCATTTTATTAGGAATAAATAGATTTTTTATTTTTGCCCTCTATTCATGTTGTATTTCTTTGTATTTTCTAAAATTATATTTTTTCTTAAATCTGCCATCTATTACTAAAAAGTTAAACCTATAGCAAGACAATGAACTTTGCGAGAGGCGCTGAGGGGTGTGGAAAGGGACAGGGCCGAGGGGGGTGTCGAACTAAGACGTTGCACGGCCATATTTGTTATTGTACTCCATAGAAAATAGGAATTTATTTGAATCGTTTGATTTTTGAATAGAAAGTGATTCAGTTCCCTAATTTTGTGATGCATTTTAGTTCAATCAATTCTTACCACAGAGAGTATAATCAATGTCATAAAAACCTATGCGTATAAAAAGTATGCATATTTAGTGTTAGTGATTACCTCTACTGAATTCGCTGCAGTGATCCAGCGAAATTATTCTAACAAATTTCAATTATTTTCGATAAAGTGGCGGGGACATCAAATAATAATGGGAAAGCGGGACGATCAGCTGTCCCAGTGGATGTGGGATCGCCCTTACTTGATTGGGAGGAGGGAGATCACTTCAGTTTTGAAGATTCCGAACGTTTCGAAGAAGATTCTATGTGTAGCTGGAGTTCGGAACCCGAAAGCCTGTGTAATAATTGGCGAGGCTGGAGAAGACCAAATTTTCCCAATTCATTCGGACCTCGGCCAACGAAAAAACCAACTCAAGGTACTTTGTGACAGCTGATCCTTTGTTTCCGTTTTGGCTTATATTCGTGACATAATTTATGTTTGATTGTGGTATTCCCTATATTTATTTGTTAAAGATGCATTCGTAAAACTGGAATCATTACCTATATATTATTGGGTGAACCTTTTATGTCAGTTATGTGTGTTTTGTATGCATCTATTGACATAAAGAACAGGTGGTCTAAAGTCATTTACCTTTGACTGGACTGAGCAGTTAATAATACCTCAGCTTTGAAAACTTGCTCTTTTTGTTTCGACATGAGATTTCTTTGTTCTTTCAGTTAACTTTAAAAATGGTTTCATCTAATTATGTCAGAAACTTTCTTAACTTTCACTGATTCTCTGTTTATCTTAGAATTCAATAAAGCTTGATATAATAAAGTGAAAGTTGGTGGTCAGTAATTTTTTGTATCCACTTAATTGTTAATTTTACATGTTTATAATTTATTAAGATTTCTAAAATGTTGATTGTTATTTATATGATTTGAGTAAATTTTTAATGTTTTTTTTTTTTGTATTTTAGTTTATTTTTAAAGATTAACACATCCAGCAGCATCTGCTATCTACAGATTTCAGATTTAAAAAAGTTCTGTTTAAAATAAATTTAGCTTAGGTGTATCTCTAAAGAAATAATTTTATTAGAAGAACTCTAGTAACCCTAGACTTTTATTTTGATTTTAAAAATTATCTTTTATACATATTTCTCAACAGACAAACCAGTATCATCACTAAGTGAGTTGGCTGCTAAGTGTGTCGCCAGTCACATTCCATTTGAGTTAGTTGAACATGTGTATCCACCAGTACCAGAGCAATTACAACTACAAATTGCGTTTTGGAGCTTCCCAGAGAGTGAAGATGATATACGTCTTTATTCATGTCTTGCAAATGGATCAGCTGAAGAATTTCAGAGAGGAGAACACCTGTTTAGAGACAAAGCGGTTAAAGATGTTTTACAAATTGGTATGGTTTAAATTTTTTTGTGTTTTTAAGATATTCCAACAACTACTACAAGTATATATTTTTTCATTATATATATATACAATCAAACCTGGGTAAGTGAGAAAACTCTATAAGTGAGAGTAATAGCCGGGACCCGTCATTTTAAGCTCCCAAAACCTCTATTAGCGAGAATCAGAAACCTCTGTAAAAGAGAGTCGTTTTTCCCTCATGGACCTCCGTAAGTGAGACTGCTACTTATCTATACCTCTATAAGCGACAGTCGAGGTTTAATTTATTTATATTATTTAGGAGGAACTATAGCTACAATAAACATACACACATACAGTAACAAATTACAAATTTGACATTTTCATTCATTCAGGATTTTTTAAAGTGTAAATAAGTTCTAAATAAAATAAAATATATATGTACATAATAATGTTGTGCACATTATGCACATAATTTTGTCATATTACATATTTACTACATTGGTACTTGCTGTGACTTGGTATTGCTGCATACCCCTATAAGAGAGAAACGCTACGCATGTACCTGCATTAGCGAGAAACTCGTGATAGTGAGAAACTCGTGATAGTGAGAAACCTCTATAAGCGAGAATGAGATTGTGCCCCCTTGAACTCTCGCTTATCCAGGTTTGACTGTATTTAATTGTGTTTGAATCCAGTACAGAAATTTAAAACATTTATAGAAAATTGTATCTAGTGATTGTTAACAATATGTGTTTTACAGGTTTTCACTTATCTGCAACAGTTTTACTTACCATGGCAAGGACTCAGTTTAATGTAGCTGTGACATTTGACAGGCAAAAGATATCATCATGTAACTGTACTTGTTCCTCATCAGCTCATTGGTGTTCACATATTGTTGCTGTGTGTCTCTTTAGAATACATTTAGTAAGTTTCTGCAAATTTATATTTAGTTCTCAAAATCTATTATTATATAAGGAAATTACATATTTCATTCAAACATTTTTAAGAGTTATGTTGTGTTGCAATTTTTATTTTCTAATTTAGTCACAACACCTTTATAGGCCATATTCTTAAATATAGTATAATAAAAACCTGAAATGAGATTAAAATCTGAGAGAAAAGACTGCATTTGATTAAATAAATAAATCATACATTAAGCATTTTAGTTGTAAATTTTCAGTATGGGATTATATAACTTCCCAAAAATACCTGTCAAAATTTTGTTTTAGAATATTTTTTTGTTTAAGCAAGTACACATTAAGATTAAACTTACACAGAAATTCATTTTAATTTCTGAAAAGCAGTGAAAACATTGAGTTATGTTATGTAAGAAATTCGCGTTATACATCTGTTGAACAATATCTATTTTAATTTTAGCCAACTCAAGTATGTCTCAGAGCACCGGTATCAGAGTCTCTACAGAGATTGCAGCGAGATCAATTACAGAAATTTGCACAATACCTCATATCCGAGTTACCACGACAAATTCTTCCAACGGCTCAGAAAATATTGGACGAGTTATTATCAGCTCAACCGAACCAAATTAACACAACTTGCGGGGCTCCTGACCCAACCGCAGGTGCATCGGCCTATGAATACACATCATGGTTCCTCGATGAGAAAACATTACACAACAATATTAATAAAATATTGGTGAAATTTTGTGTACCAACTCCAATTGTGTTTAGGTAAATCGATTGTTGTTTATTTACTGTCTCTGTATCTTAGTTGAATTCATTCTCAATTAATATTTTAGCTCTCCCAGATTTGATTCTTAATAAAAATATTTAATATAGAAGGAATAGGGTTAATCTCCCGCTGTGAAGAAACATTTTTCTTAATTTTATACCTCATTTTCTCTTTCAATTACAAATATATATATATAAAAGAAAAGCTAACTGCAACTATAAATCATGCTCTATAACCAAAAAAATCCACAGATTTCGCAATATCTATGAAATATCGTGCATATTAGTACAAACAAATATTCCATTTTTTTATTTAATTTTTCAAAAAGTTTTAATTTTTTTTTCATTCGTTCGACATGTGAAGGAAAACATCGTGAGGAAACCGACTTGTCTTAGACTCAAAAATTCGTCGGCGTGTGTCAGGCACAGGAGGCTGATCACCTACTTGCCTATTAGATTAAAAAATGATCATGAAACAGATTCAGAAATCTGAGGCCCAGAGCTAAAGAGGTTGTAGCGCTACTGATTTATTTATTTTATTTTTTAGATGACTACTATAATCGCTTTTTGTTTTTAATACAATTTACACAAAAAAATTAATTACATTTCCACAAATTGTATACAGTGACGTAAATTATCTAAGTACAAGCGCTCCGCCGGCCGCGGCTGAGTGGTCGTCCTTGTTGCGGCCTTTGCGCGGACGTGAGCCTGAAGGCATGTGGAATTTGCTGTCCATTGTCCGGGAGATGTTCAAACGTAGCGACCGAAATGCTATACCTCTACTCGAGATAATCACTGAAGAGGTCATGGCTTGTGAACAGGTTTGTTTGGATATTTTTTTTTTTTTTTATATATTTCGACCACAAAATTCAGACAAATAGGTTATAACAACAAATAGCTACGTATCAATTATAAAACCAATAATATTTATATAAAAGAAAGTGGTATTAGTTACACTATCTATAACTCAAGAACGGCTGAACCGATTTGGGTAAAAATTGGTGGGTGTAAAAGGTGTATAAAATTATAATTAGGTAAGAAGTTTTAAAAAAATTGGCCGTATTATGTTTTGTTGGGTAATAATTTATTTACTTACATTAAAAAAAAAACGGAATAGCTTTTCGAACCGTTTTTATATTTTCTTTAAAAAAAATCCGATGTTTTCAAAGCAATAATTTGTGTTGAAACACATACGAGTATTATATATTTACTTTGAGAGATTTAATACTCATTTTCTTATGAAAGTAAAATCAACGTACACGGATGGAGCCGTTATTATATCTACATATATGTAACAGATTTATTAAATTCGCTAGATAATAGTCTGGTGGTACAGCACTAAAGCGGCCTTAGTGGCGTGGGGTGGCGGTACGGGAGGGAAGCATGGTGGTGGCGGGGGCAACTCCACCGCTCAGCACGCTTGTTCTTCTCTGTGTGACGAGGTAAATATAAATTATATTAAAAATTTGTGTTTACATATAGGTATGTTCTTTTTAATAATTATTCAGAGCAGTGTTTGCCTAATGACGTCAGAGTGCGACTCTCATCCCTGAGGTTCTAGGTTCGAGCCACAACTTGCACTAATGGTCTTTTGTATGTGCACATTTAATACTTGCTCGTATGGAGGATATCGTGAGGAAATGCCTTAGACCCAAAAGTCGACTGCGTGTATAGCATTAGCCTACTAAGCTATTAGAAAAACAAATGATCACGAAAAAAGTAATCTGTGGTTACCTTAAACGTGGCGTCTCTGTTCTTTTTGGATTTAAATTGGACTGCGTTTCATTCTGGTCATAGATATTACAGGCACGGGAAAAACCACAATTTTTTTTCTGTTTTTTTTCATGTTTGTAAAGTTTCCACATTGAGTTTTAAATGTATTTTAATTATCAGGTGGTGGTGTTATGGCGTCTCGCGGCTTTGAACCCTGGACTCGCACCACACGAAAGAGATACGCTTCATGAGCAGTTCACTCAATGGCACGTGAAGGTTTTGGACAAGGTATGTTAGATGATATATTTAGTAAATTTATAAGGCCTGATTTTTTCCGATGAATGCAAACCGTATAACATATAATAAATAATATACAGTCAAATGAGAAAGTGCACTAGCCTTCACACATAAATTCCCTGTGCTAGGCTCTTCCTCTTGACATACTTATGATTACAGGTACTTAAAGTAATCACTTCTACATAACACTTAGTATAAAATATTTTTTATAAAGTTTTGAATCGCGAGTGAAAGTTTTGTTTTTAAGAAAGAGATGAAAGGACATCTGAAAGAGAAAAGCGTTGGGCGAAGAAAGTGCGTTTTTTGGGTTAGGTTTGCGTTCTGTTTGCTGTGGAGTGGTCGGTGTTTGTTTCTATAAAAGTCGACATATTGCCATTAAGTATAGTTGTGTGACCGTAAGAACTTTTGTTTTGAAGTTGTGTATAATATAGCTTTTCTCTAAGTTTTTCTTAACTAACTATATTGTTATACACACACAACAACCACAAATCGTAGGTTTGTGGTTTAATAAGGAGATATCGTGCTTTTGTCATTTTCACATTTTCTTTTGTGAACTAGCGAAATGTGGAATCTACTCCCGGTGGGGGGTCTTTTCTGGGTGATACGACCTCTATATATACCTCGATATCTATATACTTTGTACTTATAGTACTATACTTTGATGATTATGGCCCGGTAAACTAAGATGAAATTATTTTTTTCCAAATGTACAGGTGGCAAAGAATCGAAACAATCACATAAATACGTCGCATCCGCGCCATGTGCGTGCGCATTCTCACCCGCCATACATCAACGGTATAAGCGAGACAGAAGTATTTCCCGGCTTCAACCCGGCAATGGAAGCCTGTTTCCTTGAATGGGACGACTACCCAATAGCTGGTGTTACATACACAAAGGACCTTAATCCGCTCTACCATAGTCCTTTTACTATATTCAGGCATTCGGATAAGCAGGCAGACAGTGTTCATCAGGTAATGTATCTAAATATAATAAGATTTAAACTTTAACCTACTAGCAGTGGCTCGTGGCTTTAGCGTGCGACTCTCATCCCTGAGGTCGTAGGTTCTATCCCCGGCCGTGTATCAATGAACTTACTATATTTGCACTTAACAGTCGTTGGTATAGTACAGGAAATCGGCATGTCTCAAATCCAAAAATCGACGTGTGAGAGAGACTTCTAATCGCTCACTTGTCTATGATATAGGATTTTTATCATATAACGTAGTTATAATTTTACTATTGTACAAGTATAACTACACCTGAAGAAATGCGCTGCGCTGCATTAACAAACTTTCTGGTTTTAAAGATTAATAAGGATTACACAATTTCCTGGCTGAATATAAGGACGTTATACAGCTACTTGCCTTGTGTTATTTACTTTTATTTATAATTTGTGTGTGTATTTATAGTCTTAGTGCCCACTATGCCGTAATTTAACAATTTGGATCCCTGCATATTATACAGTATATATCGTATATTTATATACGATTCTATTTCAGAGTTCCTTCTAGTTCCCTTTAAAGATACCATTTAAAGTCATAATAAGGGTTTTCCAGAAAAATATTGTAACTCTTATCTTATAAAAGAGAAACATTTTGAAGTGTTTTGTTTGTTCAAGCTCGTCTTTTTATTTTAAATTAAACCCCACATACACACCCTCACTGTCACACCATCACACAACACAGCCGAATTAGGTATAGTAAAATTAAATACGTACATAGTTATACGTATTTAATTTTTTTATATTTTTACTTTGGAACCTTTTTGTATATATTATGTATTCTATATTTGGCTATATTTAGTATAGTTGTTTTTGTTATATATAATTTATGTTAGCTGTAATTACGAAATAAATTATAAAGTTGTACGTGTACGTCTATAGGTAAATTCATCAAAGGCAGTACTTAACAACGAGATGTCTCTCAGCTATAGGCTGACGAATCCTGATCCCTCAATGCAAGGACATCGCACTCTGGTTCACAGAAACAGTAGAATAACTGTTGATTTGGCGATTGCTGGTCCTTCGAACCAGGTTAGTTTTTTTACTTTTCGTGCACATCAATAACAATTTTTTCATTTAGGTACTAATAATTCAATTACTAATATATCTAGTTTGGGTTTGCCATATTGTAAACTAGGCCGGGAACTTCGCAGTCTGAAGCCTTTTTTCTACTGATATTTAGAACACTTTTATTTTCTTCATGAAGTGGACTCTTAGGCCCTTTCTCCACTGCTCAGGTCCGGCGTCTGATACCGGAACGAGTCATGAGAAAAATATCGGAAGGCCGGATTGCGCTTCTCCACTATATCCGATCCGACAGTAATCGATACTTGTATATTTATCATGCAACACTTATATTAACTAAAACCCATATACTTTATTTTATTAATAAAACGTTCTAAATTCTGAATATGTTATTGCCCTGGCAAGTTTATTACTTTCTTTATATTGTCTATCTTAAAATATTATAATCTACTTAATAAATAGTTCACTAATACTATGGTATAAACATATAAATAAATAGCAACATAATTTGGTTTGGTCCAGGTTATCCAGATTCTTTCAAATTAAAGAAACTATAAATAAACATGTGAATAATAATTTATAACCCCTTGGATACTTGACCCGATAAAACACCGCGTTCCGATCTAGCAAGTTATCGGATCGTTAAAAACCGGATGCCGGAGTAGTGGAGAAGTACGTAAGCACTGTTGTGAGTTTCTAAATCGGATCGGTAATTAACGTGTACCGGACCGGAGCAGTGGAGAAACGGCCTTAGGGTAATAGCGCACTAGCGCACAGGGCCAAAACTGCGGCTACGATAGTCAGTTGCTTATACAGCGCGCTTCAAAATGGACGTTGAGGAAATAGCAGTGCTTTTGTATCTTAGTAAGAAGCAGAAAAAGAAAAGGAAAAAATATTGGGTCCATCCCTTACTACGTGAAAGGCGAACAAAGGGATTATTTCATACTTATTTCACCGACCTTCAACAATATGATGAAAAGTTCTTTAATTATTTGCGGATGAGCAAGTCTTCGTTTGAAGAACTGTTAAGAAAATTAAGTCCATCTCGGTTATAAATCTTTCCGTGTCGAAAGACATCGCAATGATTACAAAACACGCTGTAGTTCCACAATATGTGCGGCCGCCGCGGCTAGCCGCTTATTTAACTTCAAAGCAATTGATCCCAGTGGCCGCCGCGACCAGCGACCAAACACTGGCCGCAAATGCGTCGCTTTGATCTCGCTGGCCGCTGGCCGCGTGCGGCCAGGTGCGCGTGCTTTATGGCGATTTCATACTATGGTTTCTATCTCGATGGCCGCCGCGACCTGGCCGCTGCGGCCTGGCCGCTAGTGCGCTATTGCTCTTAGAGTGAGATTCATAAACGAGACTTAGCGCGAACAGCTCGCGAGTTCAATAAATTTTTGACGTCCGACTTAGCGCTGTCTCGTTTATGAATCTTACCATATCTGTCAACCAACTTTAGTCACGTGATCGATATATAAGACTACTTTTCAAATAGCAGGTCAATCAATTATGCTTTTATTGACTTAGACTAACGGTATCTTCCTTGACCTACAACTACTATATTTTTAATACATCTCTTTTCACTGAGATATCGTGTAACACGATCTAGCCTAACTTAAGACTAATAATTTATGTCTAACCTAATTTACTAATAAGGTTATTTAAGATAAGTAAGTGTCCAAAATCACTACCTACGGTCTCTAATACAGGGAAGACACTTCTTGTGTACTATTTTTTATCCATTTACCACTGTATAGGTGCGCGAGAGGCGAACACCATATAATAAGTTTCTAGGCTAGGCAGTGGGAAGACAAAGAAACCTTCTTCACGTCTAAAGTATATATAATTATTACAACGTATACAGAAGGAACACAGTTAATAAATGATACGAGTTGTAGCACAATAAGAGAAAAGAAAGCGTTAAGACAAGAATAGATTAATTATAAGTCACAAAGGGAGAATTCGTAAATCGCACACGGGCTTAGCACTGACGTGCTCTCACACTAATTCACTAATTCGAATGGTTTTGACAAGAAGTGTTGTCAAGTATAATAGCCTCGAACTCCACGTGATTGTGGAGCCTTCGTGGGCTTCTAGTGTTTTTAATTATTATGTCGACGTCCTCCACATTAACGTCCCAATAAAGATCGTTATTGCTAAAGTACTAGAACTTTGACGACTCATTGGTCTAGTGGTTAGTACCCCTGACTGCGAATCCATGGGTCCCGGGTTCGTTCCCCGGCTGAGACGAACATCGATGTGATGAGCATTTGGTGTTGTGCTTAGGTCTTGGGTGTTTAAATATGTATTTATGTCTATCTATCTATAATATGTATGTATATCCGTTGCCTAGTACCCATAACACAAGCTTCACCAGCTTAGCATGGGACTCGGTCAATTGGTGTGAATTGTCTTAAAAAAAAAAACTAGAAGCTTTTACTATTGCCCTGAGCACTTTGAATCGTTATAACTTCTATTTTAATAACATATATTTCCAGGCTTGTGGTTCTGGCCAGGAAGCAGCTCGTGATCCCGGACCAAGTGACGGGAATCATTCGAGTGTCTCATCTGAAGGTAATAATTGTAATTTCTTTAATTCTTCTCTCAAAAAAGTAATATTAATAATAATAATAATAATTTTTATTAATCAGACAAATTAAGCCTTAATGCAAATAACTTTCTGTCCCATGTCAGACTTGTATTTATTTTATGCGAATACTACACATGTAAATATAACTGTAACTAAACGCCAATTTGAGGAAGAGCAGTGTTGGACTAGTGGCTTCAGCGTGCGACTCCTTATACCTGAGGTCGTAGGTTCGATCCCCGGCTGTGCATCAATGGACTTTATTTCTACGTGCTCATTTAACATTTGCTCGAACGGTGAAGGAAAACATCGTGAGGAAACGGACATGTCTTAGATCCAAAAAGTCGACGGCGTGTGTCAGGCACTGGAGGCTGATCACATACTTGCCTGTTAGATTTAAAAATGATCATGAGACATATTTAGAAATCTGAGGCCTATAGAGGTTGTAGCGCCACTGATTTATTTATTTTAAACGCCAATTTATTCTTTTATGAACATAATTTTATGTTTCAAATCGTGTTCATTTTCATTTCTGAACGTTTGTAACTAATTTTTTATATTTTTTGATAATTTAAAGGTTTTTGTGAAAATGAAGAAGAAATGCAAGTTAGCGGCGCAGATGGTGGTGATACAGACTCTCAGGATTCATCTCCACCGATTTCGTCTGATGATGCAATTCCACCCAGGGATGACTCCGTCTCTGATGATGAATGTCAACTGTACTTCTATGATGCTACAGCTGCTAGAAGAGTGGCAGCTGACGGATCAAGCGCAATAAACGGGGTAACTGGAAATTTCTTGAATTGGGTTGGAAAATTATTATTTATCGAGCATCGAGTGTCCCATATTTTTGACCGAAAAAAAATTTACCAATGTTTTTAGGATAAGAGATATAATCAAACATGAATAAACAGATACGGTTTAATTAATTCACATACTCACACACACGCACACATTCACATACACCCTCACACCTTCTTACATACATGCATACACACCCTCTCATACACACACACATGCACACAAATCCAAAAAAATATTAATATGTAGTAATTTTACTTACCTGCTTTTGATATCCATGTACTCTTATCATATATTTTTTTCAGTTAACTTTATTTCTGTAGTAATTGACTGCTTTGTTTAATTTTTTTTTTAACTTTAAATTTGTTTGCCTCCTCATGTATGGAATGGAAGCCTGGTATCCATAGCACAGGTGACCTTTTAAATTTTTACTAACACATTGTAACAATGTTATTTTAGACCAACAGTGTGGGTGGAGCCAGTAGCAGCGGCGCTAGTTGGCAGTGCGGTTGGGAAGTTCAGTTCGCGCGAGCGGAAGGCTTACACGCGCATGGGCATGCCAGAGAGGCCTGCGCACTTGGCGCTAGTCTTGCCAGAGAGCTATTGGCTAGACCACCAGCCTTGCTAGGTAACTATGGTGAACTATTTCTTTTGGGAATTTATTGAAGCGTTATTGGACGGAATATTGTTGACCGTTGGTGACCGTGACTCTCATACCTGAGGTCGTAGGTTCGATCCCCGGCTGTGCACCAATGGATTTTCTTTCTATGTGCGCATTTAACATTCGCTCGAACGGTGAAGGAAAACATCGTGAGGAAACCGGCTTGCCTTACACCCAAAAGTTAACAGCGTGTGTCAGGCACAGAACGCTGATCATGTACTTGCCTATTAGATTACTAAATGATCATGAAACATATACAGAAATCTGAGCGTTTGTAGCGCCACTGTGTGTATTTTTTATTGTTGACCGTTGGTGTTTTGTTTTTCATTCTCGTCCCCAACATATTTTGCAATCTATTTTATCTCTTTATTAAAAGTTAACTAAATGATACATAGTATTAAATCTACCATATATGTTACAAACTATTTTATCTAACATGTATGACAATTTTGATAAACATAAATGTTACTAAAAAAATTAAAAATGCAATAAAAATACCAGAATTTTTTGTTAAGCACAAAAAAAACCAGCAAAACATCGGATTAGGTTCGAGATAGGCACTTAACAATGCTTTCTTTAAAACCGATCAGCCCACTACCTACAATTTAATTTTTTAACTTTAAGAAAATTAAAAAATTAAATTAAAGCATTATTTTCCTAACAAAACAATGCTTTAAATCAATTTTTTAATTATTAAAGAACAATGTGTCCCGACCAAGGAGGTTTCAATTCAATTTAAGTACACATAATATGTGGTGAGCGCGCTGGTTCCGAGCCAATAGACCAATAACAGACTTTTGTTTCTTTTATATTGCATTTTATTTAATGTAGCTATCTATAGACATGATATTAAATAAAGTAGTGTATGCAACTGCATATAATTAGGTATTAAAACACTCATGTTTTAATACCCTCTATTATATGACAGTTGCAGAAACTACAATTTTTCTATTGTTAGTGTCGTTTTTTCTACAAACGTAGAATAAGGCTAAATAATTATTATCTTGTTACGCCAAATATGTATAACTTGTAACGCGTGTACTTCACACACATGTTTTTTTGTTTTACATACGTATGTTACGCTTATAGGTACAGGCTACAGCGGCAGTGCAGCGGAGTTGCGTCGTGCTCGTAGACGTCACGCACCGTCCCCGCGTCTCTGCGCAGCCAGCCATCGCACCTCGTGTCTAGCTTCGACCACGCTTGCTAAATGCGCTTTCCTTTGCACTGTGAGTTTTTTTTCCACGCGAATCTATTTCGATTGTTCTAGAAAAGACCGTATCAATTCTTCTAGCATTGTGAGTGATTGAGATGCGCCTCCTGACTGTTGCTGTATTAGCTCGGTTCCTATATTGATACGAATGGTAACTGCTACGAGTCGCTTTTATCCACAACGCTAATAAATAATAATAGATGAGTTTTTGTGTGAGCATTTATAGTCGACTTTAAAAAAATAAAAAAGGTTGTCAATTCCACGTGTTATTTTTTGTGTGTTGTTTACACGGTTTGCTGAAGCACACACAATCACTTTAAACAAAAATGCAGTTGTGTTTGACTTATAAGTAATAAATTTTCAGGCATATAAATGTTATATGTGCTTATTTAACAATTATATATGTGAATAGGTTCTGGCGGAATTCAGCGAACAACACGAATTAGCATTCCGTGTGGGTCTTTTCGCGTTGGAAATGGCTCGTCCTCCAGCCAGTACTAAAGCTCTGGAAGTGAAGCTGAACAATCAGGAATCTGAGCTGGTCGCCTTGCTGAAGAAACTGCCGACTGGTGCAGAGCAACTGGATCTGGCTAGGGAGAAGGCGGAACAACTGAGAGATGGATTGCTAAGGTAATATTGAATAAAATGTACAGATCAGATCAATAATAAAGATATTATATTTAATTCTTAAAAACTTTAAAAAAGAAAGTATTTTCAGTAAATATAAGAATTGCAACACAATGTTGAACACTTACGTTTGTTCTAATAAATTTCTTTATTTTCGTCACTAAAATGATTCATGGGACACAACTGTAAGTACAGTAAACTCTCTTATAACACGGTGAATTGGTTTCGCGTTGTAGGAGTATTTTTGCATAACGCGCTGTGTACAAATGATTCATTTCGAATATTAAAAGATATTATGAACGAAATATGTCAAATCATTATAAATGTCACTGTACAGAAATATAACCTGTCCAATCCTCACGTAAGCGCGTAATATAAAAATGTGTTATAAGACTACCGTGTTATAAGGGATTTACTGTATATCTCTAGAAAAATATGATTTAGATTATGATTTTGCAAGGCGTGCAAGTGAAATAAAATAAATATGAAAAAACTACGTAGTTTTATGATGACAATTTATATCTAATATTTACGATATGGCTAAAAGTTAATTAAAATTTCGTTAAATGTTGACGTTTCTATGACGTTTCGATTTTATGACTTTTTAGCAGGCCTCAACAAGATATATAGTCTAGTCGACAAGTTGAAAATGGAACAAAATAGAGATACTACTCCTAAAATTATGTGCGATAGCTCATTGGATCCGGAATGACGTCTAGAAAAATGTGCTAAAAGCGTGTATTAGCACATAAAAAATTGCAAAAGTTATAGACCATTAAAGATGAAAAAATAATGGCATTTAGTTTTTTGCCAATATTTAATAAACTATTAATATTTAAGAAATTTCAAGAAAAAATTTTTAGAAATTTTTTTTTTTATTTTAAATAAAAGTAATATTCATGATAATCAAAAAATTTACAAAAAATTTTTTTCTATACTTTGTTATATATGGTTGTTTTTGTTAATTTTAGAAGTTTTAGAAAAAAAATAAACAAAAGTTGAATATTTGTTTATAACAAATTGGTAAGTTAATAAACAATAGAATTGTTGATAAAAAAATTTTTTTTTTCTGTTACTTTATAGAAGACTGTCAATTATGATTTTTAGGAAAAAAAAAATTTCTTAACTAATTTAAACAATAGAATATTAAAAAAAAACGATTATAAACATATATAAATTGTTATTAAGGAAAATTTTTTTTTTTAAAAATCATAAAAATTTTAATGTAATAAAGTTGTGTTAAATTTTTTTTTTAAAATATTGATTTAATCAATTTGTTTAAAAAAAAATTATCAACAAATGGCGGGAATTTTTTTTTTTTGCAAATCAATAAATATCTTGTATTAATAAAAAAACGATTATATGATGATTGAGAAAAAAAAAATTTTTTTTAACATCATTACATGGATTTTTAAGTTTTTGTTTAAGTAAAAAAATTGTTATAAACAAAGTATAAATATTTTTTTAACTTTTATGGCACGATCTTGTTAAGTATGTATGTAAGAAAGGCTCTACGAAGCGAAATATTTTTACGACCATTATTTAAACATTTTTTTTCACTTACAATTAAGACGGTCGTTCGAGAAAATTTCGTTAGTTAACAATTATTTAACTTGTTGAAAAATTAACTTTAAGTAAAATTTTCAACGGGAATAAATTAATTATAGTGTTCAGAACACACCATAATTTTTTCGAATTTAAAAAAAAAATTCAATACCTTAAATAAATTAATTAATGTGCCGTAGTCGCTTTTGACGCCACGCGCGAATCCTAAAAATGTCACCCGCAGACCTATTTTTAGCGTTAAATTAACATTATAAATAATGGAGATAGAGTTCCGGGAGTCAGGAGTTTTTTGTTAGTAATTTCCTCCTCTTTCAGAATCTTTATTTGAAATTTCTTAAATATTAATAGTTTATTAAATATTGGCAAAAAACTAAATGCCACTATTTTTTCATCTTTAATGGTCTATAACTTTTGCAATTTTTTATGTGCTAATACACGCTTTTAGCACATTTTTCTAGACGTCATTCCGGATCCAATGAGCTATCGCACATAATTTTAGGAGTAGTATCTCTATTTTGTTCAATTTTCAACTTGTCGACTAGACTAATACGAGTATTTCATATTTCACTTTTGCAATATGTTTGTGTTAAAGTATCGAATACTTTGTGTAATAGTTAATAATTTAATTACCAAGGTAAGTAATTCAAATGCCTACTATTTATCATATAGGCCAGCCTTGACGAAAAAAACAGTTTCTAAAAAGTATTTTTAATTAAAAAAATCAGTGAACCCTTTCTCATATTTATTTATTTTAATTTCAGAAGCAGAGGTCCTGCATTGTTGCCGATATCATTGGCCAGTTTCTTGTTTGAAGTTCTTGTGCTGTCCGCGTCTGAGAACAAACATCCAGTGAGTTACAAAATACCACTAATTATAAATTAACTCTAATATTATAAAGATAATTAGTTTCTTTTTTTTCCCCTCAATCTACTCCACTGCCATTGTGTCCAGGGATTTTTTTCTATCTATTAATTATTGTTACTAAAAGGATACACACATAGCTAAAATAAAATCATACTTCGTCTCTCGAGACACGCCTCGGCTACATCGGTAATATTATTATTTACAATATTCATCGACGAGCCGGGCCCAATTGCTTGCGAGACCCTTTCTTTCGTTTCTGTTTGCCCCCTTCAGATATTTAAGATAATTTTTTACTGGATATGTCACCGTAAAATTGTAAATACCGTTAGATTGTAATCTATCTCGCGAGATTGTGAACTGTCGAAAGATTGTGAACCTTAACGTACTGCTTACAATTTAAGGTATTATTATTCGGTAGATTGTAATCTTATAAATAGAATTAGTTCTATGAAATTGTTGTGGAAGTAAAATTTATCTGTGATTGACCAAAGAAGTGCAGTTATTGTTGGAAATGAAATGAAAGAAAATGTCATTATTTTTTCAATTTTAATTTGTGTTTGAAGAGAAAATATTGTTACGTTTCTGATTTTTCTGAGATCTCTTTGATTGTTCATTAAATTGTCGTATCGTTATGTGCGAGTATAGCTTGCTTGCTTGCTTTTAAATTCTTTGACACATTCGAAACTTTCTATTTAATCCACGTTAAAAGGGAATATGCTTTAGACATGTATTCAGGCAAGTTTTTACTTTTTCCAGGCAAGACTGCTAACAGACGAATTACTAGGCTTCGAAGCGGCTGTGGCAGCCCTAGGCCTCAAAGCGAACGTGTCGGAAGCAGATCATCCCTTACTATGCGAAGGCACGAGACGACAGCGCGGTGACCTAGCCGTGACCCTTCTGTCTTTCTACAAGGACGATCCCGTTAAACTCGCCCGGATTATGAATAAGGTTGAAATTACGTGTTTTATGTAGTTTTTACAAAGCTACGTCATTATAGTGCGACAGTAATCTTGATACTTATGTGAAAAATTAGAAATTTTATATATTAAGAATTAATGACGCGTAGAAAATGAGAATTATATTAGTTCGCATCGCCGCCATGTTGGTTCTTTTACTGCACAGATTAGTAGAATTGGTATTTTTTATATAAATGAATAATATATATAATGAATGGATAATATGTAGGTGCTTACAACTAACAAGTATATCGAATACATATTTATTCAAATACACTTGATTCAAATATGTACATACTTGTTGAAACAGAAATTTTTGAGAAATTGATTCTAAGGGTACATAACTCACATATCTAAACTGAATTTTAGTTATTCTTTATTTATTCTTAAATATATGTTGTTATGTCCGGAAGTCGTTACATGCAAAGGTTACTACACCACTATTAACTCGGAAATGTAGTACTTTAACCAATATCTATAAAAAGTTAAAAATCTCCACATTTTCCGATCTCTGTGGTTGTAAACAAAAGATGAAGAATGTGTCTGAAATCGACTCTGGTCGCAATATTCGTATGAGATTTTAGGAATTTATTACAAATGATTCATCAAAAACAGTCGCCATACTCGAACTCTGCGTTACATCCAAACTTGGTATAGTCATCTGAATTATGTACTAAATAATGCTTTAAATTCAAGCGGCTTAATGGTCGCTACAACGAAGATCGAATTAATTGCGATTTCTTGAACGATATGAAATTTGTTCCTTAATTTTATAGAATTTAATATGACTGAACTTGGATTAGTTTTCGTTAGCTTTTATTCTTAAAAAAGTACTGGAAAATTTTCTATGATAATAAATATTTCTATGATAATCAATATTTTACAGCTCCTTGACCGCGATATCCACCAGCTGACAAAGGGTCCAATGGTCAGCATGTATTACTCCACGAACCCTCGCTTCAATACTCGCAGCGAGCATCACCACCATCATCCTCCAGCTAATATGCCTGTGGCCGTAAGATTCATCTTATTTTAGCACTTTCTACTTTTTATACTTCCCTTTGTTTTATAATCATGAAGGATTTACACATATGTGTATTATGTTTCCATCGAAATCAGTCTTATACGAAATTAAACTCCAAGACTGTATTAGTATTAGACGAGAATTATTATGGAGTTTAAAAAATAAGTTTTATTGAGATTAATCCGTAAACCGTCCTAAAAAAAAGGAAGATGCAGATCCTCCTCGATTTTTATACAGTTATTAAATGTGCGAGGATTTTTATACAGTGTTGGCCTAGTAGCTTTAGCGTGCGACCCTCATACCTGAGGTCGTAGGTTCGTTTCCCAGCTGTGCACCAATGGACTTTCTATCTATGTGCGCATTTAACATTTGCTCGAACGGTGAAGGAAAACATCGTGAGGAAACCCACATGTCTTAGACCCAAAAAGTTGACGACGTGTATCATGCACCGAAGGCTGATCACCTACTTGCCTATTAGATTTAAAAATGATCATGAAACAGATTCAGAAATCTGAGGCCAAGACCTAAAGAGGTTGTAGCGCCGCTGATTTAAAAAAAAAGTGAACAAGAATTGAGAACTTTTCGTTCCTTGTGTTTTCGACTCCGTTAGAATCTTTAAATGTAAGATTTTATTATACCAAAGCTTTTATCGTTCAGGGTCCATCGTGTAACCTCTCTGGTGAGATGGAGCGTCTCTCAGTGGGAGAAGGGAATGGCTCTCCCCCCACAGTCCCCCATTCACATCAGACGCATACTACACATACCTTGCCTAGGCTTAAGGATACCAGGTATCAAACTTCGAAAATATTATGATTTTATGAGGATTTCTAACAATTTCATCTAATTAATATTTTGTGTGAAGTTCATTGGCTTTATAATAATAGAATGGTTTTCGTTTTTATCGTCGCTGTAGAATGATAACCTCGTATGTAAAAAAAAACGACGGGTTTGCACTCCGGGAGTGCCGGCAGAAGTGAAAACTTGAATATTAACGTTGTGCATTTTTGATACATTTGTATTTTGGAATGGTTAGGGAACAATTTTGCACGAATTGCTTTAATTATCAGTATAAAAGTACTATCATTTATGTGGTAGAATTCAATATTTGTTAATTGCGCTATCGTACACAAACATGACAATTTATATTACATTAAATACGCCGCGCCAGCTGTCTGCTCTCCATCCGTCGTCGCAAAATTAAACCTTGATTTATTGTCTTAAGGTCCAATTCCACATGCATGAATGTATCTGAGGAAAGAGACAAATGAATTAAAACCGTTTCCTAAAAAAACATCCGTCTTAAGAATTTGTCTTCACGCGAGTTTAAAACCCATTTTTTTACCCATTCCAAAAAAAGTGTACAACGCCACTAAAGAAGTTTTCACTTCAAAAATTTATTCTTAGACTGTTATGTCATTTAATTGGTATAATCGTGAAGTAAGGACTTATTGATGTTATTAATAAATAAGTTTTTACCATGAAAAACTATGGACAAAAACACATAATAATATTTTAACGAACATTAACGAAATTAAACTTATTTTTCGTTTTCTGTAATGTTTGGTTCTCTGTACATACGAGGTTATCATTCTACAGCGACGAAATTTTGATGAACAAAATTTTTCAAAGCTTAAATTTCAAAGAAGTTTGAATTACTTGTTTGAACATCAAAAATTTTAAAGATTAGTGTAAAAACATAAACAAACTTTAAATTGTATCAAAATGCTTTTCAGATACAAAGGAAAGCGACAATATCCCTCAGTGCCAAATCAGCCTTCGGAGGCGTCGTCTCACTTTATGTTCGAATTGGCCAAGTCAGTGTTATTCAAGGCTGGAGGATCCTCAAGTACCAGCCTCTTCACCCAGACCTCGTGTGCCAGAGAACATCATGGACCTCATAGGTAAACAAACATACTCATTGTTATCTTTTAGAAGTTGCATATATATATTTAGACCAGTGTTGGCCTCTCATCCCTGAGGTCGTAGGTTCGATCCCCGGCTGTGCACCAATGGACCTACTTTCTGCGCATTTAACATTCGCTCGAACGGTGAAGGAAAACATCGTGAGAAAACAGACTTGTCTTAGACCCAAAAAGTCGACGGCGTGTGTCTGTGTCTACTTATGCATTTGTCACGCTCCTAAACAAGACTGCTATGCTTACATTAATACAAACGTGCGCTACTATTTTCCAATCGTTCCACTCTATATCTTTTATTTCATCTTCCCGGGTTTCTGGTGAGCGTCCTCTCTTTATATAAGATCTATTGATATAGGTATTTTCAAAATCAAAGTCAAACCAAAAAGAGTATTGGATAACCACAGAAAATTAAGAAAAAATATTTATTTGCCTACAAGAAAATGATCAGTGTTATATGACTTTAACTTGACGTTGACATAGGACCTGTATATTCATGTAGGCAATCATATTATCATAGGGACGTCAAGAAAACCTTAACGACTAAATTCATATTCACTTCAAGTTCGCAAACCACGTCCATTCTTGTAGGACGAGGTAGTAAAGGAGATACGGAGTTTTGGTTGCAATGGTCTCATACTAATTGTATGAGAATATCCTTTTAGATATGTATATTGTGAGATAGTGTTAGTAGTAGTTAAGTATCATATATTATCAGTATTGTTCTTCCAGAGGTTTACATATGGCGGCTTTCCAACTCGGTCTATACGCGCTCGGCCTACATAACTGTGTTAGCGCCAATTGGCTCAGTCGTACGTATTCTTCACATGTGAGCTGGATAACAGGTGAGATTATTAAAAGATAATTCTAGCATATTCAGAAGTTCATCCCCGATTCGTAATATATTTTTTTGTGGAGGGTAATACGTTATTTTACAGAGGCAGTCGCCACATTATCTGTTATCGTTATAAATAAATAAATATAGTTTTTTAAGTTATACTTCTTTAGGCACGTTAGGGAAAAATAAAGAGAGAAAGTTGTACGATGCGCGCGCGCACCGTCAAATAAAAACCGAACCCTGAATATCTGTTCAAACGTCGGTAAAACAGTCTGGGCCGCTAGTTGGCGCTTGATCTGTTTTATCGACAAGTTGCATTGTCTGTCATGATGTTTTTCAGAGTCGTGTATAAACACGACAAGAAATCACAATTTTGGTTTCAATAATGAAACCAAAATAATGATTTCTTTACGAGAATACCCGTTACAATGTGATAAAAACATAGTGTTTATTGTAAAAATCATGATTTTCGAAGAGGGAAACGTCCTTCCAAAGTGCTCGAAGAAAATTATTATGCCAAAGAAGTATAACTTCTAACGCGTGTACATAAGTACACACACGTTTTTGTTTTGTTCAGTTTGCCAATTTTGATTTTATTATTAATTATATGACCCGGAGATTCGTAAACCTACTATATTTGTGTCAAAATTAAATACAAAATTTTTAAAACTGCCTCTCGAACGCAAGGTTAAAGAAGCATTTGGGCGATTTCATTTGTTACTAAAAGTATTATTGATTCGGACATGTCCTTTGCTTCTTATTACACAAATAATAATTATTAATTTGTAATAATGATTTGCTTACTTTTTTAACGTAAGGTTTATTGGACGAAACGAATATTACAGGATTTGTTACAATTGTCGTTTAACTTGTTATATTAAATTTATTTTGATTATGTAAAGCATATATATAGACTTCCTTTTTATATTTAAGTATTTTTTAAGGTCAAGCCATGGATATTGGTGCACCTGCAATTCTATTCTTGATCGATGCTTGGGAAGGACATTTAACACCGCCTGAAGCAGCTGGAATAGCTGATAAGGTAATTTAAATCGTTCGTTGCTTAGTGGAGTTAATAGGTTAATTGATATACCAACTGTATGATACTTGAGCTACCCTAATAGCTGTGTTGATTGAAGTTCTGTAAACCGCAGTAAGGCAAAGTGAAGAAGACTTAGAAGATGTTTAAAAAAAATCGATTTTCGATGCGAAATTCTATATATTCTATAATTTTTTTTTAAACCTAACACATACTTACATTATCAAAAGATCTTAGATGGCTTAAATTAAAATTGTTTCTGTCCTAATTTTATGATACTTAGGGTGTAAAAATGTTAAAATATTAGCGAGATTATGTGCTTTTATTACAATTCACTTGACGTTTTACATTATTAAAATATCTTCATTGTGTTATTTAACAGGCCTCATCGGGTCGCGACGTCCAAACAGTTCGGGCGGCGGCTGAGCTGGCCTTATCGGTACTACCGCACGCACACGCCCTCAACTACAACGAGATACAACGCGCAGTACTGCAGTGCAAGGAACAGAGCGACGCCATGTTGGAACGGGCTTGTCTCATCGTCGAAGCCGCTGCTAAAGGTTGCTTATTATGCTATTTATATCTTAACGACGCTTAGTCCCCAATTATTTGTATATTATGTACCGCCACCGCACCCTGGTGTGAGCTGAAGACGTACGTCTACGTATACGTGTATCGATTTGACCGTGTACGTGTGTTTATTTTTTTAATGTAATAGGAGGCAAACGGCCAGGAGGCTCACCTGATGTTAAGTGATACCGCCCCCATGGACACTCACATTGCCAGATGGCTCGCAAGTGCGTTGCCGGCCTTTTAAGACTTGGTACGCTCTTGTCTTGAAGGACCATAAGTCGAATTGAAATTGGATATTTTGGGGTTCCAAGTACGCACGTGAGTAAAAGTAAAAGATCGTGATCTTGAGGACAGTCCAAGTTTTATTACAATTGCTTCAGAGGTTTTGAATATCTTCGCACTTCGAGCCATTTGAAATATCCTATATTAGGTACTTTTATATGATACACAGTTAAAATACTTTAGATAGAAAAAGAGATTTTTATTTAAAACAGTGAGACGGTTTAAGTTAATTATATTCTATTGATAAAAATCAATAATATATTGGTAAAAATTGTTTTTACTGTTTAATTGTTTTGGCAGCTTAAAAATAAATTCAAACAATATTATTTACTTCACAACAACGTACAAAATTATTGTAAACGAGTACCAGCGTCCCTAATTGTTTTTAAATTTATATTCACATAATTTTCTGAAATATTATTGTTCAACATTTGAGACCACCAGTCCAATTCATAAACTACAATCGAATATTTATCGAAGCCTACAAGAAAACTTAAATTCATGTGTAATGAGCGATGAAGGCGCCTGCGCAGGTGGCGGGGTTTACCCCGAGGTGCTGTACACAGTGGCCCGTTACTGGCACGAGCTGTACCTGCGACAAGCCAACGAGGAAGAGCCCGAGGAGGCCTACAGGGCTCCACCCCCGCTCGCCGTGCCTCTGCCCTACCCGCTGCCATATCCCTTCACCTACCACCCCTATCCGCCACACATCTACCGACTGCAGGTGAGCGAATATGTTATTACGCAATATTTTAATCTTTAACATCCCTACGTTTTAAGTATTGTTCAATAACAACAACAACAAGTATTATTAACAACAACAACAACAAGTATTATTATTATTAACAATAACAACAAGTATTTCGGAAATTGGTGTGTGACTCCAAATGAAACGCACTGTAAGTAAATTTTTATTTTGTGTTCTCGTTCATGTGCAGTCGGCTATCAGCCATAATCAGATATTTTCTGAGATTAATTTGGGTTGGGTGCGATTGCATTGAAAGGCACCGTATGTGTTGGTAAAAACTGGATTTTTATTTTGGTTAGTTTCTAAAACAAACTCACTAATAATACTAATTGCAAGTAAATATGTTTAATAAAAGAATTTGTCGTACACTTCGTAATAGATATGAACCATTATAAATTGATGATGTTAATTATGGTGACTAACTAGTTCTAATGAAAATTTAAAATTCGTTGATCGCGTTTTAAACTCAGAGACTTTAAAAGAATTTGTTCCTTTTTTTTAAATAATAACTTCAAATTAAAAAGTGCTACTAAATATAACCTTTGCTTGGATATTTTATTCAAACTCTTAGCTATAGAGTCTCGCTAATGAAAGAAGATAACGAAAAAGCGCAAAGGCAAATTCGAAAAAAAATAGTATGGTATCCCTAAAAGTTTGATATATTTTGTGGATTAAACTTACATGATACTTGATTTTATTTTATTATTTTTTACATTGATAGTAACTGTATTTCTATGAAATTAAATAATATACGTAGCACTAGCATTGCATGGAAAACTAAAACTATATTTAATATAAAACACAACTTTATTCGGAATAATCAAAATCAGAATCCAAAAAATCAATAAAACAAAGTTTAGGCTATTATACCTGTTAACTATTCGGAAAAAATATTGAATAGAAATAAAATTGAGTAAATGCATGAAGTATCAAGACAATAAATCATAATAACCTAAGAAATTCAATGACATTATGTGTTGCCATCGGAAAGTTTTCAAATAATTCAATTATCTTTCATTAGCCAGACTCTAGTTGAGAATTTAAATTCAACTACGTACACCTTGTATAGTTCGAGTGCCCTCAGTACGGTGGCGCAGGTCCGGCTCACCCGGGCGCCCAGTTCGCGATTCCGCAGTACTTCGTGCGCGGGATAGTGCCGCCTCACGCACCACATCCGCAGCAGCACCCGCAGATGGCTCAAGTGGCGCAGGTGGCCCAGCACGTCCCAATGCAGCCCCACGCGCCTCCACACCAGCCTATACCCGTCAATGTGACTGTAAGTTAATGAACGTAGATGTAGAATTCGGCACAATGTCTGATTGTAGAAAGGGCATTATGTCAGCACTTGAACGTATGTAAGGTTTATTGTTAATTTTTTGAAGTTATACAAATATATATATAGTAGTATAGTATAGTAGTTATACAATATATTATAAGATGTCTTTAGGCGCGTTATTGATGAGAGTGAAATATTACGATGCGCGCGCACCGTGACACAAAATTATCAGTGTGATTATAGCCGGCGCCGAGCGTGCGCGAGCGAGATGGGAATAACACAATCTACAAGTAAAAAGGAATAGAATATGCGTGACGTTAGCAGCTATGCCAAGAATTTTGAATGACCATAATGACCTTTGTAGTACCTTTTAAACAAATACAGGAGTTGTAATTATTTTTTCAAAAAAATTTTGCAATGCTTTTTCACAAAGACCTATTGTTACTTAGTTAAAAGTTATGAAAAATACCTAATTATTAAATTGAATGAATAATATAATGAAATAATAAATAATAATTATTATTAATATTAATTAATACTTGAATAATATACTAAACATTATTCAATTATTAACCTTAAATATTTATTATTAATTATTTAATATTTAAAAAAAAATAAAGAAAGCCAAAGAAGTATAACTTCTTACGCACGTACATAAGTGCACGCACCCTTTTTTTAACAATTTTATCACACTTATGTTTTAATACCTAATTATATGCAGTTGCATACACTACTTTATTTAATCTCATAGCTATTGGTTTCCAAGTCATAAAGTCTTGGTAACATTTGTCGTACGCTTTTCTTGATTTTTCTGGAAAAAGACTATTCGTTGAGTTAAATTTTCATCGGTATCGTCGGTGTTGCATGACACTTTTGCTACTAAAGTTTTATCCAACAAAATATTACTCAAATTCTTATGTACGAAATAGCGCACATGGAAAAAGTTCGGGTTTGGTCTATTGGCTCGGAACCAGCGCGCAGCGCGCTAACCACAGATTATGTGTACTTAAATTGAATTGAAACCTCCTTGGTCCGGACACATTGTAGTTTAATAATTTAAAAAATATTGTAAAGCATTGTTTTGTTAGGAGAATAATGCTTTAATTTAATTTATTAATTTTCTTTAAGAAGTATGTATATAAAATATGCCAATAAAAGTTTGTATTTTATTTCATAATTATAGTATTACCGAATGAGATTATATAAAAATGGTTTAATACTTATTAGACACCGTTTTGTTTATATATAAAAATAAAGTTTTCTTCAAGTTAATTTTCGCTATTTCCGCAATTTACATTACACAAAAAAATTTCTTTAGCACCCCGCTCCGATACCGCCGCCTTTGCCTGTCGCCCATCAACCAGTGGGTGCCGTGGGAGTTGTGCCAGTCAGTACTGCACACGTGAATAACGGTCCGCCCATGGGCAGTGTCCCACAAGTACCTGGCGCTGGTCCACCCGCCTTACCCCAAGCGCAGTTAAGGAGATTACTCGCTGCTTATAGAGTTGGAATGCTTGCACTGGAAACCCAAGCCAGGAGGGTCCACGATGATAGGCCGCAGAATAAGTTCGGAAGGTAAGGAAAAAAGGAATATTGGTATCGGTGTCATGACAAAATCTTTTTGATAGGAGACTTAGTTCGCACTTAGATTTATCTCTGAAACCTTTGCAAAATATCTAAAATCGTATTCCTCTCTCTCTATCTCTTCTCTCTCTCTATGTCTCATCTGTTCCTCCTATCTCTATCCTCTCTCCCCCATCTCTCTTCTCTCTACCTCGCCTCTCTCTCTTCCTCCTATCTCTACCCTCTCTCTCTCCCATATCTCTCCTCTCTATCTCGCCTCTCTCTCCTATCTATCTCGTCTCTCTCCTATCTATCTCGTCTCTCTCCTCTCTATCTGGCCCCTCTCCTCTCTTTCTCCTCTCTATCTCGCCTCTCTCTATCTCTCCTCTATCTATCTCTCCTCTGTCTCTCCTTCCTCTCTCTTGACACCTTAGTTTAACACGATACCAAACATTAGTTGTGAATTAATTCATTTAATACAAATAAATCTTAAACTAAATGAGTAAAAGCAAATACTTGAAAATTTAAAAAAAAAATGTTATAACCTAGTTTTTTTACACACGTATTTATATGTTTTAAACCTTCAGGAATCCCCCATACGGCGATCATGTGAAATGGCTTCTGCGTATATCGAAACGTCTAGGTGCGCAATACTTACACCAGTTCTGCGTTTGCGCAGTTAACTCTGTGGTTTCACCGTTCGTGCTATACGAGTTATGCGTTGAGTCAGCCCATTGGCTGGCTAGGGGAGGCCCTCATCACCTCGTGATGCAGCATCTACGGGGCACACTAGCGCCACTCGTGCACAAGTGTCAGCAGATGTAAGTATTCTAAATTATATTATTTTGCTGGAACTGAGTAACTGTGGAACTGAGCGTTTTTATGGCAGTTTTTGCCGCGTACCACCACTATGTGGAAGTTGGAACCAGCTGCCTATTGAAGTATTTCCGAATCAATTCTACTTAGGGTCCTTCAAGAAAAGAGCGTACCAATTCTTAATAGGCCGGCAACGTACTCGCGAGCCTTATGGCATTGAGAGTGTCCATGGGCGGCGGTATGCATTTGCCCCCTGTTCTATTATTAGAATTAATGCCCAAATCCAAAAATCTAGAGTGTTCACTGTTAAGTCTAAAAACCTAGAGCATTTTTTCTATACAAAACAACAGTTGTATTCGACAGCCATTCTTTATATTGAAAAATCTAAATTTTGTACTTTTAGTTCATTGCAGTCAACCTTCAGACTACTCATTAGGCGTCAATGTAATAATTATTTAAAAAGAAAATATGTATTTCTATTAAGTCTTAATAATGTAGATATTTTATGTCTATATTATTAAAAAAAAAAAAATATTTAATTTACATATTTTGTTGTTTTAGGTACATTCAATGCATCCATCAGAAGCTATACCACTTAACAGCAGTCGAGTACGAGGAGTTTGTTGGTATCGTGTTATCAGCGCGTACGGCTTTTCAGCTCACACCTGAAGGAAACACCCAGTTTAAGGAATGGCTGGCTTCACTACGCAGGTATGGTCTACGGACTGACGTATTTTAATTGGTTTTATTCGTATTTGTAATATTGGCATTTATTAAATCTTTGAATTAAGCCACAACGCTATACAGAATGCGAACTGTAGTGATCATAATTATTCTAAATACAATGTATTATGTATTGTACATGTATGTATGTATGTACTACTAAAACATTTCAATTTTTATCTGAATGTTTATTTTTGAAGTTTTACACAAACATTATAATTATAAAATTTTCTTTCGAATTTGCTGGAAGCGAGTACTATAGGGTAAGCTGTTTTATACGTACACGCTTTAATGTATTCAAATTAAAATGTCATCTGATGTAGACGTTATGGCACGAAAGTTGTTCAATATTTGTCGTGTTCGGTGTGTTCCATAGTCATTCCACCTCCGTCCCGATTTGCAATAATCTATGTGAAGGACGTGGAATGATTGTGTGCATTCCCAAATGACTATAACCGTTGGGGACAGATCGAAATCGTGCAAGAAGGACTTGTGGACGCAGCTGAACGCCGCGCTTCAGACGAACGGCAAATGACGTCGGCAGGCGATAGTTTGTGTGGCGCGGGGATCGGCGCGCAAACTGTCACACCCGCGACGATGTCGGCACATCCGCCATCACACACACACACTTTGAACGTGCACGCGTACGTTGGACGCACGCACGTACGCACCCACACGAATTGTACAGTTTAATCGCTTTGCTCTCACTGTTAACTACTCTTGCTTCACGATAAAACTAGATCAAACGTTTTTTACACCGACACGGCAAACGTTTGTGGTAAAATACCTTTATAAGCGCCTCTAGGCTAGATAAATTGTATTTCATACTTTAAATATTTAACTATAAGTAGCTAACAGTGACTGGAAGTGATCTAGGAAAGCTGTTGAAATGTCGTTATGCTAAAATTTTACTGAGCAGATCATGTATGTTCTCGTTTTCTCTGCTCAAATTATATTTTGTGTTTAAGTTCATTAAAGGGACTACGCACTGTGTTGATCTCATCTTGTAGCTTGCGAATTCTTTAATGTGACTAATTTGTGCGTATTTAAAAAAAAAAAATTTAAAATGTTTGACTATTTTTTTATATCTTTGAGAATTGTATTGTATCAAATATATACTAAAAATAATCTACAACATTTAGTACTGAAGTTTAAAGTTGGTTTAAACAACTTTACTCTTAACATCAGTCATTTTGATATTAAATCGAACAAATTCTTCGTTTTTGCACAAAATATTTCAATCAGCATACGTAAAAACAACTATTAACTAGTGTCGATGATACATTTATTTCGACAAATTAGAACGGTGTGATGGTCTTCGAGCAAATAATAAGTATCTAGAGAAATTAGTCTGTTTTGGACTGAAAGGCTTGTCTTATATAGTCAACTAAACTTATCCACTCTTTACCTAGTCAATGGTTTTGGACATCATTGGACACCAGTGAAGCTTCACGACTATAGCTCATTTAGTTTCCATTTTTAGTTTAAGAACTCATTTACATACTTTCTACGTAGATCTCGATTATTTTATTCATGTGAACACAGATCCGAACACAGATGTGTGCGATCGTGGAAACGGTATTTTATATTAGTTTGTTAGCGACGTTATCATTAATTTTGTTTAAGATTTTTACCGTTATTCATCAAACAATACTCATCCGCGTCCATTAGTGAATTATTAAAGATCTCCGTGTCGCTTAATTAAGCGTTAATTGCTCATTGCTAGTTATTGTTGATCTAAGTTGGTCAATATTGCGTAGTAGAACTGTTGTTTTGAGTTGAAAGTAATTTGGCAAGTTGAGAGTCGGATGTCAGCGTTTATCGGCAATTAAATGTTGTTTCATAAGGGTGGGGTCGTTTGATTAGCATCAGCCGAGCGTTGACGCCTCGTAGTCGGACTGTGAGATGTCTATCGCCAGACATTTAAAACGATAAGAAACAATTGTATTTCGTGTTTAGGATCCGTCTTGCAGTTTTAATGTTTCTAGTTAGATGTGCACTCGCTTTGTATTGTCTTTTCAATGCGTGTTGTAATTCGGTTTGATAAAATGCTAGTATAAGGGGAATGGGTAAATTGGTTCAAGAATAAATTAAAAATATAAGGCGATTACTGGCATAGCGAGCATTCAAGTATTACGTAACGAATTTTGGCAGAGGGGGGGTATGCTTTTGTAAAACGTTACGATGCGGGGCGGAGATTGAATTACGCGTTATTGTTAATATTATTTTCGACTTTCCAGTACTTTACACCACACGATGGTAACTTTTAGGTGTAAAAAGTCACTGGGTGGTCACGAAACGTTACGGCGCGTTACATGGGGGTGGTCAATAATTCCCAAAGATTGAGTGACGTAATACTTGAACGCTCCCATAGTCCTTGTTAAAAGATCTCCTACGATTACTACTAGCTTCAAGTGCGATTATCAACTTAACCTATAAATAAAGATATAAGATCTAAACCCAATTGGTCCGTTCCGACTTTTGGGTAGTTGAAATTTCCCATTTTCCTTTCTTGTGTATCGTCCTTGTATAGTATAAGACAGATCGTAGCTGAGAACCGTCGGTACACTATTTTTGATATTCTCTTGTCGAAATTTGCAATTCATGAGTGTTTCCGTAACGAGGTTTTTGCGGGGTATTACGAGCGTTTTATTAACTATAGTAAGTTTATTTACAAGTTAATATTATAATGAGATGTAGCTTCTTGAGAGACTTTGAAATATTATAATGTAGGATAGGAACTGGCAACGACTCATTCCGATTTCGGATTCACTACTATATTGATACCGACTATTTGGCCTTGAACTGCATTGAATTTAAAATATTGTTAGTATTAAAATAGTAAGTACATTCTCCTGTAAAGAAGCAATAAAACATATGTCATACAGGTGACAATTTTTGTACTTAAGCTGTGACGTCAAGTCCTGCTACAGCTTGTAAAGACTGAGCTAAATACAGTTTGGACCGCTTAAAGTTCGATCGATGAATTAAATGCGCCGGTTTAGTCGTAATTTGCTGTTGTATGATTAGATGAATTATTCGCTAGATTCCTTACCGGTTGTGGGTATGTTAAGATATCGGAATGATGAGAGTTGCCGGACGTGTGTCGTTAGGGTTAGTTCAATCTTTAAGTAGACGTGCAAACATTGACGTGTGGATGTTTTCGACGTTCAGTAGTTAGTAAATTTCTAGAATGCTAGTTAGAGTAAATTGAAGTTTGTATGGAAATCTATGGGAAAACTTTATTTGGTGTTCGTTCTTTATATGAATTTAACAAAGTTTTGCCGTATATTTAACTTCATTTATAGTTCAGCGTTAATCGATATTTTTAAATATTTAAAATTTCAATTTTGATGTTAATATCGGCTGCATATTTTTTGGATGAATTTGTATGGAGGTTCGTTTGGGTCTAAGGTTTTAGATTGTTAATCACTTAATTAAATCCCACTATACGCGTTAAATGTAAAATGTACTTTGCGCCCAAATGAAATTTCGTAGCTTTCGCAAAAGCTTTTCAATATTAATGCACTGAACTTAAATAGTTCCGGACGTCAAATTCAGTTCAATCACATAATTGCCAATAAAATTAAATTTCATAATTCACTTGCCGTCCATAATTATTTTGCGAATAATGTAGTTTCTTTGCAGTACGGTCAGGTATCCCTAATACATATTTACATAACTAATGCAATACATTCTCGGTCAATATTATTAATTTTGGAACATTGTCCTCCATTCATTAGCGTAAAGTGCTTTGACATTTTGTCTCAAAGAACTATTTTTACACTTAAATTATATTAAAAAAAAAGTAAAAAAATATATATCGTTAGTTTCGTAATTTTAAGACGTTAGAATGAAACATATTTTATAAATAGTCGTTTAATGCATGTCGTAGTTTTAATGCAGTATCGTGTCAATGGTTTGTTCACAGATAATATTATAAAATTCAACATAATATCTATTGCGCATTGTACAATTGTTTTCATTGCATTGTTGAAGACGTGAAGTATTTAAATATGGTTGACGTTCTATGTATTTTATAAACTCTTTGGTAATGGATTTATATCCAATTCGTATTGCAAATATCATCACAACGACGTCACTGAAGTTGGCCCTGGAACGATGCATAATTTTTTTTTTATACACAGTAGTTTAATTGTACACTTTGTAAGTGTGGTGTCTCCGCCTATTAAAATATGTAACAGTTACAGTTTGAACTATTTCGATAAAGAGATTCGTTCATATATATTCAAGTAGTTTAATTTAGTGGGCTTTGTTTATAGAGACCTGTATCTGACCCAATAGCGGCGGCGTTAACTTTAATATTGAGTTTTTACCGCACGGTTCCAAGGTTCTACAGCGGATATTGAGAGAACTATATAGATTGCATACATAAAACGTTAGGATCGCTATTGGAAGTAACAGGGCATGCGACACGATTGCCGAAATTGAACGTAAAGATCTCTATCGTAAAGCAAGTCTCTATTAACAAGGTCGATCAGCTTGAAGGAAATCGAACATCAAAAGAGTTTTCATTGTCATTAATCGATCACATTTAATTGAATGAAACGATTCATGGATGTTCAATTTCAAGCAAGTAATATCCCAACGTATTGCGTTCAAAATATAAATGACATTCATGCTTACTTAATCTTAGATTAATTTGTTAAAAATATAAATGAAATGTCACAAGCGACTTTTTCGCATCGGACCGGTTCGTGAGTCTTAGCATATATTATTAGATTGCGAAATGGTTGTTTCGGTTCGATATAGGCAAGTAATTTATATCAACGCGAGAATTTCTTTGCTTGACCAAATTACTTGCACTATTGACGGCCATATTTCTTTGTTCGGTTCCTATAGTAACGAGACAGCTTCGCGGATGTAGGATGCGAGCCAGCTTCTATACTTTGTGACTTCCTTAAGTGCCCAGGAACTTTGTATTAACTATTTCTTATATCGCAAATGGTTGTAACTATATTAAAGTTATTAGTGGAGCGATAGTCGCCCACGATTTGAGATTGCGGCCGTACACTGCGCGTTGTCGCCTCCATGTGAGCGTGCAATGCTTCGAGATGGTAAGTACACGCGGTTGCATGTCGGCCCACAACGTGATTTTTCCTATTTCCCACTGTATCGTATGTTTCCTCTTCAACTCAAAATGTTTTGACTTCTAGATAATTTTTATTATTAATTTTACGATATCACATAAGTCTTTTTGGCGAAATATTTAAAATAACATTATTTAATTATTCAATATACTTATTCTATATTTAAGAGTTTTGTGTTTTATTTATTTCATGATTGCGAGGCTAAAAGTATTAGTTGAATTCTATCGATTTATTAAACAAAAGATAAGTGCTGTTTCTCAATATGACGATAAAGTTTAGTAAAGTGGGCTCATGTTTCTCACGACGCTGGTGCATGGGCAAAGATAAGTTAAGTGTACCGTCAGCATTTTAGTCTATTTACACAACTAAACGGAACTGATTCTCAGCTTTATTATTAAGACAATTACAATAACAACGCCTGACATTTTTAATAGATGGGGAGATGGTAAGAAGACTTCCTGGTTGGTGTACGTATACCAAATCATACTATCTAAAGTTCAAAATTGAATTTTCCTAAAATATATTTCTATTTGAATAAAAACCCCTAAGGAAACTAAATCAGTCTTATTGCACTCTTTTAACTTAGTATTCTTTCATCTCTCTTAGTCAAATTACAATTACGCTGTGATGAAAAGAGATACAAGTTCGTTTCAACGGTAATAAGGAGTGATTTGTGATTTCAAAATGCATCAATATTTCAATCCCGCCTCTTATCAAATCATTATCTTGATGTTGAAAATTCTTCGATAAAGATTTGCTATCATCTCACGTATCCACGGATGTCATTTTATATGCGGCCTAACGTCACACACCAGGCGCCACTTTCATCTCCGGGATAAATATATTTTTCGTGTGTGGATTACAGATATGTGTGAGTATATGATAAGGCGATTCATGTCGTTGTGAAACATCATTTTACTGTCAAGTATTAATGAATGAGATTCGTGTGAGGTATAAATTGACAACTGTCTTACAAGGATTCTTGGCTATAAGATTTGTTGCAAAACTATTCAATATTACTGTCAAATCTGTAGCGATACCTAGGGGCTGCTGCAATAGGTACGATGACGTCCATACCCTAAATAGTACTTAAAAGTATCCGACCGCGATCCATGCAGCGATTCTCCCTTTAGGTAGGAAAACCACATTTAGTATTGTAAGAATTTCAATTGGTGTTTAGTGACTGATACTCACAAAAATTTTAAATACGATTCGTAACATCTATTGCCCTCGTGAATGTGTAGATAATGTACTAAAATATCGAATAGCACTAACCGAGACGAAGTCTATCTTCACATTTGTATGTAAAAACCTAATGAATGCAGTATATGTAGCACTAAGAAAATGATTTTAGTATGAAACAGTCTAGTTCATGTGACCTTTTATTGATGACTATCTTTAAATCTCATAAACCATTAGTTAAATAATGAAAATTATGTAAATAAATAGATTATTATAACAAAGTATAATTTTGCGGAAAATTCCGCATGTTCAACAATGTTTGTTTACAAATATTATAGTGACATTTACTTATTTGCGAACGATCTATTTTCGTTTAAACATGTTTACATAAGATAAAAAGTATATTTAGTTATTAGATAATGTATAGTTTATACATAGGAGGTGCATCTACAGGGTGTAAATAATTACATAAACATTTTTCTTTATATTTTTTTAAAATGAAAACAGTTAATTAAAACTAGGGTAACACTTTCTTAAACGCTACTTAAGATAGGGTTCATGTTATCAATCCAATTAATTATATTTAATACAATAAACGTCTAATCAATAGATTAAAGTATAGAGATAGCAGAAGTGCCACACGGATTTTGGTTGCAGTAAAATTAATTACACTAATTTTATTAAAGATTTAAATATTTCATAACATGACCCCGATAGTTAAGCGATAACATTTATAATTGCTTTTATATAAATACGATAGCGATATGCAGATGGTCCTAGGTATTGCAGTACAAATACGGAAATACACTATTTTCAGGGTCTTGGATTAATTGATATTATATAAGATACGCCAGTCAGATAAATGTATGCACTTTGCGTATTACGGAAATATGTTTAATAAATAATATATGAACCTTTAGTGTCTATTTAATATAAACAATGCATAAATTATGATACGTATATTGCAAGTACATAGATTACTATTTTAAGATAAATACCAAGCATCCAAAACGACAGTGGCAAATAATCCCAAGTTTATAAGATTTTTGAATGAAATCATCAAGTTAAAAGGAGTATTAAGAATATCCATAGCGCAAATCACCTGCATCATGAAGCATACCCCACATACACACCTTCACGTACTTACCCTCAATTTCTTCTTTCTCACAGCCAAATTAGGTATATATTAGTTAACTGTATTGAATATTTTTTTAATAATAAATTAAATGTTTCCTTTTGTAAATTTTTGAACCCTTTTGTAGTTAAATATTATGTATTTAATCTCTGGCTATATTTTTTGTGTAATTGTTTGATATAAGATACATATAATTTTTGTTAGCTGTAGGATTACGAAATAAATAATAAGAATAAGTCAATCTTCAGGCCTTATTGCGATTTCTTGTGTCTATTTCATAGATATTAAAGATCAGATTACTATGTAATCCAAGCCGAAATAATCGCCCGACCTACAGCTCCAGGTTAAATGCCCAATAAGCTACGGAAGCGGAAGAACAATTTAATATACGTAACAGAGACTAGAATTTGGCTATATATAACAAAATTAAGGCAAACTGAATTTAATCATATTCCGTTTGATTGGTGTCATTTATTACAGACACTATAGAGCATGAAAGTCCCGAAGGGAAAAAGATTAGGATGACCCGATTCATAGGAATCGAAAAATAGTAAATTTCCTCAATGCTCCTCGTGTTGGACCGATGCCAGTAACAAGTGCTTCAACGTAAAATACCTATGCTGCAAAATGTGACTCATGTAGAATGACCACGGTTTTGGAACAGTACATGTACATGAACATGTTACAATGTATATTATATGCTCTGTATAACGTGATTAGATAGTTCTAATACCTTTTAAACTTTGTAAATTCCATTTTATCATGAATGAAGCGTTCGTTGTGTAATAGAAAAGTTTATTGTAACTATAAAATGCACTTTATTAATATGGCATTGATGTTACTTGAAGCGGTTGATAACGTCATATCAATTATTACCAATTATATTTTCTTGAGTTCGCTAAATGTAAAAGGCCATTGTTTTAAATATTTATATACCTACAATAATATTTTCTTTATGTAAAGCGAATGTAAGCAAAATAAAAATTAATTCCATACATACGAATATTAGGCTCGTCAGTACATGTATATTGTATGTATTAATCAAATTTTTTATATATTTTGTAGATAGGAGTTCTATATTTAACATTAAGTGCATTGATATGATGATATGTCAGTAAGCCGAACACCGGAGCTTTTCACGCAACACATACACCTCAAACATCAGACCTTGGAACGTGTCTCTAAAATACGATATCTACTTATCTAGCCACAGTGATTGATGAAAAGGGTAACCATAGCAATTAGCATCGAAATCGGCTGCAGAATTGAACAAGCGCGGAACGCCTTTTCAAAACTAAAAAACGTACTTTGTGACAAGCGCCTAAATTTACAGTTTAGAACTCGCATTGCGCGATGTTACGTCTTCTCTGTGCTGCTCTACGGTGTAGAATCTTGGACGCTGACCGAGACTATGTCCAAAAAACTGGAAGCGTTTAGTATAGTATATTTACTTAGTATATCTTGGACAGACAGAATGCAGAAGAACAAAGAAGTGCTTATGACGGTTAAGAAAAGAAAGTAAACTTGAGAATTTCGGACACGTTTTACGTACTTAACTCCAAAAAATACGAGCTCCTTCAACTAATCATACAAGGCAAAGTGGCAGGTAGAAGGAGACCTGACCGCAGACGCACGTCTTGGTTGAAAAACTTAAGACAATGGTTTGGTCAGAGCACCATGTCATTGTTTAGAAGCGCGGCATCCAAAATTAAAATAGCCATGATGATCGCCAACCTTCCCAAGGAGATGGCTTAGGGAGGTGCAAGAGACAATAGCCGAAAAACAAAGTATTGTGTCAATAATCCTTATAATTAACCTCTATTTATTTGGCCACTGACCTGACGTTATCATTGTATCGAGCTATTTATCGGTTATTTAGGTTAATACTTCATATTATTGTGACTAGACCCATAGGGCGAACTAATTATTAATGAAGTTGCCACAAATTTGGGAATGCAAGTTGTTTTGATCGACAAAAAAACGTCTCGTCGCGACTGCTGTTTTGATTGTAGAACCTCTTTATTATTTTATTATCCCATTATATCATTAAATTTCGCTTTTAACCCTTGCTCGTACGGTGGAGGAAAACTTCATGAGGAAAGGGGCATGCCTTAAAAAGTCGACGGTGTGTGTCAGGCAGTTCTGATCACCTACTTTCCTATTAGAAGTGATCACGGAAAAGAAACAGAAATCTGAGGCCTACCTAAATGGTTGTAGCTACTGGTATCTATATTATATAATTCAATATTTTAAAATTAATTCAGATAAAAAGTGGCATCCTTTCGACACTATTTAAATGTGTTGTTACTATTCCAAATAATGTAAAACATATACATCAAACCATAAAGATAACCTAATCCGGTTTTATTTCACAAGATAACTGCCCCTTAACGACCATGCGTTCTCGCCATGGCACGATAGCGACAACCGCGTGGCGAGTGACTTTTGTGTTCATGAGTTTATCAAGAGTTTGCGCTGATAATATTGACGTAAATACTATTGGCCGCAACGAGGGCGTGCCGATGCTGCCTCTATGACTATATAATCATCTTACAAATAAGGTATCGTAGCATTCCGTTCCTGGATCTTGCACGTGACTTAACCGTCAGCTTAATTATAACTTTAGTTTCCTAGTACTTAGTTAATGTAAGTATTAATATAGACAATGCATAATTATCTTGGCAATCAATTAGTAGATTAGTTTTTGAAATTGTTTTCTTTTATTTATCTTAAGGGGATTTGCTAATGTGTTGTCTATAGCTAATTGACGGCACATTATACATTACTTATGTAGGTGACTTTATTTGGTTTCTGAATTTGGTTCTGTGAGGTGTATTTAATATTTCAGATAATGGCCTATTTGCAATCGAAACCAAAGTCTGAAACAATTGAACTTCGAGAAAAATATATTGGGTAAGGAATTTATTAATATGTTATTTTTAAACAAACTTAAGAACTTGCTAACGTAATAATTTTATTATTGCATTCTTTCGATAAAGTTCGAACGGTTCAATTTTAGAATGGTACATACTTTGGGCGGGGTTTAAAAACAGTAAATTTCCTTCACAGCGGCGCCTGCCAGTTGTTTTTCCGTTCGACGCCGTTGAAAATTGTCAGAGGGATTGCCCAGTTCATGTATGATGAAACGGGCGAGAGGTACCTCGACTGCATCAATAATGTCGCACACGGTTAGTGCATTAGTGTACTCATGTATCTAAGATATTTGGTTACCGCTTACCGCAAAACGCGCACAACGCATGTTCACGTATATACACTTGTACGTATTGGTTCGATATCCGGATAAATCTCAAGAAATAATTATTGTTTCGGCTTGGAAATCTGGTCCTTCTTGCATATATTTTTTAAACGAAATCACGTTCTTACCTCTGTCCTGAGACTTGTACTCTAGAAAACACAGATTAAAAGGAAGGTGATATAATATATACATATATAGGCTTTAAATTAGGCCGGAATGATATGTGAAGTTATTTTACTATCGATTCTGATATTTCTTTATACAATTTTTATTTATTTTTTCTGATTCAAATGCAAAAAGTTAGGAATAGTAGGTAAAATAATTGTAATTGTAATAGATAAATATATAATATCTTTATTAAATGAAACAATGACATAGTTAATAATTGGCAAAACATACATTTAACGCGTGATCTACAAATTGACGTAGCACTATTTATCATTCATATGTTTATTAAATTATGCATGAACTCACAATAAACCATAATTAGCTTCTATTTCTATTAGTGAACTCATGATTTTCAAGTGGGAATCCCTTCAGGAACGAAACTTGAATCCGCATACATAAATGATTAAAATACCGTTTAAAAATGTAACTGCATTCTTAAATAGTACAAATATTTATATTTATCGTCATGTTTAATAAGAGCATTCTGATAAAATTGAGCTTAAGGCGTCGCCTCACATTTGAAACAGTGCAGAAAATACGGAGATAATTGTTTAAAAAAAGTTGTTTATTTTCAGAAAATTGTACTTACTTCTATAATAATAACATTTCTTACAGTGGGACACTGTCATCCTCACGTCGTTGAAGCTGGAAGAAATCAAATGTCACTGATTTCCACAAACAATAGATATCTTCATGATGACATTGTGATTCTAGCCGAGAGACTTGTGAAGACTATGCCCGGTTCACTTTCTGTTTGTTTCTTCGTCAACTCGGGATCTGAGGCCAACGATTTAGCCTTACGCCTGGCCAGAGTCCACACTAAGAAGAAAGATGTTATTACACTTGACCAGTAAGCATTTTTATTATACAGTGCTTTTATGAATTGTTTTTAAAGTGTGACAGGGATGAATGAATTTATTAGTAAATTATTTATTTAATTCACCAAAGCAGTCTCGAAGTATTGTTGTTTAAATATTTAAAGTCTTCATAATATTATGTACATAACTTGTGTGCAATATTTATGATAGTCGTTGATATAAAGGTCGATGTTTTCATTATAAAAACTTCTTTATAATTGTTTTAATTGCATAGTTTTCAATCGAGCCAATTGTGAAAGAGTGAGTGATCGATGTTAGGTCCCTATGTAGGGTGCTACTAGCGCCATTTTGTTCCAGCGCGTATCATGGACACCTTACTTCCATGATTGATGTGTCACCTTACAAACTGAACCTACCAGGAGGGCCCGAGAAGCCAGAGTGGGTTCATGTGGTGAGTTGCCATGGCAACCGTCTAACTTAATTAAATATGTACTTTTATTTTATGAGTTTAATCCAAAAGCATACTCAAATTCTTGTTTAGCACTTATGACGTATATCGTTATGTATTGGGGACGCGAAATGAGAAAAATCTCGAGTTATGACTACGTTTATGGTTCATGTTTTTCCCTTATTCGCTAATATATGAGGAGTTATGAAGTAACATTTGGTCCTTTATGGCGTTAATACTTTGATTAAATCAGAATATTACTATCAGCATAAACACCCAATTTCATACCCGTTAATAAATATAGAGTGTAAAGACGATTTTCTTTAACACAGGCCCCAGTACCCGACGTATATAGAGGAAAATACACATATCCGAACGACTCTCAGTCCGAAGAAGAGTTAGGGAAATTGTATGCGGATGAAGTAGGAAAAATCTGCAAACTCGCAACTGATAAGAATGGTGGTGTTTGCGCTTTTATCGCCGAGAGCCTGCAAAGCTGTGGAGGACAAATATTTCCTCCCGATGGCTATTTAAAACGCGCCTTCGAGTAAGTAAACACATACACGTACTTTATCGAAGTACTGGAGTAAATTTTGAATAGGCCGTATTATTTTACTTGTATGTATTAAAAATACTTACATTAGGACCATTCCAAGAGGAAATATATTATAATCATTAAATCGTAACTTACCGCATATGCCTTAGTTTATACATAATATGACTTCATGTTATACCGAATTTAATGACTAATTAAAATTACTTGAAACACGTAATCATACTACATTAAAAGCTTCATGATTTTGAATTATTTTGAACTGTATTTTGTGAAACAAATGAAAAATAGGTTAATAAATAAACAAACTGTTGCTTTTACACCTAGATATGTACGTGAAGCAGGTGGCGTTTGCATCGCTGATGAAGTGCAGGTCGGATTCGGTCGCGTGGGAACTCACATGTGGGCATTCGAGACCCAAGACGTGATTCCTGATATAGTGACTATGGGTAAACCTATGGGTAATGGACACCCAGTCGCTGCAGTTATAACAACACCTGAGATCGCTAGGAGTTTCGCTGATACCGGAGTCGAATATTTTAATACGGTACATATACAATTTATTAATAAATTTTCTTTAGCTTTATTCTGGATTAAATTTCCGTCCCATACCGACTTTGAATGTTGTCCTATCGAAAAATTACTTGTTTCGGTTTGAGCTTTTTTATTAAAGATAATTTTTATTTATCGTAACTAAATATAACCTCTTTCGTGTGTTATCATATGAAAACATAAAGATTAAAAATTATCAATAAAAATAGCGACAAGTTTATTGTACGTCAACACATCGTAAATATTTTGATTTAAGTGCATAGAATGTAAAATAAAAATCTGTAATTTTATTTGTCTAGTGTAAATTAAATTTAGTTTTGTTTCTATAATGCTTGGATTCTCTTATTTCATTTAGATCGTAGGAATCGTAAAGGGTTATCTCATGACACGAACTTATTAGATTGTAGATAAAGTCACTTTTATCTTGGTTTCAATTACATAATTTAAATATATTAAGAAACCGGTGAATGCAAATTGTTTTCGCCAGATCCTACTCTACAGGTGACCATGATACCTATTTCTTATATATAGTGTTATTATTGTTAGAGCTATATTAATGAATCCATACACATATTGGTTTGTAAACTTTTCTTAATATGAGTATCAGTTGTGTTAGCATAATTTGAAAAAAAATAAGTAAGTTTTTTTTAAAGTATGGCATGGCTCATTTTAGGGTAAATGCCTCCTCCATATTTTCTATTTATCTTTCTTTGTTTTTGTCTGATTTTCTCAATGCATTGTTCTACGTTTTTCATATGTAATATGGCATGGGTATATAATTTATACAATATATAGCGTTATTGATCCCTTATTGTTGATCAAAGGAAGTTTACGTTGATTTTTCTAAATTCAATGAAATAATCTTCTATTTTCGTCTTAGTATGGCGGTAATCCAGTCTCCTGTGCAATTGCAAACGCGGTATTAGATGTGATAGAAGAAGAGAACTTATTGGAACGAGCAAGACGTGTCGGTGACCATCTTTTGGCCAGATGCGAGGCTTTGATGCATAAGCACCTCTTAGTCGGTGATGTGCGAGGAAGGGGACTATTTGTTGGAGTAGAACTTGTCACGGACAGGGATGCAAGAACACCAGCGACGGCTGAAGCGAAACATGTTGTTAATAGGTAGGTGTAGTTTGAATGTTATTTAGTACAGAGTTGATATTTTCATATCAAGTTAAATTCTACTTAAAATTAGTGTTCAATGTTTTGGACCGTTTGAACGTCCTACACTTAAACTTGTAGAGTCTTAATCTAGGTATATAATTTATTTAAGTTATATATAAAATTGTACTATATTATGTCCTCATATACGTGGTTAACGTGACAGAAGTTATAAGAATAATAATTGTTTCGATTGACGACTTGATTTATAAACGAAACGATAATGCACGCATAGATTAGATAGATTAGAGACTGCGACTCGAACGATTTCCTTTTTATAGAATGCGCGAAGAGAAGATACTTATAAGCAGAGATGGACCTGACGCAAACGTATTGAAGTTCAAACCGCCGATGGTGTTTTCCACTCAAGATGCAGACAGATTAGTTGACACACTCGACAGGGTGCTGTCAGAATTGGATGACCAATGGAGAACGCCCATCACCAATATTAAAATTGAGGTAAAATTTATTAAAAATTATATTATTTATTCACAGATATTAGTCGATAAGGTTACTTGTAACTCATTCGCTGCCTTTATCTTTGTCCCGTCTTGGGGAGCGTAACGTATTAGTATTACGTAACGAGTTTTTTTTTCGGTACTTTTGTAAAACGTTACGTTGCGGGGCGGGTATTGAATTACGCGTTATTCTTAATATTATTTTCGACTTACACCACATAATAGTAACTAAAGAGTCACTAGGTGGTCACGAAACGTTTTACTATACTCGAGTACAGTACTGTACTTGGGTACTGAAAAACGTTACGGCGAGTTACATGGGGGGGGGGTCAATAATCTCCAAAAATTGCGTTACGTAATACTTAAACGCTCCCTTGGACAAAAGCCTCTTTCAAATCGTGTAATATGAGAGTTACATAAAGATACATCTAGCTTAAGACGACTTTAAATATAATCACATTTTAAATTATAAACCAAGATTTTATATACAGGAAACATTATATTGAAGGTTCAGTTCAAACTAAGCAAGTTAATAAATTTGATAAACTTAACGCCTGATAAAATAAATGCATACTCAATTGTTAGTAAAACATTGCTCTTCATAATAATTAGGAGTACCTGATTGATATACGTTTTTAAAAGATTATATTCGTTGTACTGAAAGTTGAACGACGCTTTAAAGCCGATCAATGTTTGAGAGTTGACATTGGCAAATTAATGAAAACTATATTTTTATTTATCTCTTTATCTTAGGGTGCGTACAGACTATGTAACATATAATATAACTTGTGTTTTATAACACGTCCACATTATAAACTTTGTAAACTTGTTATTCAACATTATAACATAAAACAATACTGTACACATTAGAATAACAATGCAATTTAACAATGTTATATAACCATTTTAAATAACAAAAGAAAAACAAAAAAACGTAGATGCTGGGTTCGTCCTAGCATACATATCAATAACATGTTATTTTAACATGTTGTATAACATTCAGTATCCACATTATCTGAAACATGTTGTATAGCAATGTTGTATAACATGCTATGTTATATAGTCTGTACGCACCTTTACCGTTGCCCAAATAAATAGGTACCTTTTTGTGGCACCTATCTCTATAAGATAGTGGTTAGTAGGTTTCAAGTTAGCATGGTTTCAGGTGCAAAAGTTAATAATTAATTAATTTGCAGGTCTTAGTCACACCCATCAGTGATAAGGTGGAGTCCAGTGATACGTCAATGAAGAGTAGTTTTAAGCAAAGTGTGAAAGCTATGTAAATTTGAAATCTCATGGTTAAGATAAGTTGTAAATATATATAAGATACGCCATGTACTTAAATGTAACATGTTTTGCCTATTAATTTTAACTTTAGATGTAATCATACTATAAAAAATGTATTGAATAAACTGTACAAATTACAAAAAGTTTTATTTAACGCTAATAACCATCAAGTATTGACAAAACTATGTATAATTCATATGTTTTGTGAAATACAACTTAAGCTAAAGCTGTTAAAAGATACGAATCAATGTAATAACTAATGTTGCTATATTAAAAAATTATCTAGCATGTCACTAGTACTACCAGAGTACGCTGGTGTTGTGTATTGTTTTATGCAAATTAACAAATAAAACGAATTGAAAAAAAAAAGTAAACTAAATTTTCAATTTTTTAATCTACTTGGCCCTTCCGGAAACGTAAAAAAAAACTGAAGCTATTTTGATAATCTCCCAATTGGATACAACTTAAGTTTCCGAGAAATTAGTGGAAAACATACACACACTGACGGAATAGAGTAAATGTGCTTGACGGCCTCAATCGTAATTAATAAATTTTATTTGCCATTAAAATGGAAAAACAATCAAATTCTTTATAATGTACTCAAATAATATGCAATTGCAACAATATCACATACAGGTCAAACTGATAAACTGAAACAACATATATAACATAAGTTTCATATCTAAATACAGTAGAACCTCGTTAAGTCGAACCTCGATAAGTCAAAAACCTCCAAATCTCGAAAAAATGTTTTGTTCCCTTCCCTTAAAACACCAAAACCTCCATTACTTGAAATCTTGACCCTCTGTTAATCGAAATAATCACCGAGTCCCTCCAAGCCATTTTGGTACATATTTTCACTCTATAACTCGAAAAATTAAATTTGACCTCTGTATCTCGAACATAGGAACGTTTTATTTTACAACCTTTACAACTTGATCATTTGGAATTTATTATCTCTATTGTTCGAACAAAAATAAGTTACCGACTTTAAGAACTTGCCGACAATGTGAGTACACTATTGTTTCTTAGAAAACATTTTAGGAGTATACAATAATAAATTTATGACTCATGGAAACACGTGTTTGCTTGCTTTGTGTCGGGTGCTCTAACTCAAAATTTATAATAATAAACCTCAAACTCTTTCTGTCTAATCAAAATATGCCTAAGTCGAAATCCTCCATAAGTTGAAAACTCTATAACTCGAATTTTTTGGCGTCTCCCTTGATGTTCGACTTATAGAGGTTCTACTGTAACTATACGTTCAAAGTCTACTTAGTAATAATATAACAGTGTCATTCAGGCTATTGTGTTTAGTAAGAGGCCAAAGTTGCGCAGCCGGCTTTAGCACGTGCGCAAATTTGCCTGATAGCCGTTACATCAATCTTGAACATCTTCCCTTTATAGAATCCTAATCTTCAGTTCGTGTATCGAATTATATCTCTTATTTTAATAGACGTAGGGTCGACAAATCGTTAGCAGGGTTTTGTAAAAGGCTTTTGTAACTCCTGTAGACAATGAGAGTATTCTATGTCAGGACAATATGACGTAACGATTAAACGTCTTAAGAATGGTTATGGCAAAAACGTTTGTATGCGTTTTTTGCTTCAGAGAACGTTAATAATTCTTGTACGGATTTATAGTTATGGTAAAAAAAATTGTATTAGTTATCAGCCGTCATGCAATATATAATGAATTTGTAAACGCTTTCCGAACGGCATGTTCTCTTGGCGTTGTATACCTAGAGATATGGGGTCACTCTGAATCTTCTATCGCATTTACCATGGAGAGTGTTTAGAGGAGTTCGGTATTAGGAGTTCGGATTAATACCTGCAGCTGAGTTTCATCAACGTAAGTCGAGGCAGAATACGAAATTCTCCCGTATCACGTCGACGTCCGTCGTTCCACAACTGAGGGTACTTTAAGGCAGTTTTTGCCGCGCACTCTAATGTGAAACCAACTGCCAACTGAAATATTTCCGAGCCAATTCGACTTAGGGTCCTTCAACAAAATAGCGTACCGAGTCTTAAAAGGCCGGCAACGCACACGCGAGATCTCTGGCATTGAGTATCCATTGGCGGCGGTATCACTTAACATTAGGTAAGCCTCCTGTCCATTTGCCATCTGTTCTATAAAAAACAAATCACTTCTCACTTGCAAAGTCCGATATATGACTGTATACACACTAACGTAAAATAAGTCCTCTTCAAAGATTTGTATAATAACAGCTATATATAGGTCGCAAACTTATTTGTCTGATGCAATTTTAGCAAACTCATAGTAGACCTCTAGGGGTATTGAAGACGCATCAAACAATAACCCAACGTCATGTTATTTCTTCTTCTTCGATTGTATAATTCGGCGTCATTGTTACATAAAACAGTAGCATTTATCTATATAAACAAATTCGTGGGAATCATAATAATTCACATCTATTCGCATTCAATTCACACTTGATAGGGGTCATCTATTAATGGGAAGTGTCGACGCGTGCCACCCGCACCGCCCGCATCGTATGTTTGACATCTAGTGGCTCGTGCGGTCGCGATCCTGAGGAAATCGATCTTATACCACAACACACCTAATAATAAATTGGGAAACCTTAGATTTTTATCATGGGGTGATTAGCCCATAGAGATTATTGAGATAGGTTAAGGGTGAGCAGTGTTGGTCTAGTGGCTTCAGCGTGCGACTCTCATACCTGAGATCGTAGGTTCGATCCCCGGCTGTGCACCAATGGACTTTCTTTCTATGTGCGCATTTAACATTTGCTCGAACATAACATTTGCATCGTGAGGAAACCGACATGTCTTAGACCCAAAAAGTTGTGCGTGTGTCAGGCACTGGAGGCTGATCACATACTTGCCTATTAGATTTGAAATGATCATGAAACAGATCCAGAAATCTGAGGCCATGACCTAAAGATGTTGTAGCGCCACTGATTTATTATTTTTAAGGGAGACAAAAGTGTCATTGTGTTGACATATTGGAGTCATATTTAGCGTTATGATTAGACTGTGTAGCTCATAAGACGTTTTAAATTTTTTTTCATCGTACAATCAAGTGTACATAAAATAAAAATTAGGTATGTTAACAAACATGTTTCGTACACTGCAGTAGAGGATTACATGCGTCCTTTAGGCTAGCGGTACCAATGCAATATTAGCTTAATAAATTGTATTGTTAGGTTTTGATATTTAAGTCGTTAAACGGATCTTATACTTTTGCTTATTTTTTGACTAGTATAAATCATTAATTCAAGATTATATTTATATTTCTATTGTGGAGCAAACTGTCTTGATAGTTGCGTACCTTTATTTAAGAAGCTCAAAATTTTATCTCTTCCATGTATTTATATTTTGGGAAGAAATTGGCTGTGCCAAAAATCAATGTGGAACTGTATCGGAAAAACACCTTTTGTATGGCAATTAATGTTTACAATAAATTACCAAAAGAATTAAAAGATCTTCCGTCTAGAGTCTTTAAAAAGCGACTTAGTGAATACACTAAAATTTTTTCTAAAAGTAATAACTTTTAGAAAAAATTTACTATTCAATAAATGATTATTTGCGTGAAACACTGTAATTAATATAAAATTAATGATGTAATGTTGTATAATAGACTAGATAACATAAAAATTGACTTTGACTAATAATGTAAAATTCCTTTAGACAAATTTGCGCGCCATCGTTTGTGGCAGATTATGCGAACGATTTACGATTGTATCACCTTAACATTTTGTACCATATTCTTGCAATAAATAAATTATTATTATTATTCCCTCAGATAATTACAAAATACAACCCAATTATTAAAAATATGTATTTAGATATATATTAAAAATGTAAGGATGATTTGACTGATAGATATCAAATAAATTGTTATTAAAATTTCTTAGACCAACCTCAATATTGTTAATCTAGTCAAAAGTAAAATTCAATTTCTTCTAAAACATTTCTTATAGCAAAGGATCGGATCGTAGATTTGAAGTAAAAAAAGGATGACTTTCAATTCAATTCCAATCTCATTATTCCTGTATTTTTATGGAAATCTTATCTCGAGAATTTTTAGAGGCTATTATAATAAATTATACTAAATATTCAGTAAAGAAGATATTAATGTTATACCTATTTGTTTTCGCAGGTTTTTTGTAAAACTCGAATTGTAATCCTAACTTATTTCGGTATATTAGCTTAGCAAATATACACATATAAATCTAATTAACAAATAAGTTTTAGATAATTACTAATGTTTTAACTAATTATAATAAACGCTACTCATTTACTTATACTTAATCTATTTTAATTTCAATGATTACTTTCGTATTCTGTGATATTTAACATTATCGGTAACGAGTAAAACGATTAATTTTATCAGACCAGATTCTTCCTTGTATTGGTAAATCACATTATAAAGTAATTAGGTTCACAATTATTCATATATTCTCTTTTTAACGATGAAACTTTCTACGAAAGGCATTACCGCACTGGAATCAAGCAATTCCGCTGTCTGGCGCCGGCAGATGCTTAATAAAGGCAAATTGCAAGCTCACCTTACGCCCTGTCATTTCCCACGGTAGGTACATCCTCGCGGTACCGTTGTAAAAGTTCACATTCATAATAAAATATACAAACGGGCGACCGACTTATGAAAAAGCTTTGTCGCCAAGCATTCTCGCTTTAATTGCTGTTTGCGAAAATGAGATAAGAATTGAAATTATAGCTTTTATAATCTTTTGCGGCGTAGTACTTTTGTTGGCGTTATATTTGAAATTAAATTCCTTATCAAGAACGTTATTTATTTTCATTATTAGAGGACATAATAAATATTACAAACTTTACCTTAAATAATGCTTATTAAAAGTAGATTTTAAAATGATTATTTTAAATTACATATACGCATGATATCTTTTATCATCACTCTACCATTTAAAAACAGCTCGAGATCAGCAAGATCGATGGTGATATAATTAATGATATTTAAAACGCAGGGGTCGTTTCGTTCACAATTACGACAACGACCTAAAGACAGACGGCTTGAAGCGTTATTAAAGAGTTAATGACAACTTAGCGTTAATTAATGACGTCTTTAAAAAGTTTTAAAGGTTGTAATTTTCCGAGGATAATAAATTCTAGCTATTTCTCAAAATGGAGTACGTAGTAGGTACACTGCTCTCATATTAGGAAGTCTAGTACCGTGTTTTTCCTATCTTCTTATCCTTACATAAATTGTTAGATTTGCAAAGACGCGGAGATACTGTAGGCGTAACCCCCTAATGGAAATATATCAGAAAATAATATATTTCAATATGCAATAAAATCGGAAAACGTATGACCCCGTATTCGCTGGATTTTCGCAAGCACACCTGAACAAGATTGTATCCGGGCTATAAAAAACCTACGTTCAATCGTGTCCTCAAAGAAGGTTTGTAAAGGACCCTCACATTCCGCAGTGTCTATAACAGATGTGAGCGGGAACAAGATTTTCGTCTGGATTTACATAAACAGTTTCCCACCGAATCCCTCGAGGGGTAAAAACGTAATGACGACTCGACATTATTCTTGGTTAAGTTCCTTGTCATTGCCGTGAATGGTGCTAACCGTCACTTGATATCACTTCTCAAACGGTATTAAAATACAATTTACTGCACAGAATGATTTCACCTATAGGTATTCAAACTAATCACGGCTCATATTTTTTTTGTTTTTTTCAATTAATTATTACAATTAATATAAAGAATTACATGAGACATCGCTGTATAGTCCAACGCTACCGAAAATATTAAACTCCTGTTTCTTTAAATATAGGTAATACAAAATCGTAAATGTGAAAGATTATTGAAATAAATTTTCAATTACTTGCCTATAATTCTGATTACAGTCAAAATAAATAAAATAAACAATGCCATTGTATAACAGTTAGTTGTAGCTAATAATATTTGTTAATAACCTTGATTTTGTGATGAAAAATTGTTTTAATGGACATTTTTATACTCAATAACTTATTTTAATAGCGGTTGCGTGGCAGAAAGGGTGGCTCGGTGGTATTTAAAAATGTAGAGAGGTCATTTGTTTTAACGCAACACCGAACGCAATCCATTCATATTACACAGAAATAAACCGTAATTTATGAAAACGAAGTGAAACATGAACAAAAATCCCATTTAACATTAGCTTTTCACTGAGAGAAATGAAAAGAATTTCTAGTTTTATGAATGGATATGATTTCGTATGAAATAATACATCGTAAGTGCTTTTCAGATTTCATTCGAGATATTTGAAGAATCTGAATTCATTTGCTCCTGAAATATAAATTGCCGAGAGTGTAACCTTTACAGGCATTGAGATTTTAAACGAATTAAATTTAATATTTCGCTTTTAACGTTGGATCAGTAGGAGTAGTCTACGGTGCTCTTTATTTTTGTCTATTCCTTCTGCGTTATATCAGTAACTGCATCGGCATAGAGTTGGTCGTTCAGTTGGTGGGTTCCTGTTTAACCATATTTTTTTCTAATGGTTCCTTCCCAATTATAAAAAAATACGCAGATTATTATTTCAAAGTATTTGAGTCAAGCCTTTATACCTACATTCTTGATATTGACATTTTAATTTAAAGTATCTATTAAAGCGAAGCAATATGACGACGTAATAACGTGCTCACGTGTACCGTAGAGCCTCCATATATTATGCACGTCCCTCAATCTTTTCGTTGTTGCCGCGACCTGAATCCCCTATTGTGCCCTTTGAAACACGGACCAGTAGGGAGAGCTTGAATAATTGAGGAGCGGCTCCGTCTTACTCTCTGAAATCTTAACGAAACTCATTGAGTGCGCGATTGTACTGTTGGTTGTATGTTTCCGCCGTCCGCGCACGTGTACTAACATTGCCCACGGAATATTAATCGCCAAACATAAGCTGTTCAAGTTTTGCTATTATGAATACAATGCAATATCCGAATAATAAGCCGAGGATGAATTTATTAACATTATTTTTGTTTTTGCATTACGTTCTTGGTCACTAAGAAGTCTTTATTTACACTTGTGCTTCTGATTATAAGATAAATTGATAAACCTAAAACTTCCTGTACCAAAAGCCATTATGTTAGAAACTTACATAATATGTTTTCAATATTCGATCGCTTTAATTAATAGAAGACGTGATTAAAGCAAAAGCGTTATTTCCTCATTGTTAGATATTATCGCATCCACATCGGTGTTTATCTTCGAAGACAGCTTAAATTCTCATGTAAATACAATATTACGTTATAATCGATATTAAAATTTATGTTAAAGCTTTCACCATTAGTACGGCATTCACAAAGGCTTTGCTTTTCTTGATTTGTATCCAATTTCATATTTTTGGCTACTAAAGAAACACATCAAACATTACAAGATAAAAATAAGCTTATTTATGAAAATATATATTTAAGTTTTATAATATATACTTATTATTATTGCCTTTGTCTTTTATTGAATATAGGCTATTTATATGTACACACAACATAGTCTATATATGTATTCTATACGTCGCATTATGTAAAATTAATTTCACGCTTATGTCTATAAAGACCTATAGAATTTATATTATTGTAAAAGTTTAATTTAATTTAAGGCTGAATATTGTCAAACTGTCAAACTTTAAAGTAGAATCCAATGTTCATGTTAACAATGAACAATTTCGGTAGTTTTCACAAAATCCGCTGACTGTATTTGTTTAAGGCGGTTTAAACAACGCAAATTCGACTTGTGATTAATCTTTATCCTTATTTTCGTACCCTTACAATTCTAACAAATGACAGACATAAATCTATGAATTTAACTTTGTCGGCTGAATAAAATTATTTCTATACAAAGCTTGTACATTGCGGTATGCTTTATCAAGTAAGTTCAAACCCTAGAGGAATTTAATAATGAACTTAAGGTACATTTGTTGTTGGAATCCCGAGATAATTTTGGTGTTTCAACGGATTTACATCTAGAGATAAAATGAAAGCAAAGCTATGTTAACAATAGAAATACAGAATTGAACTGTGTTTTGTTGGGGACTATTTTATACTGTTCCAGTATTGTAACTGGTATTTAATCTGCACTTCCGACCGCTGTTTTAGCCTTGATTAAGTCTGTGTTAAGAGATATTTTCGTGTTGTACAATATTAATTATAAATAAATGTTTATTTCAGAATCATGACGGTGTATTTATAATCAAATATAAATAAAATCGAAACTATATACTTAAACATAAGGGTTACCCTAGAATGTCTGCACCATTGAAATGCACGAAATTACAAACATGATACCTTACTAATACCTTAAAATTTACAAGTAAGTTTTCTCAAAATCATATAATTTCATAAATATCCCGCACACACCACCGAGACAGCAGCTACAATTGCTGCACCCTCAGTGATGAACACGAAGATACATACCCATTTATGTAAATAATAGATATATAAGATATACATAAACCAATTAATCGAAGCAAATATTTGTTTCAACCACAAAAGGGTTAATCCGAATCGGTTTTCAAAGTCTTTTTGAATGCTCGTTCAAAGTAGACTATCCGCAAATTCTCATGCAATGTTCAGCACAAATTGAGATATGTAGTGCTCATTGTCCTACATTGCACACATATGCAATCCCCAGTGGATGAAATTCAAAGGCCCAAAGTCTTTACGGTTATTCAACAGAGATCGCAGGCGAATAATTTCTGCATTGCTGTTCGGACCGAAGCAATCATACTATTAGAATACTTCTTGTGACTTGTTTGTTTTGATGGTTAGAAAATAATTGGCTTTATAACTTACAAGGTACACTGCCTACGAGGTTATAATGAGGAACAAACTTTACTTGATTTTTCGTTATATTTTCTCATACATTTCATAAAATGCATGCAAATATTGAAAAATCAGCATATTTTTAAAATTGTTGTTTGTGAAGATACGAGTAATTTTCCTCGCAAGAAATTGGCGAACAAACGAGCTCGTTGTAAATAATTCTGCATTGAAGTAAATAGAAAGGATTTGGGTGATCAGTCTGCGAAAGGCAACGAGAATCTAGGTTAGATACTGTTCGATCTGGGTTGGTAATCGAAACAAAGGACCCAATATCGCACGTACGTAATATTACTGGTTTGACCCATAACATTTTGAAAATTTATTAACACAATGAAACTAATTATAATTCAAATATGATGTCCATTTATTTATTTGTAAATGAACATAGGTATATTAAAAATACATTAGCGATAATATAGTAAATATTACGTAATAATACTGGTTTGACCCATAACATATTAGGAAAATTTATTTACACAATGACACTAATTATAATTAAAATATCATGTCCATTTATTTGTTTATAAATTAAAATATATTTAAAAAATACATTAGCGATAATATAGTAAATGTACCAAATTGCCCGCTGTGGAGGGCATTAGCAAAAACATAGCAATAATATTTTTAACAAAAAATATATTTGAATTAAAGAATTGTGACATATGATGATGTGATATATATGATGCAAAGAGATTTAGATTTAGATAAATGACTGTAGTACCATTGAATTAAGGTTACTGAATAGTTAAGTTTATAATATATGTAAAAATAAGAATTAACAAAATTGGAATAAATAAATAACATCAAATAATTATTCATGCTTTTGTTACCATGTTCATCAAAGGTCTTCGAGAGCTGGATACATAACGGTTCAGTTAAGACTGAGATTAATTTCTCTGGAATATACTTGAAATATAACTCTGACACACGAATCATTCATAGGAAACCTAGAAAATCTATCGAATATCGGTCTTTGTTCATAGACTCGTTACCATCCAATAGTGTTTACATTTCTGTGTCTGTTTTGGTGATCATTTGTTAAGACAACCTATATTGACTATGAACCGGAACAATTATTAAATTATTGATTCCAATAAATTTATATATTACTAGTTGATCCGGCAAACGTAGTTTTGCCGTGTATATTATCATTTAAAATAAAAAATAGGGGTTGATCGTAGAGGGGTGAAAATTAGGGGTTGTATGTATTTTTTAATGCTGTATCATAAAAAAATAAGGAATAATTTTTTTATCAAAAATTAAAAAATAAAATTTAGGGGTGGACTACCCTTAACATTTAGGGGGATGAAAAATAGATGTTGTCCGATTCTCAGATATAACCACATCTCAGATATGCACACAAATTTTCATCAAAATCGGTCGAGCCGTTTCGGAGGAGTATGGCAACGAAAACTGTGACACGAGAATTTTATATATTAGATCTAATATTATTATTGTGATTGTATATTCATATATAAACCGCTAAACTGATTTCTATTTACGCTAAACACGCTTCTTGTGTTCATCAATTAAAATATTAAATAATTGTTTACATCTTAGAAATGCCTCATTTGTATGATCGCAGTATAAATAATTATTTTTGATACATGAGTCTGGTTTTCCAATACTACGCGTGTACGTAACGTGAACTCCTCAAAAGCATAATTCAGAGATAGGATTCATCCAGAAAGTTCTCATATCTGTCAAGATCCAATGAACTTTTGACAGATGGAAAACTTCGGATTGTAACATAAATCTAATGCTACTAAGATATTTGACCAAGTTCAAACGGTAAAATTCAGCATGACGTTATCTTTAATAGCTTATAAAATTATAAAGCCATTGAATTTTGAATGAATTAAATATATCTAAATGCGTTAAATATGCGAAAATTATGGAAATATACGAAACATTTCAACGAAATTATTTCATATAAATTAACTGCAACTTCAAATGGTAATTTAACTGTTTAATATTAATTAAATGAAATAAATTCCATTCCGGCGAATAAGGTAAATGATGTTTAAATAGGCTGGTTGCATTTTGCACCTGGTACTATAGTCGTTGTGGCCGAATTATAAACACGCATTTGGGATAACGGTGCGTTTATTATGCAACGGGTAATTATAGGAATTAGCGTTCAATTTTATACTCGAAATTTTACGTGACTGAAAAAATTGTACATATTCCAGCAACTTTTGAAAATTTTATGATACGCTATTTAATAACATAAGAAATTTTCTCTAAATGCAATTTTTTTATAATCTTGAACTGTAGGACATGTTGTAAATCCCTTTCTTCCTACGAAAAAAATATTAGGCAACCGAATTCATAATGACTCTTATAGTCATTCAAAGTCAGATGTAACGGACGAACTTTTTTTTTATCACAAATTTATATGTACAACAGCATGGCATTATATAATTAATTATATCATATTACATTTTCTTATAAGAACTCTCATTCGAACCCCATTTTATTTTTCATTACAAACACATAAATGTAAACTCAAAATCGTATTACATTACCAAGTAGCTGTATTGTTTTTCAGTACCTAACACTAAGTAAGTGAAGGGTCAGATAGACCTACTGGTTTTACCTCAATAAATTAAGACCTCATTATTTTAAACAGAGCACGTTCTCCGTTATCGTTGAAAAGATCTTTTGTTAGCGCAAAACACTTGGGGCAAGTCAATCGGTCTCGTAAAGCTTTAAGCGTTCGCAAATTAATGAGTCCATGAGTCAGGAGTCAGGCACACGCAGTGTTATGTTTCTAAGGTAAGACCCTTCAAATGTTGTAGTTCTTAAAAATTTATATACTAGGAAAATTGAATTGGAGCTTGTTTATATTCAAGCATGGAGGCACGCCAACGTAAAATGAAAATAAGGATACGGCGAATGAAATTTAAGCAATTCAAGTTAGTTTCACTTTATTTATCCGCGTTGACTTTCTTGTGTTTATATATTTGCAATTGTGAAATATATTGTGCAATAACGGTCAAAGTAAGATTAATGCGTATTTAAATAATTTGCATAACAAAAGCTCAACGACGAATATCGTGAGAAAATTCCGTTAGATTGCCGTCCCTTGCGCATAGTAGAGTGATTAACGCGGATAATAATTTTGATTTCGGTTATGTTATGTTCCCACCGGGGAGTGCTCACCCCATCGCAAGTACAGGTAAATACAGATGATAAGCAAGACGTTCAAGGGGTCGAAATCAATGCAACAAAGAAAAAGGGAGCCATTGTATGCGTTTACGCAAGGAGCTCACGTGCGCTTACGCTCCCACGGTGACGCAGTTAGGGAATTCGGGACTCGTATATAAGGGTGTAACGTCCAATGTATCGTCACTTCCAAAATTTCCATCGCAGTGAACAGTACCGGGGGCCCACTGGGTCCCCGGAGAGAGTGCGCGTTCAATATTACCATCACGTTCAAACTTCACATTACTAGTTTGTCAATTAAAAGTTGGAAGCAGACGCGAAGTTAATCAATGTTTTAGTAACAGTAAAAGCAATTTCGTTTCGTAGAAAACATCTTCGTAAGTCTATTTGGAGATTGTTTCGGGAACACTTTCGAGAATATTTATTGGTAAGTAAAGTTTATCACTTCTCACTTTCTTGTTGTTTTCGCTACAAAGGCTCCTCTTTGTAGAGTGCTAATAAGAATGATGCAAGTTTTAATATTTCTGAAGTCGTGTTTTATTCAACCGTAATTTAAACTGCTATTTTATTATAATTTATTCATACTTTATGTGTTGATTATACTACTTATTACTGTAAATATTTCCTTATCACCTACATAATGGTTTCAAAAAAGGTGTTAGATTTAGTAATGGTTGCGATATCGCTATCAAATACTGTCGTTTCAATATTAACGTACAATACTAATGAAATATTTTTGATTGTTTCAGATATGGCTATTTAAGCTACTAGCTAAGCTGTAATGCCAAAAATGCACAGTGGTCCAGTGGCATATATCGACCGAAAGGTACGTGTTTTGGCTAAAATGTTAGCTAAACGTTATGAATCACCGGAGCTATAGATTTACCTAAAATTAGCATAGGCTTTATCGTGTGTCTAGGATTAATTCAACGTGTGAAATTGCGTTTAATATATGATTTTTTTGATTAACATTTCTCTATTTCGCCTTAATGCACGGTCTTGTTTGTTTTTCAAGTTTCAACTACCAAGTTAAGTTTTATTTAACCTGTTACGCTCGTTCTCAGTTCCCTTGTTACTGTTTCTGTTAAACACCGTTAATTGTTAATTATCTCATTTGGTTAGTTTTTGTTAAGTTTTAGTTAAAATCATAAAACATGTTGAGTTAAAAAAACAAAAGATTGTTTGATTAAGTTTAATGTTTCTTCATCATTGTTTGTTTTGTTACTATCAAATGTGTTTGTTGGCATGTGTTCATTTAATGTTAATAATTGTTTCTGGTTAAAAATAAACAGCAAAATTTTGATGGTTAAAGAATTGTTAAGCTAACTTGGGTTAAGTTTGAGTTATGAGTTAATAGTTGAGTTTTCGTTGTTACGTTAAGTTTACGTTTCAAGACCAATAGGAGAACGACCAAATACAATGCAGTATTAACTGCTTCGTTTCCTAATTCGTGAAGTTTGAACTGTTTTAAATTAAACATAATATTGATGAGCAAAGTTTTCCCAAATTGTTGTGAACACCAGCTGGTCTGGTTATCGTTTGGTTACTTTTGTTTTTTTATTCTGTTTTTAGCCATTTCCGTTTCCGTTAATTTGTTGAATTTTCGTTTTGTTTCTATCAATTTCAAATAACGTTGTTGTTTCTATGTTGCTGTTATAAATAACACAGTATGCATTTAAATCGTTAATCTGTGGAACGTTGAATTTTTGTTTTCTTTTGTAATTTTGATGTTGATTTAACTGTTTTTAGCGTTGATTTTTTGTTTTGGATATAAATTTCGTTCATTAAAGTTTTAATATCATTACAATAATGTTCGTTGATTTAGATTTAATATTGGGTAAAAACACTAAAGAGATATTCTTCACCAAGTGCCTTCGGAAGTGCCTAATTGTTTCCTTCTTTTGTGGTTAATTAACCGCCGAAGAATGTTTTATCGTGTTTATAATATAGAACAAAATTATATGTTCATTCATAAATCAACTAAGTGTAGCGTAAAGTTACAAAAGTAAGAATATGAATTTAAAATATTATATTCACGATAATAATGTTATTTATTAATGCTTAATAACTGTTTTCGCCCTCTATATTCCATAGTATTATTAAATTTCAATATATTCGGTTATAACAGTATTTCGATAAAATTATCGAGATAATGTGACCTTAATTAAATTGTTTCATATAAGCGCAGCACTTTACACATTCAGCGTATTTAAGCATAATGTTTTAATTTACTACATTTACTTTGCAAACTACATCAATACCAACTTTAGGGACGAAAATGGTAATTACGCTCTATTGTTATATCGTTAATTGTTACCAATAATTTGGATCGTTTGTTAAAATTGTTACCGTTATTTAATTAATAAGCGTTGATTTGTCGTTAGTCATTAAATTTTTAATTGTTATTCATATGGCTGTGTTTGTTAGTTTTATATTAAGTTTTCGTTTTAACTGTGTTGTTACGCCGTCATTAAGGTCTCAAAATTGTAACCGATTAGTGTAAAATGTATATATTATTTTAAGTGTTTGTGTAAGTTAAAACTAAAGCTTTGGATAAAATTAACAGATAGGTATTTATTAGGGATGTATGAAAGTGTTCGTGTGGTAATAAAGGATGTAAAGAAAATGTTGTTTTAATTAAATTTCTCGTATCCCTAAGTGGCTTTCGGATTGAATAAAAAGTTAATCTGGTCGGAAGTGGTTGGATCGGGTCCAACTCCTGGGCGCCTAACGTCCACTAACAAATGAGGTCGTCATCTCACAAGAACTCTAACCCCGAGATATATTAAACGAAAATTATTCGGTAAAATTTTCATACTTTCATTCGTATAAATATCAGAGATAACTTGGGAGTTCTTGGATAGTGTATGAATAATATTTTTATAGTACAAAAAGTGTTCATATAATTTTCAATAACCAGTACACACGTCGTGAATTACTTGGCGTATAATATAATATTTTAAAGTTGCTTTTGAGCTTGATCGGTTTTATTTTCTTGTCCTTTTTATTAAAGGTCCCTATAATTCGCTTATCTCCTTCTCTATCTTCCTTTAAATTTCTTCTGTACAAATATTACCTGACCACATCATATCCCTAACTTTCGTACTAACTGACGTAGGACTGATCGTAAATTAAATTCTAAAATTAAATTATTATGATTCATGTGCACCTTTCCTTTTAATTGTCATGTATCCTTTATTAGTTAAGTTTGTTTTTTGTTCCTGTTTAATTTTTGCACTTCTTGCCTACCTTATCTAATTTAATACATTTTTTCTCACAGTGGTTGCCTGGAAGAGATCGCTCGAAAGCGATAAGGCCGCCAGTTGCCCTCCGTTACTAATTATGTTAATTTATTATATTGTAATGCAACAAAGTGTAAATAAATAAAGGACGAAAATCTCTTTAAGATTTTAAACGTACTGTAAAATAAGAAGCATTCTAATTTGGCTGGACCATCAAAAATAACCATATGACTTATGTCACTGAAGTTCTTATCGTGCCATACTAGCGCAGTGTTGACAAACGTGTCGAGTTGAAACTTAAAGTAGTTTCAGTGGGTTGATATGTAAGGTTGGAAAACATTGCATCCCGTACAGCCAGTGTAATGAAGATAGTTTTCGGAATGGAAAACATGAAGTTGGTTTCATGCAATCTCGCCGCTTAGACTCTTCTTAATTGCTTAACTTTAACCAGTGCCTCTTCCTGTCCTAGAATTCGTTTAACTTCGTGCATACTTCAGTCAACATGTAAACTGACATCTGACGATATAACTTATTTTAAACTAGCGGCCTGTCCTAGCTTCATACGGTTGGATTTATTAACCCAGTTCAAAAAATCGTAGAAAAAGATTTAGAATTGGAGGTGTAATTTTTATATATTTTGGACATAAAAGTAGGGTCTCATTAAGGGATAATGTAGCATTCATAGGGTGAAATCAATTTTGAATAAATGCTTTTCCTATATTACACAGATTGCACAAAAGTCAGAAGAACATTACAAAGTTAAATGTATACTGTTTTTAATACATATATGATATTATGCAATATTTGTTAACGAATATTATCATTTTATACAAAGAATCATTACTTATGAAGTTAAAAATAGCTTTAATGAAATGCCAATCGTTTTTATAGGTACACGTTTTTGTATAGTTGCTATAAAAACCTGCGAGACTTTACACCCGTAAGTCAAGGCCAGCAACTAAAATAAGAAAAAGTATTTATTTAAACAGATCCCTAATTGAAGTTAAGTCGCAGTAGTGAGACTCACAAATCTGAGGTCGAGCGTTTAAACCCCACACTGTGCACTAATAGATTTTTCGTTATTTAGTGACAGTTTACTTTGTTTGTAAAGGTCTTACACTGAAGGTAACAAATACATCGTCACGAACCCAGCAGACAGAGCCAAATATCTACGACTGGTGATGAACGTGACTGATTTTGCCTGTAAAGAAAAACGATAAAAGGAATATATTGAATAAAATATTAGGAATTTATGCTAATAAACAAAACCTTTTTTTTTTAAATTGGTTTATTTTTGCATCTGCCCTTATTGATTTTATCTTATCCCGCGTTGGTGCAACAATGTATTGGACTTATCTTGATGTGTAAATAAATTAATTAAAAAGTAAATTCTGCATCCTCATCTGTGAAATCTATAATATGATTTTGTTCGCTGTAATTTTCTGCACTGTTAGACTCGCCTTGGTTTTGCTCAAAGAAGAATACCTTACTGGGATGATGTGCTATATTGAATCTCAGCACTGACACCATCTTGTTGTATCTGTTGCTTTGTTTGAGTTGCTTTTCTGCCTTCTCTTGAGTACTCACAAGCTGCCGCTGGTTGACCTGTACATCTCGAATTTTCTTCTTGAGAAAATTAAGGCAGTTATCAACCTCGCAGAACAAGTGATTCACGCTCCAGTTGAACTTTAGGTCGCAGAGAATCGTTACAATGAGAGACACATAGAGAGCTGTCATACCAACAGCGAAGTAGTATAATTTTGGATCGCTCCCGGAGAAGAACGGACAGTTTTCGTTTAGTGTAAGACAATCCAAGAAATATGAGGGCGATAAAACACTGTCTCCCATTCGATTCATGGCGGATAATGAATTAAAACGGAAAATTTATTTTAAGTTTTTGACACTTTCATGACAGAGCGCCAAAGTTGGCGCTGTGAATTTGCTAGGGCATCTGTCTACTGTGAATGAATTCGACCAGAGTGATTATGTGCAGTTGTAGAAAAGAGGTTTTATTTTTAAAAACCATAAAATATATCATAGAATGTGTTATTTTAGTGGTAATATTTTTGAGTTGAAAGAAGGGTCGCGAAAACATTAGGCCACGCCTGCAGATGCTAATAAAAGTGTTGGTAGATAGAAAAACTTCAATAGTATATGAATTTAAAGTACCAGGCTTTTGATTAGATATTTTTATTTATTGTATGGGTCTGCGATGAAAAATTTTTTCGGAAATTTCATATATAGTTGAGAGTATATATTTTAAATATACTTTTTTTGTCACATTTTTGAAGCATTTATTTACATACATTTTCAATCCATATTTAAAGTAGCAATAGCATAAGTTTCCAGTATAAAAAACTTCGTTGCTCTAAATTAGCAGCTTTTAACGACTTATTTCATAGTCTCGTTTTAAAATTGTGGTTTGCCAGTTCGTAGGCAATAAAAAAACTTCTGATTATAAAAATTGTATCCAATTATTAATTGTCTATAAAACCCTGTAACATAAGTTCAAAAATACATAGAAAATACATGTTCTCGAAAAATTTAGGCGTTTACAGTGAGGAGCAATGAGAAAGGTTCTTTTATGGTATAAACAGATAAAAAGAAGGTAAAAAGGCTGTTGATGATAAGGATAATGGGCGATTATTGTTGGCGTCTAAAAGTAAAAATTCATATTTAGTTTACTTTACTTAACTCTATAATCAATCAATAACAAATAGTTAGTAGGTTAAATTTTATTTATGATTTATTTTGTTATTAAGAAGAATATCATGATACTTTAAATTTACATATAAACATAATTATTAAATATAATAAAAAATCGCTGTTGCAAAAATGCTTAAGCAAAACATTTGCTTATGTAAATTCAATTACGTTGAATTCCTAGCATTAGTCACCTTGCAGGTGAAATTTACACCTAAAGCCAAATCACATATAGAAGATATGATAAGAATCTTATCTACTAGATTATTCAGTAAGTATCATATATTTAGTGGTATTCTATGCCCACTAATCTTTCGGATACCTCCCACAATTGTCGAGCCAAATCAGGGTTTTGGGCTCGGCGGCTAGTGTTCGCCAATTTACAATCAACATAATAGCCACCACTATGTTTTTCCACCTCTGGTGAAACAGCTAAATAAATCGCAGTTTCAGCTCCGTCCCTTGGGGTTTTAAAACAGGATAACGCAGCATTAATAATGGTTTTTACACACTTAATGTCTATATTATTAATTATGTTAGTTTTAACTACTCCTGGGTGCAAACAATTTACAGTGACGCCGGTGTGTTTCAAACGTCTTGCTAGTTCTTTTGTCATAAGTACTATACATAACTTCGTTTTAAAATACCAAATACTATTTGTATACGATTTTCTTATTGGTACAGTGAATAAATCATCTGGGTGAATGTTTACAAATTTATGGGACACTGATGAAAAGTTTATAACACGACTCGGGGCTGATGACTTCAGTAAAGGGAGAAGTAGAACTGTCAAAAGGAAGTGGCCCAGATAATTAGATTGAATCATCATTGAGAATCCATCTTCTGTCTTTTCGTCGCTTCCAGTAATCACGCCAGCGTTGTTTACGAGAATGTCGAGACGCTCCTCTTTATTCATGAATTTGTCTACGAATTCTTTGACTGACGAAAGAGAGGCAAGGTCCAGATGCAAATAATGGATGTTTTCGTTGTGTGTTTGATTTCTTATTTCGTTAACGGCTTCCATTGCTCTTGTTTCATTTCTACAAGCAAGGATCACTCGAGCACCTCTTTCAGCCATGTCTTTCGCTATTTCGAAGCCGATACCAGTATTTGCACCAGTTATAATAACCACTTTACCTATGAAACGATCACTATATTTACACATACTTCGTAATGTGAAAAATATGCAACTATAAATAATTAATATAAGTATCGGCACACAATTGACATGAAATTGTGTGGATGTCAGATTGTGGACTGGCCAAAGTACTTTTTGTCCGCTATCATGGCATCAGTCAAGAAACTACATAATATTATGGTGACAAAAAATATCGTTATAGTAGAACCTATTTGACCAAAATAACTTGGTTAATACTTTTTGGTGGTTCTATAATAGCTTATTTTTTAAATGTGTTTCCTGAAATATTTAAAATATTGAAAACGTTTGCCTAGATTTGTCCAGAGACGACCTAAGAGATCTTTAAATTGAGAATTTTTATTTTTAACGAATATTGTCACCCTAAATATAAATTTCATTAATAATAAAACTTATTTTGCAGCTCTTTATAAAAATACCTTTAAAATATGGTCAACGTTTGACTTTAAAATCGTTTGTTGCTTTATTATAATGATTATCATATCATTATGATTGTAATGTATTTTTAATCTTACCAAATGTAACCTATCATAATATTTTGTTTCAAGGTTTCAAATGACGTAACTACGATTTGATTACTCTACCACGTAGTTGCTACGACCTGTGATTGCTTAATTATAAATATTAGGTATGTATGGATAACTTTTTTGAACTTATATTTTAATACTGAAAAGTGATTACAATAGAAAATGCAAACATCATATTCTAGCAACATAACTTTTGTTGTGATCTATTGGTTTCTTAGGAACCAAGAAGATCTCCATTCTTCAGCACTAAATAAATAAAAAAGGAAATGCATACAATAATATTAATACCTTCAAATAATTTATTGCAAAATTTTCTTCTAACAAACTTGCACCAACTATTCAAAGGTACTATGCAAACAGTGTTATGTTTATATTATGTTTTTAGTTTAGTGTCCTATTAGTATTAAGTTACTGTTAAAATAGGAAATAAGGAAATTAAATAAATGATTAAGTTGTTGTTGAACCAAAAGAACAGAACAAATTAACATACTTACATTTATTGTACCATCAAGTTCTTGGGATTTTTCAAGACATAGTAGCAGGACTGTATTATTGTTGGTTATATACATCCTTTTATTTGACTCCGGAAACCCTTTTCCATAATTATAATAATTATATCTAAAGGTGTTTGAATATTCGCATACAAAATTCAAAAGATCTTATCTCAAGCTTAGAGGAAGAGTTCTTAAGTCGCTAATGGTAGGTTAAAGCCACGGGCAAGTTCAACAATTATAAGACTTAACAAGCTCGTAAAATGTTCTTTACTCGTTCTCATCCTCGATCTTATCGAACGTAATTTTAAAAGAAAATGAGTTTGAATTTACATTAATAATAAAATGCTTAATATAATATCTATCAATACGATTATTATTGAAAAAGTTAGTCGATTCTGTAGTAGGTACTCTTAATGCAACGAAGTGTTAGAAAATAAACAAATGAATTAAAATAATACAGTCAATAACATCAAATGTGAAGAATTGTTTAGCTTCGGCAAAAATATAGATTATAGAACATACGAAAGTTAATAGTTATGCATAAGTATCTTACCCTAAAGCTAGCATAAAGTTTGCGCCTTGAAGTATTTATTATAAAATATACGTTTGGTAAGCAACAGGCGCAATTATTTTCAAAACGAAAATTTTTATTTGAGACTTGTTTAATGTCCTAGAGTTGTTTTTCTTATTAATATTTTTTTTGTCAATACAAAAATATGAACCCACGAGATAGATGTTCGAGATGTCTTGAATATTTTGATTTGTTCTTCATCTTAAATAAAACTCGTTACTTGAAATAAAACATTATCTAATTTTTATGAAGGTTTTTTTTTATTTCGCAATATTTTAATTTCATTTAATATTTTTACGTTATAATATAAGATTAACGAAGCAATAAATTATGTCATTTACATATTTTCTATGAAATAATGGATTAAACCAAAAAATTTAAATTAACAAAATGTTTGAGGTATTTTATGGTTTCAAGGCCATTGAAGTAAGCGTCAAGCCTATCGGGTTTGAGTCATATGAGTTCCATAAGATACGGTCGTTGACCTTCATCGAAGTTAAATTTATTAAAATAAATTTGTTTAAGATTTTATTTAATTTTTGTTTTGTTAACCTATTGTATAATAATGTACCTAATTATAATTTAATGTTGTTTAGACTTAGGAAGTTCAATATTTTGAAAAAGTCAATTATTGACCAATGACAGGAAAATAAACTGTAATATTATTAAATTCATGCCTTGGTACGGTTTTACCATTCACGCCAAGAGGTAAAATTTGTAGTATGTTCATTACCTATACCTACAATTCAAGGTGACGCATACTATAGACTGACTACTGACCACAGCAAGTGACATCTCACGCATTACGCAAGAGCCGTCAAGATCAAGACGGTCGACGGCGTATGTTTATTACGGTGAATATTACGGTCCAGGCGCATTGCCAGCAAAACCGTCACGATATGTGTACAAGTTATCACGATAATTCTCTTATCAACAAAACGACACACGAAAAAGAAACAGTCGCTATCATCTAGTGTAACACTCATGGTTTATATAAATGACCGACTAACATTTATTTTAATAACCATTTAATCTTTGCAGTGTTGACAATGTTTTACTTAGTGTTATTTATTAGCGTAATCACGTTCTTTGCGGTTGTTGTGAAGATATATCAAAAGTTGACATGTGGAATATGTTATTCAAGTGCCCACATGGTGGGGAAAGTTGTAATAATCACAGGTGGAAATTGTGGCATTGGCCTTGAGACCGCCAAGAATCTGGCGGAGCGTGGGGCTAGAGTGATAATCGCGTGCCGGAGTATCAAACGCGCGACAGAAGCCAAGGATGAAATAATTAAGGCCACCGGTAATACTGAAGTTGTTTATAGGCATTTGGATCTAGCTTCATTACGCTCTGTGCGTGAATTCTGTGAAAAAATATACAAAACGGAAAGTCGTCTGGATGTGCTCATAAATAATGCAGGTGCGGGTGGGCTCGGAAATTACAAAACAGAAGATGGGAATCACGTTGGAATGCAAGTGAATTATTTCGGGCCTTTCTTGTTGACGTGCCTATTATTGCCTTTATTGAAGTCATCAGCGCCTAGTCGAATAGTTAACGTTTCGTCAGTCATGCACAAGTATGCCGATGCGGAAGTGAACTTTGAAAATTTAAACATGGAAAAATATTGGAGTGATTATTTAGTGTATGCTAATAGTAAGTTATACCTGAATTTGATGACATTAGAATTATCTCAGAGACTTGAGGGAACTGGAGTGACTGTGAATGCGTTGCATCCGGGCGTATGTGCAACAAATTTATTTAGGAATATAAAATCTAGACTTATACGTAGACTAGTAAATTTAAGTGTAGGATTTTTATACCAAAGCCCGTGGGAAGCAGCTCAGACTTCCATATATTTGGCCGCATCACGAGACGTCAAAGACGAGAGTGGTAGCTATTTCAGTGACTGTCGTAAAACCAAACCATCTCTACTGTCACAAGACGCTGAAATAGCGAAGAGACTTTGGACAGAATCTGAAAAGCTAGTAAAATTCTCTCTAAATGACAAATAATATTGAATATTGGATAGTTTTAATAAATTTATGGTTTTTAAAATTTTGTTTTTATTCTATATCGTGGAGTGACATTCACGATTTATATTAATATATATTGTCTATGACTATGAATACTGACATTATAGGGCAAAACTTCTATTTTTTTTAATTTAATGTAACCGTGGTCGTTGGTTTTATTACAACTATTTAAATAATATCTCATGTTGTGTGTGAAAAAAATTGAATTTATTTTTATTGGTAAAATGGTACAAAAGTACGTAGGTTAAGAAATGTTACCAAATCTGATACTAAAAAATATTATTAATATTAATACTAAGACTATCACTGATTTTAGTATATTCATAAAACTCATGGTCAGCAATAATTTTAGTTGCGCCTACTCTAAAAATTATAGCAAAATTAGATTCTGCCCGTAGTTTATTATCGTGCTCATGCTCTAACATCACACACGTTAAACAGACAAAGAAATTTTTTCAAACAAGACAACTGACATATGTCAAAATAACATGACAATTTACGAATCAGGTCGCTACGCTAACTAGAGCCCACTCTAACTTCCAATATACCCACACTCTGCGACATCGCGGGGCACCAATATCGACGCTACTTTTTGTATCGAAGAAGTCCATGGGTCCGCCGATCGAACTTTTCTTTCTTTGTGCGCTATCAGATCGTACGGTAATATGGAAAAAATATTTTAGAATCAAACATTTAATGACGTCTCAGTTAAAGAATCACATAATATGTGATACTATACCATACTAATGGTTCATAAAGTATTTTGTCAAAATTTCTTTCATTATTACTACAATAATAAACTATAGAGAACTATTTGTATTTTTATTTAAATGAGCTTTAATGTACTTTGTATTTAACATATTAAATTAATTCCAACATATAATGCAAAGAACTGACCATATTAAAAAAATAAAATTTTGAAGATGCAGTTTTTAGGACACAATATGATTTGAAAAAAAACGCTCCTCATATTATGTACTGAGAAATTATCGATGAAAGTTAATACGCAGAAATGTCAGTGATGTGTATGATTTACAGTCCATTAATTCTTAATTGATTTAAAATGTAAAGATATATCTTTAAACAGGCGTATTTCAAAATAGATTTGTTTACACCATAAATTAATTCATAATAAAAGGACTGTACAAAAATACTTCTTTATCTATTTATTTTAATGGAATGCTGCCTTTTTTTAAATAAATAAAATACCATTGAGGCCTTCTCTCGTTTATAGTATTCCACATGTGAATATAAAAGGAATGGGTAATAATATAACAAGTTTCGACGCAAGCATTGCCTGAAATTGCATTGCAACATCATTCAGACGTGACAATATTGTGAAAATGCATTTCTTTTACACTTTCCACCGTTCTTTCTGTTAATTAAACTTTCAGTTTGGAGCTGTTCGCGACTTTGTTTGTGTAGAATTAGGTAAACAATGTTAACCTCGTCTCTCTAACGCTATGGACAGAATTAACTCGAGAAATACTTTTACTACAAATTCAAAACTTGATATATCTATAGATATTAATATCAATTAACCGAAAATATTTTATACATGCGAAACTTATTTTAATTATTATTTATTTTTATAAATACGAGTCACACTTACTTTTAACATTAAAATTTTCACTTATAATATAATTATATATTTATGGGGGATAATTTTTTCGACCCAAATGTCGGCCAATAGAATTGCACCATGAGACGAAATGTACAGTTAACAAATAAGAATTTCATAATGAATAAAACAACTACTTAATACTTTTCTTGAAGCAACGACCAGAGAAAATTTTCACAAAAAATTATCAGTATAATACCATGTAGGTTGTACCACGTGACGTCGAATGGTGCAATTCTATTGGCCGATATTTGGGTCGGAAAAATAATCAAGAATATTATAACAGCCTATTACGCCATTCGTTTTTAGTATATATGTCACCGTAAAATTGTAAACACCGTTAGATTGTAATCTATCTCGCTAGATTGTAAACTGTCGAAAGATTGTCAACTCAACGTACTGCTTACAATTTAACGTATTATTATTCGGTAGATTGTAATCTATCGAAGTGAAACCGTCAAATTGTGAAACGGATCGCACCTCGCGCGCTGATTGGTTGAACGAAATATGCCCCTCGCCACAATTTTACGGTGACATATACAAATGAAAATACGCGATTACTATGTAATGAACCGTTCAATCCACCCGTAGCTAAAATCTGTTTAAAACGTTTACCATCCCTTACCTGGGGTCAATGCACTTGTTGGAATGAATCCCACAGTCTGGCGAGTGGGTCACAACAATTTCAAATTACGACCAGTTAATTAGCGGATGCTAATGAGGTAATCGTTCATTTGGGTGATTTGCGTTAATTTGTTGTATACGTGCGTACGTAGCGTTAAATTGAAATAACTTCGCGGAATGGCCGAGCGAATGCTGTGGTCGTTTTATTTGCGCATAAATCTCGAGAGCGGTACAGCTGATTTACAGAACTGCTCTTTCCTCTCACCTCACTGTTTGCCGGGCTTTACACTTATACTTTACTAGGCTATTTTTATTTCTATCGCTCTTTGAGTTTTTTCAAATGGACGCGACCGCAAACCGAGCGCGGTAGGCTCCATAGAATCATATATTTAATGTACTTTTTGTGCTACTTTTCCTTTAGTTTATTTTACGTAAATGAAGTAGGCCTTTGTGCGAGTTAAAATATAAATATTGCAACAATTCATTGTAAGTCGATATTAATGAATAATAAAGTTACTTATTGTAAATTTAGAGGGTTATAATTTAAAAGTTGCAGTTCATTAGCTTTGTTCTTGTTCGGACATTTGTAGATGTTTTGGTTCCCCTTGGCTATAATTCAGGAGTTTACATATAGCTCAAGTAAATCAGCGACTTAAAACTTAATTTCAGAATTCTATTAATAACTGTAAGAATGGAATGTTTTGTAGGCTTTTAAATTACACTGCTACTATATCATCTCAAACGTATATTAGATTTCTCATACGCAATATACATATAATATTTTGTACATTATTTATTTATTTTTCTATGCAAAAAAAATCCGTAACCTCCCGAGCAAAAGCAAAAATTAAAGCAAGACATTACTTTAATTATTTTATATAATATCTTAAAATATTTAAATTTATACTTGAAGAGAGGGCAGGAGTCATTTGATGTTAAACGATACCGCCGTTGAGTCATCGTGCACGTGCGTTATCGGCGCAAAACAAGTAGGAGTTATCGTGCACCTGCTCCGAACGATGTAAACAAGTGACGCACGGCGCCCGCCCTACCACATCGCCTATAAAACGGGTGCGCACTGAAGTGAAATGGGACCAATCCGTGGACACCAGGACAGGAACCGCGGCTTTGACCGCTGGTCGCCTGGCTGGGCCTCCCTCGGGGCCACCGAGGGTCTCACCCGGTGGGGCTTGACCGCGAGCCGCGAGTCTGCCCGATACCACTGACTATGACACCAGGGCCAAGTCGAGACTACTCCTTGGCCCCTCACCACCGGATTGACACCCCGGACATGACTCCAACATCAATATCATAGGTTGCGCGCAGCGAGTAGAGCCTACGTCTCCTCACGCGCTGCGGCCCTCGTACCGCCCTGTATCAGCAGGGTGCGATCACGAACACCACCCCTCTCGAGGAAGTGTGCAACATGTACTACAACGGCTGAAATGGGATTCGTTTGCCAGTGCTCGTACTGTTGACATCTCTGTAAATAACCTACTTGAATAAAGTTTTGTGTTATCTTCGCTATGGAGTATACAAATAACAATGAAGTAAATAACGTCAGCACGGCTGACGTCACAGTTTTTAAAAAAATTACGGAACCATTATCTCCGTCATATATAAAATAACATTCATCGCATGCGCTGCGAAAGTTATTGATGATAGAACAAAAAAAAAATGTTTAAATAATAACATCCACCCGTGCGGAGCCGGGACGGGACGCTTATTAATACAAAGCCATAATATAAGCCATTAATAAGCTTTAATAAGGATAGTAGTAAAACATTTGTAATATAACAATCACCTATTAATATTGTAGACATACAGGTTGACGTTTATTATAGTGGTTTAGCTGAAGTATCTGGTCTATGGCTCGGGTCGGGTAGGTTTAGGGGTTGGTAAATACGCGGTTAGCGAGCGGAAGTGCAGACGATATTAATGTCTATCATAATTCAGCTCCAGCCAACGTATTTTTCTCTACAGCCACTGAGAGGACAGCACCCTCTAATTAACAAGATTAGCATATTCCACAAAATACGTTTTAATAAAAAAAATTCTCGTTTCCAATTTGTGTAAAATTTGTTGCCTACCACGCAATTAATAGATGGTTATATTTAATGAGTGCTTTCGTTTGAATTTTTACCTTTAAACCGTAACAATTCTTAGAATTTATAATGAGTATGAAATGGTTTATTTGACTTAGAGCTATCAATTATCCTGGCTTTGTAGCAAGGAAAAGCAAACAAGCTTCTCTAGAGTTTCAAGAATCCTTATATAATATGATACTTGAGTGCGGAAATAGTCCCTGTTACTCTAGGACCTAGGTAGTAGAAGTGAGTTACTTGGAATAGGTTTATAACGAAATAGCTATTTATCCATTCGTTCATATGGAGAGATGACCTTCGCTGGTAAGGGAGTTAAACTCAAATGTGTCGCAAAAATATTTATTTTTAAGAAACAACATTTAGAGTTTGCTATTTCAGTTGTACGTTTATCCTATTTCTTTTATAATCAATTAAAAATGTACTCATAACAAACACTTCATATTCCAATTAAAAATGACACATACATAGACAAACAAAACGAGTGTCTTTTCCACAGACTAACAAGCAAAACTAGTGAACATTTATAAACACAAAATAGATAATGAATAATCTAATTTAAGAAATATAATTATTTCTTTACATATATACGTTAAATTAAAAATTTTAAGATTTTAGAAAATTTGATTTAATTTGGTGAAATCGAAACAACGAAAAGTTGTGTACCACCTAAGTTGCGTGGCTACCGCTTTCTTCAATTAATTATAATGGGTGAATTACGGGGCATACAGCGTGTTGATAGAAGGAAGGGAGGCTTCATAGCGTATTTCGACTGCTAGAGTTTCTGCATCTGACACAGGACAGAACACGCTTTACGGCTAACCACCAGAAACGGAAAGTCACCAAAGAAGAAGAAGAAAGCCATGTCTTCACTTAATCAATATATTCCTATACTTCTAATCTTGCCTCGTTTCCTAATTCCAATACTGGCTTCCCTGTGACATAGCTTCGATTTGCTAGGAAAAGGTCATTACATAACAGGAACTTATTTAATAATAATAATAATCAATACATAATCACAATCGTTAGTTCTTGTATCTAAAGAACTAAGTTAATATAAGCTTAAATGATTTATACGTATAAATTAACTAATATATTATTTAAAGCAAAATTTAGCTTTGTCCAATACCTGGTGGAGCTTAGAAAAAACATATAACAGTAACTTATTCAGAATTATGTCCGCTCCAACGAGAAGATGGTATTATATATCAAGGAACGTCTTGGAGAATACATAAGTTTATGATTAGTTTAAGTATACTTATGAACGTCAATAGAAAAGATTTACTACCAGTCCGCAAGTCAAAGGCGTAGAGCGGGCAACAAGAACTGGAAATAAATTCTCCGCCACTGTTTTTAATCGCCAAGTTTTGAGTCATACACATCGTTTCTAAGGCAGAGCAGCCATATTTGAACTGGAACAAATCAATCCCAAGGATTATTTAGAACTAGTATTAGGCAAACATAACTCTAATGTTTGAACGTCGGCTATGCATATAATATATTCTATATGCGGAAATAACACTTAGATATATTGTGTAACGTCGTTAGATGTCTTACACCTAAAAATTTACTTGTATACGACAAACTAGTCTATATTTTTTTTAAATAAAATATGTTTATTATGGAATATAAGATAAAGGTATCACTTATTCCAGGTCATTAAATTCGGTAGACATCCCTACTCATCGGCAAAGAAGACAGAATGTGTAGGCCGAGAGAAAAAGCCAGGGTAAAAACTCTCGTTACTTTTTAAAATCAAATCATCATACAAAATGACTATGGCAAACAACACTTATTTTAAAACAAATATCGCAAATTAATTAGAAGTAGCCTGTCCAGCACTAGTCCCAGGCCCTTTTATCAACTAAATAATCGTTAACTTTATAGTAAGCCTTTTTACACAGCTTTTCTTTAATACAATTCTTAAATTTATTATAAAAGAGCCTCTAGATTTTATTAAAGAAAATTATCCCTTTTCCTAAAAAAACAAACGCAGAAACAGATGCAGATATCAGATAGGTATATAAGGTTTTAGCGCCAATAAATTATTATTATATAACAGCAATACTAGTCATTCATAAACACGAACGCGACGAAGCATGTCATTAAAATGTTACGGTTGATCGGATTAAAACTTTTCGATAACCGGATAATATTGAAACCCGAGTTTCCGTACCGCGAATCATTTTCATATCAGTGTCATTAGCCAGGGGTTTTATATCGCTATAATTTATTATGAAAATGTGGTGAACGTGGTAATAAATGCTTTGGTACGTTAAATTTATTATCTATTCGTTACTACTCCTTTGTATATCGGTTAAACGTTGTGTGTAACCGCAATCTAGATAGTTTTACCATGTTTATTAATTACAATGCATTGTAATAATCGACCGCAGAGGCGATTCCCAATTTGTTAGTACTTGTTATGTATTGTTTGTTCCAAAGTTCCAGCATTTGTTAATATTGTGAATACCTAAAAGTTTTCTTAATGATATAAATACAATATTTATTAAGAACCCCCCGAATATTAAATCTCGGCTAAGATAAAACGTTTCTCGATGCATACAAATTTAAAAAAAACCATGTGTTTGTTTTTACGAGAATATTATGTTTAAAAGAAATAACATTTTTAAAATTTTGGTGTGGGTTCAATGTCAATATCAGATTTCAAATATCGCCAGTGCCTTTCAGTGATCACCATTAAAATTGGTAAATTATTTCTATGTTTTAAACCAGCTTCTTTTTTTTAAATTTCGAATGGTCCACTGAAAATCAAACAATGTTTATGGTGACAAAAATGAAACATCACTAAAAGGTTCTGCAAAAATCAATAAAATTCTATGCTAACTCTAATTTTACTGCAATTGAGTTTGCTCTATAAACAAAACTCTGATTCTAGTTTTAAAATTCCTAATACCTTTTTAAACGACATGGACTTCTACAAAGGAAGAGTTTGACGTGTGACGTTTGACCTTACACTTACGCGATACACAACGCGTTGAACACTAGTTTACAAATTTTCGATAACATAATCATGCAATAACGCGTCCCCTACGTGTAGAATTCCTCTTAGATTAATAAAACATTCAATAAGATAGGCGATTTAACAGATAAGATTATTTTAACAGTACTTTATTTGAGCATATTCGGATAAATTTTGTTCGTATTAATTAATTCATTTGAATTTAAATGTGTTAAATTCACGTAAAGACTTAAAACCAAATTTTTATATATGAATCAATATAAAAATGATAGATTTTATAGGACATATTATAATTAAAATGTGTTTTTTTATGTAATAGGAGGCAAACGGGCAAGAAGCTCATATGATGTTAAGTGACACCACCGCCTATGGATACATTTCCAGAAGGCTCGCAAGTGCGTTGCCGTTCTTTTAAGGATTGCTACGGTCTTTTCTTGTAGGACCCTAAGTCAAATCGGTTCGGAAATGCTTGGGCAGCTGGTTCCACATAGTGATGGTACGCGGAAAAAACTACCTTAAGAAACGCTCAGTTGTGGAACGATGGACGTTTTGGTGATACGGATAGTATTTTGTATTCTGCCTTGACGTCCGATGATGACGCATGTATTAGTCCGAACTACTCCTCTGAATACTGTTATGTCACAACCTTAATAGTTGAACTAAAATACTGGATTTCAAAGACCTACTGCATTTAAGCACCAGCGGTAGACCATTTACTGCCTTAACCGGTGGCCCATCGCTTTACAGGCAAATGAAGTAATTTGCAAGTTACAACACTCCAGGATCTTCAAGGGTTTCGTATAGTATGGCTATTATTAACATTTTATATTTTTACTACAATATGTATATAATAAGCTCTTTAGGTCATATTATACCTATAATATTTAACTACTTATGACTAAATTAAAGGAGACTACAAGTATTTATTTATTTACACTTCGTTACATTTATAGAAAAACAAATACATATAAAAATTATAAGGGATGCAACGGGCGGCCTTATCGCTAACAAGCTGTCTCTTCCAGGCAACCCTAGTAATTAAAAAAACTAAAATAAAGAAATATGATTGATAAATGCAAGAAGTGCATAACCGAACCTTAAAAAAAAAAAACCACCAATCTTAATCTAAAATAATACAAACTAATTAATAAAATAAACTAAAAACTAAATAGCTAATCTCACAGATTCATGAATTGCGATGCAATACAAAAAAATATGAAATACAAGAATTACAAAAGTCACGATTGAGCAGGATAGGATATGATTAAGAAATGTTTATGTCGAAGAGTTTTTAAAGATGTTAGAGGGGAAGCCAATCGCACGGAGTCGGGCAGCCTATACCACAACTTAATGGCGGATATCCTAAATGACTTGCTTTAACGACAAAAATCTCTATTATTCTTTATAACCAAACTAATGGTATCAATTTATTGTATTATTCAGATTTAGTTAGTTTATTGCTAGCTAAACAATTTTATTTTATTAGTTCGCCTATTGTATATTGCAGCTCTTTACAGTGCCTGAATACCAAATAATTATTTTATGAAATAAAATTCGAATCTTTAAAATTCTCTTATTCATTTTTACTTTGAAATACAATGGTACAATAAACAAAATATTTTTTAATTATTATTCCCAAAATGAACTCGTTAACGACTATATTAAATTGAGCTTATATATTTATATTGTTAGTGGACTAACGCCATCTTGTAGCAGAAACCTATATAAAGCTTGGCAACACCGGCGTTGACTCACTTTTTATTTCGAGACTTCGTGCGGAACGGACTTGTTACTAACCTAACCTCAGTAGACTTTAAAAGTCTAAAGTAGGTACCTACACGTTCTAATCTTTTGTGTTAACTAATAATATGCTTATAATTACCGACTGGAGGGGGAATGGCGGGTAGCGACTGGGATTTTTGAAGTAAAGTCAACTGTCAATTGTTTACAAGTATAGTTATCTTATCGATTATGACATCTCGTGTACTAGCGTCAAATGTCAGCGTCAATAAGGAAATTTCTAGAATATAGTTGTGAACATAATGTGTGAGTAATTAAAATATGAATATTTACTACACTTAGTGTTTGAATATGTATTACACGTTCTATATAATATTCTATTTATAAAATCGACTCAAATAATGTAAACGAACGTAATGTTTTCTGGAAATTCGTACTAAACTCAAAACCCGGCTAGTCGATGTTATCGGGCCCGATAAGGCTTGATGTGAACAGCCTTCAAACCCCAGCATGGTTTTAATACTCGCAGTTACTCGATGTTTACACCGTTATCGCCGTTGGCCCTATACCAGTCTATCAACTATTATAGGAGCTATTTTAGTAACAAATTCCTTAGCTTATATTTTTTGTTATTATTACACCAACTGTATAATATGTGATTTTCACTTACGTATCATAGGATAGATTTATTAAACTTTAGCTTCCTAAACAAAAGAAAAATCATAATACGCTTTTGAAAAAAGGGTTTAATTGAAACTGCTAGGTTAATTTTATATGAGATAAATAACCAGTTAGAGTAAAGAATAATCATTAAAATAAAGTAACTATAGAGAAATTTACTTTTTATAATTTTAGTGCTATAAACAATTTAAAGATACAGTTTATCGTTTTATCTTATCCATTTTAAATCAGTACAATTACATATTTTAGGTATTAGTCAGGATCTTAGTTCAGGTTCAGTTCAGTTAACAATATCGTGTAAGTAACACTAAGCCTACGTATCTCAAGTCAAAATCTCCTCTTAAATACTCAAAGAGTGACTTGATTGATGTGAAGCATCACATAGAAAGTCCAACATCCTAAGAAAGTCTACCGTTAATATTTTCAAAATTGCACAAAGGCACTAAAGTTTAGAATATCCCGATTCTCTCAATGATCGTATCACAATAGAGAAGTTATATTATGTGCTCAGGAGTATTGCGGTTTATCGATTAGTTTCGGAGCACGGCGTTCAAAGCCGCAGGCAATTGCTAGTGCACCTATACGAATGCAGCGTTCCGTGGTTTTAATTAGTTTACCCTATGAATACCAGAAGCATAATATAAAGCAAAATCTTAATATAAACTCCAAATTTAAACAATATTTGCAGTATGTTTTCATAAATAGTCACATCACCGATCGCCAGTAAACACCAAGTGGTTATCCAGATCCTATGAAATAAACAGGAATACAATAAAAAACTAATCCACTTATTTAGTAAGGATTTTATCCTTACGTATAATGCCGCCCTAATCTGATAACTATAAGCATAGACAAAAACTAATTTTACTAATAATCAAATTTGTTACTCGTTAATGACAATGCATCGTAAAAACCAATGAGATAAAATCAAATTCGTTGAATTGTTTAGAACAATAGAAAATAACATATCAAAGTTTTCAATACATTTACGAAACCAACAAATGTCGATAAATATACACGTGAACGATTCAACAATAAAGCCACTTTTAGCTGGTACTTTCATAATTAAACATGTTACAGTGTAGCCGATCGGGCTACATAAAAAATCTAGTTGGCGCTACAATCTTTTAAGACTTGGCCCTCAGATTTATGTATCTTGTTCGTGATTGTTTGTCTTTTTCTAATATTAGTATTATCAGCCGTCTGTGTCTGACGCCGTCAGTTTTGGGTCTAAAGGTCAGTACTCACATACGGTATTACTCGATAGTTTTACTCGAAGTCGAGTAAAAATCAACGTGTGGACCGCAAAACTTACAGCTCGAAGGCACCGAGCCGGCTCGATGGAATTAAATGAAAGTAATTTCCTTCGAACCTACTCGAAGCGAGCCGTCAATCTTGACTCGAACGTGTGTACGTGACTGCGAGTGGCGCGAGGCGAGCGTCAGTCTGGTATTGTTTATCGTGATTGAAACACGTGTTTTTAAGAGAAATGGATTTGCGAGTTTATTCCAAAAGCGCTATAGAAGACTTTATTAACGCATATAGACAGTGTGAGTGTTTATGGAATGTCAAGTCCAAAGATTACTCCCACAAAAGTAAGAGAAATGAATGTTATGATCAATCACTAGCTGTGCTAACGTTTTTTCTTTTCATTTTCTCTGATTTTCTTATAAAGCACTATGAGACGTGCTAAATACAGCCACCGTCTCCTTTGTTGCACAGACATCCTTTGGCTCGAACGGTTCGGTGAATACTGAACGGCGCGCCTCACTCGATAGATCAATGCTCAATGTATGGACGAAAGCCCATGCCATGGGTTATACTCGACAGTTTAGCTCGATCGAGTAATACCGTATGTGAGTACTGACCTTAAGGCAGGCCGGTTTCCTGACGATGTCTTCCTCCACCGTCAGAGCGAGTGTTGAATGAGCCGGGGTTCGAATCTACTATTTCATCACTACTCAAAACATTGCACATGGGCCACGACAAAGCTGCTTCTAAGCCTGTCTCCTTAATAAACACCTTTATGTCCTAGGCGCGACAGACATCGCCTTGTGCAGAGGCTGTTTCAGCGCAGAGGAATCAGTCACCCACGTAGTCCTGCAATGCGAGTCTGTGGCTAATCAACGTGCAGAAATCCTCGCAACAGTGAGGTCGCTGTGTCTGTGAAGTGCCCAGAAGACTTCTGTGCTTCTGAAAGCAGCTAGGATTACTAAACTAGCCAGGAATTTACGTACAACGGACCAATTATAAGTCTAAGTGCGGAAAATGAGTCCACAAAATAACCTATACGACAAAGCTATATGTTAAAACGGCTTTATAACTTGCGCTGCTTAAGTGTGCGTGTTGTAGTACCTACTTAAAGTCGACAACGCTTTACGAGTTAAATATTAATTTGGGGGTGCGTGATTGTTAGGACGTATATCGTGGACACGCAATCACGCATTCTTAAACTTCGTTTTTCGATCACACAGGGTATACGATGAAATAACGTAATTTTACGATAAACTTAGCTGATATTTCGTGTTTTAGGTTTATGTTATTTTTATGCTTATTTTTACGGCGCGTTGCAAAAAGGCTGAGATAAGGAAATGTTTGACATCAACTGGGCACTTTGCACGTCCTCGGGAGTAATATTTTTCAAGTTTGCATGACGGTTGTTACGAAAATTTTCTCTTAGGGAATTGTAGATATCGTGAAATGAAAACGAGCGTATTTTGTATTGGCGAATAGATTTAAGTGAACAATTTGAGTTCTTAAATTTCCTTCATCATTAATAACTACTTTAATGTTATGGACTATAGACGTATTTTGTAACCTTTAACACCACGGATTTTTATGATTGTCTAGAACAAAATATAAATATATAGAAAGACAAAGTGTATTTATACACTTTTAATAATCTTTTATTGTTTTTATTTTTTGTTTTTTATATCAAAAACACGAAACAAAAATGGAAATTGTATCGAGATAGCTCGTATTTTGTTGAATACAAATTAAATAAACTGTATGCGAGTTCCTTACAATCTAGGATAAATTACCTAGTAGGTACTCAGAGACATCATTTATTTCATTCCGTAAACAGATGTAAAAAGACCAGCTCCACGCTGACATAATGCAATCTCGCCCGTTTCAAAGTTAACATTTACATTTAAAACATTTTATTCATTTGCCATTCACTGGGTTGCCTAATACAGTGTAATTGTAACTGATTGTACAATTGTTCGAATTGCATAAGGTAATTAGATTTCCATTGTATTTCCGCTCCACTACGTTTTAAATGAAGCTATTTCACGTAAAATTATACGTATGTTACGGGATTTTACATAGACAAAGCTCAACTTGAAATAATTGAAATAATCAGCGATAAAAGCTTTTATAACCTACTAGGTACTATTGCTTATTATTAAAGTGTATAGGGTGCAAGTTCGAATAAAGTTAAAAAAAACATGGTGTTTTGGATGACTGCGTCCAAGCAAAAAAATATAATTAGGCTATACCTGGAAATATTTGAAACCGACGCCTCAAATTAATATTTGGCCTATGTTACAGTTAGAATTTTAAACAAACCGAAAATATATTATTTTTGTGTTGATTATTTTTTCGACCCAAATATCGGCCAATAGAATTGCACCATTCGACGTCACGTGGTACAACCTACATGGTATTATACTGAAATTTTTTTGTGAAAATTTTCTCTGGTCGTTGCTTCAAGAAAAGTATTAAGTAGTTGTTTTATTCATTATGAAATTCTTATTTGTTAACTGTACATTTCGTCTCATGGTGCAATTCTATTGGCCGACATTTGGGTCGGAAAAATAATCCCCCGAATACCACACGAGCTTCAAAATTATCGGGTATTTCCCGATAGGTTCGTTGCAAACAATTAATATAGTCGTCATGACGACTATATTTGTTTGCAGGGAACCTTGTGGTATTATAAGTGATTATAATAATTTCGTATAAAATTACTGTAATTTATAAAAAAAAAACTTTTCTAGAAAAAGCCCGCAAATCAAGTTCATTAGAGAGATAACTCCTAATTTAAATACTAAATTATGAATGAAGGCTTCTTTCCTGTGTCCAATTAGGTATATTTAAGTACAGAAGCATCTATTAAAGATAGTAAGTTCTCGCATTTTCTAAGCATAGGCACTGCATTGAGTCTTCTTTATTATACAACTACACACTATTAAAAGTTACTAACTGGCCCTGTTGCTATAACAAACTGTCGAGTAGGCAGCCGTGATTAAAGCTGCCAACTTCCTAACTCATCCAATTTTCCTAGTTATGTCTATTTTGTGCAACTGTTGTGCAACGGAATGTAATGAAAATATTATTGTTTCATTTGCGGGTGGTTTCAGAATTGTCTCAAGCCTATCGGGCGACGCATTTAGCGAGAATTAAGAAGGATAAATAGTATCATAAAATAATGAAAAAAAATATAAATTGTTTATGTGTAACCATGTAACATGAAATATGACAATGTCTCTACCAACATATAATTTGTAGACACAACAACAAACTCTCAGGCGTAGTAATCAAAAGTGCTCACAATGTATAGAATTTCAAAATTCTAATTTACAAAGATCTACGTCTACTAATAGTTACTTGTGTCAAAATAAAACAGAGCCTTTTTAAGAAACCACTTCAAAGAATGTAGAATAATTTTTCGAGTTGACCATCGAAGTATGAATATTTGATTTATCACGAATATTTTTCTGACGTTCATGTGACCCAAAAACGTGTGGCACGCAACAGCCGTGGCCTGGCTAGATGCCGATACTGTAAATCGTTTCTTCAACCTCACCTCGGTCCTCTACTGAAATATTTCATTTTAAAAATATAGGTAAAATTTTGTGGGATATATTTTTTCCGTAAAACAATGTCTATTGTTTTTCGGGATACAAGTTTTTGGTCAGACTTATAATAAACACGGCTGTCATTCCGCTACTTGTTTTTTAAGTGACACTTGTAAATTATTCGGTTCAATAATTATGGATAAATCTTAATAAATATGATTTACGTGTCACGTTGTTTGTCCGCTATAGATTCTTAAACTAGTTAACCGATTTCAATCAAACTTGCACACCGTGTGCAGTTTGATCTAACTTAAAAGATAGGGTAGCTTACATCTTAATCTATGCCCACAATATTATTTTATTGCAAATTATTTGTTTATTATTTGAAAGTCACAATTCTAACAGATGGCGGTATGTTGACAGTACCAACGTTTCACATAAGCTACAATTTAAGGTCATAACCATAAAAAAGCTTGGTGGTCCTGGTGTTCTCCTACCGTTTCTCTTAAATAGTATACTACTATGTAATATAACAAAAACCTTAGCCACAGCGACGCTTGGCCGAGTCTGCTAGTAAAGTATATATTCAGTGTGGAGGGTTTAAAATATATTGGTATAAAATTTCCGTAACTCGTATAAGTAAAATGACTGTCTCCTAAGTCCTAGTTCATCAGCCATCTGTATATTCTACTTTCAAATAATTTTTATATCGCCCAGAATGGATCCTTGATTAAACGTATTCAAGTTTTTGATTCGTCGATTGATAATAACCTTATCAATTCTTCTACCAATTCAATTCAATAAAACATTCTTCCCCTGTCTTCTTAATTCCATCAGATCACCTCATCAATACCTTTCTCTTTCTTTGTCCGGGTAGACCAGGCCAAACCGCTATTTTCTTCATCCGAGTGGCATCGTTGCGTCAAATTTTGTGACCTGCCGATTTCCATTTTAATTATTTTCAGTTTTTTTTCTTATCTATCTATCTAACCTTGCATTAAGTATACTACTATTTGACACGTTTATTACTCTACTAATATTTGAATTACAAATTCAAGCTTAGCTCCCATAAAATAGAATCTGATATTTCCTCTTTAAAATAATAATGAATCAGCTGTAGGTACTTATATCCATAAATCAGATTGGTTACGAAAATTTAACGTCAATTTCGTCATACTAAGGTAAGGGACAGGTGAGGCAGTATAATTTTTTAGTATTCTTTGAACTTTTAAGTAAACAAATTAGAACATTAGTTTCAAGAGCTTTTCGTTAATGGTATATTTATAATAGATTATTACAATGTATTTCATAAAAACTCAAAAGTGCCTTAAAATATCAAACAATAATAATATTGATATCCGTGGGAATCTTATACTGTAACATTTTTATAAAAATGCATTTTTATACTATTCAAATTCAGATTAAATATTCAAAAGTTATTGCATTCACACCTGTGAAATAGAACAAATAAATACAAATTTATTTATAGAATCGGCTGTCCAAAAATAATGTTTTTATTTGACAATACAAAATAAACTCGGGAGTACTAAAATCAATAAAGCCCTTTATAAAGTTCTTTAGTGCAAAAGCGGTCCCGTGGGACGAGTATGTTGAAAAAAATAATAAGTTTTTAATTGATCTAAAGACCGTTTACTGTTTATTACATTGTTAGATGACGATCGCTGTCTCAGTCATGCTTTTAAGTATCTATATAATTTAGTATCTATATAAAAGGGGAATCGTATTTTAAAAATCACTTCATCCCAATGTGCTTCAGTTCGTTCTTGACATACTTGCAAACGATGATTAAAAATTTCCATCACTAGTAGGCAAATAAGCTCTGAAATGCTTGATATTTCGGATATTTTCTTTCAATTCATGCAGCCACATTCTCTAACATAAATATAAGAATTGTCTCAGACATGCATTACGTTTTAAATTACGTCCATTTAAATAATTCAACGAATATATCACACAGCTGATGATAAACATTCATCATCTTGTCTGTTAATCGGTTCCGAGGTTTTTTTATGTAACAGGAGGCTCATCTCATGTTAAGTAATACCGCCGCCCATGGCCACTCACATTGCCAGAAGGCTCGCAAGTGCGTTGCTGGCCTTTGTTTTCTTTAGATTCGGTTTATATGTGAAAAAAATTGTTTTCAAATTGAAGATACTTACTATACCTTTATCGGTACGTCGGTTTGCGATTAACCTTTAGGGATTGTCATTGTTTTTGGTTAAAGTTCGTTTTATTGCTGTATTTTTCTTAAAATATAAGTTGTCTATAGTTTATACTTACTGTATACTCTATGGTAAATTTCGCGTCTTTCTATGACTGTTAGCAACATCTCTCTCTTTGCTCTGTGACATAATAATAGACAGTTCGTTGTACTCCAAAACTTTTATTACTCAAAAGCAAATCCACTATTGTAACATTTCTCAGTCACTAAACGATGACTTTTGAGCAGTGTTAGACTAGTTTATTCTCAATCTACAGGTCATGAACCACGGCTATGCGCTAGAAGCTTTGCTCGCGTAGGACCTGACCTGACCTGAAAGAGGAAATGCTGACCCAACAGCTTCAACACAGGAGGTTAACAGTGTGACCTTTTTGCATGTGATGTTGAAATTGCATTATGTTTGATAAGTTCCAACAGGTGTGCTAAATAATATAAGTTATCTAGCTGACCTGGCAAACGTTTGTTTGGCCATGTATATCATTTCTAGGAAATTTTTTTTTAGTTCAATGAAATAACTATATCTACAAAAAAAAAATAGGGGTTGATCGTAGAGGGGTGAAAAATAGGATTTTTGTATGCAAAGCCAAATAAAAGCATTTTTTTTTTAAATATATAATTTTTTAGGGGTGGACCCCTTATAACTTAGGGGTTGAAATATAGATAGTAGCCGATTCTCAGACTAACTGAATATGCATAAAAAATGTAAAAAATTCGGAGGAGTATGGGAACGAACATTGTGACATGAGAATTTTATATATCAGTAATTTCAATTTACATATTACAAAGCTGAGTGGACACCTCATTATCCCATATAATGGTCCTCATCGAGTGCGCTTCCGCAAGACTTAATTACTCCTAATCTGGCATTCCGTGATTCTACCAGGAACCGTCTAATTACGGTTCGTCGCCCGCAGTAATGCATGTATGCTTGTCGATAGGGAATATTATAGTGAAGGTTGTTTATTGAACGTATAAGTTTGCAAATGGTTAGATTCTAATAGCGTTTGTGACGGTGATTGCTTTGACGTTTGCGACATTTATACAATAGCGGCCTTCACACGTGCAGTTCGGAATGGCATTTCTGGAACTGCGCACCAATCTGCAGATAAATCTGTGCAGACTAGACCGCGCGCTGATCTGTGCTTCTACTTTACGCTTCAATTGTAATTACAGTTTGAACTGCGGTTCAAACTGCCTATTTCGCTTTTCTGCAGATAAAACTGTACGTATAAATGCTTTTCGAGAGTTTAGATCGCAGTATGGAATGGCGCGTGGAATGTCGACCAATTTTAAAAGTTTTCTTTCAGTTTGAACCGGTACAGTAGAAATGGATACACGTCTCGTGATCGCGTTAGCTGGTTTTGTGGTTGGTTTTAATAATCTAAAAAGGAGACGTGTATGGGTTAAGAAATAGAGACGAAAATTTGGACATTTACCCATGTTAAAAAAAATACCAGAAAACTATCCAGAAGATTTTAAAAATTACCTAAGGATGGACGGCGATAATTTTGATTGCTTATTGGAACTTATCCGTCACAGAATTACTAAGCAAGATACAGTTATGAGAAAATGCATAACACCAGAAGAACGTCTTTCCGCAACATTAAGATATCTGGCAACTGCACGTTCATTTGGAGATTTAAATTACGGTTTGTATAAGCCGACTTATTTCTAACTTGCCATAAACATGGATGTTCCCGATATATCCTTATAAAACCTGTCATTGCTTCCACGCTCCAAACTGCCATTTTGAAATAATTGTCATCCACACGAGGTACCCGCATAAAACTGTACAAACTTTCGTACACACCAATGCGCCGCATCGAACTGTCAAACCACCACGCGCTTGTCGCGTCTACACGGACGGATTGGACGGCAGATCGGAATGGCGCGGGCTGTTTCCTACGGTTCGAACTGTACGTGTGAAGGCCGCTTATGTCTTCAAACTAATACGGGGAGTTACAACTGACGCCTGAGCGTGAAGTCTGAGCTGGTTTAGCTACCCGTCTGTAAATAACGTCTAAGCCTTAAAATATAGCTTGGCTCTTCGCTGTAAATAAAATAGAAAGTCTATATATATAAACTGAACGGATAATGTTTAAAGACTCCCCTGGAAACAAATATTTTGAAAAATATTATATTGATGAGGGTTTCTAGCATTTATATATTTTTTTAAAGAATTTATTGCTGTATATGTCGGAATAGGCCCAGACATCAGAAGAAAAACACGAGGTACAGTAATATCATATCATCAGATATCAATAATTTAATCAAATTCTAATAATAATTAAAGTGGGTAGGTCATTTTACAACTTAGGTAAGAAATATCTTCTAAAATCTTATATCATTGTTATACTACATTAAACCATTAATATAGTGAACACTGGCTAGCAGTGAGGGAAAGAGGTGACAGACGGTTAAGACTGCGGACCGTGCACCTCGACGCATCCAGAGATAATGCGTGCCGATACAGCGGCGACTGGCGAGGCGGGTTTTTATACACCCGAAACGTAGTGGGGCAATGACGTCACACGCACGTGCACAATGCAGGTGCGTGTGCAGGTGCGTGTGCAGGTGCGTCTGCACGTGTCGATAGCGCTCGATGATATCGAATTTGATTACGATAACAAATCAATAATATCAACTAGTTTTTCTTTAAATTTATTTTAAAACGTCTACTTATGTTATTTAATGAAAGGTATGACTTGAATATTCTAGATTATTACCTTTTAAAGTAAAAAATATACTTCTTTAGACATATCTCTTTATACGTGTTTATTTTATATTAGAGTACGACTGCTTTAGGGGAATGTAAATAACGACAAGTAGTGAAGTAAAATAATAATCAGCATGATTTTTATCAATAGAAAAACATTTTTAATTGAATAGAATACGTTAAGTTTTCAATTATCATCTTATCTACTTTTTTAAACCGATACAATTAAATAGGAATTTAAATAGAAAATAACGGCGCATTTAAAGCTTCACAATCAACTATTATAATATTTGATTTATCTGAAGATATAACTAATCTTATTATCATTACAGCTTTATTTAGACTGATTAGTATTATTATTTAATTTATAATAATAGATAAAAAAAATATTATAATAGATAAAAATTTTCAACATAAAAATCAAAAATAAATGAATTAAAACTTAAAAAAATACCAAAAAAACTAATGCATAAAACACGTAGCGTACCGCGTAGCACAAACGTAGCACTTCGTAGCTGAATGTTGAGTATTTCCTGAACGTTTGCTTTTTGTATAAATGTCACGAAACAAGCAAAACCTAGATTTGATACCAGGATAAGGCTTGTACGGTGCCGGTACAATACTACTACTAGCTTAAAGCATGACACGCTGAGTTCAAGAACCTCAAGTTATTTACTCAACAATATAAGAAAGTATTTATTTTTAAAAAGTATATGTTTGTCTTCCACAGGCACATATAAAAGAAGCAATCTTGACCTAGTGCATGCGACTGTCATCTCTGAGGTCGTAAGTTCGATGCCCGGATGTGTACCAATGGATTTTAACTGGTCCGTACAGTGTAGGAAACCATCGTAAGAAAACCGGGCCTTAGACCGAAAAAGTTAATGGCAGGCACAGCAAGCGGATTCTACTTGCCCATTAGGAAAAACAAATTATCAAAAAATCTGGGGATCATACGTAGAAGGTTGTAGCGCCATTGATTTTTTCAAATGGAAAGTCCAGTCGAACTAAAAATATCAATATTTTAATACAACACTTTCCACCAGTTATTAGCTTTCGGCTGCCGTAGGCCTTTCGTTACTCTGTCAAGCGGTATCTGGGCGGTCCTTTTAGTCGTGTGATACAAAATTTCATTAAACAAAACTATAGACGATATCACTAAAAATATGTTAAACAATAATAAAACAAACATACATAGTAGACATCAGATGAATTCAGAAGCTTCTTTGATGTTAAATAAAAATACATGTTTGAAATTTATTATTTTCTGAATGTTTTATTCTGTGAATCAACTCATTTTTCAAAGCGTGGTTTCAAGTAATCAAAAAGTTATTTTCCTTAAAATTCTCATAATTTAATTTCAATTCAAATAACTCAATATAAAATCAAATTAAGTTAGATAGCTAAATCAACACCTCAGAATTGATAGGTTGCGAATTGAAAACGAAGTTGTCTGAATAAATCATCAAGTATTTCGTAAACATTAATCAATCTATATTCTTAGAAATTAGTTATTTTTCATCTCTCTTATTTCGAATGAATTTGGAATTTTCAATTTGGTTTTGGCGAATCCATCAATTTCTAAGAAAATAATGATATTGCTCAAACTCAAGTTACGCCAAAGTTATTATTAATATATTGTATCACATTATCATACAATTTTAAACGGCTTATTTCTCTAAATAAAAAAAATACATATCCACAATATCAATATTACCTGGGTGGTGAAACAGCTGTAACTACAAAATTATTTATCCGAAATGTTAGAACTGCGTATAAATTAATAACAGAGGAGCGTTTCACACCCCAGATGGCGCAAATTCTTGCAGGGCACGGAGCCATTGCACATTACCTGCATAGGTTTAACATTTGGACAAGCTCAACATGTGCATGCGGCAATGAAGAACAAACAGTAGAACATGTGCTTCTACATTGCCCTATATTCGCATCGTCCAGGCACGACCTGGAGCAACAAATGCAGATGACTGTAGACCGTAACGGCCTACAGGACATGTTAATAAAGCACAGACTGTGCCTGGATCGGTTCTGTGAAAAAAATATTTAATATATATAAGGCGGCAAACAAAACTGAAAGAGCGGGTCTCGCGAGGAATTGCGCCCCGCCCCGGCTCGCCCATGAATATTGTAAATAAAAATATTACCGATGTAGCCAGGGCGTATTTCGCAAGACGCGTAACACACCATTCGTGAACTAGTTTATTGTAATTAATTCTTATTGTTTTTTTGGAAAAAATTTAGAGATAGGAAAAGTCCCCCTGGACACAATGGCAATAGAGTATTATTAATAATTAAAACAACATATCTAAAGATTGTATTTAAGGTAAAAAATATTTTAATAAGGTTTTGAAACTATAAACGAAGAATTTAGTTATTAATTTGCAAAATGAGAGAATGGCGGTCGCGAATATATCGTGTGTGTATTAATTACTTATTAATTGTGTATGGTTATCATATTAGGTATATTTATAGTTACAAAAGGAGGTACTATTCAAAATCATAGCGTTTGTATTTCTGAATTATTTTAAACTGCATCAGTTGTTAAAACTAAAATATTTATTTATTACCAACTATACAACTATCTTAACACTGCGACGGTTATTTTAACAATTATTAAAAAATACAAAGCAGAACGGCAATAGTTAGGCTCATATATTATATTCACTACATAATTTATATACCTCTGTGAACATATGTTTAATCCTAAAGGTTCAATGCCTGGCAAAAATATTTTCTTCGAGTTTAATGCTATGCAAAGAAAACGTCAAATAAAACAGACGCAGAAATGTCCTTGTGTCTTGGCCGGTTAAAATTGTGAAAATGACCAGTTTTCAAATGTTTTCCTCTACCCTATTTTCTTGTTATAACATTGTAAAAAGAATATATCTAAACAATAAATGGCAGCGTAGGTTCATTTCCTCAAAGTACGTCTAATCTTAGCTTTGTTCTTAAAAGGAAATGTGACTGAACTCCCTCGGTGATTATCTTTTTCGCTTCATTATTTTTTCTTTTATCATAATTATTTAGATATGGCCCGAATAATAATGAGTATCTTGTAATACTTGTTTCTTTATAACCTTAAATTATATGAAATACAAGAATAAAATTCATAGGTATTATACCAGTACCGGAAAGTCGGAAATTGGCTTTATTTAAAAATATTCAAGCAAGGTACAATGTTTTAAATTACGGAATTCATGTTAGTTCTACTTACTACGTGAATTTAAAAGCGATGGTAAAATTAAGATTACTTCACCGCTGATATTAAAAGAACTATATTTTTTCTTCGTTAGATGACGTTGTAATATAATAATTATTGAAATCGGTATTCCTTATAGTATCAGTACCATTTCCAAGTGATTTTTAAGTTGATAAATGGAAATCGATTCATTTTACTGATTCCTCAGTGTTTTTTCCTTGACATACAATTGTTAACCGACCGCCGCCATTGTCAATAGTTTTGGGAATGGGGGTTACCAAATAAATCGCGAAAAGAACGTCGCAGTTTTTTTGCCGGGAGTAACCCTGGTGCTCTCACTCAGTCTCACTAAAAATTCCGGCTCAATCAAAAAAGAGGTAACTTTATACGGGTGCACCGTCTGACCGGAACGGAGCGTGAGGTACGTGCATGTCCATCATGACGTACGTACTACCTAATTTGCTCACTCCAGTGATCTTCCGTCCTGCCTTTAAGGCTACCACCATCTCGCGACTGCCCAAGCAGGGTCCGTGTCTCGCAGGAGACGCCCTTGCACGCAGGAACAACCGTATTCTAGCCGAGCTACACTCGCCAAAACATCCCGACCTGAACTGTCAAGGCAGACGGCGAGATTCCATTTCAAAAATAAAAATTAAGTGGCATTACTGCACTAGTGGAAAAAATTTCACATAGCTAAGTAAATATGTTGTTGGGATATCGCGAGTGCCACAGGCAAGGGTCCAGGTAAGTTTGGACCAACTTCGGTAACTGAATAAAGAACTTCGTAAACGAACAACGCTCAAACTAATTGATTTTCTATGGAAGTTGTTTCATAGTGTTGGTACTAACTCCGAAGTTAAGTTATTATTAAGAAGATTCTATCAATATTGTCACAAAGTTAGTTTGCAAACTATTTTCTTACGACCGTGCTGACATATACAGCGAAAACCCCTTATTTATAATAACTAAATGACTCTAGCTCCACTCCTAACCATAGTACTCTTTTGTCTCTTACAATCTTTTTCTTTGTGATGGCAAGAGCTAGATGAGTACTTTAGTTAAAACGGTGCAATTTGACTGATGAATTTTTTATGAATAATATACTAAAATTTTATATAATTATGTCATTAAAATATCTGTTTATATTATCTTCTCTTTTATTTAAATGCAAACGCATTTATAACTAAAATTCTACGTTCCCAAGTTGCTTAGAAGCTTCTATATGTGTTTTAAATATTGTTTTTCTATCTAATTGATCACTGATCAGCATATCATTTATTGTCTGAAACATAAATTTTTCCTAATTATGTATTCGTTCATAGTATGATAAAATGTTAATTTACGGTCACAGATTCATATTCAGAATTCGAAAGCATCACTTATCAGGTGTTTAACCACTAAACATAACGTCTGCTAACCTATTTTTTTTGCCATAAATATAGTAACTTTCATTAGAGTAATGGACTGACAATATACTTTGTTGTTTTACATTTATTGCAGACATTTAGTTACAGTATGTTGAAGACGGAATTGATTATATATATTATAAATAAAACTTCTTTAAATTTAAAATAATAACATTATTTACATAATTCTAGTCTAGAGCTTTTCGCAATCATGTTCAGTCAGCTTTAATACGGACTTCATTAATATACTAGACATTAAAATAGACATAGATTTAAAAGTATTATTCAACTTAAATTCACATAAACTAAAGATATGTGATTTTTCAAGAAATAGAGGTAGGCTATGATTAAAGAAAGTAAGTGATTAAATGTAAATAAATGCATTATCTGAAAAGAGTTTCATGTCCGCCATTTGGAAAGGAAATGGTACAGAGGGATTCAAAACTCAACAGGCTCGCGGTTCACGCGTTTATTTACATGTGAAAGAGCTTTCGTTATAGACAACTCCATAAGAAGATCGGCATTTATCGCCAGTGATCTTGGTTGCAAATGCGAGCTTTTATATATGTTAATTTAATGATAGTGCAAAGAAAATGCAACACTTTTAGCCATGTCAATGTGGTGTGTATAATGTCAAAATTCAACATGAAGAAAAGTAAATTTATGCTCCGACTTGGCGTGAAATCGTATCTGTCATCGAACTCTGTGCAAGTGAGTTAATAATCTGCGACCTAATATTCAGATCCATTGAGAATTTTTCGTAATTGAGTAACATGCATCAAAATACTTATCATACATATAAAACATAATAATAGTAACTAATACTGTCTATTTGGAGCTTCCAAATTGTCAACAATTTAAACAATCTTGTTTTAAGCTAACCAGAAACTAACATAGCTCTTTTATTTCTCTTTGAAAGATAAATAACAATAACGCCTGCCATAAAATTTAAAAAAAAGACAATACAATGTGGTGATTCAGGCGATATGCTTATTGATTCATTGAAAGCATATTGGGATTTTCATACACGATTGAATGAATTAAAATCCCCTTTCACGCTTATACTCGTATAAACATTCTCCTAACGTGTCAAATGTTCAGGCAGCGAAAAATTTAAGCCTGAACTCAGTTTGAACAGTCCGACAATGAAGGTGCCAAACTGTCAACTTTTAAAAACTATTTTATTCGAAGTTGGTTATTATTCGTAGCCTCTCGAATTTTCGCTTTGAGAAATTGGTCTCGTTAGAAGCCATATTGATTTTTCGATTGAATAAGCGGCGACTGTAAAAATTCAACTTTTAATCCACCATTGTTCAATTTGCAATGAAAGTCTGATCACATAGTGATCACTCAGTCTTTTGTGACTCTGAGTTTGATGTTTCAGGGGATTCTGTGTCTGCATAAAAATTTAGATTTAAACTGTATATACTCTCAATAGGAAAAACATTTCTACTAATAGTTACAGTGAAAAAGCTAACTTTCGATTGCGTAAATAATTTATTTGAAAAGGGGTTAGTTTTGCGCAAACCCAAAGAAGATGTTTTATATATACATACTCCTATATATATATTCAACTTTAGTATATTTTATTGAAATAGAGGCAAAAATAGTTTTAAAACTTAGTATCGTGATAATATGTTAAAATATTTAAAATATAACCGATGAGAAGTATCCTGTATTACAATATTCATACTACTTTAACGGTACTCGAATATCTTTAAAGTTGCTTACTTATTTACATGATTATGCCTCCTGCTGATAGGGGACAAGTCTTTGTTTTTAATTTATGTTATTATTATTAATTACTTAAAATGTCATGTGGAACATGGTGTAATGGTTGCAGCTCCTTACAAACGTTGTGTAAAAAAAAAAAAACATGGCGATTAAAAAGAGTGGCGGAGAGTTTATTGCCAGTTCTTCTCTTCCGTTCTACGCCCTTGATTTGAGAACTGGAAGTAAATGTAAAATTAGAAGCATTAATATATATTTCTTTAATGACGAATCACAAGTGTACATTGTGTTACCTACGTGAATAAATGATTTTTGAATTTTGAATTTTTGAATTAAAGTCTAAGTATAATTCATTAAAAAACATTTTACTTTTCAACCTGAAATCGATGTAATAAACCCTCAAGTACTTCTTTAAAGGACTGTAAAACCATTTCTTTAGTTTAATTAAAAATATTTTACTATGCTATAATAAAGCAAGCTTAATGAAACCCTTTCAACGCAAGCTGCGACAAAATACGTTTGTACTAAATTATGTGTGTTTTGTTATAAAATAAGAGCAATATTTCGTCAGCAAACGCAGACGTTTGTCACGGTCGTTTGGCTGCAAAGTTCACAGACGCCTATATAGGAGTGTGGCTGTAGATCACTCGGTAGCAATCGTGCTAGCTACACATTAGGCCCATATGTCAAGCGACGTGCGACAAAAAGCATTCGCGTACTGTTATGTTAAACTAGGAATTGATTTTCACCCGAATAGCTAGGTTTTATCGTCGCGCAAACACGAGACATTATTGCCTTCTTTCTTTTGTATTTTTTCGCTTCAACGAATTTCCGTTTTAATAAGATTGGATATTGGATTTTTTACCTGTGGGATGTAATTGTGGAGTATGGGAAACATTTTTGCCTATCGAATTTGATATGGTACAAAAATTTGGTTAATGCGAATTGTATTTTTAATAAAGTATTACATATACTTTATTAAAATCTTTAATTCCAACACACAGATATTACAGTATTTACACTTTTCGTAATAATAATTAGAATAAAGAGAAAATTAAAACAAATTTAAAAATTTTTTACTTAGTATTATTAATATTTTATTTTATTAGAGGCGCAAACTAGCTGCTATGGTCTCTGGCAGAATGACCAGCGCTGTGGAACTTTTTGCTCCTCAGCATAATGCTGAGCCAGGGCCAATTACAACCACAGTACACACACATTGCACACTGGAAGCGAACCGAATGGCAAAAGGGAATTTTTATTTTTTATTTTCATTGTTTTTGATGTCTTATTTTATTTTTTTCTTTAAGTATTGTTATTTTGTGTGTTTATGTGTATGTGTTGTCGTTTGTTATAAATGTTATGTATATGTCTATGTCTAAAAGTTTGCTCCTTTAGACAGATGATGTAATTAATTTTTAATTACGAATTTCGCTGTAAATTTCCAACATAATGTTATAACAATAAGTTGAACCTGAAACATTATCTTTTATGTTGAGGTAGTGTAGTTATATTGTCGACATAGAAAATGAAGATTTATAATAATCCTTATTAAATTTCGCCATTAGATAAATTAACAAAAATCTTAAACAACTCTGAACTTTTCCAATCCTTGATATTAAGTCTCCTCCGTATTAAGCGAGTTCTATATTTAATGAAAGAAACAAGTATTCCTTTACCTCAAAAATAAGTAAAGACTTTCTTTCTTTTATAACCGACTTAAAAAACTGAAGAGGTTATCCAATGGACGTGTTTGAATTTAAAAAACTGTCTCACTAAAATGTAAATTATTCGTAAATTAAAAGATCTTACTACCCACACACAGGTAGTTTTTGTGTCGCTGTGATTCTATTTTTAACTAATTCTAATATAATATTGATATACATTTTCAAACTGCAACTTAATTATAAATAGTTATTAAAAGCTTCGTATCCAACAGACGAGGTGCATTAGCAATTGAGACGAGGTTTTATCTAAGTGAAGATAAATCATAGCGGATGGCGTGCTGTACTGACAGTCAGCTTCACATTTCGGTATAACCTCTTGAAATCAATTTCCGCAGTGAGTTTGAAGTAAATCCCATATCGTGGCAGGCCGGTCCGGTTTAACAGACGTAACTTAGACAGTAATACAATAATAGTTCTACGGAAAATTACGTTAAAAATTATACATACCAAGTATCGTATTGATGTTAAATGACTAGTCGGAATTATGTTAATGGTTTTAGTAAAAAGTATGCTCAAATGGAAGTAGTTATATACAGGGTGGCCAAAACGTCGTGGATCAAACGCAAATAGGGGATAGATGAGGTCATCAGCGGCAAAAAATTGTTTTACGGGAGGTCTCTAAGGTCAACCCCTGCAGAGTTATGATTTATTTTGGTTTTTATATGAAAATTGACTTTTTTTTACTAATTCTTCTTAAAATTCGAAAGTATCTACATCCTGTACCTTTCTCATAATATCCACTAGATTGGTACTGGTGAGTTCTTGCGTAAGACATACTATTTATAGTTGTTTATTGAGTGTATTCAAGATAATATTAAGTGATACGATATAACATTTTTTCAAATCATAAATTTTTCTTTACTTTGGACCCCACTGTGAAAAAAAATTACTCCACCGAAAAGTGTCCCTGTACAACAAGTTTTGGCGCATTTAATAGGGATCCTGAAAAGGTATTACACGTGGCCATGAGTCGCTCTAATATCTTTCTAGGAAGAATTACAAACAACGATTGTGAAATAATAATTGTATTAAAACAATTATTTCTCAATGGTTGTTTGTAGGAAACAAAATATTTTACAATAAAATATGCTCAAAATTCCTGACTCTGACCATAATACTTAATCTGCACCGTCTAATCATATTCCTACGTAACCCACCAGCCATCTGTCCAATTTTTTGAATCTAGTCCGATTCACACAGTACTGGTCACAGGTAGGTAAATAATCTATCATAAGTCCGAATCGTTGTTGTTTTTTCGTCCTAGAAAGGTATTAGAGCGACTCATGGCCATGTGTAATACCTTTTCAGAATCCATATGTAATGCGTCAAAACTTGTAATACAGGGTCACTTTTCGGTAGAGTATTTTTTTTTTCACAGTGGGGTCCGAAATAAACAAAAAGTTTTGATTTGAAAAAAATGTATATCGTATAACTTAATATTATCTTCAATACACTCAATAAACAACTATAAATAGTATGTCTAACGCAAGAACTCATCAGTACCAATCTAGTGGATATTATGAAAAAGATACAGGATGTAGATTTTTTTGAATTTTAATAAGAATTAGTAAAAAAAAGTCAATTTTCATATAAAAACCAAAATAAATCATAACTCTGCAGGGGTTGACCTTAGAGACCTCCCGTAGAACAATTTTTTGCCGCTGATGACCTCATCTATCCCTTATTTGCGTTTGATCCACGACTTTTTGGCCACCCTGTATAAGGAGTGATAAATTTAATCAAGACAAGCGCCACAAACCACTAGCAGCTTAATAAGCTGATGCGCGCGTATTTTGAGATTTGGAGAAACTGTCCAATCTATTTTTAAAAGAGTTCAATGATGGTGCACTGATTACACTTTCCGGAAGCCTAATCCAGTCGGCCACTACTCGGTTTAGGAGAAAGTTCTTTAGGGAATTTGTTAATATAAGTTAATATGTTATCAGCATGTTGATATTTTGCAAATGCAAGAACTAGGTTTCATATAAAATTATTTGTAAGACAACTTTCAATCAAACAACTAGGTATATTCGCACATATTTATATTAGGTTTTGGATAAAGATAAAAATTAAATACTGTTTAGAGTATTAAACTGTGTCACACATACAATTCTTACCTATGAATAACCTGAAAATTCGATTTCAGCTGCAACGACCATTTGACAGTGACGTCGATAATTTAAGCAAAATTCAAAAGGTGCAGGTTTTTTTCAATTGGGCCAGTAATATTGATTAACTATCTGAAGGGAACATTCTACTTAATTTCAATATGAAAATGTAGTTAGTACATTGTATGAACTAAGTCTGTATAAAGTTAGTTATTTTATTATAAAAGAGGACTTATCGCCATGCATGATCGCCTAAGAATAAAGAAAAATATCTTGGCTGCTGAAATCTTTACATACCTCGATTTGCGTAAAATTCACTTCACTCACTAATAAAATCGTATGAATTATGTAATTCACCATATATTGTATATAACTTTATAAAAATACTAATAAGACGAATGTTAAATTAATTAATATACTTTATATAATATTCTTTAATTTCAAAAGACTGTACCTCACAAGAAATAAATAATTAAAAACAATGTTTGAATGTTGCAATAAATGGCGTTTTGTCAACTTCCCTTCATGCGTAAAACTTTAACAACAGCTAAAAATTGAAACACAGCTAACGCAATAAAACAATTTTATAAAGTTCACTGCATCGAACAAATCCGCTGGCATTGTTTGCTTTTGTCAGACGTCATAGTTTTTGATATATAGCCGGGTTTAAAAGACACAAAAATATTTTGTTCGACCTCAGCGCGTTGAACGTATGATAAAATCTACACCGTTTTGGCGTCTCCATTGCACTACGTCAAGAAGCGCCGACAATGCATCATAGTATTTGTTCTTTCCGGTCTTTTGTGCTGATACAGTTTTTATTACATTGTGGCTATGGCAGTTTCAAATTCGACAGTATTTTGTACTTCGGCGTTGCATTGTTTGCGATTGGTCAGGCAACGAATTGAAACATATTTGTTTGCCAAACGAACTTTTTCGATTTGCTCAATGGTTTGTTTGATACGAATTGGATATGCAATATATTATGAGGAATAAAGGATATCCTAAACGGAAATGGCCACGGCCGTCGTTGTAATGGTGGGTTAACAAAACAAGTTACTACGAACAATGGAAATCACTACCATATATACCAACACCGTACCAGAGCTGAGGTGGTAACTTCTAGATAAGTGATTATTGACTCTGCTTAAAGGTTAAATGATCAAGCGTTTAACTAGACCCTCTGGGTTCAGTTTCCGGTGAACAATAATAAGTAATAGTAGTATATACGGAAAACCTTCAGTAGAATAAGTTTATTCAGGGCATACTATATCATCATATTATGATTTATTGTTACCTAAAAACTGAGTTTACCTTTGATAAAGAATTATTACTTAAAGAATACTTTTATCAAAGCCGGCGGCTAGTAATAAAATTTTACCTCCAATGACTACGGCCTACCTCAAATTCAACTCTGGCTACAAGCTCGGCGATCGCTGCTCAGTCACTCAAAATAACCGCAATTTATAAAGGAAATTAATGTTGTAAGTGGTTAAGCTCTGCTATCATTCAAAGTAAGTGCGCTCCATAAAACTCATTTTAATAACTTGATTTCGGCTTAAGCATCCGTGGCGGTTCAATGATTTGTTCCTTGAATGAGGCTTGGATTTAGTCCAAATTAAATAATACGTTGCAATTGTTCGTATTAGATTTGTTATAATGTGTTTAGCGTGTATTGTTAATTTAAATGCATTCAGAGCATTTGTTCGCTACAATGTGATTGGATTTGATGACCAGTGGGCACTAATTGCGTGTTGATGTACAATTCCTAAATGTTTCAATTGAGACCAGCCAGCAGTGTGAAATTTGTATCGAAAATTGTTTTTGGATTCCGAATATGACGCGCAGTTTCTGGACTTTCATTGTGACAGCTAACTGAGATGTCATTTCGAGTCAATCTAATAGGAAATCTGTTTTCAGCGAAACAATATTAATATATAATTATTAATTTAGCGGCTAGGCTGGTTACCCATTCGTCAGCGACGTGATGCTTATGTTCTCCATCTCTTATATTCTATCCTGTTCAACCCTAAAACTCCTTACTATCTCAAAAATGATTTCAAATTTTTGGGAGCCCATAACTATAGCTTACGCTCTTCCGAAAACTATATCTTTGAAATCCCATCTCATAACTCCTCCTTTCTTGGCGAGTCCTTTAAGGTCTCTGCTGTTAGGCATGGAATTCATTTCCCGTCCCTATAAGCTTAGCTCCTTCTCTATCTTCCTTTGAATTTCTTTTGTACAAACATTACCTGTCCACATCATATCCCTAACTTTCGTAGTAACTACTAACTGACGTGAGAGAGATTTTAAATTATCGTGATTCATGTGCACTTTTTATATTTTCATGTATCCTTTATATTTGTTTGTTTTTTGTTCCTGTTTTGTTTTTTCTTAATAACTATATGTCATATGTATTTTTGCACTTCTTGTCTACCTTATCTAATTTAATACATTTTTTTTGTCATAGTGGTTGCCTGGAAGAGATCGCTCGAAAGCGATAAGGCCGCCAGATGCCCTCCTTTGCATTTAATTATGTTCAATTTTTATATTGTAATGCAACGAAGTGTTAATAAATAAAATAATTTAATTGATTGATCGAGCAGTGTTGGCCTAGCGGCTTCAACGACTCTCATACCTGAAGTCGTAGGGTCGATCCCCGGCTGTGCACCGATGGACTTTTTCTATGTGCGCATTTAACATTTGCTCGAATGGTGAAGGAAAACATCGTGAGGAAACCGACATATCTTAGACCCAAAAAGTCGACGGCGTGTGTCAGGCATTGGAGGCTGATCACTTTTAAAAATGATCTTCATGATGACAGATCCCGAAATCTGAGGCCAAGACCTAAAGAGGTTGTAGTTCCGCTGATTTATTTAATTGATTAGCTAACTTACACTATACGACTTAGTACCATTAATGCAAAGAGCCGGTATATATTGAAAATCTATGCTCTTTGTCATCGTATGTATCGCACTCACTAAGCATAACGATACACAATATAAAGAAGCATTACAAGCTAAGCAGGATAATCGGGGGTCAACTAGGGGTGGGACAAGGGGCCAAAAGTTTCCTAATCGGTTACATGGTTCTGTGTAACTTTATACTTTACCTGAAATCCTGTATCGTGATTAATATTAAATGGGACCGAGTGAAAGCTTATCGGATCCCAGCTATAAAAGGAAAACTCGATCAGTTCCGAAACAATCCACTATTTATTTTAGATAAATTACTAAAACTAAATGTTAGGGGCGTAAGACATGAAAGATATTTTTCATTTTAATCGGTCAATTACACTGATTGCAACGTTCTAAAACGGTTCACATGCGGTGCATTCAATGCTCATCTGTCTCTTTTCATCATATCATAAATACAATTTGAGAAAAAGAGATTAATGACAGTTAAAAGTGCAATTAGATTTATAAAGGATATATGAGGTTTATGAATGAGGAATACAGGTAATTTGTAAGTCAAAATGTATATTATAAGTATTACTAAATTACATAACTGAAAATCTCTAAAAATAAATAACTTTAAAACAAACAGATATCAACAAGAACATCCTCTCAAAGAAAATCACGTCCCATTTATACGTAAAAAGTGGTTCGAACGTGAAACGTAACCGCTTAACTTTTAAACCGTATACGTGATTCAATTTAGAAGTTGTATCTCGTCGTAAGCCCGAAAACTGTCTCCGAACCATTCAACTTTCTTCCATATTTTAAAGCGAGCTTCTGAGTGGCTGCTACTTGAAAATACTTGTAGAATAAATCACTCAATAGCATTTGTCGAAGTTCATGTTGTACATGTTGACAAAGTTTCGACTGTAAAATATCTTTCGACAGGTGATCCATTCCCATAAGTCCCTGGAGTGTGGAGAATAACTTTGATCAGATTTATTCGTGACTCAGTTCAGCAAAGGTTATTCAAATCTGAGATTACGAATGCGTGCACAAGATGGCGTTGATCTACGCAGGTAATTCATGTTCAACGCAAGTTCTTATAGCTTATTATGTCTCGTATCGTTGTATTTTAATAATATGGATAAAACGACACATAATATATACAACCTAAAGAAGAACACTATAACATCATTGTTCCGTAATTGTTATAGTCTATTTACAATTTTACTTATCTGTGGCCGCAACTGTTTTGCATTTTTGGCGCGATATGTACACAGATTTAACTATATTATAAGGTTTAATAATTACGGGTGTAGGTAGTCGTGCAATTATGGAAATAAATTGACGTATCGAGTGCTTTTCAGCTATGTGGTATTACAAAGAAGTCCACCGGCCGCGTCTGCTTTTCAGTATGAATGCGATAAACTCAAAAACTACCGAACTCAATTACGGCTTTTACCAATAGATAGTGTGATTCCTAAGGAAAGCCAAGGCATATTACATTTATTGTAGAAGAGGTTGCAAAAAAACTTGCCAAAATACTGTTAACTTGTAAACTTCATTTAATCTATACTCAAACCAAATTGCGTAAACTGTAAACTGTGTACAAAGGAAAGCGTTATAAACTAATTTAATAAGCCATTAAAGCTATCTGGACCAGGGGTGGCCATGGTGATTTATAGCAATATGAGAACATTAAAAACACATTACGAAAACATGACTTTAGCTGGAAAATTTAACATCGGCATAGCCGGTGATTTGTTTACTTACTTAATTGAGTACAATTTTATAATGTGTGTAGCCCTATGATGGAACTACTCTGATTAATAAGAGAATTATATATTTTATTATAGATTTATAGAAATAGCTAACCTAAAAGTATAATGATAATACACCGACCTGTAGGAATATTCAAAGTACCACATCGTCATCAGAGCGTCTTAAGGCACTTTTTGTCGAACACCACGGTTTATTAAACTAGCTGCCCATTAAATAATTTCTGAAAAAATTTGAATTATCGGCCCTTCAAGTAAAGAAACTCGTCATGCAACATATTATTTAAATGCTGCTAATTCAAATATTATTTATAAAGTAAAATTTTTATTCATCTTAGATTTTAATAAATATCTATAAAATATTTTGCTGTATCATAAGCTTTTAAGAATAGACAAATCAATGTATTAAGGGTGCGTATAGAATATTAAAGATGCCCAATTCACAATCTTACCATGATTGCATTTAAAATTATGAATACTTAAGCAAAGGGTAAACCGACAAGTCTCAGGAAATGGCTGGCGCCCAAAGTCGGTTGTTTCGGAGAAATTGGTTTAAAACGCTAAATAATATATTTTACCTTTGACCTACGAGAAACGGGTACAATATAATTTTATACCAGTTTCTTGTTTAAGTAATTTAGAATATACTTTTTGTTACAATATAATACAAATATATTTAAAAATCCCTCTGAGTAATCGGGAACTATCTAAAGAGATACATCGAAGATATTTTATAAGAAGATATATTCGAATATCGAACGTACCTACGCAACTTATAAAAATCAAAAATTAAATGATTAAAATCAACGGGTAGTTCTGAATGTAGGTAGTTAGGCTTAGGCTCCGAATACGATTTTGTCCCATTTGGAGTCGAGACCCTTGGTTTTTAAGGAAATAGCAAATAGGTTAGTCGACATCACAGGAGACCGAAGAGCTGGCAGCTACCTTGGTTAAAGAATTAGTCTAGCTATACTAATGGGGAACGCTGCCAGTATCTTCGGAACCTTGCCTAAAGGGACTCCTTTGAATAATATATTTATTTATTTTATTATATATTTAAGGTTATTAAGTTTAACTTTTATATTCTGTAATTTAAAAGTTATCTCAATATTGTAGTTTATAATTCAAATCAATCAACTTAAGTTTTTCAGTATATTAAACATTACATCGTTGACAAATGATTACTTACATTATTTCCTATTGTATTCCTTAGAACAACGAATGTAGTTGAAGGAGCTTTTAGAAATCTTAATATTTTAGTTCTAGTTTTTTCAGTAAATCAAAGTTTGCAAACATGAAAGTAAAACACCCAACGTTATGAATGTTAAAACTTTGCCGCAGCGAAAAACCACGAACACTTATAAAGCAAAACAAAGAGTTTATCCATAAGTTGGTGTTTTACGTGCATTGCTTATGTGAATGTCCATTTCTATTTGTTTGTTCTAACAACAGACAAAAGAACAATTTAAACTAAAGCAAGATTGCTTTTCCGTTTCTTCGTTTTATATTTTGCGGGGTTTTACTCTTCAACTGATTCCGTAGAGGCGAATGGAAACGACTCCTAAGTTCTAACGTAAAATAGCTTAGCGACTAATTCCTTTTGTAACAAACAATCTCGGAGATCTTTCTTTAACCGACGTCTACTTTAATTAATATTCATAAGGCGAACAGAGTTGTTAGAATGATTAAGATGGTTCAATGATTTGAATCGATTTGTTAGTTTGCCTGGAAATTGGTGCTAGAGTTCATTTAATTATAAATGGAACTTCGATGTTCGAGATTCTCTCTCGTTTATTCGTAGCAAGAAAATACTTCAGTCTAATTTTATATTGTATTGATAGAGCCCCATTTCTGTCCATTTTGAGCAGTGGTTAAGTGGCGTAGCATTAATCTTTTGTGTGCAGCGTTCGGCGGCTGTGCACCAATATATGTTTCTTTCTATGTACGCAATCTAGTCTAAAGATTAAGGAAACCGGCCCAAAATAGACCCAAAAAGCCACAACACGTGTCACTTCTACTTGTCTGTAAAAATAAAAAAAACGGAGGCATCATGAGATAAACATTTTTTTTTTTAAAGACAATTCACACCAATTGACCTAGTCCCATGCTAAGCTGGTGAAGCTTGTGTTATGGGTACTAGGGAACGGATATACATACATATTATAGATAGATAGACATATAAATACATATTTAAACACCCAAGACCTAAGCACAACACCAAATGCTCATCACATCGATGTTCGTCTCAGCCGGGGATCGAACCCGGGACCCATGGATTCGTAGTCAGGGGTACTAACCACTAGACCAATGAGTCGTCAGGCATAGCCAACGCCACTAACTATGATTATTTTGTCAATAATATTATATTTAATTTTCTTAGTATTTATCGCAAATTAATTTTCAAATTTTCCACAGTAAAGCCCATATTTTTTTCAAGAAGGCCTCCTAACATAAAAAATTCTACCGCCATCTTTGTGTCACTATAAAATGAAAGTTAAACATCGAGAAATTAGTTCAATTTAATAGCCAACGCTTAAGAGGGATCATTTTTGTGCACTGAATATTTAAGTGAATATCTTAACGCGGATAAAATAGCTTTTTTCATATTTGTAGGAGTAAATACGGCCATAAGGTAAACCGCAATCGATCAAAATGTTTCAGCGTCATTAATCTTTCTCATCAACCATCGTGACGCCATATTTTCCAGGAGATATCTTTATTTATTTCGCCAAACGTAAACTCGTTAGGGAATAAACGATTTTCTTAATTAAGCAACTTGACGCTACACATCGAGCAGTTAGTTGAAACACTTCTAGAATAGATTCAAAATTCGCGAAATAGATGTATGAAATCGTCAACTAAAGTTCAAAGCGCATCATCGCGCAAAAATCTGTAGTTATAGAAATAATCAATTCTTCATCAATTAACAACCATGAACTTTGTTTGATTAAATTACCCAACTGAACATAAATTGCTGTGTCATTATATATAAGAACATTATTATCAGTTTGATTAATCAAATACACAATAATAATTTCTTCACGAAGCTTTTCTCACTGTACGAGCAAGTGTGAACATTATTTTTTTAAATACTATTTATAATAAAATATTGATTTACTTCAATGATTCTTATAATTCTAATATATGTGTGGTTAGTTTATTATTAAAAACAAATTGAGATTAAACTATAGACTAATCTATTTGATAAAGAACAATAAAATTAAATGCAATATTGTTTTCCGAAATATGTATTATGAATACTCTGTACGAGGCTTTTTTTAATGATATTTTCAAAGGATTCTCCATAAACGATCGATCTTTATTATACACATATTTTTTTACAATGTACGTTAGTCGAATTCTTTTCCATAAACATTTTGTTCATAATACATATATTTATTTCATAAAATTTAGTTCGCCGTTAAGTAGATCGCCACATTTGATTTCATTTTACTTTTTATTTCGCTATTATGATATAATTCTAGTTTTGTGCACTTAAAATTGTTGCGGCATTTGCTAAATTTACTTATTTAATCACGCCCTCAATCATATGTCATTCAGTGTGTGTGTTCGGTCAAAAATGTGTGATTGTACTTAAAGGCTGAAGAGGATTGTAATAGTGTAACCTTTTTCATTGTAACTATATCTATTTATTTTTTCCTAGTCCTACGACTGATAGTTTTGTGCCTTTTTCAATATTAAGTTTGAGTCAAGGATATATACAGGTACTCAGTATGTACTCTATCAATTGCGTATCAAAGCCATATAAACGTAGGTTTTATACATATTTGAAAAGATACAATCAAAAGTGAAAATAATAACTAGGTCGATAATTGAGTATCTCTTCTTTTGAGAAGTGTATTTTTAGCTTACATAAACACAAATTATTTATTGGAAATTGTATGTCTTACAATAAACGTTTTACACATTATTAGATAAAAGTATACTTTTTATTATGGAAAACGTTTGTAGCGTTGATTTTGTTTTTCCTTTCATCCTTAAAGGCTCTTTGAAGGGAATTTAATTTAATATTTTATTCGAATAATTTAATTGATTGCCCACAGTTACCCCCGGTCTACGGCCCGCCTCGAAGATATTTGAAATACGTCGCATATTGAAACCTCCCTCGATCGTTCAGACGAAAATGACCTGTAAAGCGCCGCGTCTTTTATTACGTGCAAAATTTTCAACGTATTTCTCTTATTAAATATACCTAGGCTTTGGGTTCGTTAATGGTCGCTGACATAATTGTAATACCTGACACTAAATTCCTCAAACGGACCGCTAGGAATCCTACTCTAATAAACTTGTTTTCGCACGTTATATTAAAAATGTAAACAATTTAAAAGAAACACTTAGATCTTCATTTCAATTTATTCCGATCGAGGGTTGCAGAGGCAATGATTGAGTTTTGTGTACACAGCAAAGCAAATATAACTGGATAAGACTAGTAAATTTCTCTCATATACTTGCATGAGGATAAACTTGCTACTAGCTACTTGTTTGAACAAATACTATTTTGCTGACCACTGCAGTCGGAATATTCTAACCCTTGGCTATTGGCTTGGCTTGGCTATATATTCTCTGCTAACTTTATCCTAATATAACTGCATAAGTTGGAAGACTTTATTATTAGACATGTGTATGATTCAGATATAAGATTTTTAAGGCATTTACTTTTAGCTATTTCCAAGTTATACATTATATTATACATTTTTGTTTAGTACACGGAATTAACCGTAGTCACAATTGTTCTCTAATGTAGAGTAGCGTCTGAACAGTTTGTAAAAACTATATTTTCTTTTAAAATAAGGATTATTATTTCCTGTACTTATTCTACATGTAAATGGTAGTTTAAGATTACTGAGTACTATTAATTAGTCACTGCTAAATCACCGGTGCGTTAGCACGTGTACGGCTTTTCTTAAAATATAATCTTTGTAATCGCTCGCTCACTATCACTTTAATTTCATAAAATGTTAAGAGGAGCTTATGAAAGAATATATTTCATTAAAATATATATTAATAAACAACATTGATTTTACAACCATGATTTAATAACCTTCTTCATGGTTATTTAGAAAAGATTACAATAAGCTCGCTATTCGATCGTCACGGTATAATTATATTACTCAGAAGTTGTAGCGCAAAAGGCAGTATTAAACAAAGTAATTGAGAGCGATTTGTTTGCAAAATAAATAACTCGTTAAGGAAGATTTAAGAGTTAATTCATTATTTGATTGACCGTTTTACGGATAATTTTAAAATGCCCGGATCGGATTACCTATTGGCCGTAATTGTGAATCTTTTAAGCAGTCTACTAACTCTAGACAAGACACGGCAAATAACTCTTGATAGCAGTTTTTGTAAGAAAAAAATATTGGTTGTTTGTAAAGTAGGTTTACGATCGAGATGTTTACGTGATAACGTCTTATTGGTGATATAAGTTTTTGGGAAGTAAGGAATTAATGAAGATAACAATTTTTTCAAATTTTAAATTACATCTATCGTTTGTTGACAAATTTACTTAAAATGACAAGTTTACTTATTCGACTATGATATACATTTTTCTTCATACATTCACGGAATGACTGGCAGCGCTCGAGATGAGACGGGAGATCGGTCCGTCTCTCTCTCGTTATACCTGCGATCGCGCTCGTGAGGTTTTGGTGTGACACAAGTTTCTGAACATGTCACGTCATTTCTTATATACGACCGACTAAAACGATTTTAAAGACGTTATCACGTCAAAATATCACAGAAGAAATGCTTAATGCTATCTTTGATTAAAATGCAGTTGTACAAATTAAATTGTTTCTTGCACGCTTTACATAAACATCAATTTGACATATTAGGCCTTCTTAAATTTTGAAAGTAATGTCGATACTTCGAGCGTGGTAACTTTTAAATATCAAACACAAAACCTCGTGATGTATCTTTGAGTTTTCTTTACATTGAATACTTTCGAGAATAATTCGCCTTTATTCATTTGTAATTTTGTTCAAGTAGGTACAATACAGATTCAATTTATGCTACTCCGCTTTCAAAATGGAAGTGTGGATTTTAAGGCGAAATAGATATGCAGTGCACTGTAAAGTGATTTATACTAAAAGATACGGGGGTCTATTTGTGTCGAAATGGTAAAACATTTGTTACATATTTCTGTTTCCGAAAACTGTTTGAGCGTAACGATTATTACCTTGAAAAAAAATATATATAGTAGTAGCGGAGTACATATACTCGTATATATCAGCTCATATATGCCCGCTACATGTTCTACGGCGTAAAAATAGTTTATAAAACTGTGAAATGAAGGGCGACGTAATTTTATAACAACAAAGTGATATAATTTCAATAGTCTACACTTTATTAAGTATATAATAATTTATTAAGTATATAAGAAATGACGTTGATATGGAGATATTAGCTTCTAGAATTAATTTGAGTTTTGTGCAATTTTAATTTAAGGATTTTTACAAATAAAATGTTTAATTAAAAAAATCACTAGCGCTATAGAACTTGGTCTTGGTCTCAAATTATTATATCTGTTTCGAGATGATTTTATTTCCCGATATCTGCCTTCTGTGCCTGACACACGCCGTTGATGTTTGCGTCTAAAGGCATGCTGGTTTCCTCACGATGTTTTCTTTTACCGTACAAGCGAATGTACTTAGTATTCAAAATAAATGCGCACGAAAAAAAATCCATTGGTGTACAACCTCGGTTCGATTCGCTACGACCTCACGGATGCTAGACGCACGCTCAAGCCACTAGGTCAACACTGCTTTTATCACCTTCAAATTACATTCAAGAGAACAGTTTCATAATATTCATCTTCAAAAAGTTTACAAACATTGATTTTAGCAACTGAAATATTGATTCAAATAAAATAACAAGTTCAAAGTAATTTAATTGCCGTATCAAAGTACTATTTCCTTCAATTTCATTCTAAAGTTTCATTCCTTTCATTTCATTTCATTCATTCCTTGAAAATAAAAATGTTTGTCTTATTAATTAAGTCACATTTCCCCCTGTCTTACTTCTTGATCTTGCGGATCGTGACTGGAAAGCCGTACTACGCTAACAGCTACGTATACAGCTAGCCATTTAACTAAGGTATAACTGCTTTCAATTTTTAGTTAAGTACTTGCTAGTATTATTTTATTCCTTAGAAATGTAAAAGGATATTAGAATGGATAATTATTTTTAAGTACGTGCCTTACGACACATCGGTTAGCATTAAATTCTAAGTGACCCGCCTGCTTGTCTGTCAACAGTCCAATAAAAAATATTTATAATGACGCGAGACCGTGAATAGCAGAAATATATACCTGAAAATCTTTCTGACGGAAACTTTGTCTTCTGGAACATTCGATTTATATTTGGTGAAGTGAAAGGTGACCTTGCGGGATTATTTATTTTGCGATTTGTTTTGCATAATATATGAGAAGGAAAAGATTATAAAGAATACGATAATATTATTATTTATTATAAATAGTTCAGTGAATTAATCTCTATCTTAATTTAATTACGAAAACTTAAATTGAAAAGCAAAACTGTAATACATTTTCACACAATTAGAGGTTACAATTGGGTGAAAATGCCATAAAAAGCATATACCACATACTCGTATCAAATAGTTCATACCATTTCTTCGTAGTTTCAATTATCAAAAATCTCATATAACCACTTTAATAAGGAAATTCAAAGAACGACTAAAATTTTACCTTATATTTTATTTCCGATAAATAAGTGGCTACCAGGAAGCGGCCCTAAAACACAATTTAAAGGAAAATCTATTAAGCCATTTAAAAATAATACTTCAATTTATATTCATGAAAAGCTGTTTCCCGAAGCCGTTAAAAGGAAAAACTGTATTTAGTAAAAGATAGAACCGGAAAACCAATCAGCTGTACGGACACGACCACAGACCTCAAAGCTAATTGTATTGGTAAAACATTGATGAGGTTATTATAAATAGATCAAAGCGGTTCTCTTCAAAATCTTCCATAACTCACAAATAAATAAAGTGAAATATTGTGATAGTATTACAAATATATTCTCGATTTTCTTCCAATAATGGAATACACGAGTTTACTACATGGTTCACCAATCTATGGTAATGTATAGTTGTCTATAGCAAACGACTGTAATCGATAGAATGTTCTCTTAAATAATTAATGACATGCGTACATGTTCACGTGATTAAATAGTTTTGTTAAATCAAATCTGTATTTTTTACGAAACTATATACACAATACACATGGTTCATTTTTAATAAATCTTTTGAAATCCACTTTAGTATTTTAATGAATATAAGAAGAGGTCTATGTTAAGATTTAATTCTTAATAAAGAAAAAGAAATATCTCCAAATAAGTATTTCCTTAGGTCTTCAATGACCTTAGCTATTAAAATAGCCTCATCCTCCGTGAAACTGGCTTTGGCGTTTGTCATTATTTAAAAAATCTATATGCATTTTATTATTATTATATTTTATTATTCAGTATTGATGATTTTTTTTAAACGTGGCCTCTAAACATTTTTCAAAAACAAAACATGAATAAATCAATACATTCTAAATCAAACAATGTAGAAAACTAGCTGCTTTGCGGCTTTGATCGCGTGGTGAACCGCACATTATCTTTACAAACTGTAGCTGTTATGGAGTTTATGCTGTTGTTCAGGTTTATTAGTGTATGGTTTCTACTTTAAATTTACACGTACAGAAAAACAGAAACTCTATGAAATGAAACTGATTTTACGTTAAACTTTTTAAAACTTCGAAGACTAGATTTGTCTTTTAGTCCATACAATATAATATATGCATATAACAACACTTTACGCCATAAAATTCGCAACCTTCGCTAAATACTGTTTATGATACTAAGTCTTATTATAAACATACATGAACAATGTTTTACGACTCATTTATTAAAACTTGCACAAAAATGCACAATTATTTTATACAAAAATATTCTAAATTTTTAATAAGGATAATAAATTCCACTTCACGAAATCAGGACTTAGTGTGAACGAAAAGAACTGGTAACAAACTGTTCGCCTCTCTTTTTAATCAACAAGATTTGTGCAAAATTCTACAAGCATAGCCGCATCTATTACTGTCCTCAACATGATAATTGTGAAAAAAAACTCCTAGACTTTATCAACTGTCGGCACGTAATTAGAGCAGGTACTAACGTTATAATTGGTTTTAAGTAAAACTGGTAACCTACCATGATTACAAACACGCTTCTATCATAGTACTTTTATATTATAAGGTCTGTGTTATTGTTGTTATGAGCTTGATATTGTCTTTGGAATACACGAGTACTACTCATTTACATACATTTTGTTAGGTTACATAATGACAACATTGGGGAAAAGAATCGCACGCTGAAGCCACTACTAGGCTAACACTGCTTTTATATAAAAACAATTAATTAATATTCTCAAATTACCGTGTACAAATTTTTCGAAAGTTAAACTCTCCTTACATCCAATTTTCTGTCATAAGGGACATGCCGCAGATTCTGGCAGTAGACCAAATTGAATTAAACGTGAGGGACTGACCAGTCGCATTACGAACTTCAGTCTATGACCTGTGTTTCAAGAGCTCTAACATGTGCTACGCCCCAGACTAACAATCCTTTAAGTAGTTCCTATTCTAACTGAAAACTTTACAGAAATAATTATTCAATTTCGTTTGTTTGAGCGTAATTTGTCAATTTGTTTCTCCTATTATCCGCTCTTAAGCTCTAAAGGCTTCTCTTCTATCAACTATTCTATGATCTTTTTTGAATAGGTTTAGATGTCTTGTAAATTAAATTATCTTCATATAAAACTTCATAATCAAAATATTTTTTGCCTGTCTGTAATATACCTGCTGTTACATTTTACTATAGATTATACTTGGCTTGGAACAACATAACATAGGCAACAAAATTTCAGGGGAAAAAGTTTATTTGCTTACTCCAATATAATGATAATATACTTACTATCTATACGTATTTAAAATATTAGAATTTCATCTAGGTAGACAAAGTCTCTGGCAACAACTCGTATAGTTCTTCAATAATAGCCCTTGCAATCGAATCCAAATTCCAAACTATATATTTCAATTGCAATGTAAAAATCCCATACATATTTTTAACGTTGCAATACATTTTTTTGTAGAAAGTTTTCCAGTTCAAAGTCCAATGCATTTCAATTGTCAAACAATGTGTATTTGTAGGATGTGACATCACACACATTTTTAGGCACTATTGGCTTTTACTGTACGACATAAAAAAGATCTCATAGAAATAATTTTAACTGAAGGCATATATAGCTTGTGAAATTGTCTATTGTGATTGAGTATTAAAATTGTTACATTGGTTAGATTTCTATGGCATAGAGGTGTGATAAATAGCCCCTCCGAGCATGGGACAAATGGATGCAACTGTATTTATTTTCATGTGAATGTTCCGATAGTATTTGTCGTAATCCTTTCTGTGCATTTGACAATTAATATTAATTCAGACAGAGTAGTTTATTCTACCAATATTACATATTTATATTTATTTTGTCTAAAGTTTTCACGTTCAAATTCAAATTTTTTACACAGGACCATGATTATTGACTTATAATTATTTAAGCAAACATCTTAAAATTAGATTTTACACACCATTTCGTTAAATCAGTAAAGTCTGGCATACAGACAATTTCACAGGTTTCCTCAATTTTTTTACAGAACAAACGGATATGAGGTTCACCTGATGTTATGTGATACCGCCGCCCATGGGCACGCTCACTGCCAAAGGGCTCGCGAGTGCGTTGCCAATCTTTTAAGAATTGGTACGCACTTTTCTTGAAGGACCTTACGTAGAGTCTGAGTCTTATGCTTGTAATGTATAAAAAGTAATTCAATTATAAATATAACTTTGGATGACTATTTAAATATCCAAAAGCACACGATTTGGGTAATTTAGACAGAACTTCTTCCAGCTGATAAAGATGAAAAATTATGCCTGAACTTTAGATGCTTCTTTGGGCTATTAATCTTTCTGTTAACCTATTGTTAATCGCAGCGAGTGAAACTTTTGTGCCCAGAGTCTGTTAAGATGAAAAGGTTTGATGACTGAGATTTTCAATATTACGTAACGTACGAGCTTTAAGCTTTTATATACGCTTTTAATATGTACAATGGGTCTTCTTTAATATATAAGAAGCAGATTTCTGTTTCATTCGTTTTCATACGTTTTTATGTATAAACTAACTTCAACTTGTCGTCCATTCCTAAGTTACTGATGCAATACCCATTTCTAGTTAAAGTTATTTTTGTGTGTCATGCTTGATATACGTAAATAATTTTCTTTTCTATAATTGCGCGTTCAAACAAACATGTCCAATCTCGGAAGTAATATATATTCTTACATGCTGCAAATTAAATTAGTACACAAGAACTGAGTTTCTATCTCTAAAGACGTAAGGACTACGGACGTTCTTCCTCTAAGTAATCATTGAACACTTTCGTTAGACTTAAGTTAGGTTAGATCGTAATGTTCTATGGAACTTATTAGAGATTATGATCTCTCAGTGAAGAGACAATGTATTTAAAAAAACATGGTGCAATACTATAATATATAGTGCTATAATATAACAGAATTTAACAAAAGTAAAAAATCATTTATTCATTTTGGTAACACAATGTACACTTATGAACGTCAAAAAAGAAATATACATTAATTGCTTTTAATTTCACATTTACTGCCAGTTCTCAAATCAAGGGCGTAGAACGGAAGAGACACACAAAATAATTATTTTTAAAATTCACCTAAATTGTCCAGCCATTCCTACTCGAAACTATTGTTTCGCTGAGAATCGAACCCTCCAGGCCTCACGCAACTAATATTAACAAGAATTATTAACGAGAAGCTACAAGGGTGGTAGAGTCAGTCATTATATTTAACTACCGGTGCGAAATATGATGATTCATGCCCTTATGCTATGCGTGCGTAAGTACTTGATAATTTCTGCTGAAGCTTTATTACTAATTAACAAATAATATTTTAATGATATGTTGGATTTATTTTTAAAACAGGTTATAATGGCTGACGGCATGTTAAGGGGAGACTGCCTCCACATGCGAAAATGATAATCCGAGAGCACTTATTAAAACAAAATTTAATTATAACTGAATATTAATTTATTATAACATTTTCGATCCACTCAAAACCCTTACGTACGTAAGCATCGAGTCGATTTCAATAAATAATTAGTAAACAGAAACCTATAAATTGCCTCAATAATTTTTTTTGAGAAATCAAAACTGATAAAGTAATTAGTAATTCTTGGAATGTATATTTGGAGATGAGGTCCTAATTTTGCGTAAATTGGAAAACAAATGCACATCATTTTTTGTATGGGAATATATAAAAATCGAAACGTTTGCGGATTGCAAACAATCGCACAAACGAAGGAAAGATTAATGTGATACGACCCCTATATATTTACCTACGGACGTTTTAGCAAAATTCGCACATTGTATTTTATTTACGACCACGATAAGTGATGCGTTCATATTTCACGACTTTCAATATTAATTTCGTATCTCGTTAAGCTGTCGAGTTTTCAATTATTTTGTCCCCGTTAGCTTTCTTTATATATTATTAATACGTAAATCCGTAATTAATGTGTCGACTTCCAGCAACCAGCAACTTAAACCTACGTATTCTATAAATAAACCTTTTCAGAAAAGGTTCACAACGATATAACCAATCCGAACGAACATTTGGATGTTTAAATCTATACTACTACTGAATGGTGTGATAGTGGTTCTAAGAAGGTTATCTTTAAATGTACAGAACCGATTCTGCAAAGTCTTTTTCAATAGAACAGGTGATTATCTTATAAGTGATAGACATGGACACTCACTGCCAGAGGGATCACGAGTATGTTGTCGGGTTACCAGTAAAAAGTTACACTATTCACTTAGAAATATGGATTTAGAATTTTTTATTTTCACGCGAAGTTCCGTACCTAATAAAGTTTTAATCCTATTGCAACTATTAATGAAGACTTAGGATGTACAATGTACTATAGTTATGTGTAGGTGCTAATATGTGTCGACTATTAATTTGATTCTCGCGTAATGAAGTCACTAATGAGAGGCGTAATTGGAAACTCTAAGTTAGGTAAACTATTATAGGTTTCATCTTAACACTGAGTTGAGGAAACTCAAATTGATTTGCAACATAACTTGTACAAAAACAAAGTCTTACAACGCAGTTCTACCGTAAAAAGTTGTAAGATTTTATTCTGTCCATAACGGACCTTCTGTCTTAAGTTGTTACGTAACTAGCTAACCTGACAACATCTTATCATACATCAACATCATCACCATATCAATATACAAATCTTATGTTTTAATTCAATAGATTGACTTTGTTATTTATGCAGCTGGTGTAAACCGGACCGAAATTGCAAAATACTTTAGTTTTTCTTTGATTTATACACTAAACTCTAATTGTATTCTAAATTTGAAGCTTCTATGACTGCTAGTCAGTCTGCTAGTCAGTCAGTGACAAAATTTAAAAAATTCTAATTTCGCTTCTAATTGTACCCACTACGAAGTTATAGACCACAAGCCCATGAACAAAAAATACCTGTGAAATGACCCAACCTGAATTACGCTTAGAAGGCTGTTACTATATCTGAAAATAGCTCTGAGCACTATGCCGTCATTTCTGAGCGGTACATGTGAGTACGTGAGTGAATGGACTTTCTCAGGTACAATGGGGGAATTTCGACTAATTATTAATGTACGGCTTTGTTATAAGTGTATAGATGATTAAAAATAAATGTCGAAAAACCTAGTGCCGTACAAAAGTGATGGTGCCGGAAGTCGGTGCAAATTTTTAATTCGACGACAGTTGCAGAAGCAATATAGGTCATTTATTACTGTACGGCATTTGTGTGATTCCTTTTGGAAACATATACAGATACTTTACCCGTAAACGCCGTACATATTTCCAGCGGAGCGGTCGAAAGCCAAGGGTCGGAACCCTACCCCTACACCCATATACCCTAAGGTCATTGTAAAATGTACGGCAACATGTTCAAAATATTATTTAACACGGACAATAATGTTTTATAACTATGCCGTCCAAATATTATAGTTAATATTTGTGTAATTAAATATTTATCGAAATTTCAGGATTTACCAAGTTCTTACTGCTGTAAGATCAGAGAATAATGTACGGCAACTTGTTTTTTTACATAATGTTACTAAATATTACCGTTGTACATTATAGCCGTTCATTATAAATGGTAACAAATAAAAATATTATGATAAAAAATATATGAAATTTCCGAAATTTAGATGACTTTTCAAATGCTCCTAGAGTAATATGGGGAGTAATATTTTGAAAGATTATTGTTATTTTATATGTAACAAATATAAATAAACAAAAAAAACCAGATGCCGTACATTTTACTCCAGATTATTCTTTACAGCTGATAAAAACTTCGACGACGTTTGAGGTGTCCCTTAAGGTCATTAATAACTGTACATATCTGAGTATACTACCATAAGGCTGTAAAGTATATTTACAGCCTTATCGTACCAGCAGAGAGAGGTAAAGGAAAAATATTTTTAACAAAAATAAAAATATAATACAGGGCGTCCCAAAGTTATGAGACATGAAGGGAAAGTACCTTAAATATCGCAGATAGGGTATTTTACTAAAAGAAGACTTTATGCTATTTTTAAAAGTTAGTAATTCTGCATTCAAAGATTTTTTAAAAACTACTTGCCTCGTCTGGAAATCGAACCGGCTTAAATTAAAAAAAAAACACCCCTACTTTTATGTTGCCAATCGAAAGAATGGCCAAAACCTAATAACTTTTCTAATGTAACAGACTCGTAGGGGATTTTTTAGGCCAAATACGATAGATAATGTTTTTAATTTGATTAAAAAGATATATTCACGCTGTTACTTTCTTTTAAAATACTATGTTACTTAAGAAGAGTTATTAGTTTTTGGCCATTCTTTCGATTGGCATCATAAAAGTAGGGATGTTTTTTTTACATTTAAGTCGGTTCGATTCCCAGACCTGGCAAGTAATTTTTAAAAAATCTTTGAATGCAGAATTAATAACTTTTAAAAATAACATAAAGTCTTCTTTTAGTAAAATACCCTATCTACGATATTTAAGGTACTTTCCCTTCATTTCCCATAACTTTGGGACGCCCTGTATTGGTAGGCGGTGGTAGCGGACTATCGAAAGTGTACGGCATTTATCTTTTATTGAAGATTGTCTAAAGTATTAATAACCTGTGTTATTGCCGTACAGATAAAAGACACCGGAAAATGACTCTTTTCTGAGGAAAGTAATTTACCCCATACACCTATATGTTCCACAAAAAATGTACGGCATGCTGGAAAATGTTATCTATTTGTGAAGTACTCTCAAGATCATTTAATTTTATGTTGTTTCATATCATCATCACCTATATGCTAATCAGACATATGTTGCGACCCTTGGCTTTCGACCGCTCCGCTGGGAATATGTACGGCGTTTACGGGTAAAGTATCTGTATATGTGTCCAAAAGGAATCACACAAATGCCGTACAGTTATAAATGACCTATATTGCTTCTGCAACTGTCGTCGAATTAAAAATTTGCACCGACTTCCGGCACCATCACTTTTGTACGGCACTAGGTTTTTCGACATTTATTTTTAATCATCTATACACTTATAACAAAGCCGTACATTAATAATTAGTCGAAATTCCCCCATTGTACCTGAGAAAGTCCATTCACTCACGTACTCACATGTACCGCTCAGAAATGACGGCATAGTGCTCAGAGCTATTTTCAGATATAGTAACAGCCTTCTAAGCGTAATTCAGGTTGGGTCATTTCACAGGTATTTTTTGTTCATGGGCTTGTGGTCTATTATAGGGGCTCGAAAATGTCTTTTATTCCTTCTAGAAAAGGATAGAACAGCCGTGCCGCTTTTTTGCTCAACTTGGTGGGCGCACTGCCGTGCCTAGATCGATTAAGATTTAATTGTCAGTCGCTCACTGTGGATGGTGTTAAACATATGAAACAAAATTACTCGGGCATATGAATTACAAATGAATCATTGTTGTACACGTGTACAAAGGGAAGGAGTTTGTATGAAAAGCGCCAAGCTCCGGTGTTTATTAAAGTGAAAATTAACGAATCTCAAACAATTATCAAGACGTTTCGGTTAATGAGAAAATACGGTATTTACAAATGTTTATTAAACAAGCCTGCTTTCAAAGGAAATTTATACACAAAGTTATCAATATTTGAGCATCTTTCAAGGGCCTATGCCTGTATGAAGAATATGGCTATAAATCATTAGTTTGAAGCGGGCCATAAAATCGCGGAGCGTCCTTATCGTTTAAGTTGAAAAATCTCATAGCTGAGTGAAGAAAATCTGTTGAAAGAAGCCATATATCAAGTTGCCGATCTTCACTCGGCGAAAGTTTTCTAAGAACAAAATAAGACCCATTTATAAAGTGAAAGATATATGATGAATGATTTTTTGAAATCGTTAGATATTTTACGAAATTAAGAAAGCAACATCGCGAAAGTAGTTCTTACCTTGTACAATTAGTACCTATAGAGTTTATGCTGCAAATACAAAAGTGTAAAGAATATATCTAAACCATTCTCGGATCCACTTGATAAATTCATCAATATTAGGAGTTAAGGTTAATAGGAAGAGTTTAATTACACACACAGAAGATATAAATATATTAAAATATGTAATTGTCAGGAAGATGGTATTTACGCTTATAAGCAACATATATATAGACATATATATATATAGACGAAATAGTTCTAATACATTTGAGTTCTATTTTTTTTTTGCTGGCTCAACAGAGCTTATCTATTTTAATACTAATTATCTACTAAAATCATTCGTTTATGAAGTAGAAAAACTATTAGCATTTAGCTATTTTAATTAAAGACTTAACGTAAATGTTTTAATTACTTAAAACAAAATCAGGTTACATCCCTAAGTATAAGTATTTTAATTACTACCTTGTATGTAATTTTATATCAAAGTTTCAAAGAATTACGGTTAATTAATTACGTTTTAAATGAAAACATTGCCGTCGTTAAACGTCAACATGAAATCTAAACCTAGCTTTTCAGCTAGCCTTGACATAGTTTAATTGAATGCTTTATATATCTAAAGAGTGAAATGTATGTATTTACATAACTAGAAACTAAACTAAACTATAGAGATTTTATTGTAAACTAGCATTTTTTAATTAGCGCGTTTTCATTTATGCTAACAAAGCATTTTAGATTTCCAAATAGCTGTAAAAAGTCTATCCTTATTATATATTATAACTAGCAGACCGGCCAAGCGTTGCTGTTGCTAAGGTTTTTGTTATATTACATAGTAGTAAACTATTCAAGGAAAACGGTAGGAGAACACCAGTAATGGGGAAGACCAAGCTTTTTTGGTGGTAATGCCATTAAATTGTAGCTTATGTGAAACGTTGGTACTTTCAACACAGCGCCATCTGTTAGAATTGTGACTATCAAATAATTAACAAATAATTTGCAATAAAATAATATTGCGGGTATAAATTGAGATGTAAGCTATCCTATCTTTTAAGTTACGGAGTGCAAATTTGATTGAAATCGGTTCAATAGTTTAGGAGTCCATAGCGGACAAACAACGTGACACGTAATTTATATATATTAAGATAAGAAATGATTCAGTTTCTTTTCCCAACACCGTAAGTACAGTTTGACAGAACGAGACAAATGAATAGTTGTGCTGTGTAGATAGACTGATTTATCTTTATTCGGAAGATAGTAACGACTGTTTCTTTAAAACGCGATTTCCTTTACCAAACTACAATTACTTAATAAATTGTAAGGTTTATAGTCCATGCGGAGTCATTTGCTACAACTAGTACGTATTGCTAAGAACTTTTATATTCGGTGAACACTCATTTCAGGAGCCATTACTCAAACCTGAAGGCTCGCTCTCAAATGAGATTTCATAATTAACGTAAGCCAGCTCGACCCGTCAAGTGCATGTGAAAATTTAACGAGAGAAACGAATGGGCGGCCCTACCTATCTCACTTACTGTATTTATGTTTTATTTTAATAGCATTCGTTAGATAGAAACCTTTCCCAAGCACCTACATCATTAAAACTGCTTACCTAACGATCAAAGGTTTTTTTTGTTTCGTAATTACTAGAGTTTATTTCTTGCATACTTTTTATGATGTTAAAATCGGCCAATAACTCAAATATACGTTGTTGTAGACTACAAGCCCATGGAAAAAAATACCTGTGAAATGAACCAACGTGAATAACGCTTAGAAGGCTGTTACTATATCAGAAAATAACTCTTAGCACTATGCCGTCATTTCTGAGCGGTATAGGTGAGTACGTGAATGAATGGAATTTCTCAGGTACAAATGAGGAATATAAATACATACATACATTATCTATATTATTCATATAGATAATGTATGACCAGATTCTATCAAGTGTTCTATTTTTAAAATCGTAAAAAATAGAACACTTCAAATCAAAGCGGCGTGAAATCTTAACATTTTATTATTCGCTCACTATAATCTCGTATTATATCAAATGTAGGGTATAGAATTAAATATAGCAGCATTAAATATGCTAAGTTGACCCGTTTCACGCTAAATTCCGAGGCACATTTAATACGGTTGAAATAAAAAGATAATAAAAGCAGGATTTCTGTAGTTCAAAATAAACGGGACTCATAACTTGGCCGCAATTGCTTGTATTTCTCAACAGCTGGGAAGCAACTCTAGCTCTAATTAACCACAAGTCCAACTCCTTATTTTTAATGTTTAATAAAAGACTGGCAGCTTCGTTTTATGTAAATTTACAAGGGTTTGCATGCAATTTGTAGATTTATGCTTTCTTGTATTTTAGCGCTGTGTGATATTTAATTTCAGCGGCTTTCTTGTCAGAAGACCTTATCTATAACTATATCAAAACTTAACAGACACAACTGTTATTGACTACAATGCATCTGCGAAGGAAAGTCCATCTTAAATCTTATCATAAACGGTTCAGCAGTAGCAAAGCGAAACAACGAACTTGCGGCATTGTAAAAGCTTTCGATTAATTATTTTAAATTAATCTTGTAACTCAATATCTTTTAGGCAAATTGGGTTATTTTAATAATTGGTTGGATTTTGTTCGTCTCAGAAGCATCATATTCAAGTTAAATAATGATCGCTATAAATTCTCGTGAATCTCAAACAATTTCAAATCCTCCATAAAAGATGGAAAGAAAATCTGGGAGTTCGCTATGAGTCTTGAATTATCTCGTGGAAGTGTTTGATGAGTTACAAGTTACCGTGGCAATGTCTATGTAAAGACAAAAATAGGTTAGTAAAAATATTTGAAAATGGCACATCATTTACAAAGGCATTTGTATAGATATGACGGCGCATCCGTCAACGTCAGACATCAGGTTTACTTTTAGCTGTCAAAGTCAGCCTAGCGAAGCATCATTGTAGATGGTTGTGAGAGCGGCCATCTTGTCACACTGTTGTTCGAGACGGGGCCCGCACACCACGCTTGTGACGAATCGCTTTGCATACGAGTGATGGTTTAATCTAGTGTTATAATTAAGTTGATGTCGTGTTGCTTAGACTGTACATTGCTCATTTGACTGTGTATTTCGATTATTAAACCCTGTGCTGATTAAACAACTGTAATTGTAACAAGGACTTGTGATATTTCTGCTCCCGCCCACCTGCCTACCTACCTACCCACATACATCACACAAGATGAGTTTTAATGAAGGCCTTCTTGACCCTTCAGACAATAGAATTGCTTGCTACCTTCCTGACATTTGTTTTGTCCACTATGTGAAACCAGCCCACTTAAGTATTTCCGAACCAGTTTGACTTAGGGTCCTTCGAGAGAAGAGCCTACCGATTTTAAAGCTCGGCAAAGCTCTTGCGAGCCCTCCAGCTGTGTGAGTCTCCATGGGCAGAGGTGTCACTAAACATCAGATGAGCCTCCTCTCGGTTTCAGATCTATAAAACTCGGATCTAGCAAAGAAACATACGAACAACGCTGTTACAATAGCAATAGTCACGGTTTTTTATGCCATTTCGATATAGTTCTTATAATTAAATAAAATTTTAATGTATATTTTTTTTTATGTTCATAAGTGTACCTACATGAATAAATGATTTTAGACATTTGACTTTTTTAATAGTCGTAGCGCTAATGACGCGATTTTGCGCGGTACAAAACTCAACATTGAAGGCTGCATGGCTCTTCAGCGTTACAGATACGGAAGTGCCAGCTCCAAACATCAAATCTATAATCATCATAAGCTATAATCAAGGATTAATAATATGTTGAGCTGTCTATCAACATCATTTAATATTTTTTATTATAAATAATGGTTTATAATAAAAAAATATTAAATGATTTTGATAGACAGCTCAACATATTATTAATCCTTGATTATTAAAATTTAAAAAATTCTATTTATATATTTTGTTTAGCGGAATCTCACTGTTGGCCTTAAGGGTCTTTTACAGCTCGGATCGGGCCGTTTTGGCAAGCGTAACTCGGCCTGAATGGGCGTTTAATTTTGTTTTGAGAAATATTAAAAAAATTCTTTGTACCTTTCCGTGTACCTTTACATTACAATATTAATCTAAATTCTATATGAGATTTAGAGTTGTTAGTTTGGTTGTGTTTGTGATGTTGAGAGAATGCTAAATTGTTAATGAAAAATTAATTGTCTAACTAAGGTCTAAAAGTTTATTAATAATGTTTAGTACATTCTCCTTTTCGCAACGTAAAGCCAAAGCAAATATAACAATTAAATAATGTATCTACTTATAAGAATATAATTAACTCTAATAAAGCATATGTGCCCACAATATTGCTGTGCCTAACAAAGGTCCTTATTGTATTAAATTATAACGTGTCACGTGAAAATATGATCAGTTATTTTATAGACAAGTAGGTGATCAGCCTTCAACTCGACATGTCGTCGGTGTTTGATTTTATACATACCTGTTTCCTCACGATGTTTTACTTCACCATACGAGCCATTGTTTAATGCACACATAGACAGAAAGACCATTGGTTTTTGAACTGATTATTTAACCGCCAGTCGCAATAAAAATTTAATTCAAAGTTTTTTAAAATTCGCTTTATTTTTGAGTAAAATTAATGCACGTATTTCAAACAAACTTTCTTGTTAATATTTACGAAAGGGAAATGTTGTTTGCATAGAAATACTTGGAAATGTGAATTGAATGAAGTCTTGAATGTTGCACTAACGATATAAGATTTATTTTAGTACATTTTTCTTGTGCAAGTTGTTTGTTTGAATCATTATAGGCTATTATTCAATTAGGTATATTTAATATATCTGCTATTTTTTTATAGAACAGGGGGCAATCGGGCACCGGGCTAACCTCATGTTACGTGATATTGTAATATATCGTAATCTGCCTTGACTCCTGATGACGAAACAAACTATTTTAGATGTATCTATATTACTAGATTAATCCGAACAACTCCTCTGAACACTCTCCATAGTAAATGCGGTAGAAGATGCAGAGATACCATATCAAGAAGTTCGGAGAATGACTGGTTGTCGTCGATTCGAATTTATGTTAAACTAGTAGACTCGGCCAAGCGTTGCTGTGGCTAAGGTTTTTGTTATATTACATAGTAGTTAACTATTCAAGGGAAACGGTAGGAGAACACCAGTCATGGGGACCACCATGCTTTATTGGTGGTAATGCCATTAAATTGTACCTTATGTGAAACGTTGGTACTTTCAACACAGCGCCATCTGTTAGAATTGTGACTATCAAATAATTTGCAATAAAATAATATTGCGGGTATAAATTGAGATGTAAGCTGGAGATCAAACTGCACACGGTGTGCAAATTTGGTTGAAATCGGTTCAGTAGTTTAGGAGTCGATATCGGACAAACAACGTGACACGTAATTTATATATATTAAGATTATTAATGAATTTACAAAAACCAATGTATATTAAGCCTTAGATGTTCTTTATATTTTTTTTATTAGTCGATGATAAACCAATTCATTGAGTTTTAATAGCGATCAATCTAATAGCAAAACAGATAACTCAAGAGCGATAGTCCTCATTCTGAATGGATGGGTTCGAGCAGGTGCCAAAGTACACAAATTAATATTCAGCTCCTATATCACCCCGCACCTGCCATGTTGATTCAGTCTGCATTATCATCTAACGTAAGTCCTACTGAGATGCATTAGTGAATTACCTATGGCGCAATGCAACTGCGTAAATTATGCTGAAACTAAGTGTTTCGGATTAGACACTTGCAGTTACCGTAATTGTGGGATTTATTGGGCAGCCTTCGTAATATTGATTGAAGCATAATTTGTACCTGGAATAATATAACTTATGTATTAATAAATAGTTATACAGACGATAATAAAAGAATGTTTGTTAGTCATAATGTAGGAATGAATCAGAGAATGTAAAACAGACTAGAGATACTTTTAAGTAATCACAAAATCTTAAGAAACGCTCCATTATTCTATACAGGGTCACACACTATATTACAATTGAAAATATATTATTTAAATTAAATAATAAATTACGCAATACAATGAAACACAAAGCATAAAAGCGCTTTATCAACATTAATCAGGTACATTAATAAGTACTTTTTGTTCTCACTTGTGGCGTGAGCGACCTTAATTGCTCCCTCGCGTCGCGATCTTGAATAAAATGCGAGCATATATTTTCTCCAGATAATGTTACGTACAAAATTTACACGACAACACGAAGAATTACCTTTATTGCTAACAGCAACGTATTTGCCCTTATTGTGTTTTTCCCAGACATATTATGTCGTTATGTTTAATGTGATATTTATAAACGTGTTTTCATAATAAACGCCTTTATATTTCGTACTAAAAAGTATAAGTTTTATCTTCAGATGAATACCCTTCGTAGACACTTACTAAATTAATAGTAATTGTTGTTATTTCATTACACTCTCAATGATTCACAATACCCTTCTACGAGCATATTTCTGTCTTATTCATTATTTGGTATAACACGCTACCGATTCGAAACAACATAGCCTTTTTACCAGTAAACGATGAGTTAGCCATGAGCATTACGTAAGAGTGGCTCCCATCGTTCGTTTATTCGATTTATTATTAGATAGAGCAGTGTTGGCCTATTGGATTCAGCGTGCGACTCTCGTCCCTGAGGTCGTAGGTTCGATCCCCGACTGTGTACTTTCTTTCTATGTGCGCATTTAACATTCGCTCGAACGGTGAATGATAACATCGTGAGGAAACCGACATGGCTGAGACTCAAAAAGTCGGCGTGTGTCAGGCACTGGAGGCTGATCACATACTTGCCTATTAGATTGTAAAATGATCATGAATCTGAGGTCCAGAGCTAAAGAGGTTGTAGCGCCACTGTTTTATTTATTTTATTATTAGGTTCAGTTTTCTAAGACCTGAATTTCGTGTTTTCTGTCCTTTTTTTCAACCTCTTCAACAATACTTGCATGAACAAATAATTTAAATAAAGTTATATTTAATTATACATTGCTCACTTAATTACACAGATGGATAAACGTGGCTGGGGGACTTCATTTTATGATATGTATTGAGTTAATAATATATGATGAAATATAAACGTAGAACGTTTTTACTCTAAGAGCTATGCCATTAATTACAAGGTGTAAAATGTTAATATGCCGTAGAAAACGACAGCCATTAACTTGCCACTACTAATAACAGCCTTCTGAATGCGCAACTTCAAGCGTATGTAACAGCTAAAGTGATGTTAAACTGAGTTAATAATACATAAATGCAGTGTTGATTGATGACGTATTTACTAATGCTAAGTAATCTTGAAATAATTTTACATAATACACAACATATATTTTTTTATTAATCTACATACGTATAATTTGTATTTACAATTTTCTCAACCTACAAAGTAATAGTAATAAAAAATAAAAAAAGTTTGCCCCGTGGCGGTGTATCTTTAACGCTGGCAGCATTTCCTCGCTGTATTGCGATACTTATTCTTGGAACCAAGAAAGCACCAGCTCTGGGGTCACCGGTATCATAATATACTAAAACAATTTTTTTTTAGTTTACATAGACTAGAAACTTCTAGAAAAGGTATGAAACGTCTAGAAACCATATGGCGCAAGACAAGAAAGGTAAAACCATAAAAATGGGTAACAAACGACGCATCGACGCTGATGACTGATGATGCTGCATATTTCTTGGACTTAGCATATGAAAAAGTTCAAAGGAAAGAGGCAATGTTCCAAACATTTACTTATTTTTAAGTAATACCGTGCACATTCAAGTATCACGTATTTGAATGATGAGCACGAACAGAATCGCAATTATATATGTATTATTTCGTACAATTTAAAAAATAATGGAATGGCCATGAAAAACCAAGAAAAGCTCATCAATTATATTATGGTGTTTATCAAATTCCTTCTGCTTAACGTTATTAGTATGAGAACGGAAAAACATTGCGCATCTTAAGTCTGTAAAACAAACTCTCTTCACGTAATTGCCTCATAATGACGTCTAAGGTACGGCGGAAGTCATTTTCTTCCTCATGTTTTCATTCCATTTCGCTGTATAACCGTAGGCCACATTTAATTAAAAAAGCAAAAGAAGAATTTATAGTTCACAAGTGAGTAATAAAAAAGTGTTTTAATAATTTCTGAAATAAATGGCTTGTTACGACTTGAGTGTAGGTGGGGTTTTATTAATTGGCGGTATGCGGTCATTATTGTCAAATGTCAGTCAAATGAAATTAATTTTCAAATGTGTCTTTAAATTCTAGCCAACGGAAATATGCACCGTCAAATTTATTAATTTGTATCTGTGGCAATTTTAATCCCACTTCATTGCCAAATTGCCCTGGGAACTTGAAGACCCGAAACCCATCATCAATATACGACAGACATTTCTGTCTCTGTTTCATTAATCGTTTACAACGTACAAACTCAAAACAAATATTGATTTGACACCAAAGGACCTCCGATATAAACGCGGTCCTCTAAGCTTCTAGTACGTATTAATTGTAAGTACATTCCTACAATGGGCTTTAATATAGCACTGTAAAATCCTGATTTTTACCTCTACATAGATAAATGTCTAGGCTAGTTAGAAACCATCTTTTTATTTTTGTTGCATATCGTAAACATATTGCGAGGCCAGCTCCCGCCTTATCAGAATGCCAAATCATAAAATGACTGATTCACGACTGATTTGAGAGCGACCGCCGATGCGAAAACCGCTGTGAGAGTTCGAAAAGTGAGTTACATAATCGCAAGGCAGCAATAAAAACCGATGAAATCTACTTTAAGCTGGATAGGACTAAGCTAATTTCAGTCGGCATCTCTGTCCGAAGGTGCACGCTAAGCTGTATCGCAGTCAGCAATTAGTCGTTGGCGCCCGTTGGTAAATATTAACACTGGTAATTGTACTCTGAACGTCAGCTCCCTCGATGTTCGTTACAGTAGCCACTTGCAACCTGAATACAAATGAATCTATTATCTGAAAGAGAGTAGATAGCAGATCGGCGTAATGTCACGTACGCGAATGTGTGCTATTAATGCTTAACCAAACACAACCGTTTCTGTGAAGTAGAATTTTTAGTTAGAACTTCTGTACTCGTGCCATTGCTGGGAAACTAATGTGTATCTTTTTTTAAACGACTTGAAAAAGATAATCCATTGTGTATGTATGTGAATTTATTGGAAACAGATAATATAATGAGCTTCCAAGCAAAAGTGCTGAATTTCGTATACGTAAATATTTGTTTCGACAAATTTCTCGGAAGCTAAAACTCACCTGTATTACGTATTACTGAAATACATAATACAGGTACGGAAGTAAATAATTATTATATATTTTCTGGTATTTAAATTTGGTCTATTTTTTTAGAGCAGTGTTGACCTAGTGGTTTCCAAGTTCGACTCTCATCCCTGATGTCGTAGGTTCTGTCTATGTGCGCATTTAACCATTCGCTGGGACTGTGAAGGAAGACATCGTGAGGAAACCGGCATGCCTTAAGCGGGCCATAGACGGACCGCATGTTGCAGTCAAGACCGACTGCAATAAGCGGTTTGCTCAGAAACTGCTCGAGCGGTCCGTGTATTGCGAATATGAATTTAGTATGGAAACTGCAGATCGCCGTGCGGCGACCGCATATTGCAGTCGGTCTTGACTGCAACATGCGGTTCGTCAATGGCCCGCTTAAGACCTAAAAACGGTCTGTGTCAGGCATAGAAGGTTGATCACCTACTTGGCTGTTAGAAATAACAACGGAATAGATACAGGAATCTGAGTCGTCGTAGCGCATTGGTATATATATATTGTTTTATAACTTTTCTTGATTCTTAGACAATTAGGCTACGGCCCGGCCAGCTACGGCCGGATTTATTTTTGAATGAGGTAAATATAGCCATAACATGAAAGTTCCATAATTTACATATGGTAAAGTTACGGGAATTTGATTGAAATATTTTAAATCCTTCAAACGATATTCAGGTAAAATTGTCTACTTACTACTAAATAATATTTCATAAAACAATATCTCCCGATTTATCTCCATTCGCATGTCTCATTACGCCCAAATTCAACATAAACCCAGACTGTTATGAATTATTATTGCAATTGAAATCCGCAGTATACAAGGTATAATATTGAATAATTATTAGGACGACTGAGTTGAACAACGAAACACGAAATCAATAACGAATGCTTTCAATAAATTGAAACTGTTTTTCGACAGTATTTTAATTAATGTTTATCTAGTAATACAAATGCTTACGTGTTTGTATGCAATTTCGATATAGTTATTTAAAACGATATAGTTTTCAATATTGGGATTGCACCGTACAAAAACTCAAAGTCAGGACGGCAATCGCTATAGAGTACCGGATTTTTACCGGATTTAACTTTAAACAAAAATAATGGTTCTAAAACACGTCTCCATAAGTTTTGACAAGCACGTCAAAGCGAAAAAACTTGGCGGTTAACACATCTATGGAAAATTGTTGTTTTAATAGAAGAAATGTCACGCACATATATGTCTATAATATATTCTCCATAAGCTATGACTTGACTTAACTATGATTTTAAAATTAATGAACCAGCTTCAAAAAAGGTGGTAATGAGTAAAAACAACTCAAAATAACTTTATTCATATAGGTAACCAAGTACACTTAAGAACGTCAACAGAAAAGATGTTAAATTGATTCTAAATTTACATTCACTACCAGTTCGCCACTCTTTTTAATCGCCAAGTTTTGCCAATGCCAATATACAGGTCATACAAATTGTATGACCTATTTATCGGCCTATTTTTCCAAATTTTATATATATAAAATAAAATTCTATTCAATTTGTCATATTGTCTGGTTCATGACATCTGTTCAGTAGATTTAAGGTATGGTAATTTTTTCAGTTGGCAAATATTTTTTATTTTTCTAACTTAATCATATTCAATGCAGTAAGTAAAATATTGATTAACAACTTCTATGCTCTGTAGGGTAAATTGAATAAAAATAATGAAGTAAAAGTAAGGAGTTTCTATATAGAGCGCGAAAGGTTACTATAAATAGGTCGAGTGTTTCTTTCGTTCCGCCCCGAACGAAGACCATGAAATATAAATGTTTGCAAACATTCTATTTCTAACTTTACATTTACTTACTTTTCGACTTATCTTAAGATGCTAGATTTAGGTTATACGTCTAATTGTTTTGCAGCGTATAACATTAATTATTGCATTATTTTCTAATACAGTTTGCTATATGGAGGGTCAGATTGTAGAATCTTCTGATTCTATAGAAAATAAAATAGATTAATTCTTCTAAAAAAAACTTTTTTATCTCCTCTTCGTCTAAAACACTCCAGTTTCTGTATATCGATTGAAAAGTGGCGCTACAACCTCTTTAGGTCTTGGCCTTAGATTTCTGGATCTGTTTCATGATCATTTTTTAATCTAATAGGCAAGTAGGTGATCAGCCTCCAGTGCCTGACACACGCCGTCGACTTTTTGGGTCTAAGACATGTCGGTTTCCTCACGATGTTTTCCTTCACCTTTCGAGCAAATGTTAAATGCGCACATAGAAAGAAATTCCATTGGTGCACAACCGGGGCCCGAACCTGTGTACTCAGGTATAGCTGGGCCAACACTGCTCTTATTACTTCACTTGTTGTTATTACTTCACGATAATATCATCATATGTATACTTTCGCTTTAGTCAATTTATATATTCAATTAATTGTGTGATTTGCTAATGTATCGTATTACTATATATATTTTTGACAGGATAATGCGATTATAATGTAACAATATCAATAATCCGCTTGATACAGACCATGATCCTCTAGTTAATAGGAAATGCATTAGCTTATTTCTCTTGGGCCCAGCGCTTATGTGTCAATTAAGATAATTGTTGCTCATAACGTCTCCACAGCTTGACGTCATACCAATCAGGCCTCGCTCGAGGCTTAGTTCTAATAGCTATACATAATCTATCTATCTATATATATAGCAATCTATAATATTTGGAGCGGAAAATCAAGATATTACATATAAGTTATAAGTATTGTGTTGTTTGTAGGCTTCTGTAATGTAAAAATATGGGGTTCCGTTTATGATTACCTTCTAAATCTATAAGTTATTTTAGTAGTGGATTGCCTTAAAATTTATTAGGAACTAGTCATCTCGCTGCTTTCAACGATTTCTGAATTTATAAATAGCGTATTTCCATATCAAAATTAATATACCACATAGTTCTTACGAAGCTAAGTTATTAATTAGTATTTAATTTATATAGAGCAGAAATCGATATTAGGTAAATTTAAAAAAAAAACTTTAGAGGTGTTAAGGGACACCCGGATGGAACGAAATTCCTTTCGATTAATTTATATGTTAATTGGTATCATAACATTACGACGAAAAAAAAAGCCAACATCACGAGGTGTTCCCAGGCGGTCACCCATCCAAGTACTGACCTCGCCCGACGTTGCTTAACTTCGGTGATCGGATGAGAACCGGTGTATTACAATAGCAAATAGCAAAAAAGTGTCGTGACAACTTTTCGTAAGAATTTTTTCCGTCTAGCTTGAGCACCCTTTCACAACGCGCGATAAGGAACTTCGTTCCAAAAATACTGAGGTTTGTAATCGTAGATAAAATAATTAATAGAAAAATTGAGCAACAATTTTATTGAGTATATAACTTTTATCTACAACTATTACAATAACTCTATGTAAGAACAACAATTATAAATATATTGAATGCGCTCTATGTCTAAAGCAGGCAAGCTTCTAGTGATATTAATTATTGCCTACGAAATAAGACTGTGCTAGTCTAAACTATTTTATTTTATCTACAGAAGTATAACGACTCTTCGACATTCCTAACAAAATGTTATCAGTAGAGGCTGTATTAGAGCATTGTAAAATATCTTCTTTACTATGAATTGAATGGTAATCATTCATTTCCGACCACGCTGGGTCGGACTTAGCGATTCTTTTTCTTTCTTTAATCTTTGTATACAATAAAACTGAGACCATAATAAAGAAGACTACGACGCCTAATGAACAACCTACAATAAGACCGAGGCGCCTATTCAGAATAGATGATATTCTATAGACTTTATTGTTTGATTTTGCAGAAAGTTGTTTTTTATAAGTATCAAATGGTAAACATTCACTTGTAGTAGATTGAGTAATGATTGTTTCAGAAATACTTCGGTTAATTTTTATAAAACTATTTAAGTTAATATCTGTTACATTTCCTGGTAATCCTTCGATTGTCTCGTCATAATTTATGGGAGTTTCATAAAGAGCTAGAAGGCACACTACGTAATTCATATTTTTATTCAATTCAACTAAAGCAGCCGAAGTTTCATTTCTGCTTATGAATTTTGAATATACCTAAAAAGAATGTTTTGTTATTTGAAAACTTTAGTGAACATTTAACGCTTAAGCATTTTATTCAGAACTTACCTCAGATGATTCCTCTTCATCATAATACATAATCTGTAGAACTTTTATTGATGTTCGATTCCTTATAAACCATGAAACGGAAACTGAGCCGTCATTATGCTTATCAACCGACATCTGCGCAATTAGAGGAAAATTACATTTCCCATTAGGATATTCATTGTTCAAGCATTTCACGGAATTTGGTTCTATAATTTTCGGGTGGTCTTGAATCCACGTCCATGTGTTGTTCTTCTGACATCGACATATAATTACATTATCTGGAAAGAAATGAATCGTCAGTTTAAACAGTAAAGACAGCGTTGTTTTATATTCAAATTATATTTGATAGCATTACCTTTCATACTAATTCCTTGAATATGATTTTCAATAGAATTCAAAAGCTCTAGAGGTATAGTTTGAAGTTTGTTATGATCTAAATCTATTTGAACAACTTTATTCAAATTTTTGAATGCGGTTGCTGATATATATTTTATGTTATTATAACCTAAATAAAGTACTGTTAGTTCGTGTAAATTTATTAAATCGTCATTCAATATATTTTGTAATTTATTATAGGAAAGATCCAAAAGTTTCAAATTCGCCAAATCTTCATCAAACGAATCCATTGATTCAATGTTATTATGAGACAAGCATAATGCCGTTAATTTGACAAGCCCACGAAAGTTGCTCGTTTTCAAATGAGTAATTCTGTTGTAACTTAAATATAACTTTTCTAAATAGATTAACTTTGAAAATGGGCTTACAGAGAGACGTCTTATTTTATTGTATGTTAAATATAAATGTTGTAAACTAATAAGTAGGCCAAAATCTATGTCCTCTATGTTAGTAAGATTCGTTGTGCTCATATGTAATTCGTAAAAGTTTGCAATTAATGTATTATCACTAAATTTACTAGAACGTGACCAGTTATATGTTGGATTTTTACTTAGGTCGATATTGATAAGCGATAATCCAAATTTCTTGTAAGAGAAGAAAAAATTGAAGTTAAGAATATTATTATTTGAAACATTTATATTCTGAATGCGGGGAAAGTTTTCTAATACAAGGTTTGGCAAATACTTTAATTTATTACAGCTAATATCTAGTAAGAGTAATTCACTGAGCAATACCTTTCGACTAGATGTTATTGCTTGAATTTCATTTTTTCGTAATATTAAGTATTTCAGTTTTGAAAGTACGTCTAATCCAGTAAGTTCTAATTTTGGTAATAAATTATCGGCAAAATCTAATGTTTCTATAAGCGTTAAGTTATTGAGAGTATTATATGGCATATAATCAAGGAAATTGTTGCTAATATTCAACTCTGAAACCGAATTATACGGACCAAAAAGCTGAGTCGGGAGTTTGCTTAAAATATTCTGAGCCAAGTTAAGCCTTAGCAGGTTTTTATTATACCTAAATGTTCCTTTAACTATTTCTTCTATATTACAATGTTCCAAAAATAATATTTCTAATAATGGTAGCTGTGCAAAGGCATCTACTGGTAAGTAGTCAAGAATGTTGTGGGATAAGGACAACATCTTCAAACCTGCTACGTCTAGTGCTAGGAGATCGTTTGATTTTAAGAAATTACTATTAAGTGTGAGCACTTTTAAATTATTCAAGCCATCAAAAGTGCCATTTTCTATAACTTGTATTTCGCAAAAATCTAAATACAATGAACTTAATGGTAGTTGTTGGAATAGATTTTTGTAAAGAATTTTAAGCGGATTATAAGATAAATTCAGGCTCCTCAATTTCTTTAAATGCTCAAAAGCCATATTATAAATATAATTAATTTTATTATGTGAGATATCTAAATCTTCTAACTCGCTTAAGCCAATAAATGTAAAACTGGTGACATTTTTAATATGATTATATTGAAGGTCTAAATATCGCGTTGAGCTTAAACGTTGAAATGAAAAGTCGTTAATAACAGAAATTTCGTTATTGGCCAATTCCAATCTTGCCAAAAAAGTCAAATTTCCGAAAGTATGTTTGGTTATAAATTTTAAACGATTTTCTTTTAAAGTAAGATAATATATTCTGTCTTCATTTTCAAAAGTATTCACAGAGGAAAGCTTGTTTGCATGCAAATATAGTGTCAGCAGTTTTGAGCTCATTTTTGGCAAAACTTCTTGTATATTTATTAGATTATTATTATTAAGAGAAATATATTTTAAATTCTTCATTTTTTCAAACGCACGGGACTCAATAAAACTTATTTGATTATGATCCAAATATATATCCTGTGTTTTGATTGAACTTATAAAGAGACTTTTAGATATGAAGGTGAGCTTATTATTATTAAGTCTAATTTCTTTTAAAATCACCAAAGCCACGAATGTGCTATTATTAAAGTCTATAAAATTATTATTGTCTAGTCTTAAGATCCCTAAATTGTCATTATTTATAAAAATGCTATGTGGCACGTCATTTAAGTAATTAGAATCTAAACGCAGCTCTACTATATTTTCCAAATCACTAAAACTCTCACTGTTTATGTTACTAATACAATTCTTATCCAAGTGTAAAATACTAATTTTCGTTGAATTGTGAAAGGAATCTATTGGCACTTCAAGTATATTATTACTACTTAATATTACTTTCGTCAACGAGGGCATGTTACAAAGGAGTCCGTTGATATGGTGCAGATGATTATGACTTAAATTTATGGACTCTAATAGTTTATTACTTTGAAATAGGTTGCTATTTAGAATTTTTATTCGGTTATAACTGAGATCAATTGATTTCAAATTAATTAAAGAATTAAAAGCTCGGTAGTGAATGTTCTTAATAAAGTTAAAATGAAACGATAATATCGCCAGGGACGGACTAAATTTAAGGCAGTCTTCCGAAATAAGTTCAAAATTATTAGAATTTAAATCTAAATACTCTAGGGATTTTAATTGTATGTCTTCGACATTCGGGCACAAAGAAATTTCGTTCCAAGCTAGTTTTAAAGAGCGGAGAGCTTTTAATTTTGCAATCGATGAGAACGGAAAAGCCGTTAAGTTGTTCTCGCTTAAGTCGATTTCTCTGAGGGTTAGTTCCAAGCCAGAAAAGGCATTTTCAAGAATTTGCTGTATCATATTGCCTTTTATATTCAGTTTCATCAATGGAAGGCCATAGAAACTGTAGTTTGGTATTTCCTCTATAATGTTAGATGTTAACTCAATAGAGATGAGTTTTAGCATACCAGAAATGGCTTTATATGGTATCAACTTAATTTTGCTCGATACAATAGTTAGAGTTTCAAGGCACTTTTTTATCGGTACAAAGACTTCGTCGTCAAAGCTTTTTAAGCTTGTTCTCGATATATGTATGTGCTTTATACAAGCGTTTTGTGGTATGAAATGTGGTCCCAATTCTTCTTCGTTAGTATCGAGGTCATATATCGAAAATGTATGTATACGCGGTACACTTTGAAGTGCGCTCTTGACATCTTTTAAGATTGTATCTTGACAGTCTAAAAATGTAGCTGTAAATGAAATTTAAAAATTGTTTAATTATAAATCTTCATATTTTTCATTCTTTATAAATTATTTATTAATGTTTAAGATTCTTTAAAAAGTATATAATTTATTGATTCTAACTTTATAATAAACATTTATTAGATTTGTAACATACACAGATTAATTTAAAAATAAATGATCATACTGTTTTAAAATAGACTCCTTACCATCTTCAAAAGTATAACACAAACATTTATCATTGTCAATTAAGTCAGGACATGCCATGGTATTTTCAATTCGGCAAACTGAGAGAAAAACCAACAGAAAAGAAATAATTTGAAACACATTCTGACAGTTCTTCCCCTCCACGACCCATACATTGTTTTTCATAATTACATTATTGTATCTGTTTCGTTTTATACTACAGGTCCCTCATTATTAAACCTGAAAAGAAAAAAATACGTAAAATATCATATGACCATAGAAATTGAATGAAACGATACGAAATTGTCAGTTTAGAATCAGCGCTAAAATATTAAAACAACTATTATTTCTATTTTTATTAAACAAACATACAGTATTAACAATTTTCTTAACCTACGTATTAACAATAATAATAATAAAAAAATAATTATTATTATTAGTTTATAATAATTATTAATCCGGTAAATAATAAAATTTACCAAATGTAAATTTCTGCAGTAATCAAACATAAAAGTTGAACGAATTGTTATACTGAACGAACTCGTACAAAGAAAGCTATTTATTTTTTATAATTATCGCTATTGATCGATCTACTTTTGCAGATATTATACAACGAGGTAGGTCAAGGAAGTTTTTAAAACGACCTTGTGTCTTCATTCGAATTTTGCTAACAGGCCAAAAAATTCACAAAACAAAAGATAACACAATGGTTTTGGGAAAATCTTTAGATTATGATCGATAATAGATTTTATGAGCATTTTCAGTTTCAATTTTAATTAGCATTTCTGACCCATTCTACGTGTTACACACCCTTCAGAAACAAAGAGGATAGTCCGAGTTTGGCCTATATAACGTTTAGCTGTAGCGATACGTTTTGATATATAGTTTCTCGTCATCGTGAATTAATTTAAATGTGATTTTCTCATGGCAACAAGAACTGTGCTATTATATCAAGGGGTTATAGTCAAGACTATTCAGAAACTAAAGTACAGGCAACGGATAGACGCCCTAAGCTCGACTCATGAACATCCATCTGAAGTACAAACAACGAACAAGCTATGTTGGACCTGTCAAAGTTAACGAAACTGGAATTTCCATTTTCATCACAAAAATAATACACGAATAACAAAGCCAAAAGTTTATAAAGCCTGGAATGGAAATATCACCTGTTTTTAGGTTTGCAATGAAAATACATTACGTGATGAGTATTGGTTTTTGAAACATGTCTATATGTGGAAGTAATTCATAAAAAGTGAAGATTATAAAAGCTTGTGGTAATATAGGTTGTTAAAGTGACAGGCGATAAAACACCTTTACGTTGATGTTAGCTAAAAGGTATGTTTATTTTACTTAAAAGAACATTTAATTAAGAATACTAGCACGAATTTAAAACAAAGGAAAATATAGGAGAACTCTAAGGTACGAACAAAAAACTGGTTAACGCTTTGAGAGTTTCATTTCTTTGTTAATTGTAAACCTTAGCTTTTAGCTTAGTTAAAAATTCTATATATTGAATAGAAATTTCTCGTTATTCCTTATTAATAAGTTAGTATGCATATATAATATTATTGATTAAAATCAAGTATACAGTATTTACAATTTTCCTTACCTACAAAGTAATAATAAAAATAATAATAAAAAAAAATCAAAACAAATTTAAAAAGATTTGTCCCTGTGGAAGTGTACCTTTAACGCTGGCTTTAGTTAGTATGGTATATTTTAAGAAAAATTTGTACCCGATTAAAACGCAACATAGTTTCGTGTCACTACCTCCTGTTTAGTAGGTAGGTAGGAAAAAGCTAAAAATATGATACTCGCAAAAAAAATATGTAAGTTTTTCGTTCTAAAATTCAGACCCAATGGCGATTCCATACATATGAAAACTCGAACCCGCTCAAACAATTTAAAATTTTTGCCAGACTTTATATTACTATATCCTTTTTACGTTATAATTAAGATGGGAAGACCACAAATATCGTAACTATCTCAAGCATAGCTGTATGCTTTTATGAAATATATTATATACCCGAGTAAAGTCGAGGGTAGGCATAGAGATACTGTACTGTTATGTATTATTTTTTTATAAATTTTGTAATCCAACTTCTCGGATCATACAAACGTATAATCCGTCTAAAGAAAAATAATTTTAATAAAGCCACCAAAAGATTCATGTTATATGCGAGGCAATTTATTTATTAACTTTTAATCGTAAAGCCTGGGTGTTTAAGGCTTAATTTCGCGTGCCAAATATGCCGTTGGGTTCAAAAGTGGTTTCTGTATGCGGTCTTAAGTGACGTAAGCAGGATGACGTGAAAAACCATCCTCAAAGGCTGATGTCATTAAAACTTAAAGCTTAACTATCGGCAATAGTATTTACATTATTATTCATGTATCTAATTATTTATATAAATATTTATATATCTAATCATATTGTATACATATTTGTTATGAATTCACAATGCATTTGTATTATATTACAAGAACAAAGAATAAGCTAAATTAATTAATAAAAATCAGCATATCTCAACACTAATTTACTTTAAAAGAACAAAATAAATCGTGCCTTATCTCGCATCAACAAAACAAAGTGCAAAAATAGTTTTTACCTAAAGGCTTTTGTTTGCGCTGACACGGTCCCAGCTAATTGCAAAACAGTGTTATCCTTCAACACTTAGAGTCCATTTTTGTGATGCAGCCTCGAAGTCCGGCCGAAACGCGCCTCTCCTTAACTGTTGAGGTTTTCCACACAAGAAACAGTTGGTGCTTCAATCACAGGGGTTTTTACCGGTTTATAGGGGATGGAAACCGTTTTATCGTGCAGCACACAACGCCTGAGGTCATTAGAAAGCTCGACAGAAGACTGCCGCGGCGGCGCGCGCTCGGTAGGTCAACGCTGTTGTTGCGGCACCCCAATTCTCTATTATTATACTTTTATGACGGTTTTGATTCCCTTTGATTTATTATTTCTTAAACGTAAGATTTTGTCTCAGGTTTACAGTCTTAGTTTTTAAGTGCTATTGATTACAAGTGAAATGTGCAATAAACAAGTCACTACACTTTGAGTGGAACTCATTTTTCAATATTAAATTATTGCTTACCAGCCCTGCGATTCTGTAACTCACTTCACGAACTCACACAGCGGTTTTCGCATCGGCGGTCTCTCTCAAATCAGTCGTGAAGCAGTCATTTTATGATTTGGCATTCTGATAAACAATAAAGTACAAGCTCCCACCTTTTCAGAATGCCAAATCATAAAATGACTGCTTCACGACTGATTTGAGAGAGACCGCCGATGCGAAAACCGCTGTGTGAGTGCGTGAAGTGAGTTACAGAATCGCAGGGCTGTAGATGTTTGATGATATTTGAAGAATGTTAACAATGAATGTGAGTCTTCAGATATTGTTCCAAAGACAATACTATTATATTGACTGACAATAACAGTATTCAGTCATTGTATTAAATTTTTAAGAATTCTTTGTGATTCCCTTTATATAAATTAAACAAAATGTTATTTTGTTGAGTGTTTGAGTTTAACAGGCTTCGTCGCCTCGAACTATATTTAAAATTATTTTAAGAAAGTAACGTCATGTTATAGCGATATCGTAGCATTATAAAGAGACATGTTCGTAGCATAAAGCGTAACTTGGATTGCTTGCAGTGTGACGTTGCATTGGCTCTGAGCTCAGCAGTAAATCTACTGTTTCACCCGCACACAGCGTATCTGGGTCAAACAGTCAAGACCTATCCATAATCTTACTATGGATTTTAGTGACTATTAACTAGAATGAATGACGGCGAAGCACACTCGGCATTTTGTTCTTAATTAACGTTCTCATCTCTGAAATTAAATTAAAATTTTGAAGTAATTTTTCGTGTAACTTTTTGTGGTTTTCATTTAAATAACAAATTGGACAAGGCTTGTGGAGTTACGTCACTAGTCCTAATTAAGTGAACATTTTTAATTTGTGTCAATAAACTTACTAAACTAAACTAGGGTAAGTGCTATATAAGACCAGCAAAAGTATAAATGGATTTTAATAGCATATCTAGAACTAGTATTATGAAAGAGTAGGCGATTTTTGTTAATTTATTCTTTGAATAAAAAACTGATTAGATAGAAAAAAATGATGGTTAAGCATTTCCAGACAAATGGATAATTTCTTTAATTGTAAATATCTTGACGCATTACGCATGTACGTTATTTATTTGAATAAACTACAATTATTTTAATTTATTTAAATTACTAATTTATTTATTATAATTCCTATTTGTACACATGTACATGGGGTTTTATAGTATTACTAGCTGCCCCCATGATCCTCGTTTCTCATTAATGTGATTTTACTTAGTTTATCTTTTTACTACCTACCAACTTGGAACATTTTGCTATGCTACCCCAGCAACTGTTAGATTTGCCGGAATGAAAACTTTTTAGGATTTTCTGTGATTTTTTCTGTATATAAACATCTAAGTTCAAATTATAAGTTTTAAATTAACAAATAAAAATAGGGGTTGATCGTAGATTGGTGAAAATTAAGGGTTGCATGTATTTTTGTATGCTGCATGTTAAAAAAAAATAAATAACTTAAGGCTTTTAAAGATAGACAGTAGCCGATTCTCAGACTTACTGAATATGTATACAAAAATTCATAAGAATCGGTCGAGCTGCTTCGGAGGAGTATGGGAACGAACATTGTGACATGAGAATTTTGTATATTAGATATATATCTAATAGATGTATCTAATAATCATCTATATAGATGTCACCGGTAATTTGATATGAGAAATAATAAAGCTTATCTTGTTCAAAATTAAATTGAAAATATTCATTATTTCGAAAAACAACTCATACTAAGTACATAATTATGACACTAAAAGTAATTGCATATGTAATCTAATTTAATCGCATATAATGGTTTCTAAAATATAGTAATAATAATAAGTATCAATTTATTTAGCATCTAAATTATTTATATTTTATTTATTACGGATTACCATCAGGTAATCCGTGAATATGTTTGATGATATAAAATTAGCTGTGACTTGGTTGGAAAATATGTTATTACCCTCACAAAAGTAGCGTATAAATATAATATTCACAATGGCATGTGTACTTAAAGTGGGAATGAATAATTGAAGAACAATGTCAACTGAAGTTACTGTAAAGTCATGACAAACAAAGGAATATCGTGAACAATAGTTAACTTTCTGAGCACGCAATTCTAAACTTTAACTGTTCTTGTTTACGTGATCCTTCACGCATCTTGAAGTTTATTTTAACAATATGTAGGCTAAACGTTGTTACAATGGAGTAAATTGAGAAAAGGGGTGCTTTTTCTCGAGATGAGCATATAACCTGAACTTTTATTCTGGAGCTAGCAACTTCTAAGTCACTTAGTATAAAAGCCCTTTCTTTTTAAAAAGCTTTAGCTGAAATATTTTTCAGTATTATTTTTTTCAAAGAAATCATATTCGACAACATCCCTACCCCTTGTGTATATCATATCATAGATAATTAAACGAAATTATCTGAAGTTTAGTATGATTATTAACAGAGAAACTTTTGTCGGTAGCTCAACTACCTCCATTTTCTGTATAAAAATCATAAATCGTTGCTATCCAATGTGAAGGGGAACTGCATTTTCATCAATCCTTTAGGTAATGCGATGAAAATTCATATTATAAAAGGTACGACTTTTCTATCAAGTTTCAAAAGAATTAAACATAATATTCAGAGTTAAAATTCTGCATTAAGTATGTCACCCGTATTTACCGATTTTGATTCGCAGTCATAGTTCGCGCTAAGTGTTTTCTTTCATAGTTACTCGAAATAACCTTAGTTTTAAAATCAAGCCAACTAAGGTACCTAATTAGTCTTAATTTCCGTTTAAGAATAATGTTGTTAACGTTTAAGAATAATATTATTGTATGTAATAATAATAATAGGTACCCTATGTAATTGCAGATAGTAACCAGCATTTACAGATTTAATTATCTATGGATTGGCGCACAATTCGAAATTCAAACTAATTTATTTGAAAACCGGGTTAATATCATTATAATACAGTCATTTGTAAATAGATTTTTGGTTTTGTAAAATTGTGGTCGTTCATGGCGCCATGAATACACTGAAAATTCGTAAAATGTTCTGTTTATTAAAAAAAATTAATGGATATTCAAAGAATATGGAAATACTTCTGCGCAAACAACGCGAAACATTAACGAAGTGTACGGGCCTAACATTGCTTGACTTAACACGGTCTATTATTGGTTCAATCGTTTTAAATCTGTCAATTTTAAGCTGAAGGACGAGCCTCGATCGACCCGTATACATTGTCGACAACGACGAATTATAGGCGATTGTGGTAGCACTTGCATCAAAGATAAAAATGCTAAGTAAGTGGGAACAAAGCGACCAACAGCGAGAGAGAATTGGCATAGAAACGAGGGAATTCTAAATCCAATTGTTACCTTCAAAGTGGATCCTGTTCGACAACATCCATCGTCGAACTACTGAGTTCAACCTAATCAGTGCGCTAAAAAAGATTACTCATAGAAAGATGGTGTTGACTGGTGGAACAGGGCCGGACTTGTATATCACAGCTTTTTACCGGATAGCACAACAGTGACGGCAAACGTGTATTGGTCAGAATTGTAAACAATGATGGAAAAGCTATCAATTGAACAATCAAGACTGGTGAATCGCTCTTCCCCACGCACAAGTTAACACTTAACGACAGACCATCATCGCAAAGGTACAAGAGTTACAGCTGGTCCGTCACGTTCCGTAATAACCGGACCTTACCTCAACAGATTTCTACTTTTCAAGATTTAGATAATTGTGGAAAATAATTAATCACCCGAGAGACAGTACGAAACGCTTTCGCTGATTTCATCGCCTCTCGTCTGACCGTTTACTTCTGCAGTAAAAGGATAAATCTAAATTCTAATAACTGTATCTAAAATCTAAAAACTACGATCAAAGTGGCAAAATTGTGAAGACTATTTGGGCCAGTACTTTTATTACCTGAAATAAAAAAAAAACCTTTTTTTTAAATTTCAAAATGTTCATACAAATCTCCAATTTCAAAATGTAGATTTCATCTCAGAATTGGAGTTGGGTTCTCGTCTTTCTACTTCGCACAACTGATTTAGCCCTATAGAGTAAAGTGGGAATCGTATTTACATTAATATTTATGTTCCCTACTGAAATCAACCTTTAACACATACACCACTAGATAATTTAATATTCTGAAAACGTAATAGAGAAAATTTTGCATTGTAATCTAAACTTATGAATTTACTGGACAGTAGAATGCCAATTAAGCCCGCAAGGCATTTTAAATTTGTTCGAACTTTTTAATTATGAAACGCTACTTGAAAATGCATTTTAGTTTGACCGATTCAAACCTATCTAGGTCAGACTTGTAAATGGCCTCGTTCCTTAAGCCATGCGATAGAATGACCAATTGAATGATGAATTACTTTTATTTAATTACGGGCTATTATGTGGACAAAATTGATCTTTTTTTCTCTCCCAGGTGGTCGGTCTTTTTACTCAAGGGAATTAAAATTTTTAATAACAACGTACCTAAATAAAATCAGACACAAGCAAAATACATATTTATAGGTATTTTTCTTATATTATTTGTTTATTTATTTAACAACTTTATTGATAATCCACAGCTTTTAAAAAAAACATTTACAATTTTAAATTAAAGATATAGCCAAAACGGATTACACCAGACGATCATTACATAATAACGAAGACAATGTACTATTAATTTTCTTGTTCAGATGTGTGTGGGAGTGTATAAGGTTATATTATAGTACCTACTCCTACACCTATTAGTGTGATGAAATGATCGACTTTCAATCTAAAGATGCTGGTTCGCGCTGGTTGTGCCTATTTACTATTGGTATAGCCGTATTGCGAACGCACATTGCTTGAAAATACATGAAAGCTATGTGCAATTATAATTGGTACCTAAAAATATATATATATAGTATGATAAAGTGTATTCGAAGGATTCAACGAAGAGAGCAGTGTTGGCCTAGTGGCTTCAGCGTGCAACTCTCATCCCTAAGCTCGTAGGTTCGATCCCCGGCTGTGCACCAATGGACTTTCTTTCTATGTGCGCATTTAACATTCGCTCGAACGCTGACGGAAAACATCGTGAGGAAACCGACATGTCTTAGACTTAAAAAGTCGACGGTGTGTGTCAGGCACTGGAGGCTGATCACCTTCTTGCCTTTTAGATTTTAAATGATCATGAAACAGGAAATCTCAGGCCCTAAAGAGGTTGTAGCTCCACTGATTTTATTCGAAGGTTTCATAAAAACTACCTCACAAAGATTGTCTCCCAATCGGATATTGATTAAAGCGACTTGTGGAATCGAAACGAGAGGCTGATACGCGTCGTCACGACCTCGGTATTAGAGAGATACTACGTGGCATAAATTTTCGCCGGGATTTGTGTATTAAGTGGGGTTTTATTTGTTGCGTCACGTGCTGGAGGCCTTTCAAGATCCCCAATTTGGACCATTTCAAATGTCCCAATGCTTCAATACTTTATCCTACTTTGAATTTTACGTAACGATAATTCTTACGCGTGTCAAAATTCAAAGACGTATTAAATATATAAGATTTAGACTGACATCAAACAGAATTCAGGTTAATGATGTTCTATTAGACGTGGTTAATGTTATATGCAAAATTTAAGGCTTTCTATTTCTATGCTATTAGCTATTCTCGTGTTAAAATTTTGTAGTAAAAGGCAGTCAATTTAAATAAACAGATTTATTGGCGATCAATTGATATTATCTACTGACAACTTCCTACTCTACAGCGCCCTGCAGCTGAACTCAAATGGATTAAATTAATTATACAAAACGAATTTACTACAAAAAGGTTTCTTTTGTATTTAACATATTATTTTTGGAAATTAAAATTTCCGATTATCGAATTTTATATAATTACTAGCTGACCCGGCAAACGTCGTTTTCCCATGTATATTATTTCTAGGAAACAGTTTTTAGTTCAATAAAAATAACTATATACTATAATAAAAAATAGGGGTTGATCGTAGAGGGGTGAAAATTAAGGGTTGTATGTATTTTTTAATGGCACAATATAAAAAAAAAATTCTTCCAAGAAATAAAAATAAAATGTTAGGGGTGGACAACCCTTATCACTTAGGAGTATGAAAAATAGATAGTAGCCGATTCTCAGATCTACTGAATATAAAATTTGATAAAAATCGGTCGAGCCCTTTCGGAGGAGTATGGTAAGTAACATTGTGACACGAGAATTTTATATATAAGAGATAGATAGGACCCAGACACGCGTAAGCTAAGATACAGAGTGAACTTAGTATGATTCCTGTATGTCAAATGCTAATTGTGCAAGGAAATGTTTTATGATTATATACTTGAATTAAAATAATATAAAAGTGGGGACGTGAGTGCTTTTTTCTAGATGGTCTCAAGAGAGAGCAATACACCGGCTGTACACAGGTTTTCATCGTAACAATAAATTATAATCTCCTGCATTCTTTATAAGTTAAATTAACAGATTTTGTCAGCACTTAGGCGTAAATCCCAGTAGGGTCAACACGACCCGTTAAAACTTTTAATTTGATTTAAGTGGATATATTTCGTTCTCATATATAAAACAATTCAAACTAAACTCATGATAACTTTGTTCACAGTTTCAGCTAAATGGAATGAACGTTTCATAATTAACAACTGCACTACAGTTTTGTGATTATGCAATAATTATGTGACAAATAGTACACCAAACGAAGATTATATTATTTATAACTAGCGGACCCGACAGACGTCCTGAATGATTTCAAGCGATTAGGATATTAAGCAAAGTATGAAAGGACCGACTGCAGCGCCATCTGCCGGGCTGATTTGTCTAAACCATCCAGGGCTCCAGCCAAACGCATACAAAAATATCATTCAAATCGGTCCAGCCGTTGAAGAGCAGTTCAGTACACTCGTACAGTACAATTATATATATATGTAAACTTAACCTATCTTTTTAGTTAGATCTAACTGCACACGATGTGAAAATTTGATTGAAATCGGTTAAGTAGTTTAGGAGTCCATAGCGGACAATTATATATATTAGCGTAATTTATATTTATTTCGATCGCGGTAGCCATGCGTTACATATAGTATCTCGAAGCCATAAGTAGGCTTTTGATGAACCTTAAACATAATACCAATGGGAAATATATTGCTTTAAAAACAAGTTCGATAGATTTGCGAAGTATTGTATTAATTAAACTATTATAGGATCAACTGTCATAACTCACTGTTATAACTTATAGTTGTTATTTTTATATTTATGTACTAGTAATTATAAAAAAATAAGCATTAATCATTTTTTAAAAACTACACATTTTCGTACTTTATCAAAAATGTTAGCATTTTATGAGTTTAAACTACCACCATACACGCGAGTAATACCGCAAACTGAAACTATTATAATTTCCACCATTTATCTTCCAAAAGGGTATTATGTCCATAATCGTTTCCGTTTCCAATAGAAAAAGACAAATTATATCTAGTTCCCCAGACTATTGTTTCGAAGGAAAATAGATTTCCTTGGAAAAGCCATAACGACGTCAGTAAAATGATTGACGACATTCTATCAGTAACGGGTCTCGCACATCAATCTTAACACAATTTGGATTTATGGTAGATTTTATTAGATCACTCTTTAAACTTCTCATTGCTTGGAATTTTAGCTCGATTAAACGCTTTTATGAACCAGTAGATAAATATGTAGAGAAGGAACGTGAGAATAAAGCATCCTGCGTTATTAAATATATTGATTGATTTTTATTGAGAGATATTTTTTTCATAATAAAAATAATTAAGTGCAATTATTAACATAAGCTGGGTATAAAAAATAATAATATAATATATATTTATTTAGCTATAATCAAGGTGAAATTAGTGCTAGTCAGTAATGATTTTTATTACCAACGAAGACCATATACTCCAGTCTCCAGTCGACTTTACTCAAGAAGTATTTTATTTTATAAATTAAATATAATTAAGATATTTTTTCAATTATACAATTAAGATCAAATCAAATCAAAATCATTTATTAATTTAGGTAACACAATGTACATTATACCACAATTTAATTGTATCAAATCGTACACATTAAATGCTTCTAATTTTACATTTACTGCTAGTTCTCAAATGAAGGGCGTAGAAAGGAAGAGAAGAACTGGCAATAAACTCTCCGCCACTCTTTTTAATCGCCATTTTGTTTTACACAATCTTTGTAAGGAGCTGCTGCAACCATTACACCATGTTCCACATACCATCTTAAGTAATTAATAATAATAAAAACAAAAGTTTTTCTTCTATCAGCAGGAGGCATACCTAGTGCAATAGGAGCACGCACACTCATTCTTAAATGGATATCTTTAAGTAAATTACTGTTTTGTTATATACATGTAAAACACTGAATTATTTTATATAAGTGGTATATTTAGGCGCGTTTATACATGAAGTGGAAATTGTGCTCAAGTTTAACGTATGTGATTTAATTCAGCTAGTTCTTTAGTTCATTAATTAACAATAGTGGCGTCACAAACCTTGGCCTTGGTCTCAGATTTCTATATTTGTATCTGATCAGCTGATCAGTATCCATAGTTGGTTGAATCTGATGGAAATATGGACCACTAGTTTACTTTAATGTCAGAATGATCATAAGCAGAGAGCTAAAAACTCTCTCAGGTATCACACAAGCACTGTTGTATTCGAAAGCGGCTAGGATTGCCTTTGCATGCCACTGGGGATTCAAGTTCGACTGAAGTAAACTTCAATGTTAGTTAGACTTGCCACAAAGCAACCGCATGAAGATAACATGCGATTATATTAAATACAACATATATATATTTAACATAGCATTTAATATGTATAAGTATATCAAACTAAATAAATTCCTATAAGATATTATGATACTATAACTTAAATTGGCAAGATACCAAATATACAAAAGTAAGAAATACAAACAGGTAAAAGTTAGGAATCTAAAATGTTTTAACTTTAATAATACTTTCTGCAATTTAGAAGCCTGTAAAGTTTTATTCTATAACTTAATCTACATTTTAATAAAATAGCAAGGTTACATAACACGAAACTTTATTTGCCCGTTTTGTTCAAAGTAAAGGATAACCTTTTTTAGGCGAACCTTATCTAATATGCACTGTAATACAAAGCTCCATAGATTAGACTGTGAATATTTATAAAGGGAAGACCGCGGGGATACGCAGGTTCTTTTGTATATGAACCCACGGTAAAAGTAATGACCATACATATTATATTGTCTACCACTAGCCTGAAATTGCATACCGGTCGGTATAAATGTTTTCTTTCCGATGTTCTCAAAACTGCTTATACGATTAGAAAACATTCACTCAGACGATGACATTGAATCTCTTCTCATAGCTTGGTAATTATATGCTTTTTGTTTTATTATTTTGATATGAATACAATACGAGTATTACTATACTTTTAATTCCTTACATTTTTTTTAGAAAACTGTTCTGTTTTGTTTCGAACCCCAGCTGTACTCCGAAAATAATTATGAGAATATCACCGTATTACTATGAAAAATACAAATGTATAGTATCTACAATGTGTGTTACTGTTAATTTAAGCACATGTTATTCTGAAGGTATTAACATAATACGTTATTCAGATAGCGTAAAAACGGGGACACATAGGGCAAAGGAATATTTAGAAACTGTTTTACTTTGATGTTATTTTTTTAATATTCGAATAATTTTTAGACGCGTTTGATAACATGCGATATTTTTATTTATTTCGTACCCCTACAGGTAACTTAAATTATATACTAAAAATATAGCCAAAGAAATTTACGACAGTTAGGAAACTAAATAAATAAAAATAGAAATACATTTAACTAAGTATACCTAATTCCGGTGTATTGTGTGTGTCAGGGCTGTTAAGGGATACAAAATGTAATATGTGGGATATGAATGGACAGTTACTGTTAAGGGTTATTCAGAGTATACTTATAAGTAGTAAATATTCATTCCGAATGTCAAAAACGTATTGGATGATGACATACATACGTGCCATGTCATTCCCTAAGTCTCGACTTTGAAACTCACACTAAGAAGGGTATTTTACGGTGTCATTGCACTCGGCTACCAGTTTTATTTCATTAGAGCCCGATATTGTAACTACCCTTGAGTTAGCAACTTTCGCAATTAACAATGTGATCACACTGTTCGGGATTTGACCTTTCTTTGTAATCCATCAAAAAACAATAAGTTGTACTATTACTTGCTAGAAAGAGTTTATCATAGAAAAACCTTAAATTGTTTAGTATTAATCGAAACAGCAACATATGCTTGCAACGTTTGGCATTATCTTTTACGAGTAGGAGTAGTTGTAGTAGCTAAATGCTATCTGTTGTAATTTGTTTCATAGAAAAAACATTACGACTAGTTTTCCAGCACTATACCCAGGCGTTTAGCGAGAGATTACGTTGATAAATAATTTGAAGCGTTTTTATATAAATCAAGATTATATTATTCAAGTGGTGTATACTTCTGTAATAGTATCAATTTGTAATAAAAAAATTACCGTTGAAAAATTGTTAAAATTCGATAGTTAAAATGTGCCCTACGCCCTACGGGTTTGTCTACTTGATGTTTTATTTCAAGGGATTAGAATGCAAAGTACGTTGTTAGTTCTTGCTCCACTTATAAGAACTTCGTCTTAAATTTCTTAAGTAGACTGTGATAGAAAGTTTTAGAGAGCGAATAATTTCACACTTCACTTTAGTATCTTAGATGAACTCAGTTTAAAATATAATATTAATTTTAAAGTTCTAAATTTTTATCTAAAGTTTGAGTTTTAAAATACATATGTATTTCAAAGCTATACATAAAAAAGAACTAGATAAGCATATAACAAATCAAAATTACTGTAGTGAAATTGCCATTTCCATACTAAATTATTCGAATAGCAATAAAGAAATTAAGTTGTACAGGCGTAAGAACATGACTGATGTACTACTTAATACAACGGAATAAATTTTTCTATGGAATAACACGTATTGCGTAAAATATTGTCATTGCCATAGATTTTTAGATTACGATACGACGCAAAATATATTTAACTAATCTCTGAAGCTTTAAATTAAAACATCAACCTAAAATACTTTAAAAATTAAATAAATATTATTTCATACATACGCAATCTTAGTATGTTCATAGATGGTTGTTAAACCAAAAGCCATGTTAGCCACGTATCTGTCGTGCGCAAGTGACCTGCGGTGGTAAGGAACGGACGCTGCCTCTATTGTTTTCTACGTTGAAATATTTATTATTATATTAGACATACAAAATCACAGTACAATGAATTTACATAGCTCATATTACAGACCGAAAATGTAGCTTGCATTGGAGAATGGACGGTATTTGAACGTGGTGACACCACTAATATAGTTACTTCTTTATCGATTTTCGTTTAGTTTCTATATAAATTATATTATTGTTTTGCTTAATTTATTTTTATTATCTCTTATATGCATGCTGTTTGCCTATAAGTGCTTGTCACATTAAAAATTGTATTTTATTTTTATTGTATCAATGTATCAGTGTGCCGAACGTTGGCAAGCTTTTATAAATAAACACTAACTTGGATATAGTTTATATGGGCTTAGTAAATCGTACTTATAAACAATTTTTTTATTAAAGAAAACACTTTTTTACCGCATTGAAGTTATATATTATGATAAATTTACAATTATTTTACATAATTTTAAATTTTTCCGACGTTTCGCGTGCTTTACAGCATGCGTGGTGACGGTGAAATAGTGTTGTCTTTAAATGTATAAAAGTCATGTCAATATTAACAATACTACATTTATGAATGTTGAAATATTGTTCAGTAGTACAGTTCATAAGGGACAAATAATGTATAATAAATATCTCACAAGATAGAAAGTGTTGGTATTCGGGGCCGTCAGAGGACCGTAGCATTTGCCACTTTTGCTACGTAGCGTAGTATGTATGGTAGTAGTAATGTACACTTATGACTCGTCAGTAAAGAAATACATATTAATGCCTCTAATTTTACATTTACCGCCCGTTCTCAAATCAAGGGCGTAGAACGGAAGAGAAGAACTGGCAAAAAACTCTCCGCCACTCTTTTTAATCGCCTTTTTTTTATACAACGTTTGTAAGCTGCAACCATTACACCATGTTCCACATGACATACAAGTAATTAATAATAATAACATGAATTAAAAAAAAAACAAAGACTTGTCCTCTATCAGCAGGAGGCATGGTGAAACAGGAGCACGCACTTACATTCTCGTGGGAACAACACGCAACCACATAGTCGAAATAACCAATATAACGTTGAGTTGGAAGATTGTAACCCTGCTGAGCTGATTTGATTTTTGTTATCAATACAAACAGCAAAGTTTAATTTGTAATGTTAAATTGTAATTATATGCAGATGATGTCCTGGCTAAGACAAGTTACACGATGAGTTTTGGTAGTAAAAGTTCCTGTGAGTTTTGGCTTTAGATGTACATATATAATGATATAGCCTAAAAGGTATATAAAGCCTGCCAAGAGACCATTATCTGTTTGACCAGTACCAACATAAAAGCTATTTCAGCTTGCAATTTAAAAATCTGAAATTCAATCACGTTTTAGCCGTTGGTGTATTATATTGTTATTTATAAAAGGATTTTCAATTTGAAAAGCTTCTATAGATATTTTAAAATTCTCGTCTGAAATCCAGTCTGCTTTAGGTCCATATGTCTCATGAATAATTCAGATGGAGTGGCGGTGTGTCCCGCCCGGTGACATATACGATTATGTACCTCGTTCCACGAACAACAAGAACGTACCTGTAACTTGTCCCCGGTACATAATGTAAATTAGGGAAACCGTATACCGATTAAAGAAAAAAAATGAGTAATGTGGTTGACTTTTGACAAATGTAAGAAGAACGTCTGAATTACTGAATATATACACAGATGAACCAAATCCTTAATCTGTAGTAGTTTGTGGTGAAAGTTTATATAAATGACAAATATATTATTTAGCGGATCCATTTAATGACAGTCTCCATGTCTGCTGCAGCCACTGTTGATCCGTGACCAATAGTGATTATTGCAAGTAGAAAATTATTGTTTTTTTTTTTATATATAATTGTTAATTGCATGTTTTTTTTTACTTTTAATGTTTAAGTTATTTTCTCTTCTTCATTGTAATGTTTCCCTTTAAATGTTGTGCACACTTGTTATTGATGCACATGCATGTATCTTGTTTTCTATGTTATGTGTTCTCTGTAAGTGTTTGTATGTGTTTCGTTAGTGTGCCTTTTAAAATAAAATAAAAATAAAATAAAATATTTATACAAAAAACAAAATATTAAAGACCATATTGTAACTTCGTACGCTTATGATTATACTTACGCTTAGTAAAAATATCAGATTAAGGAAGTTTCTTTTGTTTTATTATAAAACACAAGTTCTGTTGAACGTGCTAATCTCAAAAACTGCGTAGAGTAATCGGTTTGAGTTACACAAAAATCAAATGCGACGAAACTCTTTAATATTTATAAACATATAGCATATCTTTAAGGTTGACTCAATATATGTTAAAAAAATTGCTCTCAATTTCATTTGATTTATATATTAGAATTGTTTTCGTGAAACTAATGAAAAAAATTTTTTTATTCATTATTAGTGTGAAGGCGTGTGCGTATTATTTTTTAATTTAGAGGGCAAACAGCCAGGTATTTTATAAATGCAGGCAAACAGGAACTTAAAATTGGAGAGGATGGGAACAAACCACTGAATGTTAGCTTGTTCAAAGCGATTGATTGAATGGCGTTGCTGCCTATTGAATCGCATAAAACGCGAGCCGTGTTGATTTATCCTATAAGACAATTCCAATGTGTATGATGTACCAAGTTACTAAAATTCAAAAAATTCATTACTTAAATTGCATTGCAGAATGTGCATAATATGAGCAGTGGTACCGAAATGATGAATCCAGCGCCATTCTAAAAATTCTACCATAAAGATGTATTATAGCTGGACCCCTAGTAAGCTGTAGAAGAATTGTTTATGAACGTGGTATATTGACAGTTTCAAGTATTTTAAAAGCCGTAATCATTGTAAAGGTTAAAAAGGATAGAGGTGGCTGGACGCAGTATCCGCACTTAGACTCGAACTAGCTCCGTTACACATATATTCCTGGCTAACTAAACCAGCCTAGCTCCTTCCAGACGCACAGAAGTCTCCTGGGCACTTCACAGGCTTGGGGATCGCAACGACTTGCGCTACTCCCAATGCCACGCCTCCCTACCATCATGCAATACAAGCATGTCGTGCTGGGAACCGTAGACGAATAGGCCCAGACTCCCACTAAATTCATTGTTAAAAAAAGTACTCAAATGTTTTTGAAAACAACTTATTACCTTTTGCTAGGGATTCCATAGAAAGCTTCATTTTAATTCACGCTGTATTAAGAAAAGCTACGCCATAGCGATCAAATTATTAAATCACTTTCCCAGAAGTTTCAAACCAATATCGTATAATACTTTCAAAGGGTGAGAGGTAAGATTTTTAAAGGCACAGTGCTTCTATTATAATAAAAGACCTAGAAAAAATATTATTTTTAATTATATATTGACATTTGCATACCGATTTTACATGGCTTACGGTTTATTTATTTGTAAAACACCCATCGAAATTTAGATCCGCATTTTGAAACCTATTTTCAGTAGTTGGTCTAGCATATTGTTGTTAATATAAAATTAACAACAATATCCAAGACTGCTTTATAATTTGATACTCTTATCTTGACTCTTGCTTAATAATAATGTATCAATATCACAATGATACAAGTAAGTAAATTTTGCCATGCTTAAACTCAAACGAACGTAGAAGAATATATTTTAGACGCTATAATATCGCGATGCTCGAAGCTAATTCAATGCTTTCTCATTTTAATGAGCTTTGATGTATAGTTAAATTAGAGTTAGGAAAAACATAAGCTTACATTTTAATTAATTAGCGTTTCATTGCGTTTTTTACTTGCATAGAAATTTCACTTATTCAGTAGAAGTATGAAAGAGTAGTTTAAAATAATTTGTTGTAGTTTTTTATTCGTTACATTCATTTCTTGTCGTTTTATGTGTGTTTTAGTACGAATAATAAAAAGCGATAGGGATTATTTGTGTGTTCTAAAGTTATCTATTATATTACTATTATAATATGTATCGGATTTAATTAACATTTTTAAGTAAAATTTAATTACTCAAACTTAAAATAACTTTATTCATAGAGGTTAACAAGTACACTTATGAACGTCAAAGGAAAAGATGTTAACAGAAGTACTAGTAGTATCTGTTTATTGTATGTTATGTATGTTATTACATACAGAGCGATCCTAAAATAAAATATATGCGATCCTCTCGCATATAAATTATTTACGCATAAATTATTGTATAAAGTCTACAAATATGGGTCGGTCGCACAGTAACGTGAAGTGTAAATTTTTATTAAAAACAATAATTTCGCAAATCAAAAACAGCTACCCACTTAAGACAAAGTTATAAAAAGATGAAGATTTATAAAACCTCTTATCGATATTTCTGTTATAAAATCACGTACGTAACAATTTTGTACCCGTTGATTAATGTTAGGCGAACACGCAACAATTTGTGCAGGTGGAGTGTCAGAAAAGAGATAATTTACTATGGTAAGTAGAGTTAAATGGACCAGGATGTGCTTGGGAGATATATAGGCGGATGAACGTACGCCATGTCAGGCTTACAACGTTATATATGGAGCTTTCGATCGAAAATTTATACACCTATCACTTCTAATGGACGATTAGCTGATCATTATCTTTGTTTAGGCTCGATGGAACTATTTAGCGAGGTTCGTGATTAATGTTTATTTTGTAATACACTTAGTTAAGCTTTAATTATTTTGTAATATTGGTCAATGGCTTGTTAATTAAATGTAATGGTAAATGTGGTAAATCAGAGAACACACTTTTTTTACTTATGTAACTTTAATGACGTTGTGGCTTATAACATTTTCATTTCAATAATTTGAATTGTAAAGGGAGGGTTAAACTTGCTAAGCATAAGCATGTGCTAAGACGCATCGAAACTGAATAAACGTATTTTGATTTAATTTGATTGATTGGACACTCATATTAATTAAATGGCTTCAATTCAAGCTACTATAAGGGGTGGTTTTTTGTTTAAAAATATATATTTATTTTATCAGAAAAAGTATTTTTTGTATTTATTTAGTAGTGGTTATTAGTTAGTATTAAGAAAATGGTAGAAAAACTTGTTTCACTTTTTCAATTTTTTTTATACATGTGTCTTTACTAAGACAACGTGGAACATTACGATCTAGCCTACTTTAAGACTAATAAGTAGTTTTAGTTCAACCTAATTTACTTATAAGGATAACACACGAAAGTGTCCAATAACACTACTTACAGTCTCTATGAAAGGGAAGACACTCTGTTCTTGTGTTCTATTTTTTTTTACTGACTGTTCAGCACTAACGTGCACTAACACTTATTCACTAGTTCAAATGGTATTGTCCTTTTCAGTCTTCTCACTAGGCCCGCGTGGTGTCAACTTTTTTAAATTAACACATTTATGCCAGCGCACCAGATCCTTATCCGATATTGAGGAACCTAACTCGTAGCTGCCTTTTAGATAACGCTAATGAAACCTTAATCGGCAATTAAAATTCAAATGCATGAATTATGAAAATAAATATCTAAATTATTCGTCATTATTTTAATAGATTTATAATTCCAAAAAATCCTATACAGTTTATACGAATTCCATAGAATAATATC